>NC_037337.1:101690113-102324330 GCF_002263795.3 Bos taurus
ACATCCTCACCAGCGTTAATTTGTTATTTGTAGTCTTTTTGACCATAGCCATTGACAGAGCTTCCCAGGTGTAATGGGGGCTTCCCAGGTGGTGCTAGTGGTAAAGAACCTTCCTGCAAATGCAGGAGACATAAGAGACACAGGTTCAGTCCCTGGGTCGGGAAGATCCCCTGGAGAAGGAAGTGGCAACCCACTCCAGAGTTCTTGCCAGGAGAATCCCTCGGACAGAGGAGTCTGGCGGGGCTACAGCCCGCGGGACCACACTGAGCCGAACACGACTGAAGTGACTTAGCACCCACGCATTGCCAGGTATGGGTTGCTCGTTGTGGTTTTGATTTCCATATCCTTGACTTAGTTTTTTCTTAAGTGCAGCTTTTATGTACAACATCCCACATCCTGGCTAGGGCGTGAACAGGAAGCGTTTTTCATAGGAAGAAGCGGGGAATCTTTCTAAGGAAGGATAATTATTTTAATAGCCCTCCCTCAAGGGAAAACGCAGATGAGAGTGAAGCTTTTCGGGCAGTTGGATAAACCTTGAAGAACACAGCAGGATTTACATTCCTGGAAAACCCCATGGATGGAGGAGCTTGGTAGGCTACAGTCCATGGGGTCACAAAGAGTCGGACACAACTGAATGACTTCACTTTCACTTCACTTACACTTTTCCCCAAACGCAGGACCGTGCCGGAAGCTGAATGGATGTGAATGGGGCTCTGGGCGCTGACCGCTGCTCTCGCCGCTGGGGGCGTTGGACCCACGCCGAGACGCCTCACTGAGTCCCGCTCTTTTCTTGTCCCCGCAGCGCCAACCTGTCCAAGGCCGCCTGGGGCGCGCTGGAGAAGAGCGGCACCCAGCTGATGATCCGCTCCTACGAGCTCGGCGTCCTCTTTCTACCGTCAGCGTTTGTAAGTCCACTCGGCTGCCTGACCGGCGTGAGCGAGAGGGAGGGGGTATGTACTCCCATCTCTGGGCTTCCCAGGTGGTGCTAGTGGTGAAGAACGCACCTGCCAACACAGGAGACATAAGAGATGCCGGTTTGATCCCTGGGTTGGGAAGAGTCCCTAGAGGAGGGCCCGGCAACCCACTCCAGCGTTCTTGCCTAGAGACTCCCATGGACGGGGCTCCTGGTGGGCTTATAGTCCATGGGTCGCATGGAGTCGGACATGACTGAAGTGACTCGGCGTGCGTGCACTCGGGTTCTCTTCTTTAGTCTCCGTGACCTGCCCAAGGTCAGGAGGTCAAACAGCTGTGAATTTGTTTCCCCGATCACTCCTTTGGGTGCTGTATGATCACTGCTCTCAAGGAGTATATCCAGTAGGTGATGGAAGATCTTGCTTTGGGTAAAGTTAATAACAGTCTTTAAATAAAGATTGTGAACCAGAATGTGAAAGTTACTACAATATCAGCAAAGGGAGGAGTCAACCAAGTGTGAGATTTGTTCTGGGGTGGGGTGACCGCAGACCACCTTTAGGAGCAGGACGTCTTGAGGAGGGGCAGTGAAGGATCCTGAGGATTCTCGGTCAGTGGAGAGGAACAGGAAAGGCAGGCTATGGAGGAACTGGCCTGAGCACCAGCCTGGAGGCAGGGGGGCTCACAGCGTCTGCTGGAGACGGGGTCCCAGGGTCACGGAGGACCTGCTGTCACAGTCACTGGGAAGCCCCCAGGAGGGCACCACGCAGGAAGCCGTGTCTTTCTCTCAGTGTCCTTGTTCTTTTCTTGCCACTCACTGTAGTTGAGTTGCTGGTAAGCACACCCGTGATGCTGGCCCTTGGCACTCCACTCAGCCTGGACCAGGAGACTCAGCCAGGGGAGTGCTGTGAGCTGGTCCTGAGACTTCCCTCCAGGCCCCGCGACGTGAGGGCATCGTCTTGAGGTGGGCTGAGAGCGCCTTCTCTCAGTCTCGGGGGATTTCTCACAGAGCCGTCTCACAGGCTGTCCTGGGGCAGCCCTGTCACAGAGGGGGTTGCAGACGAGGAGGCGACTTCCACAGGCCCCCCCAGCTCGTCGGATCCAGCAGCCCCCAATGCTCCGTCCCCCCGACCCTCCTGGGATCGCTCAGCTGTGTCATCGGGAGGTAGTGAGTCCTCAGCACTAGGGAACTAATACTCAGGTGCTGTGACCATAGTGGCTATAGCTCTGAACTCAGGCTAGAATTATCTTCCAGTAATAGCTTAAGTCGTGGAGTAAATTCTGTGTCACTCATTGGCTTTTGTTGTCAGCATCTGCAAACTTCCAGTCCTTTCTAACTGTTCCGACGTGATCCCTCATCACAAAAATGAAAACAGGAAAGAAGTATGCTGCACTTCCAGAAGCTCTCAACCCCTCTAAGCGACTAATTTTTACCTCCTATGTTGCTTCTATGTGTACATTAGAGAAAGAATGGCCATAATCGTTTAGAATCCCCAGAATGACTGTAGACTAGACTCTTCGCTCAGATGGTAAAGAACCTGCCTGCCAATGCAGGAGACATGAGAGATGCCAGTTTGATCCCTGGGTCGAGAAGATCCCCTGGAGGAGGGCGTGGCAACCCACTCCAGCATTCTTGCCCAGACAGAGGAGCCTGGTGGGCCACAGTCCATGGGGTTGCAAAGAGTAGGACACAACAGAGCAACTAACACACCACTGTAGAGGTATACCACCATTCTAGCTAAAATAAGGATGTAGTCATGTATAAAGACCATCGGGCAAGAATATTGAAAGATGGACTCCCCCATCCTACACTGTGCCCCCAGGGTCAAGATTGAGGCCTCCGGCAGGGGGGCTGTGGAGCTGACTTCCTGAGGCAGCGGGCTCTCGAGTAAGCAGTTCCTTGTCATGTTTCCACGTGCAGATCCCACGCTTCACGGCAGGCCTCCTGCACACACTCAGGAACCCACACACCACCACCGTCTCGTCATCAGGCTTCTTCCCATCTGGGCAGATGGCCATGTCCTTCAGCGAGTCATCACTGACTGGGTATCTGACCTCGCCTCCCAAGGGCCTGACGGTCGAGCTGATCAAGGATGTTGTCGCAGTGAAACAGATGCCTTGTGTGAGAGAAGCCCCGGGCATAAGCTGGCTGCTGAGACACATGAGGAGGCTTGAGAGACGCCCCGGGCTTAGGCTGGCTGTGAGACACCCCGGGCATAGGCTGGCTGTGGGACACGTGAGGAGGGCTGAGAGACGCGTGAGGAGTGTTGAGAGACGTCCCAGGCATAAGCTGGCTGTGAGACGCATGAGGAGGGCTGAGAGACGTCCCGGGCATAGGCTGGCCGCTGAGATGCATGAGGAGGGCTGAGAGACGTCCCAGGCATAAGCTGGCTGTGAGACGCGTGAGGAGGGCGCTGGGCCCGAGTGAGCAGAGCCCAGAGGTCTCAGTGCATATCCAAGGTCTTTTAGGTGCATTTTTCAGAAACCAGCTTGAGCTGCCTTAGGCCCACAGAAGAGGGAGTGTGGTGGGATTACGGGATGGGAAGGACAGTGGAGGTGTGGAGGGCCGGGCTAGCCAGCCCCCGATGACGGGCTCTGTGGGCTGCCGCCCCTGCTGCAGCTCCATCGCGGACCTTCTCGGCTCCGTTGCGGGCCATTCTGCATTTCTAGTCACTGCCCAAGCTTGGGTCTGCCCTCCACGCCTCTCCTTCCCAGCCCCGGCCCCAAGTAGGGGCCTGCTTGCAGAGAAGGGGGTTTGGTGTGAGCTAGGAAGCCACCCAAGAGGTAGGAGCTGACTGCCAGGGAGTTTTACCGGTGAGTGAGGTGATGTGTTTTATCTGGAGGAAGCAGCTAAAGGGTTTTTGCAGCACAGGAGACGTTGTCCTTCAGCCGCTCTACCTCGTCCATGTCACGTACTGTTCTGCGGAGCTTCTGAGAAAGCAGGAGACCTCTGTGTGGCCCTCAGAGAATTAACATTTATGGATTTGACTTTGAGGGCACCGGAGATCTCTGCCAGGTCATCAGTCATCTTGTGGAGGCTGCAGGAGCCCAGAGCGAGACTTAGCTTGTGAAGGAGAGGCCCTCCCTGCTCTGAGTGCACCCGGCTCGTCCCTGGACTCGCTGCCTGGGGTGGCCTCCCGCACGGTCGGCTTTGCAAGCACCTCCCGCCGCCTCCAAGAAGGCAGACGAAGCGGGGTCTTCTCTCGGGAGGCCTGTGCCACTGTCCCAGCCAGGCAGCCCTGCCTTGGCCTCTTTCTTAACATTCCGGGCTCCCCACTGATGGGGTTGGGCCCACACAGTGTTGGGGGTCGTCTTTACTCAGCCCACTGATGCAAACAGGAATCTCATGGAGACGCCCTAGAGACACGCGGGTGATGTTTGCTGGTTCCCCGGTATCCCGCGCCCCCCTTCTCGGGAGCCTTAATCCATATTACGGACGGCCCCTGAGGCTCCCCGCCTCCCCCAACCCCCGTCTCTCTCATCTCCACTGCAGGTGCTGCTCCTCTGCGCCCCACGGCCTCGAAAACCAGGGCTTGTTCCGGGCGCCCTGTGTTGTCATTGTTGACTCAGGCGTCTCCTCAGCGGGGCTGGGAGCTGCTCTCACAGGAGGGCCTGGCACACGGGGGCTCTCCCTGAAGTCTGTCCGTTGGTGTCGCTCCCGTGAGGTTCCTGGAGCACCCTCACCCCTTTGTGTGAGGAGGACAGTTACGCAGAGCAGTGACGATGTGGGCGATGTGGATTTAATCGAAGGGGTGTTGGGTGGTGGTGGTGGTCCTCAGTTGCTCAGTCGTGTCCGACTCTTTGCGACCCCATGGGCTTCAGCACACCAGGCTTCCCCATCCTTCACTATCTCCCAGAGCTTGCTCAGACTTACCTCCATCAAGTCGGTGATGCCATCCAACCATCTCATCCTCTGTCGCCCCTTCTCCTCCTGCCTTCAGTCTTTCCCAGCATCACGGTCTTTTCCAATAAGTCGACTCTTCTCACCAGGTGGCCAAAGTATTGGAGCTTCAGCTTCAGCATCAGTCCTTCCAGTGAATATTCAGGACTGATCTCCTTCAGAATGGACTGGTTGGATCTCCTTGCAGTCCAAGGGACTCTCAAGAGTCTCCTCCAACACCACAGTTCAAAAGCATCAATTCTTCGGCGCTCAGCCTTCCTTATGGTCCAGCTCTCACATCCATACGTGACTACTGGATAAACATAGCTTCGACTAGATGGACCTTTATCAGCAAAGTGATGTCTCTGCTTTTTAATAGGCTGTCAAGGTTGGTCATAGTAGATGCTCAAGGATCTCATCAGGAACCGTTTGCAGCATGGGGTAGCTCACCTGTAGCGTCTGTTGAAGCTGACGCATGTGCACACAGCCTCATGTTCACTGTCGTGGGAGTATGTTACCTTACTTAAAATAACAGTCCCTATGTATTCATTCAGTGTCTTAACCATTCTGTGTTGGCCATTGTCCTGAATGGCTGCTGGGAGTGGTGCAGTCTGAGGCCCGGTGTGATTCCTGTCTTTGGGTTTCTTCCTTCAGTGCTGTCAAGATAAGCCTTTTGATATGTTTCGCTACATGTTTGCCAGAGACTTACATAACACCCAGTTCTCGAGTCGCTCTTGTGACTGGACATCATCCAGACCCAGTTTCTGGAGATCAGCCCTCCTTTGTGGCCCCCGGGAAGAACTCCATGTGTGAAACACCCGCTTTTCTGAGTTAGCAGCAGCCAGAATCGCCACTTCTGTCCTTCATCGGCGGACCATCCCGACATCTGCGTTCCTGAACGAGGACTTGAGGCCAGCATTGCACGTGGTCAGGTTTTGTGCTCAGCATGGGCTCAGCCTCAAGCACAGCAGGTGCCACCCGTGGGAAGCCGACGGCTCTCCTTTCCTTGGCCGTCTTAGGGGCCGGTTGTTCCGGAAGCGCGTGAGCAGACACTGCTTGGCCTACAGACTGCAGCGATGGAGAGCCTGCACTTCCTATTCATGATAATGATGCCATTGGAAAGTTCTGGGATTGATCTGAAAGCCGACAAGTTCCCGGTAGCCAAATACTGATGTGTTCCCATTTTTTCTGCTTTTTTTTTTTCCTCTGGCTGTACCAGGCCTTAGCTGCAGTATGCGGGATCTTTAGTTATGGCATGTGGGATTTTGTTCCCTGACCAGGGATCAAACCAGGGCCCCCTGCACTGGGAGTGTGGAGTCTTTAACAGCTGGACCACAGGGAAGTCCATTCTGTGGCTTTTAAATGTGTGACTCAGTAAACACATCGTTTTGAGGTTAACCTAACTTGTCATAGAGCGTGGAGTCAGCAGCTTTCTTTTTGATCGGGAACACTTTCAAGACCTTTGGGGATTAATGTCAGGGCACATTTGACTCTGCTCCCCTTGGCTGTTGCTCACAGTAGGTGCTTGACAAATGTTTGTTCAGTGAAGACCTTATTCCTTTACAGTCTGACTTCACCCTTCCACTTTTATAATGTTTTTTGAGTTGTCCCTTTTGTCGTGGCAGTCTGGATGCAGGTTGGGAAGGGATTTCCAGACGCAGAGCATTTCAGAAGGGAGTGAGTTTATTAAGAACGAAGAGCAGAGAGAAAGCGGGCACTGCAAGTGCAGTGGGCCGCCGCCTCCTGACAGGCCAGGCAGAGCGGGCGTTTTTTGTGGGTTAGCAGCCAACTCTTATGCCTCAAGACAGAAAATTCCTGCTGGCAGATGACCATTAGGTGATTGGTTAGGTCCCTATACGGTGACTACCGGGGTGAGCATTTCCTCCTAATACGGGGTCAGGAGGCCTGCTGGTGATATCAGAGGAGCTTTTGGCCGTGGTTACACAGGAGCTCAGTCGGCTTCAGGGGCAACCTTGGTCCCAGTCTCTGCTTTTGTGGCCGTCGTGTAAGGCGTTGCACCTGTGGCCTTGGGGCAGGACTCCACACCTTTAATTGAGGCGTATTTAACTTTTAGGTTAGACGGATTCATCTAGGTTCAGAAAAATCTCAATATAGGAAAGATCACCTCGTGATTTCAAAGAGCAGTAGCTGTGTTCTCAACTGTCAGGCGTCTGCGAGTGTTTCAGGGAGACACAAGTTTTCCCTCTGTGAACCTGTGCGTTTTGGTGTTTACTGAGCACGAACATAGGCACTGACTGGGCTGCGCAGTGCTCTGTCCAGAACTCACCCCACCTCTGGGAATAACGCAGAAACCATCTCAGAATGGTGGCCCGATGTCCTGAGCATCCCTGCCTTTGTCCCAGGGCTGAGAGCCGGCTCAGCCCCAGGCTCTCTTGCTCCTGAGGCGGTGGGTTCTCTTTCCTGTGATCAGAAGCAAAAGCGCTGCAAACCGACGCCACCAGCTTTCAGTCTTCACGCCTTTACTTTCTCTCTTCTCCGTTCTGGTTAAACGTTTTTTATTTCTGTTGCCAAGCATGGCTCTGGCTGGAAGAACTAACAAAATTTACAAGCGCCCCCACCTTAACCATCCCCTCGCTCTCCCTGCACCACCTCTGCCAACCTGCCCAGAGCCCAGCGCGTGGCTCGGGCTCTCAGAGTTCCCCGGGAGGCCACGGCTGAGCACCAGGTTTCAGGTGATGTTTCTTTGCAACCCCTCGTGTTCTTCTGCTCAACTGAAAGGACCACGTCCCGGCCTCGCCCCGCCGCTCACCGGTCCACGTGCAGTCCCCGCGTCCTGTCCCTCTGCCGGGCACAGCCTCCACTGCCCCTGCTGCTCCTGGTCTCTGCTGCCTGGGACCCATCCCATCCCCCCCACCTCGGCTCCCACCTCCTCCTGAAGCGGTTTCTGCCCCCCGTCAGGGTCTGCGTCTCTCTGCCTTGAAGGCGTCCGAGGTCCAGGAGGCAGCGTCCCAGGTTCTCAGGGGCAGCACACAGTGAATGGGAGCAGCGTGCCTCCCACCGCCAGCCCCTGCTTTCTGCCCCACCCCGGCCCCCCCACGCTCCAGTGCCTGTCGGCCCCCAGTGCGGTGGGCTGTGGCAGCGATGGCCGTCTCCTAGCTGTGACCCCCCGGGCCTGCTTCGTGCTCAGAAGTGGCTCAGAGAGACAGCACAGAATTGGAGAGATTCCAAGGACCGAGAAGGGGCCCTCCCTGAGCACAGGGTATGAAGGCTCAGGGACTTGAGGTCTGTAGGGGCCAGAGTGACAGAGGCGGGCTGCAGCCCCACATGAGCCATGAGACTCAGCCTGCTCATTTCTTTGGGCTTCCTTCTTCTCCGCCGTGACGGGGGCGATCATTTGAGAATGAAGAGTGGTTACGTGTGAAGTGTTTACAGCAGCCCCAGGTACTTAGCAAGTGCTGGGCCCAGGTCATAGTTCATAAACCAGCATGTAGACAAAGCCGTTCAGTGGAGGGCGGAGACTGAGCTTTAGGAGAACCGAAATCTTGATGTCACACCCATGATGGCGCAGTATTACTTTTTCCCCTTCCAGAACATCCTCCACACTCTCACAGTCAGCCCCTCGCTTCTCAAGAGCCCATCCCTCTTGGCCCTGCAAGGGGTACACTCCTCCACAAAGCTTTTCCAAAGCCCCCAGCTGGAGGCACTGAAGACAATATGCTTCAGGAAAAGCGAGAGAGCCACCTTCCTGTAACTCGCTTCCTTGCCAATCAGCGCATCTGTGATGAAAGGCGCTCCTTCCGGAAGGTTCATCTGCGCTAGTGTTCACCCAGGAACGTTTGCCTAGGGTTTTACTGCTTGAGGATGCTACTCGGTTAGATGCAACTAAAAACATAAATTACATCTCAAACTGAAACGTGAGCCTGCTTGTTCTCTGTGATTGAGCTAAGCTGCTAAGCCTAATCCGTCACAGTGAGAACCAGCTCTTTCCCTCCCCGAACTGGTGGAGGGAAAAGCCAGTAATTTCTCATGCGCGGTTCATGTCCACCCTCTCACCCGGCGTATTATCACTGTATTGTCATAATAGCTGTCTTCAACGTGACCCGTGCCTGGGAGGGTGCCGTCCTCTGTTCTGTAAAATGCCAACTGGTACCACTATGATATATAAATGATGATAATTAGAAGACACCCTTGAATTATTTGACATCCAGATTGAAGGGGAGAGTGGCACTCTTTAAAATGTAAATATATGATGCCCTAGAATTGGGGTCAGAAATGGCAGTCTAGGGAAAAGCACATTGCTTCCTGTCAGGCATGATCGGCTCAAAGCTCCTGGCGTGTGAATCAGCCACCACAGAATGGCACAGGGGGGCTTGTGATCTGGGTCTGAGCTGTAAAGATTGATCATCCCTCACCATGCACATTTGAGAAGTAACACAAGTAAGCCAGGAGCTAAACAAGAGGGAAGTCATTTTTTGCCTGAAACTCAATAAAGTTTTTGATAATCATTAATAGGCATCACTTCCCAACCTCTGGCCTGTTTTTTTTTTTTTTTTAGGAGGTCAAGGGCCAGGGTTTCCAGAATTTGGCTCATCCTGCCTTGTTATTCAGTTGCTGAGTCGTATCTGACTCTTTGTGACCCCGTGTACTGTAGCCCGCCAAGCTCCTCTGTCCATGGGATTTCCCAGGCAAAGATACTGGAGTGGGTTGCCATGTCTGCCTTTATAGTGGAACTTACTTGCTCAGAAAACCTTCTGCAACTCCTCACTGTACATCACAGTAAAGGCCACTCTCACCAGGGTCCTGCGACACCCCGTGCTGTAAGTGAAGGATAACCAGCTGGAACTTGTTTCAGGCGGGGCTGAACCCAGAGGTCTGGGCGGTGTCCTCGGGGCTCCTGTCTCCATTTGCAGGACGTGGAGCTCGGCCTGCAGCTGGGGCTCACACCTGCCGAGCTGTTGCAAGTTGTTGCCTTCCATAGCCCCGAGGAGGGCTCTCGTCTAACACTCAGAAATGAATTGTCCAGGGAGACACGTGCTGACCAAGCAAGAGACCTTATTGAGAAGGGGCGCCCGGGTGCAGAGCAGGCGGGAGAGGGAGCCCAGAAGGACCGCTGTGCCGCGTGGCCCACCGTCCCAGCCTTTGTGGTGACTGCGCTAGTTTCCAGGTTGTCTCTGGCCGGTCACTGACTCAGGGTCCTTCCTGGCGGCGCAAGCGTTGCTCAGCCGAGATGGATTCCAGCACAGAGGATTCTGGGAGGCTGCTAGACGCTTGGGCTGGAGTCTCTTCTCCCGTTTTGGCCTTTCCAAAATGCTTCCAGTTCGGGTAGCTTGTTCTGCGTTCCTTGCCGGGACCTCTTAATAAGATAACTCATGCAAGGCGTGACTGTCGTTCCTGAACAGGTTGGGCAGTTTCAGTCAGTGGTTCCTGTAGCGAGAGGAGCTCCCCAGAGAAGGGTGGTCTCTTCCCCGCATCCCTGACTCAGGCCAGAGGAGACGGCCCGATTCAACAGGGAGAAGCTGCAGGTGTCCACAGCGCTCCCCCTTCGCAGCCCTCTGCAGCCTGCCACCGTGTTCCCTCCCCAGCGTCCCCAGCGCCCCCCCGCCTCGCCTCCCTCACCGTCCCCTGCAGGGCCTTCCCTCAGGCTGGCCTCCCCTGATGGTGCTCCCTGCTAGCTCTTCGTTCATCAGAATTATATCAACTTTTCAAGGTCCAGGAAAAATATTTTCTGTGGCGCTTTTCTTAAGTGACCACTGTTACAAGGTCCTTTCTTCCTTTTCTGCACAGACTCTGCCTGTATCTCACGTGTTGCCTTTTGCAGCTTTACTCACCCGCATCTGGGGCGGGGCATCACCCCTGCCTCCCTGCACGTCCCCTCCTGCCTGCGGCGCTTCCGTGCACGTTGCTGTGTTGGCTTCCGTGCAGATGCCCAGAAAGTGAGCGGGGAAGGTCCTTTAACCCCATTTTTGCAGCTCAACATTTCTTGACCACCAACTACGCGTCAAGGCTTGTGCTGGGTGTTGAAGTGAGACGTGTTAATGCAATAACATCCGGAAGATTGGGGCGTTCCAGGAGTTGCAAATGGTAAAGAATCTACCTGTCAGTGCAGGAGATGCAGTTTCAGTCCCTGGTGGGGAAGATGCCCTGGAGGAGAGCATGGAAACACACCCCAGTAGTCTTGCCTGGGAAATCCCGTGGCCGAGGAGCGTGGCAGAGTCAGACGTGACTGAGCTCCATCTCACGATGAGGAGGTGGAGGCCTGGTGGACACGTGGCCCGGCGTCCCCCACGGCCACCTCGTTTAGTTCCTCTCGCAAGTTCCCGGCCGCCTCTGGGCCACTGGGGACCCTGTGGCCTCCTCCTGGACCCACCCTCACCTGACCAAATGCAATTCACCTTTCAAAGCTTGATTAAAATGTCACTTTCTTAGGGGGACTTCCGCTGAGCACCCGTCCCCGACAAATCTAAAACAGGCCTCCTATTTTCTAGGACTCCTCTGTTGTTATTCACAGCACCTGTCACAAATTGTAATTAGTTATTTGACTTCTATAAATGTGTTTGTTTAACGTCTCCCCACTAGACTGTACATCCCGTGAGAACAGGGATTGACAGTTGTGGCAACTCCTGTACGTTGAGTACAGGCTGACACAGAAGAGGGGCTCAAGGAGTCATGAGTGGGGTGAATGAGTGCAGCCTGAGCCACTCACAGCCCTTACTACCCGCACAGACTCAGCCCAGGTTGCCCGAAGGCCAGGTCCACACAGCACTGATGCTTACCATTCCCTCCCCTGTGCCCAGGAAGGAGCAGCCTCTTCTACCCAAGTCTAAGTTGTGTGCTCACCAAGACAGGAACTGTAGGGCTAGCACTTTGTGTGGGTTCTGGAGACAGAGCCCCGTTTGATATGTGGGCATCTAGGATGAGAAGGAACAACATGAGTGTGAACAGGTGGCCAGAGGAATGAGGCAGAAACACTGTGCTGGGGTCATCTGGGAAGGGGTCGGGGGATGGTCAGTGGTGTGGGGAGCGCCCAGCTGACCTCCAGAGTGCCCACGTGCCGGGCAGGCCCCGTGTCAGGAGGCAGGAGCAGTGTGAACATCAGCCTGGTTCGGCACCTGGCCTTGCATCCTGATGAGGATCCGAAGTTAGTACGAGCCTCTTCTGGAGTTCTTAGACTCAGCCTTCATTTGGTGGGTCTTGTTGAGTTCTCACTGTTACATTCCTATCCCGTTATCTTGGACACTTTCATTATACATGAAAGCAACTTTTATACTTCACCAGAGTGAGCAGCCCATTACTACAGCAATACTGAAAGTATTCGAAGTGTTTGACAGTATCTTCTACATACTCCCTGCTGCTGTACACAGAGGTCGGTAGAGATGGGCTCTGCTGCTGCTGCTGCTGCTGCTGCTGCTAAGTCGCTTCAGTCGTGTCTAACTCTGTGCAGCCCCACAGATGGCAGCCCACCAGGCTCCCTGGTCCTTGGGATTCTCCAGGCAAGAACACTGGAGTGGGTTGCCATTTCCTTCGACATTGCATGAAAGTGAAAAGTGAAAGGGAAGTCGCTCAGTCGTGTCCGACCCTCAGCGACCCCATGGACGGCAGCCTACTAGGCTCCTCCATCCATGGGATTTTCCAGGCAGGAGTCCTGGAGTGGGGTGCCATTGCCTTCTCCAAAATGGGCTATAACAGCCCCCAAATTTTGTTTTCTCATATATCTTTATATACTTTATTAAACTTTTGCAAGCTTTACTATAATTTATTTTCCGAAACTTGGACATTTCATTTTTAAGAAAGAGTGATTTGCAGTGTCGTAGATATATTTGACCTAACCGATATCAGAAGAAGCTCTGAAACAATCACAAAAATAGCTCTGAATTCTGTTGTGAGCATCATAAAAATATAATTGCATCTTTGGGAACTTCTTCCAGAAAATGAGATGCATTATAGATTCTGTGTGTCTGCAGGGCCTGGACAGTTTCAAAGTGAAACAGAAATTCTTCTCTGGGAGCAGCCAGGAGCCCACAGCCTCCTTCCCTGTGCCATACGACCTACCTCCAGAAGTGTACGGAGACAGAGGTGAGACCCAGGGGACATAGACACTCGGGTGTGAGTGCCAGCGCAGAGACAATGGCGCTCGGGGAGAGCCGTGGGTGGGCTCTTGGCAGGAGCCTGGCTGGGGGGCTGCTCTGGGAGCACAGGTTCGTGGCCCCGGAAACACGGCTCTCAAGCCTCTGGGTCTCAGAACCCCCTGTGCCCTTACTAATCAAGGACCACAGACAGCTTTCCTTTACGTGGGTTTCTATAGCTGTTGATATTTGTCATAAAGAAATTAAAGCCAATAAATTTTAAAGTACTTATTGACTTATTTTAAAATAATAGGAGAAGGAAATGGCAACCCACTCCAGTGTTCTTGCCTGGAGAATCCCAGGGAGGGCAGAGCCTGGTGGGCTACCATCTATGGGGTCTCACAGAGTCGGACACGACTGAAGCGACTTAGCAGCAGCATTATCCTCTATGTGTAACTTACGGTATAAAAGCCCCTGTTGAAAATAAAGCTACGGGCCTTGCTCACAAAAAAAAATAAAATAAAATAATAATAAGCCCATTGATATATTTAAAAATATCTAAAGTGACTGTCCGCCAACTCAGGTTGGTTTGGAAGATGGCCTTGTTCCCCGCTTTGCAGACGCGTTTGCTGTCTGGGCTCACAGCTGGGTTCTCACCGCTGCTCCTTGCTGCCACCCACGTCAGGCAGCCTCTGTACACCCAGGCGCAGTGACCGGTGATGACTTAATGTTAGGATGGCCCTCATTTTGACTTTACAGGTGTACCCCCACCCCTTGAAAGGTAGGTCCCCAAGTCACCCTCTGAAAACTGCTGCACTAGGCGAGGACTTTAAGGTCAGAGACCAGGTCTTTTTTGCAGAGGAAGTCGGTGGCATCTTGGCACGGGTTCCCAGTGTTCTGGAGGGAGGCTGGCCGGGGTGGGCGGCCCCACCTCCGCACCTGCTCTGACGCGGCCCCTCCAGCCCCAGAGCGCTTCTCTCAGCCCCGGGAAGTCTGGCTTTGAGGCGAGTTCACGCTTCACCAGGTTCACGCAGGGGGAGAAGTAATACAATCAGGACGGGGCAGATCCTACCCTACCTGTAGGGTAGCCGGGTATAGTCCACAGTCTTTGAGCAAATGCTAGATGTGAACAGGACAAGTTTGAGTTTTGATTGGACAGTATCAGTGACGTCATCCCATTGATACTGCAAAACCTCGGATTCCCGAGTAGGGCTGGCCTTGCCTGGTGGGCCCTTCCTTCCCTGACCAAGGCTGGCTGGGTCCCAGCCGCCTCCCAGCCTCACTCACTCTGGCTTCCATGCTGAGCCAAGCCTGCCCTTCCGAGGGCCCCTTTCTCAGGTTATCTGGGCTCGTCTGACAAAGCCCCTCCTGCCTCACACAGCCGGCTTCCTCTCTCTGGTCACATGGACAGCTTCCAAAGGCCTTCTTGTTCCCTTCCTTCCAAGCCATGTGTATTTTTCTGAGTCCTCTAAGTATGTTGTTGTAAATTCACCATATTTGTTTTTTACTAGCAAGAGGTTCTGTCAGAATTTCAAGGAATCCGTGACGACTCCTCCCCACCTCCAGCTCACAGATGGAAAACACTGCTTTAGGTCCTGGTGTTTATGCACTAGCCTGACAGCTTATCGCGTGACCTTGGCTGGTGGTTTGCCTTCTCTAGGCCTTAGTGTTTCCATTTGCAAAATGAGAAAATGAGAGCGCACAGCTCACTGCTGAAAAGTGACTGAGATGAGGTCTTGAAAGCATCTAACCCAGTGTCCAGCTCAGAATTGGCATCCAGTTGCTGTTAGCCACTGTTTCTGGCACTTAAAATGTCCGATGCAGTTACAGCAGGGAGTGGACGGTCGTTCTCTCCCCCACCCTGATGAACTGACAAAGAGCCTGAGACTCGTGCAGGACAGACCCTAACCCAGGACGTGACCTGATGCCCTCATTCCCCTTCTGGCTTTGGGCTGTGCCTTTGTCTTTTTCCTTTCTCTTGTTTTTCTGTTCTGTTCCCTCCTTCCTGCCCCCCGACCTCCCAGTTCTCCTGAATAAACATATTGGTGGTAGGGAAGACCCATGTGATGACGGCCTTCGGCTTAGCCGCCTGGGCTACATGTGTGCTTAGCTTTGGACCTTGGGCACTGCCCTGACAAAGGGGCACCTTGCCAGGCCTGGCCCAGACCTACTGAGACGAGCCCTCCAGCGGTGGGTCCCAGAAAAACGTGCCAGCAGTTCCCAGTCAGCCCAGACAGGTGAGGGTCAGCGTCCCAGCGGCAGGGCGTTCCCCGGTCTGCCTCCCCTCTGGACTGTAACCTGGAGAGGCCCTCGGCTTTGTCTAGCATGGTGGTGGTGTTTAGTTGCTCAGTCGTGTCAGACTCTCTTGCGACCCCGTGGACTGTAGCCTACCAGGCTTCTTAGTCCATGGGATTTCCCAGGCAGAATACTGGAGTGGGTTGCCATTCCCTTCTCCAGGGCATCTTCCTGACCCTGGGATTGAACCCACATCTCCTTTATTGGTAGGCAGATTGTTTACCTCCCGGCCAACTGGGAAGCCCGCCTGGCAGAGCACAGCACCTAACCAACACTAACAAGCATTCCATATACACACACGACTGTCACAAGGCACGCGCTCTCGTGGGGCAGGCGAGGAGGCTCGCCTGAAACAGGCCTTCATCCCAGCCAGTGAGTGGCAGTGCTGACTTCACAACCCCGCACCCCTCCGTGTTGGCATTTTTTGTGTGTCCCTTTCCCCCAAGGTTGTGGAGGGCCTTCCAGCCAGCATGGAAAGGACCTGCCCAAGAAATACAGATATTTGTTTATTTATAAAACAGAGCATGGGATTTTCCCGGCGGGTGGTTTCCAGGTCCTCACTTGGACATTACTGGCTTATCTTGAAGGAAAGGAATACAGTCCCCATTGGTGTTCACAGTGGGTGGCTCCAGGACCCACCGGATACAAAATCCTCAGATGCTCGAGTCCCATGACAAGCACTCTATGTCCCCGATTCCACATCCCCAGATTTGACCAACCCCTGATCATGTAGTACATGTTTATTGAGAAAAAAATCTGCACATAAGTGGATCCGCACATTCCAAACCCAGGTTGTTGGAGGGCGTGCTCTAAGTGCGGTGGTGGCCCTTTAAGTCACTAGGAGATGCCTGTGTGTCACAGACCCTGACCTGGGGAGACAGCAAGGGTCAGAGTGTGTCCTGCCCAGGGTGAAGCACAGCTGCCGTTACCCCACAGAGCAGTTTGCAGGGAAAGAGGAGGAAGTGCAGGGACGTGCAGACGCAGAAGATGGTGTTTCTAGGGCAAGAGAGTGGCCAGTGAGTAGCCAGAGAGTCAGGTCTCCAGCCCTGCTAGCCCCCTGCCTCTCAGGGAAATTAACAGCAAGTGTGGTTTCCTGCTTTCAAACCATCCGGAGGCCAGAGGCTAGAGAACAGGGTTCTGATAACGTGTTGCCACCTTGGGCATTCTTTGGCTGCTCCTGCTGCTGGGAGCTGCTGTTTGCACGTTCAGTCTATGATTATTCAAGACAAATGGTGAAGCTGGGCGGTGTGAGCAGCAGTCATTGTTAGGCAGGCCAGCCTCCCAGCTGCCATCTGTGTCTGCTCAAGAAGAGGCCAGCGCCGACCCCCGGGGCAGCTGGCTGGTCCATCCCAGCCGACCTGCCGAGTGAGCACTCCGCCCTTCAGACTTGTTCCGCCACTCATGTTTCCCAGAACAGTAGTAGGGGAGTTTATTTTTAATCCTTGCAGTGTGTTTACACCCTACCTTGCCTGGAGATTCCATGGACAGAGAAGCCTGGTGGGCTGCAGTCCATGGGGTCACAAAGAGTCAGACACAACTGAGCAACTTACACTTTCACATTATTTTGGTTCTTTGGAAGAAAAAGTTCACATTTATTGAGCACCTACAATATGCTGGGAATGAGCTTCCCAGTCGTTCTCGCATTCATACTTCACAGTAATCCTGGGAGGTTGCGAGCGTAATTAGCTCCCATTTCACAGACGGGGAACCCGAGACCAAGATCCGCAAGCCTTCCCCAGGCCGCAGACAGAGACGAAGGCAGGATTTGAACCTGGGTCTTCTTTCCGTTGTGTTGTTGGGTGTTGTCATCATAGACGTGCCTGAACCGGCTAAGTCTGCTCCTGCCCCTAAAAAGGGCTCTAAAAAAGCTGTGACCAAGGCCCAGAAGAAGGACGGCAAGAAGCGCAAGCGCAGCCGCAAGGAGAGCTACTCCGTGTACGTGTACAAGGTGCTGAAGCCAGTCCATCCAGACACCGGCATCTCGTCCAAGGCCATGGGAATCATGAACTCCTTCGTCAACGACATTTTTGAGCGCATCGCTGGCGAGGCATCGCGCCTGGCGCATTACAAGTGCTCGACTATCACATCCAGGGAGATCCAAACTGCCGTGCATCTGCTGCTGCTCGGGGAGCTGGCCAAGCACGCCGTGTCCGAGGGCACTACGGCTGTCACCAAGTATACCAGCTCCAAGTACATCTGATAGGCCTAGCCGCTGATAACGGAGAGGGCGACGGCACCCCACTCAGTACTCTTGCCTGGAAAATCCCACGGACGGAGGGCCTGGTGGGCTGTAGTCCATGGGGTCGCTAAGAGTCGGCCACGACTGAGCGACTTCATTTCACTTCTTTCCATTGTATCAGTACCATTCCAAGGCCTGTTGCTTCCCTCGATGTGGGTCTACAGGCATTATACAGAGATGGTCATGGCTCAGCAATCACTGGCCTTAAATTACAGAACAAAACCGTTTCGGGGATGTGACTCTGGGCCTCGTGGTTCTGTGTGACCGTGACCAGCTGAGAGCAGAGAAGTGGCCTTGACTGTCCCCGTGGTCACTGCTGGTTTCTCCAGCTTCTCAAAAGAAGAAAACAAGAGCCACCTCCTTTTTAGGTTCTCTCTATGCAGATGGAACACGGCATCTTGCACAGTTCTTCAATTTATCTCATTTAATGGGCTTCCCTGGTGGCTCAGTGGTAAAGAATCTGCCTGCCAATGCAGGAACATGGGTTTGTTTCCTCTGTTGGGAAGATCCCCTGTAGAAGGAAATGGCAACCTTCTCCAGGATTCTTGCCTGGGAAATCCCATGGACAGAGGAGCCTGGTGGGCTACAGTCCATGGAGTTGCGAAAGAGCAGGACACGACCGAGGGACTAAACAGCAACAGTGTCTCATTTAATCCTACTGCCGGCTCCACGGCTTAGGCACAGGTAAGGAGACAGGTTCAGAGGTGAAGGGACTTGGGAACCTTAGTGGCAAGCCAGCATTTACCCCGGGGTTCACGCTCCCGTGTCTTAACATGAACCTTTACTGCAAGCTCCTACCCAAAAGGGCTCAGTTCAGAAAAGGACTCTCGTGATATGTCTGCTGCGGCCCGTGAGTGATTTGATCCTATCAGGTGAGTGGATTTTCTGTAATCATATTCAAATAAGTGTTACATTCATGTAATTTTTTTTCCCCCAGATCGACCATGGATTTGGAACATCCCTTATGTCAAAGCACCTGATACACATGGGAACATGTGGGTTCCCTCCTGAGAGCAGGAAAGCTCTGTGAAGTTGACATGTAAGGCCTGAGCCCCAAACGTTGGATGTCCTTGTTTGTAATGGGTGTTCACTTCCCTTAATGTTTTATCAGCCCCCCAACAAAACTCTGCAAAGGTCAGTCTTTCAGACGTGAACGTTGGTTATCCTTTCAATGGTCACTGTTGACATTCTCACTTGAAAAAAAAATTGTATATTTTCTTAACTCCCTTTTCTATGCCTTGGAATAAAAGCTATTAAACTTCCGCATATTAAAAGGATATAGATAGACAGATGCAAAGCGATCTTCCTGGTAATGCAGACTCTCATGGTGGCGTCAACGCTTCTGAATGGAAGGTTGACGTTGTGAGCTGTGCTCCGTTGGAAAGGGTGCCTCTGATTCAGCTGAAACTTTCCAGAGCAGGAGTGTGACCCGTCACCCCTGCCTCAGCTTTCTGGGTGTGTGGCAGAGTTGCTGGAAGGGCCTGCTGTGTGTCACTGAGGCCCATGAGGCTCCCCAGACACCACGCGCCGACTGACGGTCGTCATCCGGCAGCTTCCCATGACACTTCATCCTCCCCACTCACGGACCAGCCCCTGCCTGCCCTGTCCTCAGCCGTCCCCACAAACGCCCAGAAAAGACAGCTCACAGGCCCCTAGCAAAGCACACAAGTATTCCACTCGCAGGAGCCCCTGCAGGTGAGCTGGCATAGAGGGGCGGAGGCCCAGAAAGGCTCAGGACACCCCCAGGACTCCAGCCACCTGGGTCAGCGCAGCGGGCATCGCCATGCTTCTCGTCCAAGCGCCCTTCACGGGTGGGAACCATGCTCTCCTGCGACGACCCAGAGCCTCCTGGATTCCTGTGTGGGTCTCCTTTCCAGTGGTCTTCAGCCTCTTCATCCCTTAACTTAGAGTGCAGTTGATTGTTAACTCTGAAAGATTCTTTTAAGATGCTCGTTTTTCAGAGTGTTCCTCAGAGGCCGACAATGTTCACATCAGAAGTGGGGTGGGGGGAGGTACTGTGGCTACAGTACTGTGGCTACCAGGAGGCGGCCGGGCGGGCAGGGCTGGGGTCTCCTGCCCCCTCCTCCCCGGCAGAGATGGCCTCCTTCTCTCTTACGTTTTGGGTTCTGTAAAGGGTGTCATCTGGGTGGTTTGCTTTTGCTTTGTTTTGCATTCTGCTTAAAAACATGAAGTTGAAAAGCCACTGAATTCATTTAACCAGTTCCTTCCACTGGTAAGAAAAGTAAGGCTTAAGCCTTCTTGGAACCTGCCTTCTGCTTTAACGACATTGAAACCCTTAACAGATTTGAACCCAGCAGCAGCCCTGGGCTCACATTAAAGTCGGATGCCACGATGAGACCAGCCCAGAATGGGAACCCAGCCGTCTGAGTGGGCATCACTCAGTCCACTCAGAGGACTGTGGTTGACCACCCGGGATGCCCACTAGCACGGTCTGCCCCGGGTCGGGGTGGGCTCAGTGCAAGGCTCCAGGCAGCACCAGACAAGCCACCCAGCCAGAGAGCATCACAGCTGCAGGCCAGTCATTCCAGAGGAAAGGAGACCCGTCTTTCCCAGCGGTGTCAGCCAAAGCCCCTTGCAGCCTCTGATTGGCGAAGCTGAGTCACGTGTTCATGAGACTTGCCCAGCCCCAGCTCTGCTCCCTCCACCCTGTGAGACCTTAGGCGAGACCTTAGACTCATGATACCTCTGAGTCTTCAC
This sequence comes from Bos taurus, assembly GCF_002263795.3. Taxonomy (NCBI): domain Eukaryota; kingdom Metazoa; phylum Chordata; class Mammalia; order Artiodactyla; family Bovidae; genus Bos; species Bos taurus. Next base: position 101,710,179 of record NC_037337.1, read on the forward strand.
TTTCTCATCTGTTAAGTGGGGCTCATAGCTATCCTTCCTGCCTGGTGGGATTGCTTGAAGATCATAGGAAATGGTGTTCCTGAGTGAGGGCAGGAACTCTATCAGTGTAAATCGAGATGATTCTTGATGAGTACCACGCTGGCAGTCTCTCCCTGGGGCATTTACAGAAATGTAACTCGAGGGTCAAAACCCATGTCTTCTGAAAAATGAGCTACTTCCTGCAAATACTGCTCCCTCCCACATTACCACAGGTGGGTTTTTCTGAAAAATGGGGGAGATTGAAGAGTCCTGGCTGCAGCCAGGTGGCAATGAGGCCTCTGGATTCCAGGAGAAGGGGGCTCTGTTTACAGAGGAGACTGTGTCCCGGGACCCCTTTGTCCCAGAGCCCAGGCTCTCAACTCTGAACAGAGTTAACAGCTCTACAGACCGCATACTTCCTGCCCTGAAAGCACGGATCCACGCTGCCTGCTGCCTCCGGAAAGAGGGGGTCCTCATGGAGGCCACGTGGGACTGAGGTTGGGAGGGAGTCCACGTTCAAGTGACCCCACGGGTGAGTTGATGCTTGAGCCCTGGGAGGAAGTCTGTTTCACAAACGAAGAAACTGAGGCTCAGATCTGTGAACTGCCTGAGGCCGCCTTCTTGAAGACGGAGGGGCTCTTACTTCCTGAACACCTCATACCGTAACAGATTCAAGAAGTGGGCAGCTTTGTGCTTCCATTGACAGAATCTTCCTTAGACAGGAATGAACCTTGTGATTCCACGAGCCACTTCCCGCCTAGAAACAGCCTGGGCCCTGTGAGGAGCCCACGTGAGCCCCAACTCCACTCTTCCAGTCTTCTCTGGCATTTCAGGGCACGCTTGGTGGTGAGCGGCCTCTCCTCTGCCTCTCCAGTTCCTGCTCCTACTGTGGCTCCCTGGCTGCTTCCCACAGCACACTGGGTGCCCTTAAGAATAAGTGCAGGTGTGGGGAGGGGTTGGCGGCACGAGGGAAACTCGGGAGGTGACGGAAGGGTTTCTATCATGATTGTGGCTTTGGTTACACTTTACGAAACCCCTTGAATTATGCACCAAGTTGGTTATTTTATTGTATGTAAATTATAACCCAGTAAAACTGCTTTTTAAGAACTCGAAGAATGCACAAGTTCAGATATGGGCACTGTGTGAAAATTCTACATCAAAAAAGAAAAAAAGCAACTGTTAAACTCTCTATATATAAACCCTAAAGTACTTGAGGGCAAGTGTATTGGTTGTTGGTCGCAGTTTATTTTGAAATGCTTTAAAATAAGATGTATTAAAGGATGAGTAGGTATATGATAAAATATAGGAAAATTTGTACAGTTGAGATTGCTGCTCTAAAATTCTTTAAACTTTGGTACATGTTTGAAATTTCATTATCAAATGTTGTGAACGGAGACCAAATAAGTTTAGGCTTCTGGTAGGATGAATAGCTCCTACTGAACCCACTCTTTCAGAAATAAAAATAGAAGTTGTGGTGTGGAGCTTACACCATCCATCTCCTGAAAGTGACCAAAAGCAGGCAAAAGAAGGGAGTCAACAACTGTGAGGGAGGTCTCTACAGGGTGAATTTCCTCTTTCTCCACCACTTCTGGCCTGAGGTCAGGCCTTAGTCTGCACCACACAAGGCAGGTAAACCTCCAGTGGAAAATGTCCAGTCTTCGTGGCTTGGATCCAGAGCACCAAGTAACAGGAGAGCCGGGGTGGGGACTCCCAGTCTCTCTACATAAACTCTTCAGATCTAGGGCTGACCACCACACTGTACGTGCACCACTAAGGCTGAAAGAACTAAGCTCAAGTTTGAGCTACTTCATGCTGAAGGGGAGATAATTTTGCAGTTGAGTTCACCTAAGTTAACTGCCTGTTTAAAAATTATTATTTTTAGAGGAAGGTAATTAGAATCCAGAATTTCTACATCAAGACTCTTGAGAGTCCCTTGGACAGCAATGAGATCAAACCAGTCAATCCTAAAGGAAATCAACCCTGAATATTCACTGATGCTCAAGTTGAAGCTCCAATACTTTGGCCACCTGATACGAAGAGCTGAGTCACGGGAAAAGACTGATGCTGGGAAAGATTGAAGGCAGGAGGAGAAGGGGGCAGCAGAGGATGAGATGGTTGGATGGCATCACCAACTCAATGGACATGAATCTGATCAAACTCCCAAGAGACAGTGGAAGACAGAGGAGCCTGGCGTGCTGCAGTCCTTGGGGTTACAAAGAGTCAGACATGACTTAGTGACTGAACAACCACCACCAAATTATATATAGCAGCCACTAGTCACCCATAACACGTAAATTTGTTGTTGACTTTAAAGTTAAAAATTCGGGGGGGTGGGGGTGGGAATTTCGTTCCCCACTCGGAAGTCTAGTAGCACCACGACAGACTTCAGAAGAGCACAGAGATAGGCTATTCCTATCGTCACAGAAGTGATGGACAGTGTTTATCTGGTCAGTTAAAACATGGAGACTGTCAGAGCTGACCAGAAAAAGGAAAAAAAAAAAAAAAAACACTGCTGTACGCTGTCCACAACAAATACGCCTTTGAATATATAAAGACACAAATAGATTGGAAAGTAAATGGGAAAGATACACTACGAATGTTAAGTTAATGAAGCCTGTGGTAACTAGATTAATATCAGACAAAATACACTTCAAGGCAAAGGGTATCACCAGAGATAAAGAGAGACATCTCATAAAAATGGTCCCTGCATCAGGAGGATATAATAATTATAAACACTTATATTCAGGCAGGAGACAGATGGGCCCCAGGCTGAACAATTTCTCCCCTGTGGACAGAAACTCCTTAACAGTAGAAACTCCATAAAGCAGGTTGATGGAGGAGGCTGGGCCTTGCCCAGATAAGAGAGAAAAGACCGCACACTCCATTCTCAGAGTTAAGAAGACCTCCCAGACTACACATGCCCAGAAAGGCTTCGCAGAGATCTACAGAAAGGAAGCATCACCTCAGAGTTAAATGATGCAGCTGCCCATAGGCTTCTTCTCTAGTATCCATCTTGGCTAAAAGATGCACACACATGCAGGAGGATCCTGAGATAAGCCAAACACAGACTCAGAACCCGGCAAAGCAAGACGACTGGGCAAAGGAAACTGGAAGAAATGCCCCATAAAAGTGATTCAAACTACCACAAGGACGAGACTCAGCCCACCTGTGTGTCTGTCCACACACTGTACTCTCCAACCTAATAAACACTTCACTTGCTTCATGACTCTCTGTCTCTCTGTGGAAATTAATTTCTACACAGCTGACGGGCCAGGGCCTCTCACTGGCCGCTGTCCCTGGTGTGTAGTGGTTAGCATTCAGCATTCTCCCTGCCGCTCCCGACCTCAGGCTCGGGCAGGAACCAAAGCCCCGCTTCAAGCCTCTGCAGGCCGATAGTGAATAACAGCTTCGAAGTACGTGAAACAAAAACGGACACACTTCAAGGAAGAAACAGACAATTCCACGTAGTTGGTGCTTTTAATACTCTCGATAATTGTCGGAATAACTAGAACAAATGCCTTGACATGGAACACTACATCCAGCAACTGCAGAGCACATACTCTTTTTAAAGGTTATTTTTTTGGCTGTGGTTGGTCGTCGTTGCTGCGTGCAGCCTTTCTCTGGTTGCGGCAGAGAGGCTCCTCTTTGCTGCGGTGCTCGGGTTTCTCCTTGCAGGGGCTTCTCTTGTTGTGCAGCAGCGTCTCTAGCTAGGTAGGCTTCGGTCGCTGTAGCTCACGGGCTCAGTCGTCGTGGCGTATGGGTTTAGCTGCTCTGAGGCCTGTGGGATCTTCCAGGACCAGGGATCGAACCATTGCAAGAGTCTGCATTGCCAGGCAGACTCTCAGCTCCTGGACCAGCAGGGAAGCCCAGAATGCGTGTTCTTTTCAAGTGCATGTGGTACATTCCCTAGGACTATATCCTGGACCACGATACAGTCAATTTAGGAGGACTGGAACATATCATACATGGCCCTCTGACCTGTGAATGAACAATTTTGCTTGCCTTGTCAGTAAACCAAGGATGTGGTAGCCATCAAGCCACTGCAGCCACCCCAGCGGTGTACTCTGAGGGGACTCAGGGTGGGAAAGACAGGATACTGGCCCTCATAGCCCAGGCGCACATCAAAGGAACCATTGCAGGGAGCCCAGATGCTTGTGCTGAGCTCATTAACGTCTGCTTTTCTTTCATTAGTGACTGAACAGCAACAACAATTAATGATAATCTTTTGATGTTCCACTACCTGGTTTTTATTGCAAAATTCCTATATATTCTGGCTCCTCCCCTTCTTCTTCAGAGCAGTCCCTCAGAGCTACCTGAGAAGCTGTCTCCTGGGCTGAAGTCCTCAGAAAGTCTATCAAATACAATATAATTCTCAACTTTCAGGTTGTGCTTTTTTTCAATCGACAGACCACACTGAAAATGTTAGGAATAATTTGTCTTAAGAAATAGATTTTTAAAACAAGTAACAGTACATGGCTAAATTTGTAGGTCAAAGGAGAAAAAAAATCAGAAAATATTTTCAATAAAATGATGTAAAAATACAACATACCAAAACTTTTAGGGTGCAGCTAGCCCAGGACTAACGAGATTTATAGTTGAAAAATGCTAACATTAGAAAAGAATTTTAGATCTAAAATTTGTGATCTAATAATCCACTATAGGAAGTTGGAGGGAAAAAAAAAGTAAACCCAAAAGGAAGCAGAAGAACGAAAATAGAGGAGTAGAAATACTACATTAAATTTACCCCAGAAATGCAAGGTTGGTTTGACATTAGAAAAGCAATAAATGAAAACCAAGATATTAGTAAAGGATAAAATTATACAATCATTACACTAGATGCAGAAAAAAGCATTTGATAAAATTCACTCATTCATATTTTATTTTTTTTAACTCAGAAACAAAAATAAAAGATACTTTCTCAACCTGATAAAGGGTATCAGTGAAAAACCAACACTAATCAATGCAGAAAAACTAAAGGCTCTCTCCTGAGATCAGGAACAAGACAAGATGTTTGCTTCCACCTCCTCTATTTAACATTATACTGAGGTCCTGGCCATTGCACCATGAATAGAAAAAATAAAAAATAAAAAGTATCAAAAAAGAAGCAAAACTCTATTTTGGATAACATGGTAATTTACATAGAAAGTCCTAAAGGAATCAACTACCCAACTAATGCATAAATTTAGCAAGGTTGCAGGAACCCAGTTAATTTGTAAAAATCATTTCTATTTTTACATACTACAGCAAATAGCTAGAAAGTAGAATCTTGATATTTCATTTACAACTGCATCAAAACCCCAAAATACTTTAGAATGAATTTACAAAAGATGTACAAGATCTCTACATGAAAATTTTCCAAGACTGACATAAATTGAGGGCTATAGCTCATTCATGAATTAAGATGTCAGTTCTCCCTAACACAATCCTAATTAAGATCTCACAAGTTTTGTGTTTTTTTTTTCTGGTGAAATTAACAAGCTGATTATACAATTTTTATGGAAATGTTAAGATCCTGTAATATTCCAAGAAAATCCTGATAAAGGAGAGCAAAGTTGGAGGATTCACACAAAAGCTGCAAGTAACCCTATGGACTGCAGCCCACCAGGCTCCTCTGTCCATGGGATTCGCCAGCAAGGATACTGGAGTGGGTTGCCGTGCCCCCGCTCCAGGGGCTCTTCCCACCCCAGGGACCAAACCTGGCTCTGCTGCGTTACAGGCAGAGTCTTTACTGTCTGAGCCACAAGGAGAGCCAGTAATCTAGACACCGTGGTGTTAATATAAGGATGGACAAATAATGAGCAGGATACAGATTCCCAAAATACATTCGCTTTTGTCTTCTCAGCAAATGACACTAAAATAACTGAATACCCACATGGACAAAAGACACCTCGTACCTCGACTCTCAGCTCACGCCAGACAGAAGCAAACCGAAGAACAAAGCTGGATCAAAGACCAACATACAGAGGCTAAAACTATACAATTTCTAGGGGGAAAGAGCCCGTAAAACTTACGCAACCTTAAGAGAGGTGAGGTTTCTTGATACACAGAGATCCAAATATAAAAGAAATGATTGATAAATTGGGCCTTACTAAAAACATACCCATCAGAAATAATTAGGCAAGTCAGAGAATGTGGAAAACATTTCTAAGATACCATACCTGAGAAAGGACTAGCATCCTGGATTTATGTAAAGAATTCCTACAGCTCAGTAGTCAAGAGAAATGGATATTCAACAGAGATTTTAGAAAGCAGATATACTGATGCCAAAAGCTCAGCTTCTCTGTACATTGGTGCTGACTAGAATCTTGGAGACAGAGTTTTGAGTGAAATAGAAAAGAACAGCTTTGTTACTTTGCCAGCAAGTGGCGGGGGGGGGGGGGGGGGGGCACTGCGTGCTAATGATTGCAAAAGCGTGTGTCCTCAGCTTGGAGAAGAGAGACCATTTATAGTAATTGTTCAAAGAGGCCGTGATCAGCTCACAGACATTCTTCTGATGAGTTGGTGGTAAGGTTGAGTAAGCAATGAGAGGTAAGAAAGCTTTCCTCAGCAATCAATGCAAAGAAATACAGGAAAACAACAGAATGGGAAAGACTAGAGATCTCTTCAAGAAAATTAGAGATACTAAGGGAAATTTTCATGCAAAGATAGGCTCAATAAAGGACAGAAATGGTATGGACCTTACAGAAGCAGAAGATATTTAGAAGAGGTGGCAAGAATTCACAGAAGAACAATACAAAAAAGATCTTCACGATCCAGATAATCACAATGGTGTGATCACTCACCTAGAGCCAGGCATCCTGGAATGCGAAGTCAAGTGGGCCTTAGAAAGCATCACTACGAACAAAGCTAGTGGAGGTGATGGAATTCCAGTTGAGCTATTTCAAATCCTAAAAGATGATGTTGTGAAAGTGCTGCACTGAATATGCCAGCAAATTTGGAAAACTCAGCAGTGGCCACAGGACTGGAAAAGGTCAGTGTTCATTCCAATCCCAAAGAAAGGCAATGCCAAAGAATGCTCAAACTACCACACAATTGCACTCATCTCACACGCTAGCAAAGTAATGCTCAAAATTCTCCAAGCTAGGCTTCAACAGTATGTGAACCATGAACTTCCAGATGTTCAAGCTGGATTTAGAAAAGGTAGAGGAACTAGAGTTCAAATTGCCAACATCCACTGGATCATCGAAAAAGCAAGAGTTCCAGAAAAACATCTATTTCTGCTTTATTGACTATGCCAAAGCCTTTGTGTGGATCACAACAAACGGAATTCTGAAAGAGATGAGAATACCAGACCACCTGACCTGCCTCCTGAGAAATCTGTATTCGGGTCAGGAAGCAACAGTTAGAACCAGACACAGAACAACAGACTGGTTCCAAATAGGAAAAGGAGTACATCAAGGCTGTATATTGTCACCCTGCTTATTTAACTTATATGCAGAGTACATCATGAGAAATGCTGGGCTAGAGGAAGCACAAGCTGGAGTCAAGATTGCCGGGAGAAATATCAGTAACCTCAGATATGCAGATGACACCACCCTTATGGCAGAAAATGAAGAAGAACTAAAGAGTCTCTTGATGAAAGTGAAAGAGGAGAGTGAACAAGTTGGCTTAAAGCTCAACATTCAGAAAACTAAGACCATGGCATCTGGTCCCATCACTTCATGGCAAATAGATGGGGAAACAGCTCTTTCTTTATGGGAAATAAAGTGAGAGAGTTTATTTTCTTGGGCTCCAAAATCACTGCACATGGTGACTGCAGCCATGAAATTAAAAGACACTTGCTCCTTGGAAGAAAAGTTATGACCAACCTAGACAGCATATTAAAAAGCAGAGACATTACTTTGCCAACAAAGGTCCATCTTGTCAAAGTGATGGTTTTTCCAGTAGTCATGTATGGATGTGAGAGTTGGACTATAAAGAAAGCTGAGTGCTGAGGAATTGATGCTTTTGAACTATGGTGTTAGAGAAGACTCTTGAGAGTCCCTTGGACTGCCAGGAGATCAAACCAGTCCATCCTAAAGAAATCAGTCCTGAATATTCATTGGATTGACTGATGCTGAAGCTCCACTACTTTGGCCCCTGATGCAAAGAACTAACTCATTTGAAAAGACCCTGATGCTGGGAAAGATTGAAGGAGGGAGGAGAAGGGGACAACAGAGGATGAGGTGGTTGGATGGCATCACCGACTGGATGGACATGAGTTTGAGTCAACTCCGGGACATGAGTTTGAGTTGGTGAAGGACAGGGAGGCCTGATGTACTGCAGTCCATGGGGTCACAAAGAGTCGGACACGACTGAGCCACTGGACTGAACTGAAGTTTAGGAGTCAGCATCAGCAACTTTCAGGTCCAACTGGTATGGAGTCTACATGCTTGTGGGCGGCCTATCATCATCAATCATTAACTTTCTTCACCTGGAGGGGGTTTCAGTGTCTACAGAATAGGTTACAGATATTGTGTGTGTGTATCTGTTGTGGGGGAAATAGGACCTTGCCCCAAGGCTACCCTTGACTGTTTGCTTCTTCCTGGTCTCACATCCCCGCCCTTCCCTAATTAACAACTCCTTGAATCTGTCCAGTGGAACTCAGAGAAGGTCAAGGATGCTGAATGAAGGCTGTTTCTTATAATCAAAGGAATAGGGAGGAGCGGAGAAAGGCTTTGTGCCCTGGAGCCCCACAGGGCCCTGTTCAGTATCAGTGCAAATGGCCAACAAGCACATTAGTCAGCGCAGGTGCTCAGTCATGTCCTACTCCTTGCAAACCCCATGGACTGTAGCCCAACAGGCTCCTCTGTCCATGGGATTTCCCAGGCAAGAATACTGCACTGGATTGCCATTTGCTCCTCTAGGGAATCTTCCCGACCCAGGGATCGAACCCTCATCTCCTACATTGCAGGCGGATTCTTTACTGCTGAGTCATGGGGAAAGCCACATAGTCCTCAAATTAAACTACAGTGAGATACCAGTACACATCCACCAGTATATTTAAAATTAAAATGGCTGACTCTGACGAATGTTCACAAGGATATTGGACATCCAAAACTGTACCTTGTCAGTTGGTACAGCTACATTGGATAAATGTTAGCTTCTTACAAATTAAACACCGCCACTGTGGTCCCAAAGAGTCGGACACGACTGAGTGACTGGACTGAACTGAGCTGAACTATGATCCAGCGATTCCACTCCGAGGTGTTTACCCAAGAGATACGAAAACATTCGTCCACAAACACTTGTGCAAGAATGCACCTAACAGTTTTATTTATGATGACAAACACCTTTTTATTTTCTTTTTGGTAGTCCACTGATTTTTAATTGCATGTACAGGGGAGCCTGGTGGGCTGCCGTCTATGGGGTCGCACAGAGTCGGACATGACTGAATCGACTTAGCAGCAACAGCAGGGATAATTGAACAAATCAACAAATGTTGTTACCCCATGGACTACACACTCCATGGAATTCTCCAGGCCAGAATACTGGAGTGGTTAGCCCTTCCCTTCTCCAGGGGATCTTCCCAACCCAGGTCTCCCCGAATTGCAGGCGAATTCTTTACCAGCTGAGCCACCAAGGAAGCCCAAGAATACTGGAGTGGGTAGCCTATCCCTTCTCCAGCAGATCTTCCCAACCCAGAAATTGAACCAGGGTCTCCTGCATTGCAGGCAGATTCTTTACCAACTGAGCTATCAGGAAAGCCAAACAGATAACAGATAGTGGCAATATTATAGGAAAAAATAACAGCAAAGCAGGAGGATAAAATTTCCCTCATCAGTCTTGATGCGCTTTCTTTCTAATATTGTAATCAGAGAAGACTTAGTAATAAGGTGGCACTGAAGAAAGGCCTGAGGAGGTGAGGAAGAAATCCAAGTCCGTATGGAAGTTGAGGGAAACTTGGCAAGTAGAGAGGAAGCATGTGCAAAGACCCTGAGGTGATGTGTTCAGGGAAGATCAGGAACTCAGAGGAAGGGGGTGAAACATAAATGGAGGTCAGGTCCCTAGGCATTTGTGTAAATTAAAAGGATCTTAGAAAACATCCGAAGAATTCCAGCGGAGGAGAGTCATACCCTGGTGGATGCCAAGCACTTTAAATAGTCCTGGTTTCTATCAGTAAGGAGAGAATGAATATTCGAGCAATAAAAAGGGACAGACTAGTAAGATATATAACATGGCTAGATCTCAGAAATGCAGTGCTTTACACAAAAGAATACATAACTATGAATCCATTTATATGAAGATCTAGAGCAAGCAAAACTAATTTCTACAAAGGGAAAAGTTGATGACAGAAAAATTCAGAACACTGATTTCCTCTGTAGGAATGTGGTTGGGAACTTGCTGGGAAGGGACCTGGGATGTTTGGTGGATAGGTTGGATAGATACGTGTTTAATTTGCAAGAGTGAATGCATTTGCCAGAACTCATTTAATGGTACACTTAAGATGTGTGCATTTCATAGTATGTAAATTTTATTCCCAAAGAGCAGAATCTGTAAGTAAGTAGGGTTGTATTGATCTCTACTGGCTTCCCAGGTGACTCAGAGGTCAAGAATCTCCCTGCAATGCAGGGGTTCAATCCCTGGGTCCCGAAGATCCTCTGGAGAAGGAAATGGCAACCCACTCCAGTATTCTTGCCTGGAAAATCCATGGACAGAGGAGCCTGGAGAGTTACAGTCCATGGGGTCTCAACAAGTCAGACACGATTTAGTGACTAAGCAACAGCACTGAACTCCAGAAAGTAAAACGCAGGGAGAAGTGCAGGGTGGGGGTGGGGAGGAGGAGGGCACTGATGTCTGCAACTCTGAAATGAATCCAAACGAGCTGAGTTGATGGAGGGAAAGAGGGATGGACAGATACGTAAGAAAGCAAGTATAGTAAAACGTTCGTTGAGGACAAGGCAATTCACCGTAACATTCTTTCCACATGGCGGTGGGGGACTCATCACAGGACTCGCCCTGGGTGGTCGGTCACACATGCTCCTCGTATAAGCGTTGTTCTCTAAAGCCCTTGCTCCCAAGAGGCTAGATAAAAGCAGGGCATCCGGGAGTGGAGAACGAGAGAAACTAGAGGGGAACACTGAGAGCAGCATTGGGAGGACTCATGTTGAAGCTGAAACTCCAGTACTTTGGCCACCTGATGCGAAGAGCTGACTCATTTGAAAAGACCCTGATGCTGGGAAACATTGAGGGCAGGAGGAGAAGGGGACGACAGAGGATGAGATGACTGGATGGCATCACTGACTTGATGGACATGCGTTTGACTAAACCGCGGGAGTTGGGGATGGACACGGAGGCCTGGCGTGCTGCGGTTCATGGGGTCGCAAAGAGTCGGACACGACTGAGTAACTGAACTGAACTAGCAGCATCAGGACTTGGTGACAGGCGGACAGGCACCTGGAAGTGTTTGTGTCTTAATTCTCTGCTCCTGGCAGGATCGGTGGGTGGGCCCTGAGTCCAGGGCCACTCTCTCAGGAGGCGAGGAAATTCTCGTTCATTGGAAGGTGCCCACGCATCTTTTCCTCCGGGATCCGCCTTCACCCCCGCAGGCCAGGGCCGGTGATTCCGGTGGGGCCGGGAGTGCGGGTGGGGGCGAGACGAGTCTGGAGGGGACTGAGCGCCCCCTCCCGGCCCTGGAGGGTCCGCGAGGGCCGGCGAAGCTGCCCCCGCCCCCAGCTCCCCTCTCCGGTTCACGTCCGGAGGGGGAGCGCCGCGCCCGGCGTCCCCGCCGCGGGACCGGGTTCAGCAGGTGGGCGCTGGCGCTGGGGCGGCTCCGCGCGGCCGGGGTCGGAGGACCGGGGTCGGCCCCGCGGCTCCACCTGTTGCAGCGCGGAGTGCGCGGGCCGGCCGGGCGGGGCGCGCCGAGGACCCGGAGGGCGGTCTGGCCGGAGGGGTCACTGCTCGGGAGGCGGGACGCGCGCGCGGCGCCAGCGCCCCCGCACAGCGGGCTCTCGGGGCGGGGCCCGGGAGGTTTGCGGGCGCGCCTGTGGCCGGTCGGCCTCGGGTGGGGATGGCGCTCCCTGAGCCGAGCCCTGTCGGGTCTCTCGAGCCCGCCGAGGCGGCCAAGGCCGGGCCCGGGAGCTGGAACTCTCCCGGGTCATTGTCTGGCGGCCGCGCGCCCCTCCAAACCTCGGTCCTCCGCAGCCTCTCCAGGATCCGGGGCTGGCGCGCGGCGCTCGCTTGCAGCGGGCGAGCCCGACACTTGGGCGCCCCCGGGCAGGGTCTGGAGGCCAAGGGCGCCCGATGCGGGCGCGGTGACGGGGGCTTCCTGCGGGAAGGGCCCATAGTCTCCTGGCCCCCTCGCCGCAGCCTCCCTTTCTGGTCTCCTCCTCCAGCCAACCCGGCCGCCGGCTGTCGCGCGGCGGTCGCAGGCGGAGAAGCGCGCTTGGCCCGACTTCTGTGAGGGTGCCTCCCCCGGGGACCGGCTCCACCCAGCCCCTGAGCCCCGGCGTCTGGCCGGTGACCCCAGAGGCCCGAGGCCCCCGCGACGCCGCGGCTGGGGCCCGGCTGCACCGCGGACCCAGCGGGGAAGCACTTGCAGCTCCAGCGGACCGAGGCCCCGCGTCCCAGCCGTCGGCGGCCCGAGAAGCGACTGTCGAGGCGCCGGGGATCGCGGGAACCCGCTCCTCGTCAGCCCGCGAGGCCCGCAGACCCCGTCTCTGGGGGCGGGCCCGGGGCTTGTCCTGAGGACGCCCCACGCGCCCCGCCCCCCCGCACCCGGAGCGGGGCCGGGCGCCAGGGGGCACGGCGGCGCACCCTCGGGCCCCGCAGAAGCGGGCTCAGCCCCGGGAGGGCGGGGGGGCGGCGGCGGACCAAAAAGCGGATTTGAAACCGCGCGTCAGGGCGGACGTGGCAGCTAGCGCGGTCCACGCGGCGGCCCCGGGAGCCGCGCGGCCGGAGGCGATGGGTGAGGCGGTGGCCGCGCGGCCCGGGGCGGGCTGAGCGCGCGGCCGCGCCCCACCTCCCTGGGAGCCCCGGCGACGATCGGCCCGGGGCCGGGCCATGGCCGGCCGGGGCTGCGGCGGCGACTGCGGGCCGGGCCGAGCGAACGAGGACAACGCGCGCTTCCTGCTGCTCGGCGCGCTCCTGGCGCTCTACCTGCTGGGCGGCGCCGCCGTCTTCTCGGCGCTGGAGCGGCCGCACGAGCGCCAGGCCCGGCAGCGCTGGGAGGAGCGCCTGGCCGGCTTCGGCCGCCGCCACAACCTGAGCCGCGACGCGCTGCGCGGCTTCCTCCGCCACTTCGAGGAGGCCGCGGCCGCCGGCGTCCGCGTGGACGGCGCGCGCCCGCGCTGGGACTTCCCCGGCGCCTTCTACTTCGTGGGCACCGTCGTGTCCACCATCGGTGAGTGCGCCCCGGGGGGCGGCGGGCGGGCCCCGCGCTTCCCGGCCCCGCGTCCAGCCGGCCCCGCGTCCAGCCACCCCCGCGCCCGGCCGGGCGGCGCAGGTGGGACCCGCTGAGGCACCAACAGGTGACGGGCCCTCCTTGCTGTTTGCGGCGAGGTCCGCGGACCAGCTGCGGCAGAGTCACCTGGAGCTTGTTCTAAACGCAGTCCCAGCCCCTTCGGGACCCTGGAGTCAGAATCTGCGGGTTCAGAAAATCCCCAGGGGATTTGAATGATCCTCAATCGGAGACGACTTCCCTGGTGGCTCAGATGGTAAAACGTCTGCTTACAATGCGGGAGACCTGGGTTCAATCCCTGGGTCGGGAAGATCTCCTGGAGAAGGAAATGGCAACCCACTCCAGTATTCTTGGCTTGAGAATCCCATGGATGGAGGAGCCTGGCAGGCTACAGTCCATGGGGTCACAAAGAGTCGGACACAACTGAGCGACTTCACTCACTCAATTGGAGACACTCTGTAATGGGAGATGCTCAGTCTAGTTAAGGAAGCTGAGCTTGAGTTCATGGAATATTAAGGAGAACGCTTACAGATCGGGACTAGGAACCTACATTTATTAAATGAGTTCAGTTCAGTCGCTCAGCCGTGTCCGACTCTTTACGACCCCATGAACCACAGCACGACAGGCTTCCCTGTCCATCACCAACTCCCGGAGTCCACCCAAACCCATGTCTATTGAGTCGGTGATGCCATCCAACCATCTCATCCTCTGTCGTCCCCTTCTCCTGCCCTCAATCTTTCCCAGCATCAGGGTGTTTTCTAGTGAGTCAGTTCTTCGCATCAGGTGGCCAAAGTATTGGAGTTTCAGCTTCAGCATCAGTCCTTCCAATGAATATTCAGGACTGATTTCCTTTAGGATGGACTGGTCGGATCTCCTTGCAATCCAAGGGACTCAATGAAATGAGTTAGTGCCTTGCATAAAGCACTGGTTTGAGGGGGAGACACGTTTTAAAAAGGCTGACCATGACTTCCTACTTAACACAGAGAAAATAAATATGAGTTTGGAGGTAAGGAGGCGAAAGTGCTAATGAAGATGGAAATTGTTTTCTATCAGGAAGAAGCTGGTTGGGGTCTGCAGAAGGGACCTATGGGCTGAACCAGTTAGTGCTGGCCTGATTGGGGTCTGGAGACAAAAAGTACTTCACACTCTGGAAGAGGAGAGGATTGCTTCCAGGGCCCAGTGACCTGTATGGAGTAGTGGAAACAGAGCTAGGAAGGTCTTCTGGCCGATGGGGTGAGGGAGGGAGCTTTACTGCGGAGCTGGAGCTGAACTAGAGGCAGTTGGGAGCTAGTGAGAGTTTCTGAGCGAGAGGCATAAGGCTCCCATCTCTTACACCTTTATTACCAGCAGGAGGAAAAAGGGTGGGGGTCTTTGCACTCCGAGGGCTTGCTCACCCTTGAATGTAATGAGTGATAAGGGGTTTTGGGGAAGATGCTGCACAAATTTTGAAGAAAGCAGAGGTCTGGAGTGGAGGAGGGGCTTTGAAAGGCTTCCCAGAAGCAGAGTGGCGCAGGGCTGGCTGCTGGAACCCCAGGAGCGCCAGCAGGGCTTCCAGGGGCTCGGGGGTGCCCTGCTGCTGTGGCTCCGAGCTGCCAGAGAGCTTGTCCAAGAGGCGGGTGATACAACGAACTTCCCCGATGCTCCCACTCAGGGTTGTCTTAGGCAGACATTCTGCCAGGAGAAAACATTCTGCACTGAGTGTAACAGATCAGCCTCGGGCCTGGTTAGTCAGGGAAGACTGCCTGGGTTCGTCTAGAAGCCCAGGGCCTCAGCCGGTGAGCAGGAGGCCAGGAGGAGAGGACCCGCGTGGTTACAGACCGGACCTGCGTGGTTACAGACCCGACCCGCGTGGTTACGGACCCGTGGGCTCCGCCAGAAGTCTGTGCGCGCTAAACCGCTTCAGTCCAGCTGTGAGACCCCTTGGGCTGCAGCATGCCAGGCTCCTCTGTCCATGGGAGTCTCCAGGCCAGAACACTGGAGTGGGTTATACAGGAGATGTAAGACATGCAGGTTCGATCCCTGGGTAGGAAAGATCCCCTGGAGGAGGGAATGGTAACCCAGACCAGTATTCTTGCCTGGAGACTCCCGTGGACAGAGGAGCCTGGCGGACTACAATCCGTGGGGTCAGGAAGAGTCAGACTCGACTGAGTGACTGACAGCCAGTTGGTGGGAGATTTCAGTCCTCCCCACCCTCTCCACAGCCACCCGTTTGCACTTCCCATGGACACAGAGGTCGGAAGGAGCAGAATGGGAGTAGACCGGTGAACACCAAGGCCAGGGAACCTCGGGCGTTGTGGATGGGTGGGCGTGTGAGCTCACCTGGGGCGCAAATGGAGCACCGTAGCCGCGGGACAGGAGGACACTGGACCGAGTGTGGAGTCGGGGCTCTCCATCCTGCCTGTGACCGGGGCCGGTTTAACATCCGGAGCCCCGTCCTTCTCTGAATCATCTGTAGGTGCCCATGTTGGTATCTGGCATGTTGTAGCTGTTGAGTAAATATTAGTCCTGTCTCCTTCCCATACTCTTTCCCGAAGGCTGCCCCTCTGAAAGGTTCTTGTAAAGGATAATGAGCTCATATAATTAATTGTTCTTTAAAAAGTACAAAGCACTATGTAAGTATGGGTTTATTTTTACTTTCTCATTTCTCACGTTTCCTTAAATCGTTTCATTAATTGCTGATGGAATAATGGTGCTTGCTGTCCTTTCCCGGGGCACATTAGGCACGCCCTGTGATTGTCATGTGAGGATGTGATGCAGCCAGCTGCATAAATTAATCGCAATTTTAATCAACATGATTCATATGGTGTGATTATTCCTATTTTATAGATGAGGAAACGGAAGCTTCGTGTTCTTTGTAAAGAAGAGAAAACCTTCTGTAATGACTCCGCCTAAAATTAACCATTGTTGACATTTTGTACATTACATGTTTTAACTGAAGTCTAGTTGATTTACAATGCCGTGTTAGTTTTAGATGTACAGCAAAGTGATTCAGGTATACACACGTAATACCTATTTTTTTCAGATTCTTTCCCCTTATAGGTTGTTGCAATGTATTGAACATTGTTTTCTGTACAATAGGTCCTTGTTAGTTGGTGCCTTTTTTCTGTTCTTTTTTCCCCATGGACACACATGTACATACATATTTTTCTAAATTTGTATCATGTTCTATAAACCATTTATGTCGTGTATTTTAACTGTAGTATTACATGACGGGTTTTTCTTCTAAAAATTAGTGCCATATGCTTTACCATGCAAAGATGTTGACGTAACGATAACAAGAAAGCTTACAGCAGAATAATCATAAAATGTAAGTAAACTTTAGAACTAGGAAACAATAACAGAAATATGGAAAGCAACTGGATCTAAGAAATTTCCAGAGGGGAGCTCCATCTTATCTTGAGTTCCCTCGGATGTAGACTCTGAGCAAAGAATCGGTGCAAGCAGTTTCCCGGCAGATTCAAGAGACACGGGGAGGTGAGGGAGGAACCGATACAGGAAAGGGAAGTCCATCACTGCAGGGTGTGCCGTGAGGCAGAAGCCAGAGCGGGCAGCTGATGCTCAATCCCAGGTTGGAAGCTGTGGGGATCAGCGCAAAGCTCACGAACCAGACTCACCCCAGGTAAGGGAGCTGGGGCATTTATACACCCACGCCCATCAGAAACTGGTCAAAAGCTGCTTAGAGGATGCAGGGAAGCCCAAAAAAGTAATTCCCAGATACTTCTGGCCTGATTGTCCCTGGACAGCCCAAGAGTAGCCTTCTGATAAGATATAGGCACTGGCCATTTGAAATCAGGCCAGTGCGCCCAGAACTGGTTAAAGGAGATCCCAGGCGCGTGGACTGAGTGTCACCAATGACTATTTAGGCTTCGAATGTGGCTGCATGTACTGTGGCAGAGTCATGACCCCCACTGGCATTCTGATGAGAAAAAAGGAAGCATAAACCTTTTCCCAGTACGCAATCCCAGTATGATGCTGAAGCTGAAGCTCCAGTTGATGCAAAGAGCTGACTCATTGGAAAAGACCCTGATGCTGGGAAAGATTGAGGGCAAGAAGAGAAGCGGGTGACAGAGGATGAGATGGCTGGATGGCATCACCGACTCGATGGACATGAGTTTGAGTAAATTCCAGGAGTTGGTGATGGACAGGAAGGCTTGGCATGCTACAGTCCATGGGGTCACAAAGAGTCGGACACAGCTTAGCAACTGCAAAACAGCAACAATCCTCAAAAATGTTTCCCCCTTGGCATTTCATATGGGAAACATTACATAGGACGTGGATGATGCTCATAAACAGTATTTTCCTGTTGAGGATTTCATGAAACTGCTGTCTGAGACCTTTTTAAATTTTTTTTTTTCTGATATGGACCATTTTAAAGTCTTTATTGAATTTGTTACAATATTGCCTCTGTTTTATGTTTGGCTTCTTGGCCCCAAGGCATGGGGGATCTTAACTTCCGGACAAGGGATCCAACCCACACCCCCTGCTTTGGAAGGCGAAGGTCCAACCACTGGACCACCAGGGAGGTCCCTAATTGATTAAAAGTCTTCGATTTAGAAGTCAGAGCAGTGGCT
This sequence comes from Bos taurus, assembly GCF_002263795.3. Classification (NCBI taxonomy): domain Eukaryota; kingdom Metazoa; phylum Chordata; class Mammalia; order Artiodactyla; family Bovidae; genus Bos; species Bos taurus. The sequence continues at coordinate 101,728,146 of NC_037337.1, forward strand.
TTTCCTGGAAGTTATATAGAGGGAAACACTGATCACAAGTTAAGTGTTTGTTTGAAATTATGCAGAGATTCATAAATATGTATTATGAAGTTGTTAACCATTAAAAAAAAAAGTGAGAGCAGAGTGAAAAACAATTTGACAGTTTCTCAAAACTTTAAACATAGAACTTCACATGACATTCCCCTAAAAGAATTGAAAGCAGAAACTCAAACAGATACAGGAACCCCTCAAAGCCGTCGTGAGTCCAGTTCCAGACCACCGCAGTAAAGCGAGTGTCGCAATAAAGCGACCTCTTGCCTCCCTCGTGCGTGCGAAATTTGTGATTATGCTGTACTGTAGTCTATTAAGTGTGCAATAGCATTATGTCTAAAAAAAGTATACACTTTAATTTAAAAATGCCTTATAGCGAGGAAGTACTAACCATCACTTGAGCCTTCAGTGAGTCAGTCTTTTTACAGTAGTAACATCAGGGTCTGCTGACTACAGCCCACCGGAGCAAATATAACAATAAAGAAAAAGTGTGAAATACTGCAAGAATTACCAAAACGGAGCACAGAGATGTGAAGTGAGCAAATGCTGCTGGAAATACGGCATCTGCAGACTTCCTCGTCACAGGGTTGTCACAAACCTTCAATTTGTGAAAAACCCAATACCGTGAAGCACAATAAAGCAAAGAGCAGGGGAAAGAGGTCTGCCTGAATTTGCACACCAGTGTTCACTGAGGCGCTGCCACAAGAGCCAACAGGTGGAACCAGCCCGAGTGTCCAGCATCAGACGAATGGATTAAAAATGTGCACGCCTACAGTGCAGTGTTCCTCAGCTATAAAAAGGAATGAGGTTGTGGTGTTTGCTGCCACATGGATAGACCTTGAAAACATACTGCGTGAAATACACCAGACACAGAAGGACAAATATAATTCCACTTACATGAGGTGCCGAGGATAGGCACTCTTCATAGGGATGAAAAGCAGAAAAGAGACCACCAGGAGCCGAGGGAAGAAAGGAAGGCTTGTTTAATGAAATTTTTGTGGGGAATAATAAAGAAAGTTTTGGCTGTAAATAGTGGGGATAGTTATGTAACAGTCTGAATACGTTTAATACCAGTGAATTGTGCACTTATGAACGGGTGAAATGACAGATGTTCTGTATATTTCACCACAGTGCGGAAAGTCAGATCAGAATATTAAAACGCATCTCAGGGATGTTGGTTCTGAAAGAGGCTGGTGAGCAGCCCTGAAGCAAGAATGAGCTTGAAGTGCAGCTGGAGAAGTAGGTGACCAGTGTAACCTGTGGGTGAGCCTCTGTAAGTGCCCTTTCACTCAGGCAGGCATCTGTTAGGCGTTTGCTTCTGTGCTTGCCTGTGTATTTATAACTCAGCTTTTGTCCACAAAGGAGATGAGATCATTTGCAAACTGATATGGTCAGGGTAGGCTTAAAGCCTTGGGCTACTCCATAATCTCTGTTCAGTTCAGTTCAGTCGCTCAGTCATGTCTGACTCTCTGCTACCCCATGGACTGCAGCACGCCAGGCCTCCCTGTCCATCACCAGCTCCTGGAGTTTACCCAAACTCATGTCCATTGAGTTGGTGATGCCATCCAACCATCTCATCCTCTGTCGTCCCCTTCTCCTGCCTTCAGTCTTTCCCAGCATCACGGTCTTTTCAAGTAAGTCAGCTCTTCACATCAGGTGGCCAGAGTATTGGAGTTTCAGCTCCAACATCAGTCCTTCCAATGAACACCCAGGACTGATATCCTTTAGGATGGGCTGGTTGGATCTCCTTGCAGCCCAAGGGACTCTCAGTAGCTTAATATGATAAGAGATTACGTCTTACCACCCCAGAGTGCATTGTGGGCGAGGGGCCTCCCCAGGACAGTTGTCTGCTGGGTTGGCCCGGTGTTCCAGGCTTCTTTTAGCTTCTGGCTGATGTTCATCAGCTGATGTCCCCAGGACTGCTGAGGAAGGGGCAGGAAGGGCTGAGGAGTGGGGCACTGGCAGTGAACGGCCACTGCCTGGTGGAACAGGCCACCTCCACGTGTGTTTCATTGACCACATCGAGCACCTGGAGAACCACACCTCTCCCGAGAGCCCAGAGTGGGCAAAGCTCGATCCTGGTGAACACACGGACGCCTACCAGACGTGTGCACAGTGTGCTAGAAATGGATCCGAGTGGATTTAAGACTGGGAGGGGGTGAGGAAACCCGAGTGGAATAGAACAGTTAAGCCGCAAAGTGTTAATACACAGAAAGATGTGTCAGGAGGGCCTACGCGATTGTCAAAAACGAGCCCCAGAGCTGCCTGTGAGTTTTCCAGTTGTTGAAAGAGGCAAGGACAGCCATTAAATGATTGCTTTTACTCAGTCTGACTGCTTAGAAAACACCCACCTCTTCTTAAGTGTGAATAACAATGTCTTCTATAGACTGTCATGAAAAGGACAAGATAATACAATGAGTGATTTTCCCCACAGCGTCTCCGCCATCATCGTGAAAGGGAAGCCTGTGCGCCTGCGTGGACAGCTAGGCTCGGGGCACAGCGCGGGGCACGGCGCAGCTCAGCACAAGCCCCTCTTGCCCAGGCGCAGGGCGGCGCAGGGCCGCGCCCGATTCCCAGCGGTGGATTCTGCACTGGCGTCGCCGTCCATGAGAACTCCTCCGCGGGGACGGTGGTGCTTGTCTCAGCGCAGGTTTAGGGCCCGCTTTCAGAGCTCCTGGTGCCCTTTGAGAAACTCCCCTGGGTGGCTCTCAGTCGGCAGCGCGTGGAGTGCGCTTAGGGCATGTGTGATAGGAGCTGGGCTAGGGTTGGAAAGGGAGACCACCCTGGACGATTCAAAATTAGGGATTTCCCTGGTGGCTCAGATGGTAAAGTCAGTACCACAGTGCGAGAGACCCGGGTTTGCGTTGGGTCGGGAAGACCCTCTGGAGAAGGAAATGGCACCCCACTCCAGTATTCTTGCCTGGAAAATCCCATGGATGGAGGATCCTGGTAGGCTACACTCCATGGAGTCGCAGAGTCGGACACAACTGAGCGTCTTCACTTCACTTTCACTTCGAGGATTCTTGCTATTCAAAGAGTGGTCCTGGAATCAGCAGGACGGGCATCACCTTGGACCTTGCTAGGAATACAGAGTCTCAGGCCTGCCCCAGACCAGCTGAGTTAGAACCTACTGGGAGGTCACGTGTGTAAGTGCAAGTAAATTTATACTTCTCTGTCTGACTTATTTCACTAAGTATAATGTTTTCAGAGTTCAACCATGGTGTAGCATGCATCACAGTTTCATTCCTTTCTATGGCTGAATAGCATTCCATTGTGGGAGAAGGCAGTGGCACCCCACTCCAGTACTCTTGCCTGGAAACTCCCATGGATGGAGGAGTCTGGTGAGCTGCAGTCCATGGGGTCACTAAGAGTCAGACATAACTGAGCGACCTCACTTTGACTTTTCACTTTCATGCATTGGAGAAGGAAATGGCAACCCCCTCCAGTGTTCTTGCCTGGAGAATCCCAGGGACGGGGAAGCCTGGTGGGCTGCCGTCTATGGGGTCCCACAGAGTCGGACATGACTGAAGTGACTTAGCAGCAGCAGCGTTCCATTGTATGCATGAACATTTTGTTTATCCTTTCCTCTGTTCACAGACACTTGGGTTGGTTCTTCCTTGTGGTAAATCATAACCATGTTAAATTTTGAGAACTCTGGAGTCTAGAAGGCTGCTGACAAGGTGGGCCCCTCCCTGAGCTTCAGGACTTAGACCAGCTGCTGGAGGGGCTGGAATGGAGAGGAGGTGAGACCTGCACCAGCGGGTGGTCAGGAGGTGAGGAGCAGTCATACAGAGCAGCTCTGTGGATGTGGGGTGTGCTGGCCTTGGACTGAGAGCGTGGCTGTGGCTTGTGTGGGTCTGGGACGCCCAGCCCCACCTCAGTGGGAGGCCACTCAGTGTGGTGACCAGACTCATTGCTTTATAATGTTGTGTTGATTTCTGCCGTACAGCAACGCCCATCAGTCATCATTATACATATATCTCCTCCCTCTCAAGCCTCCCTCGGTAACCCCCCATCCCAAGCCTCCAGGTTGATGACCAGATTTTCAACAACAGTTGTACTCATTGTAACTAGACAGAGATAATTATTCTGGTGCCCTCTGTGTGTCCTGGACGTGGCTCATGATTAGCGCCGTGTAATGTATTCTAGAGGGCCTTCCCAAGTGGCTCAGTGGTAAGGAGTTCGCTTGCCGATGCAGGAGTTGAGGGTTCAATCCCTGGGTCAGGAAGATTTCCTAGAGGAGGGCATGGCAACCCACTCCAGTGTTCTTTCTTGGAGAAAATCCCATGGACAGAGGAGCCTGGCGGCCAGTCCACAGGATCACAAAGAGTCGGATACGACGGAGCAGCCAACACTCATTTGCCATACAACCACTGTAACACGAGCAGATTGTTGTACCAATAGGTAAAAATTAATCTCATCATGGTAAGAATTTCTTTGATCCGTATTAAAGTTGATTAATTAAAAAATATATATGTATTTATTTGGCCGCCCTGGGTCTCAGTTGCGACATGCAGGGTCTCCGGTCTTCATCGCTGCCTGTGGGATCCAGTTCCCCGACCAGGGGTCAAACCAGGCCCCCTGCACTGAGAACGTGGGGGCTTAGCCCTGGACTGCCAGGGAGTCCCATCTTCAGCAGCGTCTTCATTTTTGGAGTTCCCTTAAGTATCTGTTTGTGCAGGACACTTGATCACCAAGAAGGTGACTCTGACACGGTCACTGCCTCCTTGCACGCCCTCTAATATCTAAGACGAGTTGGAGGCAGTTACACTTTCCTGACTCTTCTGATTCTAGTGACTGCGCATACGTGTTGTCATCCATAAGGCTGTACTGTTATTTCTTCCCCTTTCTTTTTACAGCATTTCCTATTCCCTTTCCCAAGAATTTTATATGTTTAATTAATGTAGAATAGTTTATTTAGCCATCCTTAAATTGTTGGATTTGGGGGTTAAATGTGATTTTTATTTTTCAGTCTTGTGTTTAATAAAAATTATGAAATTTATTGAGGGCTTACCATAGGTTATACCTCTCTAAATATGTTAATTCTTGGGACAACCCCGTCAGGGTAGGTGCTGTTAGTGTTCTCAGGTTGCAGACCAGGATGTGAGCCTCAGAGAGCCTCCAGGCAGTGTCTGAAGCCCCCAGTGGAAGTGGTGCGGGCTGTCCCTTTAGAACCTGCACTTTGACCCACCACTTCTTTGCCGTTTCCTCCTCTGGGGTCCTTGTGGGAAGAATTGCCAGTTAAAGAGGTCACAACCCCTTTTTTCAGTGTGATGGCCCTTAGGTGACCTGGGATCATAGAAGAAGACAGAGATGATCTGTTTAGCAGACTCTCAGGATGGTAAAAGGTTTGGGTGGAATTCTCCAGGCAAGAATTCTGGAGTGGGTTGCCATTCCCTTCTGCGGAGGGATCTTTCTGACCCAGGGATCGAACTTGTGTCTCCCACATCGCAGGCAGAATCTTTACCGTCTGAGCCACCAGTGAAGCTCTACCCTCCTTTATTTTTTCTGCCTGCCTCCCAGGAATCCATTTAAACAGAGCCTGTACCTTTGATTGGAACATTTGATCATTCTCAAAGTTGCAGCCTTCTTCCCGTCACATAACTAATGTGCCTAGAATCTGGCTGCCCCCAGAATTTTTCTCTCCAGTTTGGACATATTTGATCCCATAAGCAACTTCCTGACTCTGCCTGTGAGCAGAGTATCGGCACCAAAGCTGTCTGTGTCTTGGGTCTTCCCTAGTATTAAGCATCTGATGAATCAGATTGACCTTAGAGACCAGCCAGGGAACTGGTTTTCAAACTATGTTCCAAGAATCCTGGGATTCTCTATGCTGTCTAAGGGCCGTCTTGCAAGCCCAGGGGTACACATCAAGGTCTTATCTCTGTTGTATGTATTTACTTACATGGGTTCAAAGTAATTATCCTATTCTGCTACCTTTTTTATGACTCTTTTTTGGAATGTAGAAAAGATTTTTATATACTCACATACACTCATGTTTCATGATGAGAATTGCCTGGCTGGATGAAGCACAAGCTAGAATCAAGATTGCTGGGAGAAATATCAACAACCTCAGAAATTCAGGTGACACCACCCTTATGGCAGAAAGCAAAGAAGAACTAAAGAGCCTCTTGATGAAGGTGAAAGAGGAGAGTGAAAAAGCTGGCTTAAAACTTAACTTTCAAAAAACTAAGATCATGGCTTCTGGTCCCATCACCTTGTGCAAATAGATGGGGAAATAGTGGAAACAGTGACAGACTTTTATTTTCTTGGGTTCCAAAATCACTGCAGATGGTGACTGCCACTATGAAATTAAAAGATGCTTGCTCTTTGGAAGAAAAGCTATGACAGACTTAGACAGTGTATTAAAAAGCATAGGCATCACTTTGCCAACAAATGTCTGTCTAGTCAAAGCTATGGTTTTTCCAGTAGTCATGAATGGATGTGAGAGTTGGATCGTAAAGAAGGCTGAGTGCCAAAAAAATTGATGCTTTTGAACTGTGGTGTTGGAGAAGACTCTTGAGAGTCCCTGGGACTGCAAGGAGATCCAACCAGTCCATCCTAAAGGAAATCAACCCTGAATATTCATTGGAAGGATTGATGCTGAAGCTTCTGTACTTTGGCTGCCTGATGCGAAGAGCCAACTCATTAAAAAAGACCCTGATGCTGGGAAAGATTGAAGGCAGGAGGAGAAGGGGACGACAGAGGATGAGATGGTTGGATGGCATCACCGACTCAATGGACATGAGTTTGAGTAAACTCCAGGAGTTGGTGATGGACAGGGAGGCCTGCGGAGAAGGCAATGGCACCCCACTCCAGTACTCTTGCCTGTTTCCAGGCAAGAAATCCCATGGACGGAGGAGCCTCGTGGGCTGCAGTCCATGTGGTCGCTAAGAGTCAGACACGACTGAGTGACTTCACTTTCACTTTCATGCATTGGAGAAGGAAATGGCAACCCACTCCAGTGTTCTTGCCTGGAGAATCCCAGGGGCGGCGGAGCCTGGTGGGCTGCCGTCTATGGGGTCGCACAGAGTCGAACACGACTGAAGCGACTTAGCAGCAGCAGAAGGGAGGCCTGGTGTGCTGCAGTCCATGGGGTCACTGAACAACAAATACACTCATTTTGACTGACATTTTCTTCTATATTTTTTCATAAATGTGAGTCCTCTCCATGGTTGAGATAAATATCCTCACCCATTCTTTGGTTCTAACTCATCACAATGTTATTCAAAAGGGCTTTTTAAAAAATGTTTCTGTATGGTTGGCTATATAATTATGCTTTATTTCTAAAAGTATCACATAATGATTTGAGAATGTGCATTTTCCAGAGTTCTGTTTTTTTTTTCACTTGACTGTTTCTTTACATCCTGGTATCTGTATATATCTCAGCTGGGTTTTTTTATGTTACAGAATTTTGGAGCAGGAGGGACATAATCCCCACCCTCTAAACATAGTAAAAAAAAAAAAAATATATATATATATATATATACACAACGTTGTGTGTCTGAGGACATATACATTCAGTGTTATTGATTTCATCACTTGAGTAGCTTTAAATTCTGTTAATACTTTTGTTTATCTCTTAATGCTTTATATGCTAACATCTATTTTTAAACTGTTGCCTCAGCACACCAGGCTTCCCTGTCCTTTACCCAGAGCTCGCTCAAACTCACGTCCATCAAGTCGGTGATGCCATCCAGCTATCTAATCCTCTGTCGTCCCCTTCTCCTCCTGCCCCCAATCCCTCCCAGCATCAGGGTCTTTTCCAATGAGTCAGCTCTTCACATCAGGTGGCCGAACTATTGGAGCTTCAGTTTCAGCATCAGTCTTTCTAGTGAACATTCAGGACTGATCTCCTTTAGAATGGACTGGCTGGATCTCCTTGCAGTCCAAGGGACTCTCAAGAGTCTTCTCCAACACCACAGTTCAAAAGCATCAATTCTTCAACACTCAGCTTTCTTTACAGTCCAACTCTCACATCCACACATGACCACTGGAAAAACCGTAGCCTTGACTAGACGGACCTTTGTCAACAATGTGTTGTCTTTGCTTTTTAATGCGCTATCTAGGTTTGTCATAGCTTTCCTTCCAAGGACCAAGTGTCTTAAACGCTTACATTTAATTAAATTCCTGCATTTAATCTTAGCAGAGACTTGCTGACTTTTAGAACATCTCTCTAGTTGTAATTTTGAAAGTAAGCCACTTAATTTTTTAATTTCCCATTTTTGTATATGTGCTGCTGAAGCGAGCACTAATTTCCCATTTTTGAATTGAAGTATAGTTGATTTACAGTGTTGTAGTTTCTGGCACAGCAAAATGCTTCAGGCATGCATGCATATATTCTTTTTCATCTTCTTTCCATTACAATTTATTACAGGGTATTGAGTGTCGTTCCCTGTGCTATCCAGTAGAAACTTGTTTAATACATTTTTATACTCGTTGACAGTTTAAAATATTTCTCTAGGGGAGTCGGCACATTTAACATTTGCTCTCGTTTGCATTGTCTTTTTCTCTGTCTCATTTTCTATTCACTTTTCAACTCTATGCCTTCTATTACAGTAGACTGCGTGTCCTTTTTGTCATTTTAAGTGCAATCAGAATAAAATCTTACCTAAATTATCTGAGGATAAAAGCGATTTCTGCCTTCATTTTTTATGTTTTTCTATAAAACTGAGGCTTCTTTCTCTGAACGATAGAGTCTTGCGTCTTTGGTTTCAGCCCCATTTTCTCTAACCCCCTTGTCTCGCCAACTCCTCGATGTATCTTGTTCTCTGGAACAGAATATAAACTTTAAAAAATTACACTTTTGCACCTACGAACCTGCCTTGAATCATCACATCTAATAACTGATGACGACACATCCGCTCCGTTACCCCCTCTAGTGATTTCTAGCGCTTTTCTTTATTTGTACTTTCTTCTTCATTTCAGTTGTTCTTTCTTTTCATGCCTCTAGACCTTTGAGCTTTGATCAATAATTTACTTATTACCATTGCATTTTCTCAAGCCTTGCTTCCGCTTTCAAACAGAAAGTAGATGCCAGATGATTAACCTTGGAGAGAACGGCTTTCCTACGTGGTCTGAAAATAGTGTTCCATTTAGCGCCGGGGAAGGGCGAGGAAAGGAAGGAAGCAGTCGCTCGGCGCCGGCTGCTTCTGCGCGCGTGCGCCCTGCTTCTCGTACGTCTATCGTTGCAGCGTTGCAGCCGCTTGTATTAGCACTTCAGTCTTGAGGTTGGATTGCTCCTGTCGTACTGTTTCTTTGTCTCAGATATTAAAAAGGAAAAGAAGATGACAAATGCAGAATCAGCCACAGTCTGTGTTATAGCAGAAAACCCCAATAACAGTGGCCTCATCGCATAGAGGTTTGCGTTTCCTGCCTCGTGAGAAGTCCAGTGGTCTGCGTTTTAGCCCTGGGAGAATAGTCCACGAGGCCACCGGTGTCCCGGCGCCGTCTTTCTGTCCTGCTCAGGCAGGCTTAGACGGCAGCGCTCTCCTCCTGCTCACAAAATTGTTGCTGCGGCTCCGGGCCTTGTGACTGCCACCAAGGCAGAAGGAGAGAGATGAAAAGGCAGAAAGCGTGTGCCAGCGAGTCAGTCCCTGGCCGAGAGTTTGCCTGGAAGTCTCCGCTTCTGTTTACATCTCCTTGGCCAGAATCCTGTCAGATTGCCCGGGCGCCATCTGCACGGAGGCTGGTCGCTAACGTGAACACAGTTACGGTTCCTTTATTAAGACAGAAGGGAAGGACAGTGTTGTGCGGCAACAGCGCTGTGTAGGAAACTGTTTTCTTAGGGTTTGTTCAGACGATCCTGCGGGGGGCGGGGGGGGGGGGGGAGGGGGTTGTTTTGGCTTTTCAGTCTTGAGGTTATTATTCTCTACTTGGATATTCCTTTTTTTTTTGGTCTATGAACTACTTTTCCTTTGTTTTCATCTATTTGCTTAACTCCATAGTTCAGGTGTGAGTCTCCATTTATCTTCCAGCTCATTAATTCTTTTCTCCACTGTCTGATGACTGTCTCTAACGATGTTTTCAGAAGCTGTTTATTAAGGACCTGCTATTAAGCATCGGTCTAAACACTGTCAGTTCTTCTTTGCGATTCTCCTACTGTCTTTATTATCATCAGATAGTTCTTCATTTATAATTCTTTTTTTAAACATCCTCAGGGCTTAATCTGTTTTATAATTGGAAGTTTGCACCTTGGATCCCTTTCGTTCATTTCACTGCACCCCACCCCCGCCTTTGGCAGCTTCTCTGTATCATGAGTTAAGGTGCTGGGTTTGTTTTTTTAAAGAGATTCTGTATATAAATGACATCATACAGGATTTGTCTGTCCCTCTCGATCCGTCCATGTTGTCACAATGGTAGCATTTCCTACTTTCTTTCTTTTTTTGGCCACATCACGTGTCATACGGGATCTTAGTTCCCTGAGCAGGGATCAAACCTGTGACCCGTGCAGTTAAGCGTGGCGTCTTAACCAGTGAACAGCCAAGGAAGCCCTCCTTTTTAGAACATGTGTGACTAGTATTCCATTACATATACCACGACTTCTTTATCCGTTCTCCCGCTGACGGACGCTTAGGTTGTTCCCGAGGCCTGGCTGTTGTAAGTGACAGTACAGAGAACATGCGATTGCGGCATCTTTTCAAGTTAATGATTTCATTTCCTTTCTTTTCCTGTTTCAACTTACTTTGTTGTTTGTGCTTTCGGTGTCACATATGAGAAACCGTCGCCTAATCCAGTGTCACAGAGATTTGTGCCTGTGTTTTCTTCTGAGAGTTTTGTAGTTTGGCTCTTGCATCAAGGTTGTAGATCTGTTTTGAACCCGTTGTTGTGCACGTTATGAGACAAGGGTCCAGCTTAAGTGTTTCCGTGCAGCGTCCAGCCCCAGCAGCGTTTGTTGAGAAGACTATACTCTCCCTCATTGAATAGCTTTGACTCCCTGGTGAAAAATCAGTTGAATTTTCAGTTGAATTCATCAACCCCATGAATGTGAGGGTTGATTTCTGAACTCTCAGTTCTGTCCCACTGATCTCCATGTGTGTCCTCAGCAAGCTCCACACTGCCGGGGCTACTATAACTTTGTGGTTAATTGTGAAATCAGGAAGTGTGAGTCCTCCAGGGTTGTTGTTCTTCTTCAGAATTGTTTTGGCTATTACGGGTGCCTTGAACTTTCGTGTGCATTTTAAGATCAGCTTGTCAGTTTCTGCAAAGAAGGCTTGTGTTGGCTCTGTACATCAACTAGGGGAATATTGTGATTTTTAAAATATTATGTGTTATAATCCATGACGTGTCTTTTCATTTATTTGGATCCTTTAATCTCTTTCAATAATGACTTCTCTGGTGGCTCAGATGGTAAAGCATCTATCTACAGTGCGGGAGACCCGGGTTCAATCCCTGGGTTGGGAAGATCTCCTGGAGAAGGGAATGGCACCCCACTCCAGTATTCTTGCCTGGAAAATCCCATGGACAGAGGAGCCTGGTAGGCGACAGTCCATGGGGTCGCAAAGAGTCAGACACGACTGAGCGACTTCACTTTCCTTTCCTTTCCTTTAATCTCTTTCAATAATGTTCTGTTGTTTTCAAGTATCACTGTAAGGAGGCTAGACATTTGGATGGGAAAAGAATTCCATCTTTGTGTTCACTGACCTCTGACTGAGCAGCCTCTAGGATTTCCTTCAGTGGAGAGTGTAGAGAACCGCTCAGAGGCAGAACGAGTAGCCCCTGCAGCTTTGTCACCAGCAGAAATCAGCGATGGGTTGTTCTCACCTAAGCATGTGGCACACGCCAGCGTGCCAGCCCTTCGACACACTGCAGACTTAGGGTGGTTGTTAGACCTGTTCTTGTTATCTACTCTTATAGTAAGGTTGCTCACATACTGTATCATGGGACGCCCTGATGGCTCAGCGGGTAGAGAATCTACCTGCAATGCAGGAGACACAGGTTAGATCCCCTGGAATAGGAAACAGCAACCCACATGCCTAGAAAATTCCATGGACAGAGGCGCCTGGAGGGACGCCGAGACGTCCGTGGGACGGCTGAGAGTCGGACACGGCTGAGCACGCGGTACACGCAATGCACCAGCGTCTGTCTCCCAGTTTCATAACTTTAATGTAATGGCTTTTGTAGTCGTATGCACTTTATTTCACTCATTAAAAAACAAAAACAAAACATTCTGAGACAGTGGAGAGCGGCAGGCTTCCCCAGACTGCCGAAAGCTCCGTGTCACAGAAACAGGAACTGAGAACCCCGCCGAGGTTAGGCGGACTTTGAATGAAGAGCAAAGGGGAAACGGTCGTTTATCACTGCTCCTTGGGTGGCTGGCAGAGCTTTAATCCACACGCAGCTGTTTGAAAACTGGCTTGAAGCACTCTTACTGCCCCATCACTGCACAGTCTCAGCTTTTCCTGGTGATTCAGAAGACAGCTCAGGCTGTTGCGGTCCCCGGAGGATCGCCACGGAGCAGAAGATGCCGGAGCCGCTGGGAGCCGCGGGGCGGCCGCGAGCGTTACAGCCGCGTGTAGAGAGCGCGCCGTCTTCAGGCCGCGGCTCGGCTCAGAGCAGCCTCCTGCGCCCTTCCTCCGCTCTCAGCTGGGGCGCCCCGCGCCTCAGCCTGCCCCTCCACGCGCCCGCGGCGCCACGTGCACTCTTCGTTGTCAGCACCAGGTCGGGAACACATAGCGCTTCCTTGCATTTATATACTACTTCTGTTCATGGGGTTCTCATGAGGATGAGATGGTTGGATGGCATCACCGACTCGATGGGCGTGCATTTGAGCAAACTGGGAGTTGGGGCTGGACGGGGAGGCCTGGAGTGCTGCAGTCCATGGGGTCGAAAGAGTCGGACACGATCAAAGAGTCGGACACAACCAAAGAGTCGGACACAATCAAAGAGTCGGACACGATCAAAGAGTCGGACACGACCCAGCGACTGAACTGGACTGAACTGAAGGGCTTCTCACGGCAAGAATACTGGAGCAGTTGCCTTTCCCTCCCCCGTGGACCAGGGTTTGTCAGAGCTCTTCACTCTGACCCGTCCTTTTCCGGTGGCCCTCACTGCACGCCTCATAGCTTCATTGAGTTACGCGGGCCCCTTTGCCCCAACAAGGCTGTGACTCAGTGGACATGAGTTTGAGCAAACTCCAGGTGATGGTGAAGAACAGGGAAGCCTGGCGTGCTGCAGTCCATGGGGTTGGACACGACTTAGTGAGTGAACAACAGCTACTTCTTTATGGTTATTTAACAGTTGGTAAAGAATCCGCCTGCAATGCCGGAGATCCAGGTTCCCTCCCTGGGTCGGGAAGATCCCCTGGAGAAGGAAGTGGCAACCCACTCCAGGATTCTTGCCTGGAGAATCCCATGGACAGAGGAGCCCTGTGGGCTACAGTCTATGGGGTCTCAAGAGTTGAGTTTAGTCAGACTGAGCGACTACACCACCACCACCACTTCTAGTTTAATATTTAAATTAGAAGTTGCAGCTTTGGCCAGAGGTGCCATGATTTGTTTGGCCCACAGGTGGAGATGTGCTGAGAAATGTTTGGTGGCAGCTTAAAGAGCAAAGAAACAAGAGCCTGACTTGCATTGCAGCATTTGCCTGTTTCTGTGATGTAAATATTCCCTAAATGGCCACGAACGTTTCAAGCTATGAACGTGAATTCACTGAAAGCAGGTGTAGAGAGAATATATGCTCCTATGAGCCTGTAGCAGCCAGTTCCAGGAAGCTAACATGGGCTGTGGGGTGTTTGAGAAGACTCAAAGCAGCGGTCAACTTTTAAAAATGAGATTTCCAGCCAAAGTGTAGATTTCTGATTTCTCTTGGAAGATGAGAAATCTGGCCGTGCTGGGTCAGCTTTCCTACGTGCCAGCCACTGGCTGAAGAAGAGCCGTGGGTGCTCCCTGTGCCCACCCCGTCCAGCCTGAGTGTCACCCGCCATTCGTCACCGACCTAAGAGCTGAGGTCCGCCCTGCCTCTTTGAGACGTAAGAACCAAGTGACCTTGTCACCTGGCTCTTTATCAGGAAATTAGGAAAGAGCTGCAGAGCTGTGTCCTGTGTGATACTGCTTTTTAGAAACTGCTTCCAGTCTGATCACAGAGCAGTCAAGCCTCTCCCGATGGGATGGGTGGAGACTGGATCCCACTCTTGTTGATTTCTCTCTGGTCATCCCCCATCAGTAGGCAAAGAAGTGGTTCTTCTTTAGCTGTGTAATAAATGAGGTTGAACTTTGTGACCAGCCAAAGGTTTTCCTCTGGGAAATTAAGACCCACTAACTGGAAATGGTGAACAGTGACAGGTTCAAAGGAAACTCAGTAATTACAAATGCATCGAGCTCTATACAGTATGCAGCTGACAGGGCACAGTGAAACGGAGAGCGCCTCCGAGGTCTCGTTGGATACTGGCCATGCTGATTTTGGATAACGCCCAAGTGTCTGTGGGAAAGATCATTCTGAAACCTGGGATGCCACCCCCGCCAAAGTGATTGTCCCATAAATACTTCATTATTTATGGGTATTAAGGGACTCATAAAGGGTATTAGGCACTCTAATACCCTGTTCTTGGGTGGGGTGAAGTGCTTCTGCAGATGATTTAGGAACATGAGGTTTAGGAAAGGGCTAAGGGAGAGTCTTGGGGTTTCCAGGGCTGAGAGACGAGTGGAAGTTGGTAAGAAAAACAGCGAAGTTAAGAATTGCATCACTTAAACACTGGCAAGAGTTATTCAAGAATAAAGTCAATCTCATTGTGGGAAAGAGAGCTCCATTTTTAAAGATGCTTTTTGTGAATTTTCATGACTCCTCTGTGAAAACCCTCTAGACTCTCATAATCCTGTGTTTGGGGAGGAGATAGGACCCGGTGCTAACGAACATCCATCCCTTCCGGTTCTTTTCTCCAACAAGTGATATTAAATGAAGAGAGAAGAGGGTTTTAAACTGGTGAACAGAGGTTATTAAAAACAGATGCGGTAAAGCCACAGTTAAAATACTGAGGTTGGCAGGCAGAAGGTATGGAAGTGTGGGAGACAGATGTTAAAGGGAGCATTTTGAAGTAGCAGGAAAATCTGCCTGGGAGGGAAGAAAATGGGCGGGATGCAGAAACAAGCTTTGCAGACTTGAGCGTCTTCGGTTCTTTGTCTTTAAGGGAGCATCAGGATGCTCTGAAAAGGCAGGGAGACCCAACAGCCACCACTGGCACCCACTTTGCACCAGATGCTGAGTGTCTTCAGTGGGCAGACACTCTCAGTAGGCGCCCAGATTCTAACAGTTAAATTTGTTGAGCCCTTCACTGCACCAGACACATAAACCGTAAGCAGTGGTTTGTGTTGGATCCTCAGAACAGCACTCAGGGATGACATCCCCACTTCACAGACGAGCAAACGGAGGCTTAGGAGACTTGCCCCTCGCCCCGCAGCCAGCAGCAGGAGGAGCAGGTCCATCTGGCTTCAAAGCCCACACTTTTCTAGACTGCGGTTCACCGACATAAGCATCAGATTGTATTGTGAACTACTTAATTAGCTGAGCATAAGGCTCCCCCAAAACAAGGTGTAGAATTGCTGTTCTGTGTTCCCAGCACTGATGAGGAAAATTAATTCAAAATACCAGCAAAGATGGACTCAGTCCCGGTTCTACTTGATTTTATTCTTTCTTGATAGTTTTTTTTAATTAGAGCTATTACCATTGCCTTGGTTACTCTTTGCCACCTCTGAATTTTCAACAAATCCAGGGTGAGTCAGGGAGAATGGTGGAGTCTCCTGATGCTGTATGCAAGGAGTCCCTGATCCCGCCGGCGTGCCCGGCCTGAATGAGAGATGGTGTGAATATCGCCCAAGGGCTGAAGGGGCCTGCGGAGAGCAGCCAGTCCTGGGCTTACTCCAGGGTTCCTGTCTCCCATTCTCTTGCAGAGAACATTGTGAGCTGTCTCAGTTCTCCAGGGGGGGTCCCTCCCATCTCTGCTTCCAGAAGACTAAGAGGTCTCCTTGACCATGCATGGGTGGAGATTTACCGACTCCTCATTAATGGAATTCTGGAAGACAGTGCTAAGTCTTTCTCAATACCGCAAACGGTCTGTTCTGTAGCTGGATCAGTGCCTGGCGTTCGGAAGTGCCGTTTTATCACACCATTGGCTTGTTGTATTGAAACGTGTTTTTTGCTTTGTTTGTTGTTGTTTTCACTGATCTTTGCAGGTTTTTTTTTTTTTACTATTTCTTTTTTAAACTTTGTCTAGATATAATTTATATGACATACATATAAATACTATATGACATGCTATTTATTTCAAATGTGGGATTCAGTGATGTGGGGTACATTTACAGTGTTGGGAAATAATCACTACCACCCAGTTGTAAAACATCTCTGTCATCCTAAAAATAATCGCTACATCCATGAAGCAGTTGTTCCCAATTCAGCAGCCCCCAGCACCTGGCAACTACATTTTCATTTCAGTATTTCCATTTGGTTATTTTTATATTTCTGCTTCTTTCTTGAAAATCACTAGTTTGTTCATTTTTGTCATACTTTCCATTAAGTATTTTTATTCCTGGTTTCTTTTTCTCTTTGAACCTGCTTATAATGGCTGTTTTGAAGTGTTTTCTGTTAATTACCACATCTGGAGATATTCAGAGACAGTTTATACTGACTGATTTCTTTCTTTGCATATTTCATAATTTTTTTTGTTGAAAACTGGACATCTTGGAAAATATATCATAACTCTGGACTCTTATTTTTGCCCTGAAGGTCATTGTTTCTGATTCTTTAAATTTATTCAGTAACCTGCCTGGGCTAAATCTGTGAACTGTGTCACTGTGGGATGTGTGACTGCTGATTCATCTGGTCAGAATTTTTGTTAACTTTTTTCTTAAAGCTTGGTTTCCTAAAGGTGAGCCCTGTGTCCCCGCTGTGCAGTCAGTCAGTAACTGCACACGGGTTGTCCCCAACCACCTGGACTCTATAAGGGTTCTGTCTTCTGCCAGCAAATCTGTGTATGAGAAGGCAGCGCGCTCAGAGCCCATGCCGTTTGTAGGTCTGCCCAAGCTCTGGCCTTCCGCTGAGCCTCTGCGCGTCTCCTCTGCGCGCTGCCTCAGGGCTGATGGGGTTTGTTTCAGCGGTGTTTGCTGGGTGCTTCTTTCTCTCATCATACCAGATCTCCTCACTTCTCGGGGAGCACCAAGGAGTCTCCCCGGTACCTCTTGGGTCTTGCAGTCCACACGGAACCACGGGTCCCCGTCTGTCTCACTCACTTCCGTGTGTCTGCACCCCGCACGCTGCCAGGCACACCGCGGGCCCTCAGGAGGCGTTTGTTGGGTGGACGGATGAGTGGGAACTTGCTTTCCGTGGGCTTTGACTGAGACTTCCTCGTGCCCTCCCTTTGTCGCCCCTGGATGAGAAGCTGGCATTTGTCTCCTGAAATGAGAGGACAGTGAGCCGGCTCGTAGCTCTGCACAGGCGTTGCTCAGATGCATTAGCAGAGGTGGGCAAATGCGAAGTGACTTAATATTTAATAAAACAAATAGAGACAGACGTAGAGAACGAACCAGAGGTTAGAAGAGCGGAGGGTGGGAGGGGAGGGTAGATTGGGAGTTTGGGATTGGCATGCACACGCTGCTATATGATGAGAATAAATGCCTTAAAAAAAGGTTAACGTAATTAAACAAAACTTGATTTCTTGTGGTCTGAGAGGCTTCCCAGGTGGCACTAGTGGTAAAGAATCGCCCGCCAGTGCAGGAAGGGTAGAGGTGGGGGCTCGATCCCGGGGTCGGAAGATCCCCTCGAGGAGGAAATGGCCCCCACTCCAGGATTCTTGCCTGGAGAATCCCGTGGACAGAGGAGCCTGGCGGGCCACAGTCCGTGGGGTTGCAAAGAGTTGGACAGGGCTGGAAAGCAAAAAGAAACGGCAGTGTGCTGGGTTCTTTCTTTGCTTGCTTCCTCTCCTGTCTCACGGAGACCGAGTCCTGTCCCAGGTCCCCTCGGAGGAGGAGGACTCCGTCCCATTGCACGCGCACCGCAGCATCACCGGCTTTACCTGGCACCTAGGGGACAATGTGCTACCTTATCAAGGATTTTTCTCTAGGATTAAAGTTTTCTGTAGAAATGCATCTGCCCTAAACTTGTTTCTAGGTTAATCATTTTGGTAGAAGCATTTTAATTGATTAAATATTTGTATACTGATATTTATCATGTATCAAAATTTATTATAGTATCATAGTGAGAATTTAGCTTTCTAAGCCTAGAAATCACTAAGGATAAGACTAAGAGATCTGACTGGACAAGACATAAAACTCCTGTGTATTTAACACCTTAAACAATAAACTACAAAAAAATGTTTCTAGCTAATGAAGCATTAATGTCTACTATGGATATAATAAAATAAAACATGAACAGCTGTACTCTGGGAACAACCTAATATCCCATCAATAGGAAAATGAGTAAGCACTAACAGTAACAGGAGTAAAACCTACCATTTACTGAGCACTTACCATGCACCTCACACGCATGTGGGTCTCATTCAACCCTCACAAATCCATCCATAACTGTAGTACTATGAAGCTATAAAAAGTATATTTCAACACAGAGTGTGTCCATAATATATGAAGTGGAAAAGAAGTTACAAAACAGTATGGTCCTATTTCTATAAGGGAAAAATATATACCTGACCTGGTAGGATAAAGAGAGAGGAGTATAAACCCCACAGTGTGGAATGAATCACCAAACAGTGGGTCATGTGATTCTGGGACATAATTTGCTTTCTTAATGCCTATCTTTATTTTCTGATTTCTACAATGAAGAAGTAACTTGAAAATTTTATACAAATTGCAAACTCAAACCCTGTTTTGTTCTGTTTAATGGATTACATGTTATCCTGCCTCTTCAAGAAGTATATACTAGACATAATTTAAGCCTTTTTGGAGGTTTGAAACTCCTCATCTTGGGCAAGAAAAT
The DNA here is from genome assembly GCF_002263795.3 of Bos taurus. NCBI lineage: Eukaryota > Metazoa > Chordata > Mammalia > Artiodactyla > Bovidae > Bos > Bos taurus. Next base: position 101,747,097 of record NC_037337.1, read on the forward strand.
TGCGTGTTTCTGAGCTAGGAAGGAATTCTACCAGTGCCGACGAGGAACCACTGCGGTTAGCGTCGTTTGTTTTTGCACAAGTCTGTGATTGCTAGAGTCCTTCCTTTTCTCAGACATCCCTTTGTCCTGGGGTCAGGTGGCTCTTGCTAACAGGGTGCACATCAAGATCTCCTAGGAAACTAAAAAAAAATGTGTAACTGTCTTGAACACTTGACTGGGGTTTTTGACTCAACAGGTCTGAGGTGGGGCCTTGGAAGCTCCGTTTAAAACAAACTCCAAAGCTTCCTTTTTACCTTCCTCGAGAGCCAGCATTGCAGTCAACACGCCTTCTGCTGCTGGTATCAGCTGCCTTATTTTTCCCCGGCTATTTGTGTGACAACCCGAGAAAGACTTCCTTCCTTCCAACAGCTCAGTGCAGCAGTCACGCTCAGACTTGTTCAGATGTTGTTATGGTTCAGTCACTCAATCATGTCTGACTCTTTGCGACCCCGTGGACTGCAGCACGCCAGGCCTCCCTGTCCATCACCAGCTCCCGGAGTTCACTGAAACTCGTGTCCATTGAGTCGGTGATGCCATCCAACCATCTCATCCTCTGTCGCCCTGAATTCTTTCTCCTCCTTGCAGACTACAATGAAACATTGTGACATTCCATTCTCTTATAAAAACTTGACATTTAATTCTCTTGTAAAAATTCAGGGCAATTTTATTAGCAGTGCCTATGACCACAGTTCTGTACTCTCTCATTTTCATACAAGTATTAGCACTCACTTGGAGTAGGTCAAGGCAAAAATGCAGAATGTGTTATAAGGACAAAGGAGAAGTTTCTGGAACTGCAGGGCAGGAAACACAGCTCCGCCTCACAAGAGCCCAGACCAGGAGGGAGAAAACCTCAGGAAACAACAGTCATTTTCTCAGTCTCTTGTTTTTTACTTCTGCTTTCTGCTTCTCCCCACTGCCGAAGTCTGAGGCCACCCCTAAGCCTGAGTTTATATCTTCTGAGTTGCGACAACCAACAATGACTGCCTAGGGTTTCACAGGCCCGCCTCTACGCTCCTTCAGTTCAGTTCAGTTGCTCAGTCGTGTCCGACTCTTTGCAACCCCATGAATCGCAGCACGCCAGCCCTCCCTGTCCATCACCAACTCCTGGAGTTTACTCAAACTCATGTCCATCGAGTCGGTGATGCCATCCAACCATCTCATCCTCTGTTGTCCCCTTCTCCTCCCACCTTCAATCTTTCCCAGCACCAGGGTCTTTTCAAATGAGTGAGCTCTTCGCATCAGGTGGCCAAAGTATTGGAGTTGCAGCTTCAGCATCAGTCCTTCCAATGAATATTCAGGACTGATCTCCTTTAGGATGGACTGGTTGGATCTCCTTGCAGTCCAAGGGACTCTCAAGGGTCTTCTCCAACACCACAGTTCAAAAGCATCTATTTTTTTTGGCACTCAGCCTTCTTTATAGTCCAATTCTCACATCCATACATGACTACTGGAAAAACCATAGCTTTGACTAGACAGACCTTGTGTGGCAAAGTAACGTCTCTGCTTTTTAATATGCGTCAAGGTTGGCCATAACTTTTTCTTCCAAGGAGCAAGGGAGCAAGGGTCTTGTAATTTCATGGCTGCAGTCATCATCTGCGATGTTTTTTGAGCCCCCCCCCCAAAAACGTCTCTGTTTCCACTGTTTCCCCATCTGTTTGCCATGAAGTGATGGGACTGGATGCCATGATCTTAGTTTTCTGAATGTTGAGTTTTAAACCAGCTTTTTAACTCTCCTCCCTACATTCCTTAGAGGGTTGCATTGGCCAGCTGTTTATTACTTGTCCAATCAAATCAGATCTTGCGGGGAGGGAGCCTTGGGTCAGGCAGGATGAACATGACTGCCAAGGCAAAGTCCCCAGGGTGGAAACAGGCTGACTGAAAACCAGAATCTTCTTTATCTCTTAGCATGAATTCCTCTTCCTGTACACCTTGAGACATGGCCCACCAAAACCAGTCAGGCTCTCTACAGCCATAGTCCTGTTCCCCATCCCTGGTGGGGGAACATTCAGAGTCCTGTGAGCTGCGGTGGGCAGAGGCCCCGGGTCCAGGTATGATGCCTGTTAGCCACCATCACCCCAACACATCCAGCATACAATACGAAAGGAAAAAAGACAAAACTGCAACACAAATTCCCCTTTATTAAAAAGAATGGGGGATAGCCCCCGTGGCATCATGTCCAATTATTCACTTCACAGCAAATAGATGGGGAAACAGTGAGAGACTTTATTATCTTGGGCTCCAAAATCACTAGATGGTGACTGCAGCTATGAAATTAAAAGACATTTTCTCCTTGGAATAAAAGCTATGGCCAATCTAGACAGCATATTAAAAAGCACAGACATTACTTTGTCAACAAAGGTCCATCTAGTCAAGGCTATGGTTTTTCCAGTGGTCATGTATGGATGTGAGAGTTGGACCATAAAGAAAGCTGAGTGCTGAAGAATTGATGCTTTTGAACTGTGGTGTTGGAGAAGAACTTGAGAGTCCCTTGGACTGCAAGGAGATCCAACCAGTCCATCCTAAAGGAAATCAGTCCTGAATATTCATTGGAAGGACTGATGCTAAAGCTGAAACTCCAATACTTTGGCCACCTGATGCAAAGAACTGACTTATTTGAAAAGACCCTGATGCTGGGAAAGACTGAGGGCAGGAGGAGAAGGGGATAACAGAGGATGAGATGGTTGGATGGCATTACCAACTCGATGGACATGAGTTTGAGCAAGCTCAGGGACTTGGTGATGGACAGGGAGGCCTAACATGCTGCAGTCCATGGGGTTGCAAAGAGTCGGACATGACTGAGAAATTGAACTAAACTGATCACACATTTGTGTAGATTGTGTACAGCATCCTGAGGGCCAGACAGAGAAAAGTGAACCTGGGCTTTTTAAAGCACAGGTACCAAAACCCACACACGCTGATGTAAGCAAGCAAGGAGACTCCATCACAAGGCTCCAGCTTGCTCTCAGCATCCCTGGGTAGGCTGGGGTAGGGCACCTGCTTCTCCACCACGTTGCTCTCTCTACTGCTCTCGATGCCAGGCCCTAGCCTGGGGATTCTTCATAGGCTCTAAAATATGGATTCAGCAGAAATAGACATTCCTACTGCAGGCTTCTTCAGGTGCCACTGGGGCTAGTTATAATTTTAGGTGATACATGGAAAACACTGTCTTTAAGTGGGTGATTTTGTTTAACTTTATTTAATCTTCTCAGGAAGCAATATGCAAAATATGCCAAATTATAAGATTATTTCAACTATGTGTCTTAGCCATTTTTTAATTTAGTCTAGTCAATAAATATACTTAGTGGAGGCCAGCGGAAATGTCATAAAACATAGTCTAATGTATCAGTTAAAGAATGGAGCCTGCGCATACACACACGTATATGAAGCTGTAAGAATATCTGTAGATACATATGAATAAAGTCCATTTACAACATAAGTGGGGATTCTATTGCTGACCTCCTGGGGTTGTTTAGAAAATTAAGTTAGATAATATATATGTAAAGTGTGTGCACATAACAGATACTCTGTATTTTTTTAAGATAGGGCCAAAATATTCTATTTATTTTTTATTGTGACTTTTATTTTAAATTTTTATTGGAGTGTAGTTGCTTTACAATGTTGTATTATAACACAATTTATAAGTAGGCATTTAATTCGCATTTATGTACTCCAATTTTATGTAAATGGCACACACCCACGTACACACACACACACACACACATGTACGCACACACGAAACCCCTTTGTGATTCTTGCTCTCCGTGTTTCGGAGGAAGGTCAGAGTTTTGAAGTGCTGCAGTTTTCATAATGTCATTATTAGGTCCATGACCATCCAGGCCAAAGGTCGATATGGGCTCATCATGGAGAGAGTCCTTCTGGAGACCTGAAAAGCCTCACCCAGATTGCCCTGGGAATGGAACTGGTCCCATGGGTTGTCCTCTCTTATCGTCAAAAAGTACTTGAATCTTATTTCAAATCTTAAAAAAATAATTTTGTCTCCGTCTTTGAAATTAAAGAATAAAAATCACCTATTATCGCACTAGCCAGAGTTAGGCCTTCTATTTTTGTGCGCGTCTTTCCAGACACTGCGTGTATGGTTTTTGCGTGGTTGGGACGGAATAGTCCTAAAGTACATGCGCCCACTCTGCTGTCTCAGTAAGTGGACTTGTTTGGGTTCCGCGTGGCCAGCACTGTTTGAAGGGCTGCAAACGTAGCCCACTCTGCTGTCTCAGTAAGAGGACTTGTTTGGGCTCCGCGTGGCCTCCAGCACTGTTTGAAGGACTGCAAATGTAGCCCACTCTGCTGTCTCAGTAAGAGGACTTGTTTGGGCTCCGCGTGGCCTCCAGCACTGTTTGAAGGACTGCAAACGTAGGCGGTGTCAGAAACAGGGCTCTCTCGCCCTTAACTCACCGTATGCCCTTGGTGACTTTGAAAATGTCCTCAGATCTCTGATGCACCTTGTTTCTTGTTAACGGCTTCCTTTTCCTGAAACTTGTGTATATGAGAAAGCCCAAGGAAGACAGAGCATCCATTAGTGGGGTTTCAGGAGACGGAGCACCAATTTATCTATGTGAGTTATTGGAAAGGTCGCTTCTGACTCAATAGTTGGCTTTAAACGTATCGTCTTCTTTCTGAAACAACCGGGGAAAGTGCTGGCTGTCCAGGTGGGTTTTGAGGGCCCCAGATGAAAGGCACTGCTGTCAGAGGGCAAAGTCCCGAGCGACCGGAGCAGAAAGGCAGCCTCTGTGCGAGCCAAACCCTGCTGCGGAAAAAGTGGACACCGGGCTGGGCGTGGTGTTTGTGGAGTCATTCAGAAGGGTTTCATCTGCTTCACGGAGAAAGCCCCGAACCACCCCCTCCGTCCTACCAGACCAGCAAAATTCCTCCTTCCAGGGGAGGCAAGCAGTGTAAACAGCCCCTGAACTGTGTATCTGGCTTTGGCGTGCATCCCGCTTTGATACAAACCATGTAGATGATCTACACCTGGATAAATAGGGACCGGGCCGTAGGGAAAAAGAAAAAAGAATAAAAAGGGCTCCATGTCGGAACCCTGCTGCACGGGGGTGAGTCCACTTTCCACTCCCAGAACCCCAGAATCGGTGTCATGGGTGAGGCCTAATTTTTTGTCGTGGGCCCTCTCTCGAAGCTCAGTGGTGTTTGACCCTCATGGAGTCTGAGCTGGAAGTAGATTCTGCATAATGAAGCTACACTTAGTAAGCAGCTTTCCTGGAGGCCTCCGGGACACAAGGACTTTGTACTTCCTGGAGAGAAAATTGCCTCCCTCACAGGAGACAGGGCCGAATCGGCCCCACATCTATTAGGCAGGCCTCTAAGTGTGAAGCAGTGTTTTGAACAAAGGAAAACAGTAGTTTTATCCCATTAGCAGTGGTTATTTTTGTAGCTTTGACTTGTTCACATGAAATAGTGGGATGATTTTGAAGCACATTCGGAAGATCTGCTACTTATAAAATTGTCTTTGTGTTTGGCCGAGTCCCTTTGCCGTCCGCCTGAAACTATCAAAGCATAGTTAATTGGCTATACTCCCATATAAACAGGTTTCAAAAACTGCATTTGCATCTTAGGGTAGCTGTTTGACTCACGAAGATGCCTCTGGATCCTTTACAACTAGGTGGGCTGAGCTTATTGGTGGATTTCCCCGTTGCGAGGTGCTTCCCTCTCCTGTATCTTAAAATAGTTTCTCTGTCTGTAACATGGCGCGCTCAGTTGCTCAGTCGTGTCTGATTCTCTGACCCATGGACTGTCAGGCTCCTCTGTCCATGGGATTCTCCAGGCAAGTAGGCAAATTGCCTACTCCTCCTGGAGTGGGTTACCATTTCCTTCTCCAGGGGATCTTCCCAACTCAGGGACTGAACCCACGTCTTTTGCTTTGGCAGGCAGATTCTTTTACCACCGCGCCACCTGGGAAACCCCTGGAGTGTGGGGGTGATAATAATCACCACTCACAGAATTGTGCACAGGAATAAAGAATGACCTGGGCAAGGGGTTGAGAACCATGCTTTTCACTGAACTCACTCCCAGTACAAAATGGGCAGGGGACGCTCTTTCTGAAATCGTCATCCTACATCCCAGGGTGTCTCCGCTCTGAAAGCTTGTCTGGGTCAGTGGCCCCCGTGAGGGTGTCTTGTTCTTTGTATAGCAAACCCAGTCTTGACACAGGAGGGCAGGGTCTCACCTTCAGGAACGGCTCACTGAGGTGGACTCCTCTGCAGATACGTGGGCGCTCCATTAATTCTGGTTGAAGATGGAGACATTCGTGGAGATGAATATGTGTGGTGTGGTACATGTGCGTGCTGAGTCGCTCAGTCGTGTCCGACTCTTTGTGACACCATGGACTGTAGCCTGTCAAGTTCCTCTGTCCAGGCAAGAATACTGGAGTGGGTTACCATTTCCTTCTCCAGGGGATCTTCCGGACCCAGGGATCAAACCCGTGTCTCTTACATCCCCTGCACTAGCAGATGGTTCTTTACCACGAGTGCCTCCTGGGAAGGGTGACTGTGACCGGTCATGGTGGAGGAGGCTCGCTGGATGCCAGACTCAGCACACAGCCCTTCCACTTATTGGAGTATCTTCACTTATGGACGAGAGAAAGCTGAGGCTTTGAGGGGTTAAGTGAGACTCCTCAGTTCAGTTCAGTTCAGTCGCTCAGTCGTGTCCGACTCTTTGAGACCCCATGAATCGCAGCACGCCAGGCCTCCCTGTCCATCACCAACTCCTGGAGTTCGCTCAGACTCACGTCCATCAAGTCAGTGATGCCATCCAGCCATCTCATCCTCTGGCGTCCCCTTCTCCTCCTGCCCCCAATCCCTCCCAGCATCAGAGTCTTTTCCAATGAGTCAGCTCTTCGCATGAGGTGGCCAAAGTATTGGAGTTTCAGCTTCAGCGTCAGTCCTTCCAAAGAACACCCAGGACTGATCTCCTTCAGAATGGACTGGTTGGATCTCCTTGCAGTCCAAGGGACTCTCAAGAGTCTTCTCCAACACCACAGTTCAAAAGCATCAATGCTTCGGCACTCAGCTTTCTTCACAGTCCAACTCTCACATCCATACATGACCAGTGGAAAAACCATAGCCTTGACTAGACAGACCTTTGTTGGCAAAGTAATGTCTCTGCTTTTGGATATGCTGCATGTGTTCAAAGCCTGGTGGCAAAGGCAGGGCTCAGTCTTGGATGTTCAGACCCCCGAAGCCATGACCCCGACCCTGACTTTACCCAGCCGCCGTCAGGAGGTCGCCTTCCCCGCCCCGGTCCTGGTGGTTGGAATCAGTGAGCCTGCGTTCTTTCCTGGGCCCCCTTCGCCGCGCTCCGTTCGCGCCTGTCTCTGCGTAGCTCTCGGGAGCTGGGACCTTTAGGAGCTTCTCGATGAGGATGCTGTGCTTTCTTCACAGGCCACACTGTTTCATCTCTCTGTTTTCCAGATTTCCAGTCGAACTGGAAAGCTTCAGAATATTATGAGTATGAGGGATTTTGTGTTCATTAACACTTTGGGAATTTTAATGGCAACTTGGGCTATTTATCCAGGAGCTTTTCCCATGAAAAATCAGGTATTTTTGGAGATGGAAAATTATATGGGAAACTAGACACCCCCCCCCCCCGCCACCCCGAAGGAGAAAAAGGTGTCTCTTCCCCCTCTCTTGGGCCAGAGAGACCTTGAAGGGCATCTCCCACCTTTGAAGACTTCTGTTTTCGCCCGCCGTGCTCCCTAGCTGAGAGGAAGCTTGGGTCTTTCCCGGACGTTTGGGATCGCTCTCCCCGCCTGCTTTGGCGCTACCCCGTCTTTCTCGCGGCACGCTTCGCCGGCCAGGAGTCAGCTCGTGTCCGGCTGTCATCCTAAGCTCTTTCTTCCCCGAGCTTCCCCCTTTCTAACAGCTCGCTCTGCTCCTCCTTCCGATTTCCCTTCAGCATCAGCTTCCCTCTTCTTAGCAGGACTTCTGATCTCGCCCTCCTCTGGGCGAGCCTCCCGTCAGCGCCTTCTCCCTTTCATGCTGTTTGGCCGCCTCCCTGTGCTCTTCTTGGGTGTCAGGAGCTGAGTCATTTGGGGCTTTCTCGCTGGGACCTTTTCTTCCCTTAAAGCAGTAACCTTATTTTCTGTAGAGACTTTCAACTCCATTACCCTACAGGCTTCTCTTTGATGCGCTTTTGAAAACACAAGTTGTCAGAAGCCTGTTTTCTGTCTTGGCGCAGCAAGCACCCAGCTGGCGACAAGTCACATGGCCCTCGTGCCAACGTGTGTCCCCATGTTTGGGGGCTCTGTGACTTGCTTGATAATCTTATCTTTTAAATAATTTCTTTTTTTAATTAATTTATTTAATTGGAGGCTAGTTACCTTACAGTATTTTAGTGGTTTTGCCGTACACTGACATGAATCAGCCACAGGTGTGCATGCGTCCCCATCCTGAACCCCCCACCTCCCTCCCCACCCCACCCCCCAGGGTGGTCCCAGCGCACAGCTTGGAGCGCCCTGCTTCTCTGCAGACTTGGCTGAGCGTCTGAGCAGTTCTGCCAGCGTGGTTTCGTGCGGTGATGGCTGTCCTCTGCTTCTCTCCCGGGCAGCGTGTCCTCACGGGGTGCTCTGAGTAAGGCGGAGTCTCCCGCCTTTGGCAGGGAAGGGGGCAGATCCGGGGACTGCCTCCCCTTGTGACACACTGTCACCCTAAGCTTGGCGACCGACCGCGTTCCGACTCGTTTGCTGTGAGCAACCGGCAAGGTGACAGGGCTGGCCCGCCGCACTCCCGAGACGTTCACCCGCCCTGTGTCACACCCGCCCGTCACACTCGCCCTGTCACACCCGCCCCGTGTCACACCCGCACCGTGTCACACCCGCCCTGTCACACCCACCCTGTCACACCCGCCCTGTGTCACACCCAGCCTATCACACCCGTACCGTGTCACACCCAGCCTGTCACACCCATGCCGTGTCACACCCGCGCCATGTCACACCTGCACTGTCACACCCGCCCGTGTCACACCCATACTGTGTCACACCCACCCTGTCACACCCGTGCCATGTCATACCCACACTGTGTCACACCTGCCCTGTGTCACACCCACCCGTGTCACACCCACCCTGTCACACCCACACTGTCACACCCACACTGTGTCACACCTGCCCTGTGTCACACCCACCCGTGTCACACCCGCACTGTGTCACACCCACCCTGTCACACCCACACTGTGTCACACCCGCACTGTGTCACACCTGCCCTGCTCTCCTTTCTGTGTTTCCAATCCTCCAAGCTCCTTCCTGCTTCGGGTCCCTTTACATTTACCTTTCCTTCTCTTAGCTCTGGATGAAACCACATCAGCCTCCTTCACTTAATCTGAGGACATGCCAGCTTCTGTTACCCTGCGGCAGGAGCCCTGCCCTCTTTTATCTCCTCTCAAGCCCCTACCTGAAATGCTGGATGTTAAAGGAGAAGCTGTCCCTTGAGTTTCACATGCACGATACAGAAAGTGGCAGAGCCACCAAGGCCTGAGCCTCACAAGCCCCTCCACTTGCGGGGACCCTGTGGGCACAGACCGGATGCCACCCACCCTGCGGTCCTGGATGGTTGTCCTTGAGGGTGACAGTTTATTAATAGCATGCTAATGAGATGCGAGAGTTGGACTGTGAAGAAAGCTGAGCGCCTAAGGATTGATGCTTTTGAACTGTGGTGTTGGAGAAGACTCTTGAGAGTCCCTTGGACTGCAAGGAGATCCAACAAGTCCATTCTAAAGGAGATCAGTCCTGGGTGTTCATTGGAGGGACTGATGCTGAGGCTGAAACTCCAGTACTTTGGCCACCTCATGCAAAGAGCTGACTCATTGAAAAAGACCCTGATGCTGGGAGGGATTAGGGGCAGGAGGAGAAGGGGACGACAGAGGATGAGATGGCTGGATGGCATCACCGACTTGATGCACATGAGTTTGGGTAAACTCCAGGAGTTGGTGATGGACAGGGAGGCCTGGCGTGCTGCGATTCATGGGGTCGCAAAGAGTTGGACACAACTGAGCGACTGAACTGAACTGAATAAGATGCTTAGCTTTGGGTCTTTATAAACAAAATCCATTGCCTTCCAAAATCAAGGAAGTTATTTTTTTTCTTCTTGTCATTTTTCTTGATGTTCCCTTGAGTCTAATTTCAAACAAACAAGGACAGGCAGCAATTTGTGTCTTGAGGGAGCCAGGAACAGGGGCTCCATTTATTTTGTCATTTGTAATTTCTTTGTCTCCAAGGAAAAGATCCTGCGTTTAAAAAAAAAAAAAATCATAATTGAGAGTCTTGCAAAGGTTTCGTGCTTCCTTGTGAAGCTGTGTGATGTTATATGTCATTACCCAGGGCCTTGGTAAGAGCCGGGCCAGAGACAGAGGTTTCCAGTGGAAGGACATCTGCTGAAGGCCAGGCAAACTCAGTGGACGGTGCTGGGGGTGTTGCTGAAGGCCGGTCCTGGGAGGGTGGGAGTGGGTGGGAGGGGTGGGAGGGGCTTGGGTGGGAGGAGGTGGGAGGGGCTTGGAGAGGTGGGAGGAGCAGGGAGGGGTGGGAGGGGCTTGGGTGGGAAGGGGCAGGGAGGGGTGGGAGGGGCTGGGAGGGGGGCGGGGCTTGGGTGTCCTGTCCTGCTGATCTAAATTATCCCATGACCTTGACCACTCTATCTCCCTGGGTTTCAATCCTTTATCTAAAAAGTGAGGCGATTCAGTCAGGGTATTTCTTCTTAGCTCTGTCATATCCAATGCCTTCCTTTTTTATGTCAAAAATTTTCTTATGGTACTGAAAAGAAACTTTAAAAAATAAAATATTCCTTCGCTCTCCTGAAATGTAGTTGTATATATAAAATAAGCCGTCAGTACACATAATTTCACTCTTCCCAGGTGGCGCAGTGGTAAAGAATCCGCCTGCCAGCGCAGGAGATGCAGGAGTCGTGGGTTCCATCTCTGGGTCGGGAAGATCCCCTGGAGGAGGAAAAGGCAACCCACTCCAGTATTCTTGCCTGGAGAATCCCATGGACAGAGGAGCCTGGGGGGCTACAGTCCATGGTCCCAAAGAATTGGACGTGACTGAACACACATATAATTTCACAAAAGACAGTATACTGACTTAATTTTAATATGAACAAATAAAGGAAAATATTTTATAGTAAAATTGCACGTATATTAATAACTCGACTCTAGGGTCTGACTCTGAAGGGGCCAGTAGCTACAGGCACGCTGGCGGGCACGTGGAACAGGCCGCAGTATTGTCTGTGATGGGGTTGTCTGAGATGGAGTATGCCAGTCCTCCAGGCAATGAAACCAACAGGGAGGAGAGAAGAGGAGATTTATTGTAGAAATGGGCTCAGAAGTTCCACATGCTGCTGTCTGCAAGCTGGAGAACCAGGGAAGCTGGTGGTGTAACTCAGTCTGGGTCCTAAGACTTGAGAATTGAGGGGCGGATGGGGTGAGTCCCGGTCTGGGTCCGAAGCCTGAGAACCAGGAGCCCTGGGTCCCAGGGCAGGAGAAGACAGACGTCTCACCTCAAGCAGGGGGTCACCTTCTCCTCTGTTGGCCTTTTGGTCTGTCCAGGCCCTCAACTGATTAGATGATGCCCACCGGCCTCGGTAAGGGCCATCTTTACTCAGTCTGCTGAGTCAAGTGCTGATGTCTTCCAGACACATGTTCATACACACACCGAAAAATATTGTTTCACCAGCTGTCCAAGCATGCCTTAACCCAGGTGAGCTAGCATGTAAACCATCACTTATGGTGAAGAACTCCTGGTAATACTTATAAATGTTGACTCTTCCCTCAGTTTATACAACGGTTGCATTCCTGGAAATCTCAGTGTATATAAAAACCTGTTGTTCAGGCCCTAAGCCGTGTTCAACTCTTTGCAACCCTGTGGACCGTAGCCCACCAGGTTTCTCTGTCCATGAAATTTTCCAGGCAAGAATACTGGAGTGGGTTGCCATGCCGTCCTCCAGGGGATCTTCCCGACCCAGGGATCGAACCCAGGTCTCCCACATTGCAGGTGGATTCTTTACCACTGAGCCACCAGGGAAGCCCCATATAAACAGTATCCCCCAAAACGGTCAACATGAATTAGGTTTTAAGTTCAGATAAATGCAGAGGTTTTCTGTACCCACAACTATCCAGCAGGATGTCTGAAAGTCTGCCGGGTTCAGGATGCTCTTTAAAGGGTTGACTGTCCTGTAGGATGCAGGAACCTTGTACTTCCTGAACGCCCTGTGGGGGCAGCACTGCCCCGCTGAGAACTCGATCTTTCATGAGCCCAGCACTTGCTGCTGAAACTCGGACGTGCATGCGTTACCTGGAGGATCTCATTTATTGCATCTGACTCAGCTGCTCTGGGCTGGGCCCAGGATTCTGCCTCCCTATCAGGCTTCCGGGAGCCACGGCTGCAGTTGGACGGGGAGTGCACTTTGAGTAACAAGGACCTAGAGGACTCACGAGGCTCCTCTTTTTGTTTGTTATGCTGGTATGCGGATCCTCGTTCCTTGACCAGGGCTCGAGCCCTCGCCTCCTGTGGTGGAAGCACAGAGCCCTAACTCCTGGGTCGCCAGGGGAGTCCCACGTGGTGTCTTCTTGCACTGAGCTTCTGTGAGTTTAGAGCTTGGCTCTCCAACGCAGGGTGTCTTTGAGAACCACCTGCTATCAAAATTCCTGGAGTGCTTGTCCAAAAACGTAGGTCCCAGAGCCTCACCTGGATGTCTCCTTTTTTAATTTTTATTATTATTATCAGTTTGGCTGAGCCAGCTCTGAGCTGAGGCACGCGGGATCTTCAGTCTTCATTTGCGACATACAAACTCTTACCTGCGGCATGTGGGACCTAGTTCCCTGACCAGGGATCGAACCCCTGCATTGGGAGTGCAGACTCTTAGCCATAGGGCCACCAGGGAAGCCCCACCTGGTCATCTTGAGTCAGGAACCCCCTGCATCTTAATAATTAATTCCCTGAGTCTGGCCTTAAAACCAGTCATGTTGCAAACCTCCAAGTACATTTCTTGACATCTTTGGGTCTTGAAACCAGTCATGTTGCAAACCTCCAAGTACATTTCTTGACATCTTTGGGTCTTGAGGGTCTTTGTGGAACAAAGCCCTGATTCTCCATCCAAATCTCAAATGTGGCACAGGTCAAAAACTGTCCTCAACTATCATATGATATCGCTTGTATGTGGAATCTAAAAAATGACACAGACGAACTTATCTTTATAAAATAGAAGTAAATTCAGACTTAGGAAATGACCTTATGGTTACCAAAGGGAAAAGCACGGGGGAGGGGTTAATCGGGAGTCTGGGATTAGCATGTATAGACCGCTGTATATGAAGCAGGTAATCAACCAGGACCCACTGCCCAGCACAGGGAATGCCGCTCAGCGCTCTGTAATAACCTATACGAGGAAAGACGCTGGAAAACAACAGATATACGTGTACCTAAGTCACTCTCTGTACACCTAAAACTAACACAAGATTGGAATCAACTAAATTCCAACATAAAATAAAAATGAAAAAAGCAACCTGTCCCGGTTCATCACATAGAGGTTGGAAAGTCATCCACTCGTCGGAGGTTTTGGAAATCTTCTATTTCAGGGGTTCCCCGCCTCCAGGATCTAATGCCTGATGATCCGAGGTCGAGCTGGTGTAAAAATAATAGGAATATAGTGCGTGATAAAAGTAATGTTCTTGAATCATCCTGACACCATCCCCACCACCTGCAGTGCATGGAAAAATTGTCTTCCGTGAAACCAGACCCTGGCGCCAGAAACACTGGGGAAGGCTGTTCTATTTCGTGACTGGGTGGTGGTTACCTAGATGTCCAAGCCTTTTACAAGTTGATCCACTTTTTTTCTGACTGCATGCTACATTTCACATACCGGGAAGACCTTTTTGGTGGCTTGAATATATATAGTCAATTAGCCCAGGGAAAGCAGGGAGGGAATTGGTATTTACTACTCAAGCCCGACTGGGGGCTTCCCAGGTGGCTCAGTGGTAAAGAATCTGCCTGCCAGTGCAGGAGACGCAGGAGTCACTGGTTCAGCCCCTGGGTCGGGAAGATCCCCTGGCAGAGGAAATGGGAACCTGCTCCAGTGTTCTTGTCTGGGAAAATCCCACGGACAGAGGAGCCTGGTGGGGTGCGTCTGTGGGGTTGCAAAGAGTCGGACACAACTGAGCACACAAGCCCTGTTAGCCTTTACCTCCCAGCTGTGCATTTTTTTCTGTTGGTTTCGTTTATTCTAATCTGCTGTTGGGAGAGGGCTGCACGGAAGACACTGAGAAATGTTTCCTTTTGTTGTCCTGAGACCAAGCAGAGAGCTGTTGACCTGCTCTACTTCGGGAAAAGCCGTCGGGAGCCCCTGGAGAAGGGGTTGAGTCTCTGTCTCTGGGTCCAGCATGTCCTTCTTGTCCCAGAGACGCGGCGTCTGCCCCTGTGGCTCAGCTGCAGTAAAGCCGCCCTCTTCTGTACTGGCAGGTGGTGGCCACCAGTGTTACAGGTAAACGTTCGGAGGGGTGTGTGTGTGTGTGTGTGTGTGTGTGTGTGTGTGTGTTTTCCCTAAATAAGGCCTCTGACCGCCGATGAATTACCGGCCCTGAAGTTTCCTGGCTCTCCTCAGCCCCTGCCGCCCTCATACGTAGGTTCGCTGTTCTAGGTCCTGATACTGAAACAGAGGCCACTCCCCTGTGGGCGCCCAGCGAGGGGAGTTCAGCGGGTCCACCCTGGGGCTGGCCTTGTACCCTGGTCCCAGGGACTGGGGCTTCTTAGGACTTTACTGGTGGTCCAGTGGCTTAGATTCTGTGCTCCCGATGCAGGGGGCCGGGTTCGATCCCTGGCCAGGGAACTAGATCCCGCGTGCAGGCCGCTACTGAGACCAGTGTAGCCCAGGTAAATAATTGAAAAAGGAAAACTAGGACTCCTTCCCTTTGGCCACGCCTCTGCCTCAGCGCATGTCCGGCATCCGTGTTTCTGCCCCAGATCCTGCTCTGCTTGTCCTGCTTTGCCTTGTGACTGGTCTCTGGCTAATCCTCTGTGGCCGTGCCGCAGACTGTGACCCCTACCATCGCCAGGGTGGCACTGACTCTGCACCCTGGGGGCACGACGCTGCTGCTGTGTGTGGACGTCAAAGTCAGAGCCGCCCTCCCGCCATTTTTAAATGAAGCGACTCATTTGAGCCACCACTTCTCCTTTTTTTTCTTTTAATTAATTAATATTGTTGGCCGCGCTTTCTCTAATTGCGGTGGGCAGGGGGCCCTCTTCACTGCGATGGCAGGCTCCTCACCGCTGTGGCCTCTCTTTTTGCGGAGCACAGGCTCTAGGCACACGGGCTTCCGTGGTTGCAGCTCAAGGGCTAAGCAGTTGCGGCTTGCAGGCCCTGGAGCACCAGTTCAGGAGCTGCGGTGCACGGGCTTAGTTGCTCCACGGCCTGTGTGGTCTTCCCGGACCAGGGATCGAACCCGTGTCCCCTGAGTTGGCAGACAGATTCCTGTCCACTGAACCACCAGGGAAGTCTCTAGCTCTTGTTCCTGCTCTGCCAGGCCATGCATGTGGAGGGAGCACAAGCATCCAGAAGAGCTGGACGGGCAATACCATAGATTCCTTCTGGGCAGCAGGGCGTTCCTAGAATATCTGAGAACTGCTCCTTTCTTCCATGGCTTACCAAGAAAATACAAATCATCTGTTTTTACCCAAGTTATCAGTAAATGTTACTAGGAGAAATAGCTAATGCAAAATGAAACTGACAACACTGAACATAATAAAACGTCACAGATGAGAAACTCATGAATGTACATTTATTCGTAATTTTGAAAAGTACAACAATTTAACTGGGAAAAATTAGGTAAAATAGAAAAACCCACAGAAAATAAAACCAGGAGAAGGAAACATCCACGTTTAAAATTGATTTTTTTCTCAATGGCATTTTTCTTTTTTTTAAATTTTATTATTATTATTATTTATTTGGCTGCTCAAGGGATATTTTAATTGCAGCATGTGGGATCTAGTTCCTGGACCAGGGATTGAACCCAGGCCCCCTGCATTGGGAGCACAGCATCTTAGCCACTGGGCCACCAGGGTGGGTCCCTCAATGGCATTTTTCATAGAAATATAAAAAACAATCCTAATATTTATATGGAACTACATAAGACCTCAAAGAGCCAAAGCAATCTTGAGAAAGATTATATTTAATGCTTTACAAATACTGAGCCATTATGTCATACACCTGAAAGGAATATCATGTATGTCAATTATACCTCATTTAAAAAATAAAAATTAATCAGAGGAATCAATCTTGGAACAATCTGGATATGGAGATTTTGACCCAGGAAATTGCTGTTGGAGTAATTGGAGTAAAAAAGAAAACTCAGATTATCACAAGGTTTGACTGAGAGCATTCATACAGACAGAGGTAACTGAAGACCCATATTTTTTGGTAATATTTTTAGTAGGAAAAAATCCCGTTGAAAGAAAAAATTTAATAGAAAAAAACAAGGTTTTTTTTAACTGCACAAAATGGAAAAATTGTTGAGGGATTAAAGTGGTTTATGGTAGAATTCATTGAGAAAAACACTTGCTCAATGACATTTCTTCAGTGTTGGTAAAATTCAGATTAAAATATACATGTGTGCCCAGTTATGTCTGACTTTCTTGTGGCCCCATGGACTGTAGTCCACCAGGCTCCTCTGTCCAGGGGATTCTCCAGGCAAGAATATTGGAGTGGGTTGCCATTTCCTCCTCCAGAGGATCTTCAGGACCCAGGGATAGAACTCAAGTCTTGTGTGTATGCAGCATTGTCAGGGAAATTTCTTTTACCACCTGGGAAGCCCAGATTAAAATATACATATACTTAAAGACAGAACAAAAAATGTTTTTAAGGGCAAAGCATTAATTGGGTCAATTAGAATATTTAAAAATGATCATGGAAGAGGGCAATGGAGACGTGATGAGTCGAGGCCAGTTTAGATTGGATCTTGGGACAGAAAAAAAAAGATGATGGTGGAAAAATTGGTGATCGGTGAAATCCAAATGAGTCGAGTTCAGTGAACAGTAATGTTGGTTTTTTAGATTTGGCAAATGTATCACAGTAATGTTACATTTTTACATGAAGGAAAACTAGGTGAGGGGCTAGAGGAATTTTCTGTATCATCTCTGTAACTCTTGGGTAAGTCTCAAATTCCTCCCCAGATGCGGTGGGGTCGAGAGGGCCTGGGGCAGAGGGAAAGCCACACACGCTTATCGCCGCTCTCCCAGGAGCACTGCGGCTCACTCCCAGGTGGGGCCCTGTGGTTGTGCCACGCTGGTTTCATTCTGGCTGCTTGGGCCTGATTCAGTGGCTCCCCTGGTGGCTCAGTGGTGAAGAATCTGCCTGCAATGCAGGAGACCCAGGTTCGATCCCTGGGTCAGAAAGATCCCCTGTAGAAGGGAATGGCAGCCAGTGTTCTTGCCTGGGAAATCCCACACACCGAGGAGCCTGGAGGGCTAGAGTCCATGGGGTCGCAAAGAGTCCAACTGAGCAGCTAACATTTTTTTTCACTTGCGTCTCCACCACCGGGAGGCATTTGCTTCTGACTCTGAGGATAGTCTTGCGAGTCATCCTGAGAGTGAGGAATAGTTGCTGGTTTCTCTTCTGGAAGCAGATGGCCCTGACCATCCCGAGGGACTTCACTGTTGGGTGGGCACTGGCCTCACTTGGGAGCAGCCCCCAGCGCCTTCTGCTGCTGGGCGACCCTTGTCTCTGATGGAGCTGCTCACTACCCCCCCCCCCCACCACTCTGATCACTTCCTGTCAGAGCGGAGACTTTTGGGGGCCCCTAAATGCAGCCTGGGCAGAGCCCGCTCTCTCACCTGCACTTAAAGCCAAAATCAGATCAAAATCACTGGCCTCTCACTAAGCAGGCGCCCACGCCGGCGTCCAGAGAGAACAGTGCCTTTCAAATGTTTGCCTGGGCAGAGCCCACTCTCTTACCTGCACTTAAAGCCAAAATCAGATCAAAATCACTGGCCTCTCACTAAGCAGGCGCCCACGCCAGCGTCCAGAGAGAACAGTGCCTTTCAAATGTTTGCTCTGGGCTGGGGTCTGGTCTTGTTTCGGCCTCTGGATGTCAGCATTCCCAAACACAGGGGGGAGTTAGGGGGACTTTTGTTGGCTTGTTAGTGTTTTAATAACAGCAGTTGATGGGGTCTCCCCGAGACTGACTGACTCAGTTTCTGAAAGGTAACAGCTGGGGACCTGAGTCCAAGTTCCTCAGATGATGCTGGGGAGCCAGCCCACTGCTGCCAGACTTTGGGCTCCACTGGGAACTGCATCAGCCCAAAGGGACCGGTTTGGAACTCAGGGTTCCTCGTGAAAATCTCCTGGACTTTACAAAGACATCAGGCGCACGCCCCCTGCCTGAAGACAGGGCTGCAGGAGGTTGCAGGTGGAGGTGAACGTCTGAGCGGTTTGTAAACTCCCCCAGGTGGTTCAAACGTGCAGTCCTGATCAGATGTCAGGATTAGCGGACCTTTTCTGTAAAGGGCCAGTGAAAGAGAGTTTAGTCTATGCGGCCCCCGGGGCTCGCCTTCTCCATTGTGGCGTGAAAGCCGCTACATGAGTGAACGAGTGTGTGCGTGGCTATGTTCTAGTAACACTTCATTTGTTAAAAATAGTCTGCAGGCAAATGTAGCTCTCAGGTCCTAGTTGGTCCACCCCCCCGCCCCAACCCATAGAACCACCTAGAGAGCTACAAAATCGTCTTCTCCCCCAGGGCCAATTAAATCACATTCTCCATGGGTTGCCCCCAGTTCACTTCAGTCGCTCAGTCCTGTCTGACTCTACGACCCCATGGACTGCAGCACGCTAGAGCTCCCTGTCCATCACCAACTTCTGGTGTTTACTCAAACTCATGTTCATTGAGTCGGTGATGCCATCCAACCATCTCAGCCTCTGTCATCCCCTTCTCCTCCTGCCTCAATCTAACCCTCAATCTTTACCAGCATCAGGGTCTTTTCCAATGAGTCAGTTCTTTGCATCAGGTGGCCTAAGTATTGGAGTTTCAGCTTCAACATCAGTCCTTCCAATGAATATTCAGGACTGATTTCCTTTAGGATGGACTGGTTGGCTCTCCTTGCAGTCCAAGGGACTCTCAAGAGTCTTCTCCAACACCACAGTTCAAAAGCATCAATTCTTCGGCGCTCAGCTTTCTTCACAGTCCAACTCTCACATCCATACATGACTACTGGAAAAACCATCGCTTTGACTAGATGGACTTTGCTGGCAAAGTAATGTCTCTGCTTTTTAATATGCTATCTAGGTTGGTCATAACTTTCCTTCCAAGGAGTAAGCGTCTTTTAATTTCATGGCTGCAATCACTATCTGCAGTGATTTTGGAGGCCAAAAAATAAAGTCTGCCACTGTTTCCACTGTTTCCCCATCTATTTGCCATGAAGTGATGGGACCAGATGCCATGATCTTCGTTTTCTGAATGTTGAGCTTTAAGCCAACTTTTTCACTCTCCTCTTTCACTTTCATCAAGAGGCTCTTTAGTTCTTCTTCGCTTTCTGCCATAAGGGTGGTGTCATCTGCATATCTGAGGTTATTGATATTTCTCCCAGCCATCTTGATTCCAGCTTGTGCTTCTTCCAGCCCAGCGTTTCTCATGATGTACTCTGCATAGAAGTTATATAAGCAGGATGACGATACACAGCCTTGACATACTCCTTTCCCTATTTGGAACCAGTCTGTTGTTTCATGTCCAGTTTTAACTGTTGCTTCTTGACCTGCATATAGGTTTCTCAAGAGGCAGGTCAGGTGGTCTGGTATTCCCATCCCTTTAAGAATTTTCCACAGTTTGTGGTGATCCACAGAGTCAAAAGCTTTGGCATAGTCAATAAAGCAGAAATAGATGTTTTTCTGGAACTCTCTTGCTTTTTCGATAATCCAACACATGTTGGCAATTTGATCTCTGGTTCCTCTGCCTTTTCTAAATCCAGGTTGAACATCTGGAAGTTCACGTACTGTTGAAGCCTGGCTTGGAGAATTTTGAGCATTACTTTACTAGCGTGTGAGATGAGTGCAATTGTGTGGTAGTTTGAGCATTCTTTGGCATTGGGTTGGATGGTCCCCAGCCACTGGTATTCATGAAAACCTCTTCAGCCGAGTTTTCAATCCGCCAGGATCAAGAGCCACAGCTGCTCTGCACTAGCATCGCACACGTCGTCCTGAGAGTCTTCCCTGAGACTGTTCACTGTGCTTCGGAGGAGCTTTTGTTTCTGTGTTTGCTTGATTATTTTAAATTTATTTGAATGAAAGAATTCCAAGCATATTGTTCTATGCCTGCCTCTCCCTGGACCACAATTTTTTAACGAGTTGTAACACAGGTGCAGTCAAATGTTTAAATCTTAAGTGTCCGCCTTGATGAGTTCCTGCATTTACTGACTGCACTCTTCTTCACAGATACGATAGCCTTGTAACCACCACGCAAATCAAAGTATAAGACACTCAAAGACATTCCCCTTCCCAGTCAATAGCCTGCTGATGTTTTTCTGAAGCCTACTCTGAAATCTATATTCTCTAGGAATAGGTGTCACTAAGTCCCCAAGTATTTGGCGCTTGCTTTGCCCAAATGTCTTCTTGGCGTTACGGGGGTGAAAGCAAGCCTGGGGTGTGCCTGGCACTTTGCACTGCCATCTCATTACCATGGCACATGGTACCCTTGGGGACAAGCTCCAGAGGCCTTCTTGCCCCTTGATCATCAATCCACGGCACTTGCTTGGACTCTGCTGGGAAGGCAGCAAGCAGCCTGAGTGGACAGCTCATTTCAGCACAGAAGCAGCTCAAGCCCCGTCTTCGCATGGTCCGCTGGCTTCTCCCATCCCAGGGGAGCCGAGCACCGCCGGCTGGGGGAACGCTGCTCCCGGAGACCTGTGTCACAGCTGAGGACCCCGAGTGCAGGAGATCCCTCGTCCAAAAGGAGCTGCAAGAAAATGTGCTCAGCATTTTTCCCACAGGGAAACTTAGCTTTATTTTTGTGTGTGTGATGAAATTGGCCCAGCATAAAATTCGCCTTTTTGAAAAAAAAAATTATTTTATTTACGCTACGCTGGGTCTCCGCTGCTGCAGGTGGGCTCTCTCCAGTCGCGGTGCATGGGCTCTGGCTGCAGCGCTTCCTCTGGGTTCGGGGCCCCAGCTGTAGGTGCTTCGGTAGTTGTGGACTGTGGCAGGTGGCATCTTCCCAGACCTGGGATCAAACCCATTCCCCTGCATTGGCAAGCAGACTCTTAACCACTAGACCACCAGGGGAGTCCCTCAGATCTGCCTTTTGTAAAGTGTTCAGGGTCCTTTAATTCATTCACCACATTCCTGCCACCGACACCTGTGTCTCATCCTGGGACATTTTCATCGCCCTGGAGAACAACTCCAGAGCCTTTAAGAGCCTCCCTCGTTCCGCCGCACCCCTCAGCTCCTGGCGACCACCTGTCTACTTGCTGCCTCTGTGAATTTAACCAGGACAGCTCATATAAAGACAGTCGATTGATACTGTTGCCTTTGGGGTCTAGCTGCTTTGATTGAACATAACGTTTAGTGGTTCATGCACACTGTGGCATGTATCAGCGCCCCACGGTTGATGGACATTCGGGTCGTCACCACCTTTCCACTTTCCTGCATGGTGCTGCTATAAACATTTGTATATACATATTTGAGCACTGGTTTTCAGTGTTTGAGGTGTAAATTGAGGAGTGGAATTGCTGGCTCATCTGATAATTCTATGTTTAATTTTTTGAAGAAGCTCCATGCTGTTTTCCACAGCAGCTGTAACATTTTATATCCCACCAGAAATGTCAAGGGTTCCAGTTTCTCCATATCCTCACCAACACTTGTTATTTGCCGTCTTATTAATGGCCATCTTGCTTGCTTGCTCAGTCACTCAGTTGTGTCTGACTCTTTGTGACCCCGTGGACTGCGGCACGCCAGGCTTCACCATCCTTCACCATCTCCTTGAGTTTGCTCATACTTAATGTCCGTTAATCTCACACTTAATGCCATCCAGCCATCTCATCCTCTGCCATCCCCTTCTTCCACCTTCAATCTTTCCCAGCATCAGGGTCTTTTCAAATGAGTCAGTTCTTCACATCAGGTGGCCAAAGTATTGGAGTTTCAGCTTCAGCATCAGTCCTTCCAATGAGTTTTCAGGGTTCATTTCCTTTAAGGTTGACTGGTTTGATTTTCTTGTGTCTAAAGGACTCTCAAGACTCTTCTCTAGCACAATTCAACAGCATCAGTTCTTCGGTGCTCAGCATTCTTTATGGTCCAACTCTCACATCCATACAAAACTACTGGAAAAACCGTAGCTTTGACTATACCGATCTTTGTCAGCAAAGTGATGTCTCTGCTTTTTAATACACTGTCTAGGTTTATCATAGCTTTTCTTCCAAGGAGGAAGCGTCTTTTAATTTCATGACTGCAGTCACTGTCTGCAGTGATTTTGGAACCCAAGAAAATAAAGATATTCTAGATATAGGACCCTAATCACTAGGCACTTATCATATATATTATTTGCAAATATTTTCTCCTGCTTTGCATGTTGTCCTTTGATAATGTCCTCTGATGCACCAAAGTTTTAAATTCTGGTAGACTTCAATATACCTAATTTTTTCTTATGAGTTTTGTGTCATACCTCAGGCACCGTTGCTAAATCCTAGAATGCAAGCAAATCTGCTCCATGCCTCAGAGCAGTTTTGGAAACATCCTTGAACATAGCTGCTAATACCCTTTGCTCAGAAGATAGGCAGAAACATTAGAATTATCTCAAAATAGGCCCACATGCAAAAACTGAAATGAGAGCAGAGCTGAAAAAGAGTCTTTGTACAAGTTTAGGGACGGGGTCCAGTGGCCCTAGAGTGGAGGGCTGCTTTCCCTCGGTCTGGGCATATGAGCCCGTCTCCCTTTTCAGCTCATACTGGCTTGACCTGGGAGTTAATTTTTTGAATTTCCTATAATCATAAGACTTAAAAATGTTTTTAATTTTTTACTGAGTTATCTTTCAATTACTGGAAGTACATAATTGATCAAATCCATGGATTGCCCAGGTGCCACAGCGGTAGAGAATCTGCCCGTCAATGCAGGGGACACAAGAGACTCAGGTTTGATCCCTGGGTCTAGAAGATCCCCTGGAGGAAGAAATGGCAACCCACTCCAGTATTCTTGCCTGGGAAATCCCATGGACAGAGGAGCCTGGTGGGCTACAGTCCATGGGGTTGCAAGGAGTCAGACATGACTGAGCAACTGACACTCTATCTCAGACAGTAAAGAATCTGCCTGCAATGCAGGAGACCCAAGTTCAATCCCTAGGTCAGAAAGATCCTCTGGAGAAGGGCATGGCAACCCACTCCAGTACTCTTGCCTGGAGAATTCCATGGACAGAGGAGCCTGGAGGGCTACAGTCTGCGGGATCACAAAGAGTCGGACATGACTGAGCGACTGATACACTAACACATTACTGTGGAAGGAGGAGAGGATGAATTTAGAAGGGAAGCAGTGTCTGGCTTCGAGTTGTTCAAGGGAGAGGGGGTGGTGGCGTCAGCCACATGGAGAAGTAGACGGATGGGGAGGCATTCGGAGTTCTTCAGCAACAGGGTTGAAGGGCTGCTGTGGAGAGGGCAGCGGAGGCAGAGTCCGCGCCGGGATCTCGGCTTAACTGCGTGGGGGGCTGTGTGGCTCCCCGCAGAGGCCGGGCCACTGGGGAGCACCCGCGGAGCGGAAGGGTCACGCGGCGCCTCAGCCGAGCTACAGGCTTATGGAAACGGACTCTGCTCGGCAGCTCTCTGTTAACTTATTAAGGAGAGTGTTTTGTGAACGGGATGAAGCTGCTGAAGCGGCCCTTGGCGCTCCCTCGCTCGCCCCTCTCTAAGCTCCGCGGCTTCCTTGGGCTGTTTTGCACCCACGCCAGGAAAGCGAGGGCCGGGAGGGTCGGAGCAGAGCCGCGTGGTGAGCCGGGCGGCGCTCGGCTCCGTGCGCTGCAGTGAGGCGGCCGAGTCTCCAGCGAAACGGTTCGCGTGGTCCTGGCGCTGCTGCTTGTTGCTGACTGTTTATACGATCTCTATTTCAGTTTCCCGCCTTGATAAATGTAGTCTATTCTCGTTAGAGAAAAAGTCGGAAACTCCAGAGAAGCAGAACGAAGGAGGAGATTACACATAGCCCCACCAGCTAAGTTTCTGCCTTTATCATTAGATTTCCTTTTAACCTTATCTCTATGCATTTTTCCTTTTTTAAAAAAATTTTAATAAGTGTAGTTGATTCACTATACTCACAACAAAAAATGTTGTGTTTATGCATTTTAAACTTTAGATATTCTGCATCTTTTTCTTAAGTAAACACCATAATACATGTATCTTTCATCGTTTCGATAGCTTCACAAACAGTCTGTGGTGGAGCATGTACCATTTTCTGATGTACCCTCTTTGACTGGACATTTAGATTGTTCCTGGGTTTTCACTACTTACAATCCTGTGAGTACTAGCAAAGCTCTTTCTGTATTTAGCATCCGTCCCTCAGAAGTAACAGAAGTGAAATTTGTGGATAATAGGATATGAATATTTTAATGGCTTTTCACCCATAATTGGACCTTACTTGCCAAAAGGGCTGTATCTGTGTATATTTTAAAGATCCTATGTGAAAATGTTGAGTCTTATTTAGAATATGATGTTCACCTGTTGGCCCAAGGCATTCAGTAAATAGTGAAATAAAAAGGCTGTCACTGGGGGAGAACACCATTAGAATTAATTTTTAAAGTCGCCTCTGAGCTGATAGAAGACGAAGTGTGCATGGATTTGCCCCATGACATTCTGTTCTTTCAGTGCATACCCAACAGACCCTCCACCGAATCCAAAGCCAGGCAGGCTGAGGAGGGATCCTAGGCCAGGGGTCCCCAACCTCCAGGCCACGGATCGGTCCCTCCTGTCAGATCAGCGGTAGCATTAGATGAGAAAGTAAGTGCTCACTAAGTGTAATACGCACGAATCATCCTGAAACCATCCCCCCCCCGCCCAGGCATGCAAAAATTCTCTTTCAGGTTAGTGGTCCCTGGGGCCAAAAAAGCTGAGGGCCACCGTCTGGTAGATTTCCCCTCGCAGGGGTTTTTCCACTGCACGCTCTCCCAGCAGTCACAGGCGACGGCATTTTACAGAGGGGGACGTGCTGAATGACTTCGCCAGAATCACAGAGCAGCGCTGGAGACGGGACAGCACCTCAAGCCGCCCTGGCTTGCGGATGCTCTGTTTGGACTTACTGAGCTGCTGTACTCACAACAGCATGAGAAGCTTCAGGAGAAACAAGTGGGAAGGCCAGGCCCAGCCTAAGAGCCCGTACTCGTTAAGGGAGATCAGAGGTGCTATTGATGCTGTGATGCTGTAGAGTGCTGCACTCAACATGCCAGCAAATCTGGAAAACTCAGCGGTGGCCACAGGACTGGAAAAGGTCAGTTTTCATTCCAACCCCAAAGAAAGGCAATACCAAAGAATGTTCAAACTACCGCACAATTTAACTCATCTCACATGCTAGTAAAGTAATGCTCAACATTCTCCAAGCCAGACTTCAGCAATATGTGAACCGTGAACGTCCAGATGTTCAAGCTGGTTTTAGAAAAGGCAGAGGAACCAGAGATCAAATTGCCAACATCCGCTGGATCATGGAAAAAGCAAGAGAGTTCCAGAAAAACATCTGCTTTATTGACTATGCCTAAGCCTTTGACTGTGTGGATCACAACAAACTGTGGAAAATTCTGAAAGAGATGCGAATACCAGACCACCTGACCTGCCTCCTGAGAAATCTGTATGCAGGTCAGGAAGCAACAGTTAGAACCGGACATGGAACAACAAACTGGTTCCAAATCGGGAACAGAGTAGGTCAAAGTTGTATATTGTCACCCTGCTTATTTAACTTATATGCAGAGTGAAAGTGAAAAGTGTAAGTGAAAGTCGCTTAGTCGTGTCTGCTAGTCCATAGAATTCTCCAGGCCAGAATACTAGAGTGGGTAGCCTTTCTCTTCTGCAGGGGATCTTCCAACCCAGGGTTCAAACCCAGGTCTCCTGCATCATAGGCTGATTCTTTACCAGCTGAGCCACAGGAGTACGTCATGCCAAATGCTGGGCTGGATGAAGCACGAGCTGGAATCAAGATTGCCAGGAGAAATATCAATAACTTCAGATATGCAGATGACACCTTATGGCAGAAAGCAAAGAAGAACTAAAGCGCCTCTTGATGAAAGTGAAAGAAGAGAGTGAAAAAGTTGGCTTAAAGATTAACATACAGAAAATTAAGATCATGGCATCTGGTCCCATCACTTCATGGCAAAGAGATGGGGAAACAGTAGAAACAGTGTCAGACTTTATTTTTCTGGGCTCCAAAATCACTACAGATGGTGACTGAAGCCATGAAATTAAAGGACGCTTACTCCTTGGAAGAAAAGTTATGACCAACCTAGATAGCATATTCAAAAGCAGAGACATTACTTTGCCAACAAAGGTCCGTCTAGTCAAGGCTATGGTTTTTCCAGTGGTCATGTATGGATGTGAGAGTTGGACTATAAAGAAAGCTGAGCACCGAAGAATTGATGCTTTTGAACTGTGGTGTTGGAGAAGACTCTTGAGAGTCCCTTGAACTGCAAGGAGAGCCAACCAGTCCATCCTAAAGGAAATCAGTCCTGGGTGTTCTTGGAAGGGCTGATGCTGAAGCTGAAACTCCAATAGTTTGACCACCTGATGCAAAGAGCTGACTCATTGGAAAAGACCCTGATGCTGGGAAAGATTGAAGGCGGGAGGAGAAGGGGACGACAGAGGCTGAGATGGTTGGATGGCATCGCCGACTCAATGGACACGAGTTTGAGTGAACTCTGGGAGATGGTGATGGACAGGGAGGCCTGGTGTGCTGCCGTCCATGGGGTCTCAAAGAGTCGGACACGACTGAGCAACAACTGAACTGAACTGAGAGGCACTAAGTGCTCCAAAGGATATACTGCCCTCCTTGGGCGCCCTAACAGAGCGCCTCAGACTTGGTAGCTTAAAGAAGAGAAATTTATTTTCTTACACTTCTGGAGGCTTGAAGTCCAGAGTCAAGGTGTTGGCAGGGTTGGTTTCTTCCGAGATCTCTTTGCTGGAAGCCTGTGGACGGCTGTGTTCCCCCACATCCGCACACTCTCTTCCCTCACTGTGTCTGCTGTGTCCGCATCTTCTATTAGGACACCAGGCATTCTAGATTAGGGCCCTACCCTTAGCTTCACTTAATTAGCTTCATTTTGACCTTGTTTTAGCTTAATTTCCTTACTAAGTTACTAAGTTCCTATTTTTCCTGTCTCCAACTCTTCCCACCTGCTGAAATACTGGGGGTGAGGATTTCAACATATGCATTGGGGTGGGGGGTGCGGCTCAGCCCATCACAGAGGGTCACAGAATCTGAAATCTGGATAATTCCGAGCCAGTGCTTCTCCACCTCAGCAGGGCTTCCACATCACCTGGGGAGGTTATTTAACAAATAGCCGTGCTCCCTTCTTCCCACCCCCGGATAGTCTCCCTTAACTGATCTGTGGAGCATCTGGCAAAGGTGTTTCCTAAAAGCTCCTAGTGATTTGAATGTGCTCCCAAGACTGGGAGCCTTGTTGAACTGAAATGCCAGACAGAAGCTGTTTTCATCTTCCTAAAGCTGTCCTTTCTGTCCCACCAACACCTAGCTTTATACGACACAGACTACCTTCTAACTGACAAAGTATCAGAGCTCAGTTCCAAGTGCACGCTCAGCTTTCTCTTTCATTCATTAAAGGAGACAGTTGTTCTCTGACACACCAGCCACTATGCTGATGAGAGTAGCTGAGTAACGCCCCCCAAAGATGTTCACGCCCTGCTCCCTGGAACCTCGAATAGGGAGATTATTCTGGGTTATCTGCACGGGCTCTGTGTAATCAGAGCACTTAAAAACAGAGAACCTTTCCTGGCAAACGTCAGAAAGGTGACCAAATAGAGCAGAAGAGATTCAAAGCACGAGAGGGACTCCATCCACCCCTTCTGCCACTGACGATAGGAAGAGGGGACACTCGCCCGGGGACTGCTCTCAGCCCACCGGGAGATGGGCGCCCAGCTCTGTAACCTCAGGTCACTGAATTCCAACAAAAGCTGGACAAGCTAGGGGGAAGCTCCAGAAAGAGGTAAGGAACTGCAGTCTTGTTTATTGTTATTATTTAATGGGAGGATAATTGCTGTACAGTGTCGTGTTGGTTTATGCCACGACAATGCAAGTCAGTCCCAAGCTTCCCTCCCCCATCCCGTCCCCCTTCTAGGTCATCATGGAGGCCAGGTCTCATTTTTAGCTTGGTGAAGTCCGACTTCTGACCTCCGAATCTGAGATGACGGATTTGTGCTGCTCTGAGCCACTGACCTGTGGTAACTTGTTACAGCAGCGGACAAGACTAACATACCTGAGAGTGGAAACCCAGACAGCAGCACATCCTTCCCGCTGTCATGGGATGCAGCACCTCAGGCTTGCCAAACGGCTGCCACCGTCGTCCAGGACCCTGGCATCAGTCGCAGTCACCTCCTGCCTGTCCCTGAGGCCCTTCAAGAGTAGCCAATGAGTCTGGCTCAGGCTCCTTTCAAATTACTTTTCTGGTCTGAGTCTCATAGTGTGTAAGGCTTTGTACGTGCCCTTGAAGTATGGAGTCTGTTTCCTCTAGGGCTTCCGTGGTGGCTCAGAGGTAAACAATCCGCCTGCCAATGTGGGAGACTCAGGTTCACTCGCTGGATCAGGAAGATCCCCTGGAAGAGGAAATGGCAACCCACCCGGTATTCTTGCCTAGAGAATCCCTTGGATAAGGGAGCCTGGCGGGCTAAAATCCATGGGGTAGCGAAGAGCTGGACACGACTGAGCGACTCAACAACTATTCCTTCAGCCCTCTGCCTCTCCCAGGAGTAGGCTCGCTGGCCCTCAAAGCCCTGGAGCAAACGTCTACATGTGTAATTATCCTGTTCCTGGGCTGCTCACCCGGGGGTGTGGGTCATGACCGCACTGCACCCCCACCCTTCCTACCCGATTCATTCCGGTTCCTTCTTTAGTTTTAGAAGCTCTCTTCTTACAGTCTTTGGGTCATTCCCATTGACAATCGGGGCTTCCCCGTGGCTCAGTGGTAAAGAACCTGCCTGCAATGCAGGAGCCACAGGTCTGATCCCTGGGTCTGAGAGATCCCCTGGAGGAGGAAATGGCAACCCACTCCAGCATCCTTGCCTGGAGAATCCCACGGACAGAGGAGCCTGGCGGGCTACAGTCCACGGGGTCATAAAGAGCTGGTTACCACCAGTGTTAGCAGCAGCAGCGTTAACAATTGCCAAGTAAGTGGCTGTAATTTGGGTATTTCCATGGGAGGAAATAAGCTCAGGGTCTTCCTACTCTGCCATCCTGGGCACTCTTCCCAAATTCTGCACTTAAAAAAATTTTTTTGACCACACGGCTTGTGGGATCGTAGTTCCTTGACCAGAATTGGACCTGGCCCTCGGCAGCAAGAGCAGAGAGTCTTAGCATTTGTACTGCCAGGGCAGTCCCCAGTTCTGCACTGTTTTGGTGGAAGTTTCCCATAAAACGAGAATGAAAACCCAGGTACCTCAGATGGATGGAAAGGGGAAATTTTTGTGGCTAACATATAGGAACATATGTTAGGACTGATCATCTACAAAGGGTAGACTTTATAGAAAGAAAATAATGTAATAGTAGCTCCTCAGACTTCAAAGGAGTATCTATCCTCTCCTACCCTCAGCTCACAAATTTTCTTAATTTTAGGATGAAAGCTTTAGTAAAATCATATGCTCTAAGTAAGGAAATGCTCAAAAATGAAGATGATGAAAATCCCACAATGATGGGAGTGTGTCAGAGGGACACAGGAGCCAACTGAAAGAGCTGGGACAATTTGAGGAATAAAATAAAATGGTGTCGGACCATAAGCCAGGTAGAAAGTAACTATCCACGAGTCTATACTACCGTAAGGGAATGATTCAGCCTCTCGAGCGGAGACAAGCCTCCCGTGGAGGTCAGATGACTTACAGAGATGCTGCGGCCTCAGGGATGTGAGTGGAGCCCCTCCCGCCCTCGCGCGTGTGCAGTGACCTCCCCCACGAGCGCTGGGTGGAGAAGCCTGGGTGCAGACGGGGTAACTTCGTGGTGGAGAAGCCTGTCAGACCCCCCCCAGCCAGTGATCAAGGCTTTCGTGTCATCTGTGATAAGGCACGTGGATAAAGAGTTTCCTTGACGTGATGTGCTGAGCACTTCCCTTCTGTGGTCTTCCTCCCCAAGGATGTGACACTAGACAGATCACCTCAGTCTCACCATGAGAAGCTGGAGGAGGGCATGGCAGCCCACTCCAGCATTCTTGCCTGGAGAATCTCACGGACAGAGGAGCCTGGTGGCCACAGTCAAAAAAAGTTTGTTACAACTGAGCGAATAATACACACACACACACACACCCACCCATGAGAAAGCATCAGACAAGTTCCAATTAAGGGACGATCTACAAAACACCTGACCAAAACCTCAAGACTCTCAACGTCACCCAAAATTTTCTGTCTGAGCAAGTGTCACAGACCAGTGCCCTCTACCAAGACATGATGGCTAAATATGGTATATATTAGATGGAATCCTGTAATGATAAAAAAGACATGAGATAAAAACAAAGGCAGTCTGAATAAAGAAGGGGCTTGATAATAATGCATCAACATTGGTTATTAGTGGTAACAAATATAGCATACTCATATTGTTCTGTATTTGGCTTCTGTGGTGGCTGAGCAGTAAAGAACCTGCCTGCCAATGCAGGAGACGCAGGTTGGATCCCTGGGTTGGGAAGATCCCCTGGAGAAGAAAAGGGCAATCCACTCCAGTATTCTTGCCTGGAAATCCCCATGGACGGAGGAGCCTGGCGGGCTACCGTCTGTGGGGTTGTAAAGTGTTGTTTAGTGACTAAATAGCAACAACAATCGCTTAGTACCGGTAACAAACATACCATACTCACAGGAACTGTTAATAGTAGGGGAAACTGGGTGTTGGGCACAGGAAGCTCTCTGTACTTTTTTTTAGCAATTTTTTTTGTGAGTCTAAAACTATTCTAAAATAAAACTTAATTATTATTATTTTTTACTGACCACCCCACATGGCATGTGGGATAGATCCCTCAGCAGGGATTGAACCCATGTTCCCTGCAGTGGAAGCACAGAGTCTTAACCACTGGACCGCCAGGGAAGTCTCCAAACTTAATTTTTTTTAAGTGAAAAAAACATTATATGTACCTTACAAATGTTTCTTTCACCAAACCACGTATGTTCTGTAGAGTAAGAAGACCCTTTCTACATTTCGCGAAGGGGAAGGGAGCGCTCTGCATATGGATCTGGGCACGGCCAGTAAGCTGTTAGGGGAAAGGGGCATTTATTCTGCAGGCGGTTTAAAAGTAAAAGCACTCACCATACTTTTTTTTTTGTACACTACTTTCTCTGCTTCACATAAAACTCACTCATCATAGTTTATTAAAGCTATTAGATGTTCCAAAAGTATGTTTCATCTAACAAAGTACATTCTGTGACCATTTTGAGTATACTTTTGGGAAATAAGGAAAAATATGTATCATGGAAAACAGGTGGAGCTTTGGTACTTGCCTGGGTTGAAGGCAAACCTGCTTTGACCCTGGGGCTCTGGGAGCCCAGCTCGAACTCGTGCCACTTAGAAGAGCTTTCCACGTGAGGACAGGGAGGGAGGCAGAAAATCCATCTGTGCATGGACATAAAGTGGGTGCTTTGCCCTCTGGTCCATCAGAGCGGGGACAGGAGTTGTGTCTCTCATCTTAAGTGATGAACTCGGTGGTGCAAACATTTCAGGACTCTGAGAGGTGGTTAAGTTCTCCATCTTCAAATGAAACTAATTTATTACGAGAAAGAGTGACAATTCTCCAAGCGGCAGTTTACTTCCGGTTCCAGGGAAGATCAACTGGTAGTAAGAGAAACAAGTTATAGCGAGAGTAGTAGTAATGATCAGTTGTGTCCAACTCTTTGCGATCCCATGGATCCCATGGGCCTCTGGGAGGCCAGCTCGAACTCGTGCTTGAACTTAATGTTTAATATACACAGAAGAATGTGTGTAACACAAATATAACTTACAAATCATTCTAATCAGGTGGACACCTATGAACCACGCCCTGCTCTAAGAACTGGGAGTGTTACCGACAGCATTGCATCTCCCCCTCTGTCCCCACCTCCCCTCCCTAAGAAGTGACCATTACCCCAAAGTATGTGGTTATCAGCCCCCCAGCTGTTAAAAAGTTATGCTTGCATCACATATGCGTATAGCCATGAGCAATATACTGTTTCATTTTTGACTTTGAGGTTGACAAGAGATGGATGATGTGAATGTAGTCAACTGCAACCTTCTCCTAGGCCGCCATACTATGTTCCTAAGATTCATGTATATTGCGTGGAACCTTTAACTGTAGTTCACTTATTTTGGTGTCTTCATAGTATCCTGTCATATGAATATTCCAGTTTACTTCTCCATTCTTCTGACTTGGGGCATTTGAGTTTTTCCCAGCTTTTGTGCCATTACGATCAGTGGCCCAGAAAACATTCTTGGTGATGTCTCCTGGGCATCTTTATATGAGCCTTCACTAGTGTAGTGGTTCTCAGACATGAGTGTGCATCAGAATTCTCTGGAGGACTTGTTACAACACGGACTGCTGGGCCCCGTGCCCAGAGTTTCTGATTCAGTGGGCTGGGGCAGCACCGGAGGTTCTGCCTGTGTCGTAAGTTCGAGGCGGTGCTGCCGCTGGTGGTCTGGGGCCGGGCTTGGGGAGCCAGTGTCCTGGGAGCAGCACCGAGGGGTGGGACGGCCGGGTCGCTGGGGAGCCACCTGTTGTAAGGCAAGGCCCAGCTGTTTCCCCGTGCAGCCGGCTCCTTTTATTTTCTCCCGACAGCATGGGAACGTTCCACTGAGCCATGTTTTCATCATCCTTAGTTTTATTCATGTTCTTTCTCTATGTTCAATGTGACTGACCCTGTAGGAAAGGGACAGGATTCATACACGGAGACTAGTAT
Organism: Bos taurus; assembly: GCF_002263795.3. Lineage (NCBI taxonomy): Eukaryota > Metazoa > Chordata > Mammalia > Artiodactyla > Bovidae > Bos > Bos taurus. The sequence continues at coordinate 101,780,200 of NC_037337.1, forward strand.
GCTTTACACTTTTCAAAAATTGAAGTGTAGTTGGTTTACAATATTGTGTTAGTTTCAAGTCTACAGCAAAGTGATTCAGCTATACATATACATTTTTTCAGATGTTTTTCCACTACTGGTTACTGTGAGGCACTGAATGCTGTTCCTGTTGCTCATCTTTTTTGTATTAGTTGTGTGTATCTCTTAATCCCAAACTCCTAATTTTCCCCTCCCTTTCTTTTTTTGATATCCGTAAGTTTGTTCTCTGTGCATGAGAGTCTGCTTCCATTGTGTATATAGATCCTTTGTATTATTTTTTAGATTCCGCATGTGACTGGTATCTCCTAACACTTTGCCTTTGTCTGACTCACTTCGCTAAGTCTAATATTCTCCGGGTGCACCCATGTTGCTGTAAACGGCATTTTTTCATCCTTCTTTTATGCTGAGAAGTACGGGCCTCCCAGGCGGTGCTAATGCTAAAGAACCCGCCCGCCAGTGCAGGAGACATGAGAGGCATGGGCTCAGTCCCTGGTCAGGAAGATCCCCTGGAGGAGGGCACGGCAACCCACTTCAGTATTCTTGCCTGGAAAACCCCATGGACAGAGGAGCCTGGCAGGCTATGGTCCATAGGGTTACAAAGAGCTGAATACTACTGAAGCAACTTAGCACACAGCAATGTGTGTACACACACACACACACATATATGTATATATATACACACACATATATGTGTGTGTGTATATATATATATATATAACGAACACACGTGCACACACACTTCGTCTTCTTTTTCCATTCATCTTTTGATGGACACTGGTTGCTTTCATGTCTTGCCTACTGTGTTCTATACTTTTTAAAAAGAGATCTTCACTGTGTTTCGTTGAGCTTAAGCAAAAGAATGAACTCTAGTCGGTTTTCCTGGGAAAGTAGATAGTGAAGTAAAGCGAAGTAAATAGCGAACAATTCATAAAACTTTAAAAGAACGTCATTTACCAGTGTCGGGGGAGTTGGGTGGCTTGGTCATTTAGGTTCAAGTGGCCATAAAAACTGGAGGGACCTCACACGCTCAGCAGTGCCACCTGAAGAGCCTCTCCATAGTTCTCCATAGAAATGAACACAGTCAAATTTATATTTGTTCTCCCATCAAGCGTACAGTGTTGTTTAACCACAAGCTACCTCTTTTGGAGAAGATGAAGACTCAGGAGCGATGTGGTTGAAATCTCACGATATTGTGAGAAGACGATCTTGGACTGACGTATCGCCTGCCGGAACTGGAAGAAGATAGAGAAGGACATTGGAAATAAATAAGAGGAAACTGCCAGGACATTAAAGCATTAACTCCCTCACAAGATGGCAAAGCCTAAGGTGGAAGAAAGAGTATCAGCCTCCACCCACCAGGCCTGAGCTTGAATTTTCGCTCCTCTGGTCCACGCTGGTGTGAGAACGGGCCCAGATGTCTTGCCGCGTCCCGAGCCTCAGTAATCAGCCCCCGGCGCCTCGCAGGGCTGTGGAGGGTCACAGGAAGTGACACGCACACCGCGCCACGCACGCGGCAGGGCACGCAGCATTCTGCGTCCTCTTTCCTTTGGGACAAGTTTTATGGAAAAAGTAACAGTTGCCATTTTTACGTTAGTTCACCGTTTGCAAAGCTCTTTCCCAGCTGAATTCGCATGGCGCCCAAGAGGATGCTCTTCCAATCATCCCAGCCGCCGCGCCTCTGAAGCGTTCACCGCCGAAATGGCGTTCACCTGTGCCTTCCGGGAGCCGTTTTGAACTGTGGACAGCAGTGCGCACGCGCAGTGGCTCCTCGTTGTTGCCTGCGCCCGGGGATGACGGAATCCTTCTAGACCTGGCGGGTGTGTAAGCCGATCCCCTCTCTGGCTCTGCAAAGAGACGTCAGCATTGAGGCCTTCCTCTGCGCCGGACACTAGGCAACTTCTCTTTTAAACTTCAGGACGTCTCAATTCAAGGCAGGTTCAATTATTACTCTTCTTTGATACAGGAGGAAACAGTCATAGACCTTAGCGTAAAACATTATGCTAAGTGAAAGAAGCCAGTCACAGAAGACCACGTATTGTGTGAGTTTTCTGAAATGTCCAGAAAAGGCAGATAAATGGAGGCAGAAAGTAGGTTAGTGGTGGCTGGGAGCTAAGGGGATTGCAGGGAAATGCGGAATGACTGCTAGTGTGTATGGGGGTTCTTTCTAGAATGATGAAAGTGTTCCAAAATTGGGTGTGCAGGGAATGGACAATTCTGTGAATGTCTTGCATTGTAAGTGAACTGTACTCTTTAAATGGTGGCGTATTATGGTGTGTGAGTTGGATCTCGATAAAACTGATTTGTTAAAGTCTTCCCTAAAACAACAACAGGGATGTCCCTGGTGGTCCAGTGGGTAAGACTTTGCCTCACCGTGCAGGGTATGAGGGTTTGATTCCTGCTCAGGGAAATGAGATTCCACATGCCTCCTGGCCAAAAAACTAAAACATACACCACGACCAATATTGTAACAAATTCAGTAAATACTTTTTTTCAATGGTCCACATGAAAAAAAAAAAAAACAACCTCATAATAATAAAGCAGGCCCAGAACAGTTAGGGAACTTGACCAAGATTATAAGCACTAGCAAGTGGCAGGGCAGGATTGAAACCAGGCAGATTGAGTTCCAAGTCCACACATGGGGGTACCGGGTTCCTCTCTCCCCATTTGTCTGCTGAAAGCTCTGGCTGCTCCTTCAGGACTCAGCTCAACACTTCCTCTTTCGAAAGGGTTCCTGTGTCTCCAGGCAGACTCCCTGCTCCCTGTCTTGGGCCCTCACTGTCCCAGGAAAACCTCCTCTAGAGCACTTTCCAGAGTCTTGTAAGGCGGGCTGTTACCGCCTCAGCACAAGCATGCTTATGTCTAGAAAGAAGAGAGCGGGTAATTTCCACCATATAAATCCAGGGCCTCACTCCTCTCTGGCACCAGTTACGTATGTCCAGTTCTGCTGCTGTGGCTGAAATCATGGGCCAAGGGCTAGGCCCTTGCATAAAGCATCCTTCAGCACCAGCATCAAAGAAGACTCTCAAGCAAAATGACCCCACGTGAGACACGTTTGTATCCGCAGTTGCGTATGATGAGCTTGACTGATGCCGTCTTCCCACTGATGAGGCCCAGGTGGCCAGTCTAATCTCTGTGCAGGTTGCTTAGCATCGCCTCCTTTTCTGTGATTGCAAATTGAGCCTTCATTCCAGACTGTCTTCATTTTAAAAAAATGTATTGGCGTATAGTTGCTTTACAATGTTGTATTAATTTCTGATGTAAAAGACAGCAAGATGAATCAGCTATAGGTATATATGCATCTCCTCTTTGGATTTCCTTCCTATTTAGGTCACCACAGAGCATTGAGTAGAGTTTCCTGTGCTACACAGTAGGTTCTCATTAGTTATCTATTTTATACCTAGTAGTGTATATATATGTCAATCCCTGTCTCCCAGTTCATTCCACCCCCCGCTTTGTGTCCATACATTTGTTCTTTATGTCTGTGTTTCTATTTCTGCTTTGCAGATAAGTCCATCGGTATCATTTTTCTAGATTCTACACCTAAGCGATATTACACGATACTTGTTTTTCTCTTTCTGGCTTACTTCCATCTGTATTACAATCGCCAAGTCTCTGCAGTTGGCGCTGTTTCATTCCTTTTAATGGCGGAATAATATTCCCGCATACATATGTACCACCAGTCCTTTATCCATTCCTCTGTTGATGGACACGTCGCTCGCCTCCATGTTCTGGCTGTTGTATATACTGCTGCAGTGAACACTGGGGTGCATGTATCATTAGATTTTCTCCTGTATATGCCCAGGAGTAGGATTGCTGGCAGACAGCTTTCTTGTAAAACGTATGCAGTTGATAAGATAGGAGGCTAGATTTGACCATTATGATTAGGAGAAAGCACATTATTGCCTCTGGAAAAACATCTGCAAGTTCCTGTCCAAGTGGTGGGAATGAGCACTATTCCTTATACACAGAGCTGACACTTCTTAGTTTTAGACCCTCCATCTTTCTTCCTCTGATAGTTTTTAGAACATAGCCTTGGAAGATTAGTTACAACCCAGCTAAAGTGGGAAGGAACTTTAAGAAAAATTAAACTCCTCCATAAGATCCAAAGTTTGTGAAACGTTGATGTTTGTAGACACAGACACACACACAAAGACTGGAGGAAATATATCAAGATATTATCAATAAAGCATGGTACGTGCTCAGTTGCTCAGTCCTGTCTGACTTCTTCGTGACCCCATGGACTGTAGCCCAACAGACCCCTCTGTCCTTGGAATTTCCAGGCAGGAATACTGGAGTGGGTTGCCATTTCCTTCTCCCAACCCAGGGACCGGACCTGGTGGTCTCCCACAGCAGCAGGCAGGTGCTGTGCCATTACGCACCTGGGCTGCGTGAGCTGCCGCTCGTCTTCACCGAGTTCTTTACGCTGTAAGCTCGCTGGAGCTCCTGCTCTTGTGCTGTTTTGTCCCATTTGGCTGACGGGAAGCCTGAACTGGGGAGAGCGGTAGTAACCTCTTTTTCTGGACAGCGGGGCCGTGAGGGGGTTTTAACTGCTCTTCTCTGCTTTTCTGCGTGTTCTGAATCTTCTACAATGAACAGGGGTCATTAGGAACAACACGTGGTGGGGGTCTAGTCGCTCAATTGTGTCCGACTCTTCCGACCCCTTGGACTGTAGCCCGCCAAGCTCCTCGGTCCATGGGATTCTCCAGGCAGGAATACTGGAGTGGGCTGCCATTCCCTCCTCCAGGGGATCCTCCTGACTCAGGAATCGAACCTGGGTCTCCTGCATTGCAGGCAGATTCTTTACCGACAGAGCTACAAGGGAAGCCCCATACAGTAACACATATGAAATGTCATTGTAAACAACATGTTATTAAACACAAATCAAAGAATACAGCAACCTATGAGGAAAAAACTCTCTTCCAGGTGACAGACTACCCCACTAAGCTGCTTGTGGGGCTCAAGGTGGCTGATGAACCATGCACAAGGCTGATCTGAGAGTTTCTGCCCTGGCTGCAAGGCTTACTGAAGTATACCAGGGGCTTGCCTGGTGGTCCAGTGGCTAAGACTTCACACTTCCAATGCAGGGGGCCCAGGTTCAATTCCTGGTCAGGGAGCTAGATCCCACATGCCACAACTAAGCATTTGAATACCACAGCTGAGACCCAATGCAGCCAGACAAATACACATAAATAAATAATTTTAAAAAGTAACCATGCCAGCTTTCTTTTTTTGAAAAAAATTGTTCTGGCCACGCAGCATGTGGGACCCTAGTTCCCTGACCAGGGATTGAACCCATACCCCCTGGATTGGAATCATGGAGTCTTAAGCACTGGACTATCAGTTTACCCTCCAGCTTACTTTAAAGGTCATCTGTGCATGCCTGACATTTCACATTGTGAAATCACAGAGCAGTTGGACCCAGTGGCTCATCTGAGGGACCTGCACCTCCATGCCGCTGACCCGGGTCTTCTAAGAAAAACACACACATCTGTGCCTGATCCTTCAACCACAACTCATTCAAAAAGAAAACAAAGATAAGGATAAAGTGAGTTTCATGAAGGAAAACCCTCCATGTGCTTGATAACTTATTGGCAAAGACAGATGGGAAGTGTGCAGCCCACCAGCATCTCCTTGGCCGCCCAGAGCCCGTCTCACCTGCCGCAGTGTGTGGTCAACGTTTATCTCACCCAGAACCAAGGGAAGGGAGGTGCTGAGGCCCACCGATGGCTCACACTGTTTCCAGGCTGATTACGGGTGCGACGGACGTGAGTTTTCAGATTTTCAAAATATGAAAATGTTGAGCTTCCATTGTGCTCTGTTCGATGACCACTGCCTGGTGTCAGGTCTCAGAAGACTTTTCTGGCTTCATCAACATTCAGGGGACAACTTTCCTGACTCACAGCCGGGCCCCGGGGAGAAGACAGCCCGCGGTGTCTCAGTAGGTTGTGGCTCCCGCGTCACGGTGGGTGTGAGAAGCATCTGGCGTGGTGAGGGGTGGTGGTCAGAGGGCACCGGGCTTGCCTTTTGGCTCTAGATCTTGCAAATGGCCTCTTCAAAACAAGGGGGCTTTGGAACTTCCCTGGCAGCCCAGGGTTACAACTCCACGCTTTTCCTACAGGAAAGCAGGTTGATCCCTGGTCGGAGGACTCTGATCCCACACACTGCACAGCGAAGTGTTGAGGTTTTTTATTTCTGATTGAATTTAGGGCATGGGTAGCTCACAAGTGTTAAACAGGTTTCCCAAAGTGCCTGAAAGGACTTAGCAGAAGGGACAGTGGGGGATGCAGATAAGCCGCTTTCTTCCCCCAGAAGAGATAAGGACAGGCATCCAGCATTCATCTCTCACCTGGCCTGAAGGGAACCATCCCTTCCCACCCAAGGTGCTGCAGCCCTGCGGCTGGCATCAGCATCACCTGCAGAACATGCTCGCCTGGTCTGAGTGAGCCAGGGCCGGGAGAGCCGTGGCAGGGACCAACAAGCCAGGTGGTACCGGGAGACTGAAACCTGTTACAGAGGAGGGCGGCCCTACACGGCGTGGCTCGTCGTTTCACTGAGTAAGACAAGGCTGTGGTCCATGTGATCGGATTGGTTAGTTTTCTGTGATTGCGGTTTTCAGTCTCTCTGCCCCCTGATGGAGAAGGATAAGAGGCTTATGGAAGCTTCCTGATGGGAGAGACTGACTGAGGGGAAACTGGGTCTTGTTCTGATGGGCGGGGCCACGTTCAGTAAATCTTGAATCCATGGGGTCCCAAAGAGTCGGACACGACCGAGCGACTGAACCGAACTGAACTGAGGAGGGAGGCTGGTGCATGAAGGTCACAAACAGTAGCCAGAGCGTGGGTGAGAGCGGACGGGATGGGGCCAGGCCGACAGCTGGAGGCCATGGAAGTCAGTGGCTGAGGGTGTGTCCTCTCCGCGTCTCTGACCTGAATGGCTCCTCCTTTCCTGCAAAACAGAGCGGTGGCCCCTTATCTGTTTCGCAGGCGGTTTGCCCGTCACAGAGCTTTGCGTCTGCTCTTGTGGTTCCCATGCAACCGGCCACTTCTAAGCGGGAACAGGAAGCTGGGTGGCTGCTGATTGAAGGGCAGGGGGCGGCTGGGAACACGGACTCTAGAGACTCCTCACCAAGTCAGTCCTGAACCCAGAAGAAGGAGAACCCTCTAGCAAGGACCCCACAGAAAGCATATGTGAGCCTCTCCCTTAGAGCAGAGTCACAAACTTACTAATAGGTTATAGGTGGGTTTTTTTTTTTTTTTCAATGTTAGTAAGACCTGAATTGTCCTAAGGTTTTACTGACAATAAAATAATTGGTCTTGATGGTCATCATTATAATGAAAATAGCACGTAGCATCCTGTAATGAAATGACCCCTTCCTCTCCGTCTCTCCAGATAAGCTTTCTGAGCTTTTTGAGGCTGGGACTCTTTCACCTCCATCCTTAGAATCTAGCCAGAATAGGTGGGGGTTTTCCCCCTTTAAAAAGAAAGTCAACTTTATTGAGTTATAATTTGTATACAGTGAAATACACTGATTTTTAAAAATCAGGTTTATGGAAGTATACATTACATACATAAAATTCACCATTTTTGGTATACTGAGTTTTTTTAATTTAAAAAAATTTTTATCAGGGGATAGGTGATCCGCAATGTCTGAATAGTGTTGAATGAAAGTTCCAGGATGGACTCGGGAGAGACTGGAGAGAGGAAAGGCCCTCCAGCCTCCCCTCCCCTCGTCCCAGGCTGAACCGAGGGTGACTGCAGACCCACTGGGCTTTCACACACCACTTGGGACAGTGAGGGCTTCCCTGCTGGCTCAGATGGTAAAGAACCTGCCTGCAATGCAGGAGATGCGGGTTCAATCACTGGGTTGGGAAGATCCCCTGGAGGAGGGCACGGCAACCGGCTCTAGTGTTGTTGCTGGAGAATCGCATGGACAGAGGAGACCCATGGACTATAGTCCATGGGAAAGCAGAGTCAGAGACGACTGAGCAACTAACACTTTCACTTTTCACTTTGGGATGTAAAAGACTACCACTAGGGAGATCTTTAAAATGACAAGTTTACTTTTATGAGTAGCTCTATGTGTATTTCTCAGACTAAGACAGACAATGAAAGAGAATTGAAAAGAAGAACAAAGCAAAAGGCACAGAACAGCAAACCAGGCAGGGAGGTGGTTTCTAGGACCGATTAATCAGCCACAGGGCACAGGGCAGCTGAGTGAGTTTTTCTGATTCGTATTTCTTCTTTTTATGTTTGTGCTCATTTATAAAGAGCCAAAGTAAACACACAAAGACATGGCCAAGCTTCTGCCTTCTCCGCCTTCGCTTTCCTCTCTGCTTCACTGGGTCACTGGCTTCTTCACTCCACTTGCATTTTCCCGCTGGTAACAAGGTATACGCTCAACAGGGTGACTTTTTCCCCCAACTTTGCTGCACTGTGGGCAGTCATCCTCTTCTCTTTTTAAAATGACACAATGGGAACAAAGTAAACGATTAACTGTGTAGTTATTCCTGCAAATGGAGGAAAGAAATGAGCTGTAAGAATGTGAGCCGTGTAATTGATTCTCAGCTGCATGCTTCCCGCATTAGAACTGCGAGTACCAGAACTCATTTCCCACCCAGTGGCTTGACACACGGTAATGAGCTACTTACACACGACTGTGTGTTTAAAAAGCCTGGAGTTTCTTGTAATTAGAGATTGATTTCACTGTTAGCCTGGCAAACAGTTTAACTGTTAGCATGAAGCCAGGATCGTTCTGCCTCTGAGGACTTGCTGTCCATCGTGTGGAGTGGGGTGGTGTTCCCGGCCGGATTATTCAACGCTTGGCAGAATCTCCTCTTCTGACCCAAGGCATCTGGGGTCATTTCCCTCCTTTCCAGCACCCATAACAGGAAGTAAAACTAAAAATTTTAAACTGAAGTGTCAGTGGTTTACAATACTGCGTCAGCTTTGGGTATATGGTAAAGTGATGTTTGCACATATTTTTTCACGTTATTTTCCATCATAGGTTCTTACAGGACACCGAGTGCGGCCCCTTGTGCTGTACAGAGAACCCTTCCGGCTCATCTGCTCTGTGCGCAGCGGTCTGTCTGTTCCCCCATTACTCCTAGCTTTCCCCTCCTCTCTTCCCTCTCCCCTTTGGTAACCATGAGTTTTTCTATGTCTGTGAGTGTGCTCCTGTTTTGCCTGTAGATTCATTTGTATTTTTTTTATACTTTAGATTTATATAAGTGATACATAACATTTGTCTTTCTCTGATGTACTGAACTGATGTGAAATTCTCTAGGTCCGTCTGTGTTGCTGCAAATGGCAATATTTCCTTCTTTTTTATGACTAATATTGTATCTACACCACGTCGGAAGCCCGCTGCCTGTTGATGGTCGCTTGGGTTGTTTCTGTGTCTTGGAAATTGTAAACAGTGCTGCTGTGAACACTGGTGTGCATGCAACTTAAAATTTTATTTCATTTATATTTACCTTTTTAAAAACGTATTTACTTATTTGGTTGTTCCAGGTCTTAGTCGTGGCATGCAGGATCTGGCTTCCTGACCAGGGATCGAACCTGGGCCCCCTGTACTGGGCCACTGGGCCACCAGGGCAGTCCCCCTACATTTACATTTTTTTACTGATAAAAGAACCTGAAATTTAAAGCTATTAATTCCACTTTTTACTTACAGTTTTTTAGTCCATGCTATTTTTTCCAAAATAGCATTATTGTTTTCTGTTTACAAAAGTAGTAAGCTTGTTATTTTTTGTCTAATTTAAATATTAGACAATTCAGAAATATGTCAGCTGTAAAGTCTCATTGTAAATCCTGCTCCCCCATATGGCTACTCTCTACTGTCCTTTCCAGGCATACGTATAGAATTCATTTTAATTTTATAATGGGATCGTGTATCTACTGAATTCTGTATTTTTTTCTTTTTACAAAATGCTAATGTCACATGGTTGATAACATGTGACGATGTGCTTCAGTGTCTAGCCCAGCACCTGGCGCATAGCGAGGGCCTGGTAGAAGTGAGGTTTATGAAAGTAAGATTCAGGGGTTATCTTTGAATTTCAGATCTCCATTCTCTATACTGTGGATGACTGGGAGTTCATATAAAACAGCAGAAAATGGAGGCGTATAGGGAGGGAGCTAAAAGTCGAGCCTATGGGGCTTGACCTGGTATCTCTGAGATGCTGTGTACAGCTGGTTGATGCGTGCACTGCACCAGAGGAGTCGAGTGGAGAGCTCAAACCTACATGCACTTCACGCCCTGCATCCAGGGGTATGTCTGCCCAGAGGGGAGCCTCTTCCTGATTTTCACACAAATTCACACACCAGCTAAGTGCCACCCCTTTGGCTACTAGTAAGAGATTGCTTCTCAGGGGGTAGTGTTCTGTCGTAAGACACAGCATGGCATCACCCTGGAGAAGCTGGTTTGGAGCACTGAGCGTCCCCAAATGGATGCTGCTAACTGCAGCGGGCCTCCCGGGGCGCCCCAAGCAGCGTCTGCAAGATGGACTTCCACAGGCGACCGGCGTTATGCTTGGGGACCAGGGCCCTGGGATTCCCGACAAAGCCCCGAAGCAGCGGAAGGGGATTTGGAGGCCAGAAAGAAACACGTCCAGGCAGCGGTGTTCCGAAGGCAGCAATGGGGCTGGAGACAAGGTCCAGCAAGGCGTAAAGGATTGGTTCCGACAGTCACACGGAGTAAGACTCAGAGGACTCTAGAAGGACAAAAGCACACGGGAGCCAGTGTGGTCCAGGCATCTGCTTGGCCCTGGAGAGACAGCAGGTGAAACAGTGAGGTCCAGGGTCTCAGGGAGCTTTCATTCTGTGATGACAAGTCCACAAGGAGGTGGTTTGAGATAGGGGCAAGTGCTCTAAGGAAAATAAAGCAGATGATCGCGTGCCGCTGGGCAGAGGGCCAGGCTGTTCTTTAAGTGGCCGACGGCTGGGGTGCGCGATCCTGGAGCTGAGATCTGAAGTCAGCTGTGTGATGAAGAGCATTCCAGAGGGAGAGCACCGCAGGCACCAAGGCCCCGAGGCAGGCTAGCACGGCCGAGGAATGCTGAGCTGGGGGAAGAATAGCACAAGGAAGTTGGAAGCAGAGACGTCACTTTGCTGACAAAGGCCTGTCTAGTCAAAGCTGTGGTTTTTCCAGTAGTCATGTACAGACGTGAGAGTTGGACTATAAAGAAAGCTGAGGACTGAAGAATTGATGCTTTTGAACTGTGGTGTTGGAGAAGACTCTTGAGAGTCCCTTGGACTGCAAGGAGATCCAACCAGTCCATCCTAAAGAAAATCAGTCCCGAATATTCTTTGGAAGAACTGATGCTGAACCTGAAACTCCAATACTTTGGCCTCCTGATGCAAAGAGCTGACTCATTGGAAAAGACCCCAATGTTGGGAAAGATTAAGGGCAGAAGGAGAAGGGTGTGACAGAGGGTGAGATGGTAGAGAGCATCACTGACTCAATGGACATGATGAGCAGACTGCAGGAGAGAGTGGAGGACAGAGGAGCCTGGCATGCTGCAGCCCATGGCGTCACACAGAATTGGACATGACTTAGCAACCGAACAACAGCAACGCCAGCCAGGAGGAACCCACACCCCAGAGCCTCCGCACCACAGTGCAGGCTCTTAAAGAAGGGTTCGATTCTCCCGGTGCCTGGCCTCACCTTAAGCATGAAAGACTTAAGAAACTTGTTCGTTCCTTCTGGTTCTTGAAGTGTTACCCCCACGAAGAGCATTCTGGTTCTTAAAGGCCAGTTAAGGAGCAAGGAGTTTAAACATTGTAAACACGCCATACAACAAAGCCGTCATTTAGACCTGGGGGGATGGAGTCAGGGAACGGTGCTATTCACTGCTCGGCTTTGATGGAGGGCTGGAGTCACGAGTTGCCTCCCCTTCCCGGCCCCCTCTCTCCAATGAGATAAGTCTGGTACTAAAACCGGAGGAGCACAGAGATAAACTGAAGCCCATCTCATGTTAATGTTGCCACTTTGACAATCCCACCATATCACCTGTAGGATCCTGATGTAGCCTCTGAATTACCGGAGGAAGATGAATTATGTCCAGTAAAGTCCGAGGGTTAAGGATATTGGAAAAGAGCGGAAGATAAATGTTCCAATGACTTTTGTAGGCTTTAGGCTCCTTGGTGAGAAATAAATCAGCGAAAGTTCATTCTCTCCCCAGGGCGGTGAATTTATTGAGATCATTCCTCTGGCCACTTCTGGCAGAGCTCTGATACATCCTGGGGAGTAGGTGAGTAAATAATGGCAATTTAAAAATAGCCTGTGGGGGAGGGAGCTTGAGGCTCCCGCTGCTGTCAGCCACCTACCTCTTCCCTTAGGGGAAGACCTATTTCTCTCATCAGACCAACCTATGCTCCCACCAAGTGGGAATGAGAGGAGGGACTTCTCTTGGCCACCGACCACCCCTTCTCCAGAGACGCAGGTCCTTTGCAGGTCCTTAGCTTCCCCAGGTGAAAACTCAGAGCGCTGGCCCTGCTGGAAGCCCAGCCAGGACCCTGCCTCCCTCCTGCCTCTTCTCCAGGAAGAGGCTCTAAGATGCACCTTCCCAGGAGCGCTTACTCCGGCACAAACCCAGCCAAGGGTGTGGCGTCACTTCAGGGCTAAGAGCGTGACCGGAGAGCCATTTGCTTTAAACCGTAGATTCTGTCTTTCTCAACCTTACTGAGATATAATTGACGTATAGGAATATGCACATATTTAAGGTGGATGGTTTGAGGAGTTTTGACACATGTATGCACCCAGGAAACTAGCTGAACAATAAAGATAATGAACATTCCCATCATTTCCAAACCTTCCTGTGCCTCGTGGTGATCTACCCTCCCTTCCGCATCCCCTGGTAGCCACTACTCCTCTGTCACTCTGAATTAGTTTGCATTTTCTAGAATCTATATATACTTGGGGTGATACAGTGTCTGTCACTCTGAATTAGTTTGCATTTTCTAGAATCTATATATACTTGGGGTGATACAGTGTATGCTCTTTTTCAGCTTCTCTCACTTAGCATAGTCATTCGAGGTTGATCTATCTTGTTACATGTATCAGTCACTTGTTTCTTGTTACTGGCTGTCCAGTATTTCCAACATCACTTGTTTTGATGTTAAAAAACATTTTCATTTCTTGGTTGAATTTCCTAGGCACCCTTGTAAAAACTCAACTGACTGTGTGATGTGTGTCTGTTTCTAGACTCTGTTGAGTTTCACTGGTCTGTATGTCTGTCTATCTTTACACTAATACTTCATTGTCTAGATTATTTTAACCGTATAAGAAGTGTTCAAATCAGATAGCATTAGTTTCTAGCGTTGGTCTTTCTTAAGTTGCTTTGGCTGTTTCGGCCGCTCAGTTGTGTCTGACTATTTCAGGTCCTTTGCACTTCTACATGAAATTTAAAATTAACTTGTCAGTTGCTACCAAAAAAAAAGTCCTGCTGGGATTTTGATTAGGATTGCCTTGAATCTATAGATCAATTTGGGGAGAATTGACGTCTTAACAATAAGAGCCTTCTTTCTTTTTTTTTTCAGTAAGAGGTTTCTGATCTATAAACATGGCATGCTCATGCCCCGTCACTAAGTCATGTCTGACTCCGTGTGACCCCATGGACTGTAGCCTGCCAGGCTCCTCTGTCCATGGGATTCTCCAGGCAAGGATACTGGAGTGGGCTGCCATGCCCTCCTCCAGGGGATCTTCCCGACCCAGGGATTGAACCCTCGTCTCTTATTTCTCCTGCACTGACAGGATTCTTTACCACTGGCACCACCCAAGGAGCTCATGAACACGGCATCTCTCTCCATGTATTTAGCCCTTCTTTTTCGGGGCGGGGAGAGGGGGCCAAGGTAGAAGAAATACGGACTTTAATGAAGATTCTTCCCGTTTATTATAAGTGAGGCCCGTGAAAACACCCAAACGAAAAGACAAAAAGGGAGGCAAGGACTCAGAGTCCACTGTCTCTGTCCACACGGCCTAAGACCGAGCGGGCTGGTCCTCTGTTGCTGCCGCAGGGCCGGCCTGCAGGACAGAGAAGGGATTCCATGACCGCAGGTCTCAGGGGACCCCGCCTCGGGTGACAGTAACAGCCCACTCCTGCCGCCCGCCCCGCGGTGGGAGGGCAAGTTTCTCCCGTCCGAGCGCCCGGCCATGTCTCTTGCTCGGGTCTCCCCATGGGAAAAGGTACTGCTGCCCGTTCCAACTGCCTCCCAGGCGGGGTGAGGAAAATGCCAATGGTCTTAAACGGGCTTTGAAAAGCTAAAGAAGTGATGTATAAACGTCATCGATTATTGTCATTCTGTGCTCAGGAAGAAGCTATGGGAAGCAAATCAGGAGAGTAAATCTACAGCCCTAAAATACATGCACGTGAAATGAGAGTAAACAGAGTTCCAAGCCTGCCGATGGCATCTGGGAGTTGTCCCCTGCTTTGACGTCTCAACGCCCCTGTTCCCACCTCCACGAAATCCAGCTGGGATGACAGCTCCGTCACCGCCCCCCGCCCGCCGTCCACCCCTGCAGGTGGGCAGGACACAGGCCAGGAGGCAGCGCTGCGCTTTACCCAGGAGTGTAACATGCAAGCAACGTGGGCAGTGGGCATAGGATGTATATACAGACCCCAGGGGAGGGGCCTGGCCAGGAGGCACTGAGCAATGGAGGGGTCTGTCTACACCCTGGCTGAGAGCGTGGCTCTGGGGCCATCTCTAAGGACGCACACCCCGGGGAGAGGGGGCAGGGTCTAAGGGACACACACCCGGGGAGAGGGGACAGCGCCGCTCCAGCCCCCGTTGGCCCCACCTCACCTGGAGTTGGTGCTGAGCAAGGAGAGGCTGGGGTCTCAGACGCCAGGAAGCTGTCTGCACCCCCATCCTTGACTTTAGGGGCCCAGGAACTCTTTCATATAATATCTTCAGCACCAGGAGCCAGTCAAAGGCACACAGTTTACCCGCTGGAGGGAGGGTTGTGGAAAGGCTTCGGGTGCCCTGAGCCCGGAGAGACTGAAGGGTGAAGGGTGGGCGCTCCACTGGGCGATCAGCGCAGAGCATCTTCCGTTCCCGGGAGGCAGAGCGGCCAGGCCTCCAGCGCCTACCTTGGGGACGGGGTATCAGGTGGGTACAGGGCAGGTCCAGGGAAGGGGCCCCTCTGTACACGGATACTTTGGTGAGGTTTGGGGGAGCAGGCCTCCACCCCGCCTCCTGACTGCAGCCCTCTACCTGAGCTGCGTGCCGGACCCCGCGTCCTCGCTGTCCGCAGTCCTGCGCGAGGCCGGGCGCGGGGAACCCTCCCGGGGCGGGCGGTCCTGCGGGCAGGGATGGGGGCCGGGCGCGGGGCGTCCTCCGGGGACAGCCCCGGGCAGCTCGCAGTTTCCGCCGGCGCCCCGGCTGCGGGAGACCCGGCTCACCGCCCGCAGAGATGCCGGGCCGGTGCTGTCCCTGCGGTTGCGGATGAGGTGGCCGGCTCTGCCGAAGCGCTGACCGTCCGTCCCAGCGCATCCGCGGGCCCCCGAGCAGCCCGTGGGCCGCCCGCTCCGCCGGCCGGGGAGCGCGCCCTGGCCCCGCGCGTCGGGCCTAAGGCACTCGGCGTCCGCTGATGGAGCGGCCCCGGGGCCTCCCGGAGCTGCTCACGCCGGTGACGGGGAGGCGGAGGCCTGCTCGGGCCTCTTCAGAGGGCTTCACTCAGAGACGCCTGGGACGCTGCCACTGACGGCGGGACGGGGCCGGCCCGGCCGCCTGCTGCCCGGCCTTGTCTAGGGTCTGGATGTTTTTAGGTTTTCTTCAGTTTTTCTCAGTAATGCTTTATAGTCTTCAGTATACAGGCCTTGCACGTCTTTTGTCAAATTTTCCTCAAGCATTTTATACTCCTGATGCTATTGTAAATGATATTGTAGTTCAATTTTGATCATTGTATATACTGCTACTATCTAGAAATACAATTGTGTTTGTATACTGCAATTTTGCTAAACATATGTCCTTAATTTTTTTAAGATTCAGTTGTTTTTTTTTTAATAGAGAATCATGTCTCCTGTAAATGAAGACTTCTTTCTTTTATGAGAACATTCTTAAATGCATCCATAACCTTTCATTTTTCATATTTTAATTTTCATTCTATTCAAAATGCTTTTCAATTTCTATTTATTTCTTCTTTTACTCATGGGTGATTTTAAAGTGTGTTATTTCAAACAGCTGGGGGTTTTGTGCCAATCTCTTATTATTTTCTCATTTAAGCCCTGGTGGTCCTCAGCATACTTTTTATGATTTGAATGCTTTTAGATTTATTGAGTTTTGTCTTATGGCCAAGAATATTATCTATTTTGGTAAATGTTCAATTCTTGAAAAGAATGTGTGTTCTGCTCTTGGCGGGTGGAATCTTCTACAAGTGTTAATTAGGTCAAGCTGATCAGCAGTGTTGTTCGAGTCTTCTGTATCCTTGCAGACTTTATGTCTAATCATCCTGCCGTTTACTGTGAGACGTGTTGAAACCTTCACTGGTAATCATGGTCGCTCACGTCTCCTTAACCGTTCCAGCAGTTTGTGCTTCACGTATTTTGAAGCTCTATTAGTTGCTGAAGCATTTGGGGTTTAATGTCTTCTTGATGAACCGGTCCCTTTATTCATGGTAGAAAATCCCCCTAGAAATACTCGTCTTTCCTCTAGTGGTAGTCCTGACTCTAACCTATGCTTTGTCTGTAATGAATATAAACTCTCCACCTTTCTTTTGCTCAGTGTTAATGTGGAATATCTTTCCCATCCTTATACTTCTAACTTCTCCAGTTCCAGTTCCAGTTTAGTCGCTCAGTCGTGTCCGACTCTTTGCGAACCCCATGAACTGCAGCACGCCAGGCCTCCCTGTCTATCACCAACTCTCATAATCCACCCAAATCCATGTCCATTGAGTCGGTGATGCCATCCAACCATCTCATCCTCTGTCGTCCCCTTCTCCTCCTGCCTTCAATCTTCTCCAGCATCAGGGTCTTTTCAAATGAGTCAGCGCTTCCCATCAGTGGCCAAAGTATTGGAGTTTCAGTTTCAACATCAGTCCTTCCAATGAACACCCAGGACTGATCTCCTTTAGGATGAACTGGTTGGATCTCCTTGCAGTCCAGGGGTCTCTCTAACTTCTCAGGGCCTTTATATTTAAAGTGGGTCTCAAAAGAATAAATAAATAAAGTGGGTCTCGTGTAGACCATATAGTTGGATCTTGCTTTTTCTTCCCCTTAATCTGAAAATCAGTGCTGACTAGTTCGGTGTTTAAATATTACAGTTAATGTGATTATTAGTGTAACAGAGTTGAAATCTACTGCTTTACTATTTCTTTCTGTTTGTTCCATCTATTTTTGTTCTCTTTTTCATTTTCCGCCTTCTTTTGAAGGACCTGAGTAATTTTTACTATTCCATTTTATCTTCCCTGCTGGCTTATTAGCTTAACTGTGTGATGTGTTATTTTCAGTTCAGTTCAGTCACTCAGTCGTGTCCGACTATTTGCGACCCCATGAATCGCAGCACGCCAGGCCTCCCTGTCCATCACCAACTTCTAGAGTTCACTCAGACTCACGTCCATCGAGTCAGTGATGACCTCCAGCCATCTCATCCTCTGTCGTCCCCTTCTCCTCCTGCCCCCAATCCCTCCCAGCATCAGTCTTTTCCAATGAGTCAACTCTTCGCATGAGGTGGCCAAAGTACTGGAGTTTCAGCTTTAGCATCATTCCTTCCAAAGAAATCCCAGGGCTGATCTCCTTCAGAATGGAGTGGTTGGATCTCCTTGCAGTCCAAGGACTCTCAAGAGTCTCCTCCAACATCCACACTTCACCCGTCTGTCTTGGAGTGCTATCTTGCCCCTTCTCATGGAGTCTAGGCGCCTTCAAAGCACGGGTCACCATTCATCCCCTCCCAGGCTCTGTTGTGTTGTTGTCACACGTTTTACTTCAGCATACATGCGACCTGTTGTTTAGAGTCTGAAAACTGTCATTTCATTTATTTTGTTCAATATATTTAGTCCTTTCAGGCAAGAGGGTAGATTTAGCTCTTGTTATCCCATCATATTCAGAAGAGAAGTCCTGAGAGGTTTTTAGACACATTTAAAAATTTTTTAAGTAAAAAGTTTTCATCTCTGTCCACTATAGAAATTTTAGAAAATGTCTGACAGTAGACACAAGAGATGGGGGTTCAATCCCTCGGTTGGGAAGATCCCCTGGAGTAAGAAACGGCAACCCACTCCAGTATTCTTGCCTGGAAAATCCTATGGACAGCAGAGCCCGGCAGGTTACGGTCCATGGGGTCGCTAAGAGTCGGATGCGACTGAGCGCATGCGCACATCCGCATAGTCTTATGATTTAAGAGGAGGAGGGACACTTTCTCAATTAAAAACCTTCCACCAGTGTCATATTACTGGCTGCCTCCTAGTTCACCATCTTTTGGCTGTTCAATGTGTCTGCCCATTCCTGGTCCTGGTATTATGCTTTGTCGTTCTTTAGTCGCTCAGTCGTGTCCGACGCTTTGCGACCCCGTGGACTGTAGCCCGCCAGGCTCCTCTGTCCCTGGGATTCTCCAGGCAAGAATGCTGGAGAGGGTTGCCATTTCCTTTCCCAGGGGATCTTCTCGACCCAGGGATCAAACCCACATCTGCTGCACTGCAGGCAGATTCCTTACCACTGAGCTGCTAATCCATAAAACACAAATCATTTCAGGGCACCTTCCTGGGGCCCCTGACCCATCACAGTTGCTACCAAGCAAGAGGCCAGGAAGGAGGTCCTCTCCTTTCATCCCAGCGCCTCAGACCCATTATGACTGGGGGAGGGGTAATGGCAGGGGGAGGGGAGGAATATCTGGCAAATAGACCACTTCACAGAGAGAACAGAGGCTGCCACAGAGGGGAAAGGGGAAGAAGCTCTCAGGGAAGCTGAGCAAACCTTCACAGGGAAGGCGGCCTCTGAACCAGATCTTGACTGGCAAGCAGAGGGCACCGCAGGCATCCCTCCCGAGGTGCGGAGTGGCGGGTCCCCTTGGAGAGCACGGAGCTCCATGTGAGACAGGAAGGGGCGGGATGTGGGGGGAGCTTGAGGCGCCCGGCTTCTGGGGATCTGCTGTGGAATTCTTTTTTTTTTTTTTCCTGTGAAGAACAGTGAGCTCACAGAGGTTTTTACAAAAGAGAGCAATTCACAAATCATTCTTTACTTGGATTATTTATTGATGCTTTAGTAGCCGTCACTCAACATGAGATGTTGGAGATGCAGAAATGAACAGATAACAACACACAAACAGTACTCTCCAGGAGAAGGCCGTGCTTTGCATTTAGTTGCAGGTACGCGGTAAAAACCTCACAGTGATGTTACAGCTGTGCCACCGAGACAGGATCAGGAAAGGCTTTGCAGGGTTTATCCATTGCTCAGCAGGAAGAAAAGCAAGGCGATCAGAGCAAGCCTGGTGAGGCTGGAGGAAGACCTAAACTAAGGCCATCAGGGCTGTGGTGACGGAGTGCTTTCTGATGGGGTGTTTTTGAGAAAGAACGTAGGTACATGTTGGATTCAGGGAGATGGGAGAGAATACACAGGACGACTAAGGTTTCTAACTCTATTCACCAAGGCATATGGAGCAGCTACTGTGTGTCAGGCTTTGTGCTGAGCACCGGTGTATCAGCAACCAAGTAATTCCCAGCCCTCCCACTGCCTGGAATCTAGGAAGTGAAACAGACAAGCAAACCAGCAGTCACAATACTGAGTTGGGGCGACCACAGGGCTCTGTAATTTTGCTCACAGGAATGTACATAGGAGCTCACAGAAGGGACACACTACTCGGTCCTCAAAGATTTGATGGGATCATGATATCTAAATCCAAACTTGAAATAATACACTGTTGAAGTTATCTAGCCAAAGAGGTGGGTGGATAATAAAAGAGAGTTCTGGGCCTAGGTCCAGAAGCTGGGAAGAACATGGTGGGGGTGTAGTATGAGACAAGATGAGATTGGAGAGGCAGAGAGAGACCAGCTTATCTGAGGAATCTGGCCTTTACCCCAAGGGCACTGGGGAGCTACTGCAGGGTTTGAAGCAGGAGCAGGAGACGGTAGATTGCACATTTTAACTGAAGATTGGTGGCAAAATGAAGATTGGGTAGGAGTGGGGCAAGACCGGTGGTACCCAGACAAGGCAGATGATGGCCTGGGCCAGGGACATGGCCGTGATGGGTCAGAGAGCTATTCCGGTGCTAGAGTCAGTGGGACATGACATCTGACTGGACAGAAGATGTAGGACAGTTAAGTCAGCCCCAAGGGCTCTGTGCTGGGCTCACGGTGGTGCTCTTTACCCAAAGGGGAGGAGCCTCTTTGGGGCTAAGGATAATGACCTCAGTTTGGAGCGGGTTGAGGTTCAGGTGAGCGTGAGACATCTAAATGCAGATGTCTGGCTTACTGGAGAAATCTGGGTTGAGATACAGCTTTAACCACCCCAGGACATGGATGAGTGAAAACTCAGAGAACGTGTTAGCTGTGTCAGAGAGGGCTGACAATGGGAAAAGGGCCGAGCATGGAGAGCTGGGAGGAAACTGGCTCTGAGGGAGCACCGGGAGAGACCGCCCAGGAGAACTGGAAGGGCCTCCCAGAGGAGGGCAGCGCCATGGAAACCAAGGCTACAGAGATCTCCAACAAGACGGGCGATTGCATCATGCTGCCATGAGACCACAGAGACTGAGGACTAAAGCTTCTCCATTGGCTTCCAGACAAGAAGGGTGGGTGACCTGTTTGAGAGCACTTTTCTGGAGGGGGGGAAACTAAGTGCCTATTCCAGAGTTTCTGGAGGCGTGAACTGCAGATACGGAATGGAGAAGCTCTTCGAAGATGTTTGGCAGGGATGCAGAGGAGAAGGAAGAGAGGTGGTGGTCACAGGAGGGAGCAGAAGGGACCCCAAAAGTGGGCAAGCTAGTAGGGCGGGTCTCGCAAGGAGCATGAAAGACTTAGGAGGAGAGGAGACAACTGATGGAGCGGGACCCCTGGGACACAGATGGGGAACAGGTGCAGCGGCAGAACTAATCCTAGGTGGGGGAGGACCACCTCAACCGAGACCCAGAAGAGAAGGCCAGAGGTGCAGGAAGCATGGCCGTGTGCGGGCTTCCGGGGACGTTCTGGGCTGGTGGCCTCTGCTTCTCTGGGAGGTGGCAAGTTAGTCGACACAAAGGGGAGAAATCATCCAGGAAGTGAAGGCGTCAGTGCTCAGTCGTATCTGACTATTTATGACCCCATGGACGGCAGCCCGCCAGGCTCCTCTGTCCATGGGATTCTCCAGGCAAGGATACTGGAGTGGGTTGCCATTCCCTTCTCTAGGGGATCTCCCCGACCCAGGGATCAAACTCAGGTCTCCTGAACTGCAGGCAAGCTCTTTCCTGTCTGAGCCTTCAAGGAAGCCCCACAATCCAGGAAGATTAAGAGACAGACTAAAGAGCCAAGTGCTGGCATTTGTTGGGGAGCCAGGAACATTCCTGCCATCACTCTCTAGCTAGATAGTTCAGCTCAGGCATTCTCCATCCATCTCCCAGGGAAGCTTTCTCTGATGAGCTTCCTCCCCTGACCTTCCCCTAAACCCAGTCAGAGTTAGGTGTTTCCCCACAGTACCCCCTAGCACCCCAAAAGTCAACAGCATTCATTGGTAAGGGCACTGATTTTGGAGTTAGAAACACTGTATTTCTGATACTGTCTCTGCCCCTTCTCAGCTGTGTGACTCTGAGCAATTTATTTTACCTCCATAATTATCATATGCAAAGTGGGGATAATATTGCCAGTAATATGTACCTCATGGGCTCCTAGGTATTAAGTAAAACGGTCCACGGAAAGCTCAGAGCCCAGAGCCTGGCACCCCGCGAGCGTCTGATAAATGCTAACTGTGGCTGCAGTATTTCTTCACTTAGAGTTGCTGTGTTTCTGTCTTCACGCTGTGCTCACAGGCAGGAACTGAATTTCCTTCTCTGTGATGGCCGTGTGCGGCACACAGCCCGGCCTGCGGTGGGCATTCCGTGAACACTGCGGTACGGCTAGAGCTCCTGTTTCCTGACGTCATCAGGACGGCATCCTGTTTCCTGACGTCATCAGGTCGAAAGGCCCGCGCCTCTCCCCGAAGCAGCTGTCGCTGCCGCCTTTACCTGCCCTCCGAGAAAGGAGCGCAGACGGGCTCTGTCCTGGGAGTTCAGGAGACGGCGAGCAGGTCCTAGCAGGGACCTGCCACCTCGTGGTTGGTCCCACTTGGATTCTGGCCTCCACTTGGTCCCTCATCTTGGGTCTGTCCCTGTGCCGTGACCTCCGTCAGCGTTCTTGTACTCCTCTTTCTACCAAGCTATAATTAGGTAGCACAGGTGCCCTTTGGTTTGGCTTGAAAGAAAGAATGAAGAATGCTTCGCTCAGTTGTGTCTGACTCTTTGCGACCCTATGGGTTGTAGCCCTGCAGGCTCCTCTGTCCGTGGGATTCTCCAGGCAAGAATGCTGGAGTGGGTTGTCATGCCCTCCTCCAGGGGATCTTCCCGACCCAGGGATCGAACCCACGTCTCTTGTGTCTCCAGCATCAGCAGGCGGGTTCTTTACCACTGAGCCACCGGAGAAGTCCCAGGCTCCATGTTCTTAAGCCCTGCGGGGTGGTTGGCGGCAGTGGAGGCTGAAAGACAAGAGTCTGCTTTTAAGGAGCGTGAAGCCTGACGGGATACAAAGAAATGCTGATCGGGAACTCAGTCCAGGCCTTCAGGCCACAGCACAGTAAGAACACCCAGATTAGAAAGATAAATTGTGAAGAAAGCAGAAGAGAAGTATGTTCCAAGGGAGCTTGCAGGCACCCACAAATGTCTGGACGTTGATCGGACAACTTGCCCGTCCAGATAAATTCTCCTGCCTTTTGGACGTCAAGTCGCTTCAGCCAGGTAGAAAGAGTCTCTCTATTGTTCCTACACCAACCACTCTCTTTTGCCTTCACGAAGAAAGTCATCCAGAAGATTCGAAAGCACAAAGAGAGAGCTGATTTTTTAAGTTGACGATTAAACTTTAAAAGTTGGGGTATCTGTTATGTGCTGAGCTCACAGTCTCGGAATGGGCAAGAGTTCATCAACAGCTGACACAGTATCCGGGCGGGAGCAAAGCAGGAAGGCATTTGGCAATGGCCTTGAAGGATGGAGATGCATGTTTTGGTTTTGTTTGGGGGTTTTCTTGCAGAGCAAAGGGGGAAGCCCATAACAAAACTAGAAATAAAACTACCATAGGATTCAGCAATTCCACACCTGGGTACATAATCCAAAGAAAATGAAAACACTAATTTGAAAAGACACATGTACCGCACCCCCCCCCCCCCGCCCTGCCCCGTTCAAAGCAGCGTATGTAAGTGTCCGTCAACAGAGGTATGGATAAGGAAAATATGGTATATATACACAATAGAATATTACTTTAAAAGAGAATGAAATGTTGCCATATGCAGCAACATGGACGGACTTGAAGGGTATTACAGTTAGTGAGGTGAGTCAGAGAAAGACAAATGCTGTGTGATATCACATGTGTGGAATCCAAAAAATAAAGCAAACGGATGAATGTAACAAAAAGAAGCAGACTCACATACAAAGAGCAGACTAGTGGTTACCAGTGGGAGGGGGGAGGGGGAAAACAGGATGGGGATTAAGAGGTACAAACTAATACATCTGAAATAAGCTACATGGGTATACTGTACAACACAGGGAATGCAGCCAATATTTTATAATAATTTAATTTTGAATGGAGTATAGTTTATGGAAGTGTTGAATCATTATGTTGTAACCTGAAACTAATATAATTTTGTCAATCAACAATGCATCAATAAAAACAATAAAACAGAGCAAAAAGTTACATATGGTGGAGGGAAAGACCTCACCCACATCATCCGCAAAAGTTAAGGAACAGAATTTGGTGCCGTAAGATTTGTGATGGATTCTCATGAGGAAATTGCAAAAGTCTACTAAGGCTTATTTTTTAAAGACTTCTATAAATGAATAGAGATACAGTGTGTTCCTGGTGGGAAAAGTTTTTTTTAGTAAGATGTCATTTCTCTACAAATGAATCTCTAAACATAAGGCAATCTAATCAAAATCCAAGTATTTTTTCTGGAGCTTAACCAAATAATTCTAAAACACATCAGGGAAATTTTGCATGAAGTTAGCTGTGCATTTTTGAAAAGAAAAAAGGAAAAGAATAAGGGAGAAGGAAGAGGGAAAAGTCGTCAAGGATATTAAAAAAAAGAATTATTTGGGTGGGGTACCAGTCTCAGCATAGACAGATCAATGGGACAGACTGTGTAATCAAAATACAAATTTAAGAATGTTGCCTCTGGTAAGAGTGACATTTCAAGAGAGTGGAAAAACAATGGACTACTTAAAAATAGGCTCTTCTTGACACGAAAGAGCCTACACATGTGACAAAATTGTGTAGAACTAAATACACAATGTTAATATCCTGGTCATGATATTCTACTGTAATTTTGTAAAATATTAGCAAAAAACTTGGTAAAGTATAAGCACATTCTGTATTCTTATGATTGCTCATCAGTTTGCAATTATCTCAACAAAAACGTTAACTAAAAATAGTGCTGAGAAAAACAAACTAGTACTTTTTAAAACATTAGATCCTTACAGTTAAGAAGAATGAATTATCAAATTTTAAAATTCAAACTGTAAGTGAATTACCAGTATATGGGGTAAGGAAGGACTTTTCTGTCCGTAACTCCTGAAGTGAAAAGCCACGAAAGAAGATTAATGGAAAAAGAGAAAAAAAGATCGATGCAAGTTGATGGATTTTTCTACATTTTCTACATAAAAATTAAAGTTTGGCATAGCAACAAAAAATGATCTAAAAATAAAAGACATAAATTAGGAAAACTATTTCTATATATGTAAAAGATGATGAGTTAATATCTTAGAAATCTCTGAAGAGCTCTCACAAATCAATAAGAAAAACGGTAGCTACCCTTACTGGACAATGGACTGGATGTGAATAGGAATTCTCAAGAGACACAAGAAGCTGATGAACTTGTGAAGACATTTAGGCAATGAAGCAGAAACTGGTGGAGAAGAAAGTATAAACTCTGGAAGAAATATGGCTGAGGGAAGCTGAAGGTGATATCTTATTTGTCCTGTGCTTAGTCGCTCAGTCGTGTGCGACTCCTTGTGACCCCGTGGACTGTAGCCCGCCAGGCTCCTCTGTCCATGGGATTCTCCAGGCAAGAATCCTGGAGTGGGTTGCCACGCCCTCCTCCAGGGGATCTTCCCACCCAGGGATCGAACCCAGGTCTCCCGCATTGCTGGAGGATACTTTACCATTAGAGCCATCCATATCTTACTTATTCACCGATATCTTATTTACTAATCACAGTTAGCTCAGCGCCTGGCACAGAGTACACGCTCAGGAGACGTTTGTCGAATGGATGAGTAAGTGGGGAGAACACAGGTGACCCGTCAAGGAGAAGGAGCTCTTTAGATGCACGAGGGAAAGAAGAGGAAGGTAGAAGTATGGAACTTAACTCAACTGCAGAGCCTGTTTTGCCAGTAAAACCGGAAGTGATGTCATGGGAAGAAAACCCCTCTGCGTCGGTTTCCGGAGGCCTCCCTTGAAAGCACACTCGGTAGGAGCGTCCCGGAGATACAGTGCAGGGTTTGAACCGCTCTCTTCAAGGCCTTGTGTCTAGTGAACAGCTGCTCACTCATCTCTCCAGCCCCCAGTGGGTGACCAGTAGCGTTGCCCTTTTCCAGCCCCATGATTTTGCGGTCAATTCTGACACCGCTCAGCATAAGCAGCGTCGTTGACAGATGCACGCCAGGTGCAGGGTGCACCCGGATTCTGGTTTGCACTGGGCTCCTCAGACTTGTTCTCTGACTTTTAAGTTCACATTTCCATTTTTGAAAGTAACTTACTGAAGACCCTTGCGTTTGGGTTCATAGCCTGAGTTCACCAGAAATGTTTGTCTTCGGGGTTTCTTCCTTCAGTGGAAAAATGAGTGAATCAGGCCTTTCTTTCCCCTGACTAGCTGAAAGGCCATTCTGCTACCTCTGTATCTTTCAGACAGCCCCTCTGGCAGCTCTTACACTGACTCCATTTGTGCCCAAACATCACTGTGTTCCCTGAGACTGGTTGTCTACTGGCTTTGGGCAAAAGAAAGTCATATTGCTTTCTGAAACTAATAATACCAAAAATTAAATATTCTTAAGAAAAGGCCCCAACAGAGCTCCCTCAATGAACAGTTTATTACAGAGCAGTATGACTCATTTAGGTAAAGCCTGGAAGGGGCCTCTTCAAAGAATGAGGTTTGAGTCTCTAAGGACTCTTTTAAAGAAATGGGAGGGAAAAGAGGGAAGAAGAAAGGAAGGGAGAACGGGAAAGAAAACCTTGATTTTTCTGCAGGGAGCTTTGATTCCTGGAGCTACTTTTCATTGAAAGGGTGAGGATGTCTGCCAAATGTTTCTAGGACATTCTGGGTAATGATGGGTAGGTATTGGTAGAGTAGTAACATTCTGCCTTAGCTCAGGCTGCTGTAACGAGTACCATGGACTGGGTGACTAATGAGCAACTGAAGTCTCCTCTCTCCCAGTTCTCGAGGCTGCTTGGCTTCTGGGTGATGGCCCTCTGAGGGATTTCACACTGCTGTCTTCTTGTCTCTGTACCGGTGGAAAGTCGAGAAGAAACTAGCTCTCGCTGGTGAATCTCAAAAAGGCGAGAATCCCATGAGGGCTCATGGAGAATCTCATGAGGGCTCCACCCTCATGACCTCATCCAAACCTATTCACTTCCCAAAGGTCCCACCTCCTGATGCATTGCTTTGAGGGGATGTGGTTTCAACATATACGTTTGGAGAGGACACAAACCCTTAGTCCATGATGGAGGAAATTTCATGAGTTTATAGGGAATAAATACAGAGTGGGGAAAAGCGTGTGATGTTATAAATGACATATATTTCTTCAGTCTTACATGATTCTGTTGTTTAGCTTGTGTGGGGCATGCTTCCTTCATTCTCGTTACATCATGCTGCTGCTGCTGCTGCTAAGTCACTTCAGTCGTGTCCGACTCTGTGCGACCCCATAGACGGCAGCCCACCAGGCTCCCCCATCCCTGGGATTCTCCAGGCAAGAACACTGGAGTGGGTTGCCATTTCCTTCTCCAATGCATGAAAGTGAAAAGTGAAAGTGAAGTTGCTCAGACATGTCCGACTCTTTGCGACCCCATGGACTGCAGCCTACCAGGCTCCTCCGCCCATGGGATTTTCCAGGCAAGAGTACTGGAGTGGGGTGCCATCGCCTTCTCCGTAAAAGGTGAGAGAGACAGCAATATTCTCCAGGTCTTTGACTTTCACCCTAGATTTCCAGAAGCACTAGGATCCTGTAAAGGAGCTCAGAGGCTGCTGCTCTGGACAGAGGGAGGTGGCGAGAAGGTGGGCTGGAAGCCACCCAGGTTGCACAGAACAGGTGGGCACCACTGTTGGGTACAGCAGCTACCGCCGCTCCTTGCAGCCGTCTCATCAGCAGCAAGAAATTCACAAAGGCAGGTGGGTTTGCTTGTGCTTTATCTAATAAGGGCTTTCCAGGTGGCTCAGTGGGAAAGAATCTGCCTGCCAACGTAGGAGACGCAGGAGATGCAGGTCAGATCCCTGGATCGGGAAGAACCCCTAGAGGAGGAAATGGCAACACACTCCAGTATTCTTGCTTAAAGAATCCCATGGACAGAAGAGTCTAGTGGGCTACGATCCATGGGCTCTCAAAGAGCTGGATACAACCGAGAACTGAGCACACACGTGCTTACACACATGTGCACACACATGCACGCGTGCACACACACGTTTTCATAATGCCTCAAAACGTCTTGCAGCCAGATCCCCTCACTCATGTTGAAGAAAAACACCTTCCATCAGTCACCACCTGTGTTGCGCTAACATTCTACTTAATTGAGCCGTTTCTTAAAGTCTGGGGGAGGGCAGTTTTGTTCACAGGAGAACGTAATTATAGGTGCTGGCTTCTAAGGGGGTAGTTTCAGGATTTCAAAGTTACGAAGCCCTGGAATTGGGACATCTACTTGAGATAAGTAAATTCAATGACTTTCCCCTTTGAAAATGAGGATAAAATCAGAAATAATGATAGCATTTATTCCTACTGTCACACTAGCTAAAGGTTTGTGAGGAGAAAGGGAGCTTGAGACAGCATTAAACACAGAACTGATGCCCCCAGGACTCCATGGATCTCTCAGGAAAATGAAATTTGTAAAATTCCTCTTTGGGAGCTGACATAGTCTGATTCCCATGAGGCCAATTTTGTTACCTTCTGAGGACAAAACCAGCCAGTGCATCCTAAAGGAGATCAGCCCTGGGTGTTCATTGGGAGGACTGATGTTGAGGCTGAAACTCCAATGCTTTGGCCTTTGGCGAAGAGTTGACTCATTGGAAAAGACCCTGATGCTGGGAGGGATTGGGGGCAGGAGGAGAAGGGGACGACAGAGGATGAGATGGCTGGATGGTATCACGGACTCAATGGACATGGGTTTGGGTGGACTCTGGGAGTTGCGGATGGACAGGAAGGCCTGGCGTGCTACGGTTCATGGGGTCGAGAAGAGTCGGACACGACTGAGCGACTGAACTGGACTGAGGACAAAACTCACTGTGACTTAAAAGTAATGAAATGATGTGAAGAGTCCTTTTTTTGGTCACATCCCTGTTTTCTGCTTTTATAGTCAGGACATCAGTCATTTATTTTTGACTTATGAAATACTTATTGCTAAAGAGTGTAGAAACGTCCCTTAGTTTAGAGTTACCTGGAGAATAGTTTGGTCTTTACTACACATAATATCATAATCTTTCGTCAAGCCTGCTTTACTGTTACTGAGATGAGAAAGGAGTCATAATCCTAAAAATAGCACATTCTACAAATGTCCTTAACTTTAGGAAGGACGCCTAACTTTGGAGTCCACAAGCGTACCTATCACAGGTGGACACTGAGAATACCTTTGGCCTGCTTGGTGCATTATGAGACACTTTAAATCAGCTGTGATGTCTTTGTGGTTGAGGAATGTTACCAACAGGGAGGCGATAGGTTCACCCACCCGACTGGTAGGAGAGCTGTGGATACCTAAGGTGAGCTCACCCCAGAATCCTGGGACTGTCGAATACAACAGAAGGAGCTAATGAGCTCAGATTCACGCCCTGCCTTCTTGAATCACAGCATATTTGAACTTGAAGTTCCTTAGAGTACATCTGGGCCATCCTACCCCCATTTACCAAAGGGGCAACCAGAACGAGGTGTGGCCGTCACACCCTTAGGGCATTCATAGTCTGCACTAGAACCCAGCCTCTAACTGGTGTGCTGAGCGGCTTTCAGCAGCTTTCCTAGCCTCTGGGGACTTCAGATTTCTCCTGTGTCAGGAGAGTGAGAGTGCAAGTCGCTTAGTCACGTCTGTCTCTTTGCAGCCCCATGAACTATACAGTTCATGGACTTCTCCAGGCCAGAATCCTGGAGTGGGCAGCCTTGCCCTTCTCCAGGGGATCTTCCCAACCCAGGGATTAAACCCAGGTTTCCCGCACTGCAGGCAGATTCTTTATCAGCTGAGCCACCAGGGAAGCCCAAGAACACTGGAGTGGGTAGCCTATCCCTTCTCCAGCGGATCTCCCCGGCCCAGGAATTGAACCGGGGTCTCCTGCATTGTAGGTGGATTCTGTACTCAGGGGGGGGATGATATTCCTACTTCTCAAGGGTGGATGAGGATTGAAGCACTTTCCTGTAAAGCGCTCAGCACCTTGCTGGCTCACAGTGTAAAGCGCCAGCCTCCATCTCATCCTCACTGGACCCTGTTCTGCGCGCCTCAGGGAGCTGGAGGGAACAGTCAAGTAGCCTTGTGCGTAAGGACCCAGAGAGCTTTAACACTAAGGCAGCAGGTCGTAGAACGGAGGAGGAAATTCCTAAAGCCGACCTACATCCGTTGTTTTTCTCATCACTAGATCGCGCATTCGTCAATGACATCGCTGTAAACAATGCAGTTACCGACTTCCTAAAGGCCAAGAGCTGTCTCGGTCCTCTCTTGGTCTGTGACATCGCTGAGCAAGCCTGTCTTCAATGGAAAGCCAGAACAGTGGTTCTCCTGCTTGAGGGTAACTGATGATACGGGCAGGAGACTGGGCCCAGCCCCAGAGACACGCTCCACTGGGCAAGGCTCAGGGTCTGCACCTAACAGGCTCCCAGGCGGTTTTGGTGCCAGGGGGTCAGGTACACAGTGTGGAGTGCTGCCTGGAACACGACTGCGTGTGTGTGTGTGTGTGCACAGTCGTTCAGTTGTGTCCAACTCTTTACAACCCCAGGGACTATATATAACCCGCCAGGCTCCTCTGTCCGTGGGATTTTCCAGCCAAGAATACTGGAGAGGGTTGCCGTTTCCTCCTCCAGGGTATCTCCCAACCCAGGTATCAAACCCACATCTCCCGCGTCTCTGGCACTGGCAGGCGGGTTCTCTACTGCTGAGCCCCTGAGAAGCCCCAGGTCTGCTCCTTCACCGAGGTGAGCCTGCCCGGCGCTCAGCAGAGGCCCGTCGAGAAAGCTGACTCAGGACCAGTGCCCACCTCAGCCCTCGCTCACACTCCTCACGTCCCTCCCCTCAGCCCTGCGATAATCCAAAACCACTTACAAAAACTAAATCATGCACAGCATCCACCAGGGGATGGCCTGGCTGGGAGGTGCCCCTTCCATGCTTCATTTCCTTAGTCAGTGTAAGTGACGCATGCAGTAAAAAGTCCTTGAATATTTTAGGAAACATTTCAATCCAAAGAAGGGGAGCAGCTCCACCATGGCTGCAGCTGCTACGGCCCCACCGTTAACCCAGGGCTTTCCAAGAGAGCTCATTTTGATACCGCGTGCCACCTGAAGGGGTTTTCCGTGTTGTGTATTAATAGACAAAAGAAACGGGGTTGCCTTTGCCTCTAGGCTTCCCTCATGGTTCAGCTGGTAAAGAACCCACCTGCAATACAGGAGACCCAGGCTTGATTCCTGGGTCAGGAAGATCCCCTGGAGAAGGGAAAGGCTACCCACTCCAGTATTCTTGGGCTTCCCTGGGGCTCAGCTGGTGAAGAATCCACCTGCAATGTGGGAGACCTGGGTTCGACCCCTGGGTTGGGAAGATCCCCTGGAGAAGGGTAAGGCTACCCACTCCAGGATTCTGGCCTGGAGGATTCCATGGACTGTATAGCCCATGGGGTCGCAAACAGTCTGACAAGACTGAGTGACTTTCACTTTCACTTTTGCCTCTAGGACCCCAGAAGTATTAACCCTTCACTGGGATTTTTGGGGGGTAAATGCGGTGAGGGGGGGGGCTTGCTTTCGAACCTTCCCAGGCAGACATGCCCGCTGTCTCCAGCCCCCGCCCCGTGCTCTGACCGCAGCGGGTGGCGTTTCCTAAGCGGCACCGCGGTGCGTTTATCACAGTCACCGTGGTGCTGGTTTAAACGCGGGTTTTCTGGCCTCATCGGACCTCCTGAGTCAGAATCTCTGGGTGAGGCCTGGAAATCCTCAGTTTTTAAGCAGCTCCTCAGGGAGTTTTCGGGAGTACTCAACTTCAAAGCTTCTGTCCTGGGTGACTGTAGTTCCCTTCTACTTTATTCACTTCTCGGTGAATTTTCAGCCTGTAAGTGAAGGCATGCTCAGACCTTCCATTCTTCCTGGAGCTTGACAGAAGGCTTCCGCCCACCTTTCGTGTCGGGCAGGGGCTCAGGGAGGCGTCTGCTCCACCTGATAAGCTCAGGTTTCCTCCTCGTGTGTTGTCTCCAGCGCTTCACCTTCTGGATCGGGTTGGATGCTCCTGGGCGGCAGAAACTGTCTCTAACTACCCCACGCCTCTGCGCTTAACACAGCGTTTTGTCGCCGTTTGATCGCTAAGTCGTATCCCGCTTTTTGCAACACCATAGCCTGCAGCACACCAGGCTCCCCTGTCTTCACCATCTCTCGGAGTTTGTTCAAACTCGTGTCCATTGAGCTGGTGATGCCATCCAACCATCTCATCCTCCGTCGCCCCCTTCAATCTTTCCCAGCATCAGGGTCTCTTCCAATGAGTCAGCTCTTCGCATCAGGTGGCCAAAGTACTAGAGCTTCCGCTGAGGCTGTGCTGAGCAGCCATGATTTATTCCACATACAGGAGCCACAGGGGACAATGCCAGACCAGGAAGGAAAACTCAGAGAAGCCAGAGAAAGCGAGTTCTGTGTCCCATCGTCCCTTCTTGGTCATTTTCCAGTAGTTGGTTGTAAAGCAAGAACCAAGCCAAAGGAGAGACGGTCTTAGCTAGACTTTAGGGACTGCAGGGCTGCCTTCTCAGTCTATAAGGAGGACCCGGGTGACCACAAACATGGGGACGTGTGAAACCCCACGGAGCCAAAGAGACTTGTTTGGCAGAAGAATTCCTCTTGCAGAACTCAGCGAACAGCCTTTGGGACAGGAAAGGAGTGGCTTTGAAGGGTCTGGAAAGTCTTCATAGAGGGCTTTGAGTGGTCCTCTTGCCGCTTGCCTGAGTGCAGGGGTGACCCAGGGGGAGGTGAATGGAAGTCATTTCTCTCCTACGTGCTGTGCCAGCATTTGGTACCCAGCCACAGCTTCCCGTTAGAGGGTTCAGACTGGCTTGTCAAATAAAAATCCTGGCCAGGGTGTTAACGGTAGCCGTTTCTGGTATGATTATATTTTCTGAGTGGCCATTTATCATGAAACACTTCACTATAAACAGGTAAGAGTGGGTTGTGTAAGTTAGCCTCAGTTCACACCCTCGAGGCGGTTAGTCGTCAAATAGCAGTGTCTCTCCTGGAGTCCGTTCTCAAGAGGTGGCTGCTTGGCACTATGAATATTGTCAGGAAAGGCTGCGCCAGGGGGAATCCTGGGTAGCATGGGGAATGTTAGAAGCGATTCGCCATTGGAGAAGTGAGTGCTGGGCATGATACAAGGGTGGCCAAACAGAGTGCGTGGACGCCAGCGCCTCGTGCGAATGAGTGCACCAAGCAAGCCTCGCGTGCTTTCAGCAGCCCTGGAGGCCTGGAGCCTCATTATTTCTGTCCCCTGGAAGTCAACAAGCAAAGAGGGAAAGGACGGAATAATTAAACAGGTCCTCAAGAGGGTGTCCAAGTGACCACGAAGTGTATGAAAAGCTGCTCAACTTTGTAGACATCAAGGAGGTGCCATGCAAATCACTGTGTACCCACCAGCATGGTTATACTGGCAAGACTGTGAGGAACCGGAACTCTCACACATTGGTGTGGGCAGCGTGAGTCAGCACTTCGCTCTGCTGACCACATACACGTCCTGTGAGTCAGCAGTCCCCCTCCTAAGTAAGTGTATGTGAGACATGGGTGGTGTGTGCACCAGAAGACATGAACCAGAATGTCTCTAGAAACACTGTTCGTAACAACCCCAACTGGAGACAACTGACCCGCCATCGCCCTCAGCGCGTATCTGTTCCTTAACGTCAAAAAGATTCAACAACTTGCTTCATTAACGGGTGGACTTTCTATTAAATTCCAAATCCCTTGCAGGCCTCCTCTTGAAGTTCCTGGGAGTCCCCTGAAAAAACTGCAAGTCCCAAAGAGAAGACATTTCGTTATCTATGTAGCAAACCACCCCAAAGTATTAACAGCAGCTTAAACAACTTGGGACGTTTCTCACAATTGTGTGGCTCTGTGGGCTCAGCTGCTGGTTGTTTGGCTCCACGAGGTATCAGCTGGTATAACTCACACACGGCACTCAGCTGGGAGCGCGACTGCGGCTGAAGGTCCGAGAGGCTTCACTCGAATCTGCGCGGGCTGGGATGGCTGAGGCCAGGCCTCCTTCTGCAGCTAAGGGGTCACGCTTCCTACACGGTGGCTCAGAGGTCCTGGGAGGGAAAGACAAACTTTGGGGGCTCCTTGCCATTTAAGCCTGGAACTGCTGCAGCCTCCCTTCTACTGTGTTCTGTTGATCAGAGCAGGTCTCTAGGTCGCCCAGGGTTCTCGGGAAAGGAAGGAGGCTTCCTCCCCTCGAGCGCTTGCAGGCCTGGGAGCAGTCTGTTCAAAATCGCCTTTGGAACAACTGACCCAGGCAACAAGGGTAGGGCAGGGCTCAGGCCAGGCCTCACTCAGAAGGTTGCCTGGGCAGTGGCCTCGGTTTCCTCGCCTGTAACCACAGTTTGGGTGTGAAAGCTGTGAAGCCCCTTCCAGCTCTAACAGTTGTGGTCCCAAGGCCTGTGTGGAGACAGTGTGCCTAGTGAGGCTTCCATCATTGGTGTGGAGACAGTGTGCCTAGTGAGGCTTCCATCATTGGTGTGGAGACAGTGTGCCTAGTGAGGCTTCCATCATCGGAACCCCCTCCCCACCCCACCCAACAACAATCCACGGGGTCTGCTCTTGCCTCCTTTTCCCATCCCAACTGAATGGTCCCTTCAATTGAAGGGTCTTTTGAAATTGAAGGGTCTTTTGGGAAAAAAAAAAATCCACAAACTCCTTTCATCCCACACAAAGAGGCATTTCTGAATCAAAAAAAGATTATGAAGACATTTATTCAAGTCAAAGTTTGATTTCTTAGTGTAATAAGATAAACCAAGAGGAATGCTTCTTCCGGGCAGGTGTTTACATGCAATCTGAAGAAATGTCCCAGAATATTTTCAAAATATTTTAACATATTTTTTTCAGTTTAAAAGTAATTAAAGATTAAAAAAAAAAACAAAAAAAACCCCATGGCCTACCACACTGGGTACTGTAGGCTTAAAAAAAAAGTGATGAAAGATAGAAAACATTAAGAAGCAATTACATCACCCACACCATCACCACCCTAAAATGACCTGATTAAGACTTTGTCTCTTTCTGTTTGTTTTTTCTCTGTATTGGCAGACATTGTTGGTTCTGGGGCCCATCCCTTTTTCGGGGATGCTGGTAAACCCTAACCAGTCTGAGAAGAAATCCACGCCTTCTGTAGGTAACTAGTTTGAGAAGCGGGCTTGTGACTTGTTGCTGCTTGTTGCTGGTATATGATGGAAATTTTGCCATGGGGCTTCTGGAAAGGCTTCTCTGCTCTGATAAAGATGTAAGCAAGGCAAGAACAAAACACGTGTCGACTCTGGACACGGGTGTGTGAGGGGGTCACTCCTGAAGCTGCTGGCATGGGTGGCTAGCCAACATGCTGATGGAGCCAAAGTCAGAAAAGGTGAAGTGATTGGGCTCATAGATCATGTTCCAAAGCCACCTAATTAACTGTTCCTGGAGCTGCCCTGTCTCCAAATGCCATGTTCTATGAGATAATACATCCCTTTCGTGTTTAAGCCACCCTTTTTTACGATTGTTGCTGCTGCTGCTACTGCTCCTAAGTCGCTTCAGTCGTGTCTGACTCTGCGATCCCGTAGACGGCAGCCCACCAGGCTCCCCCGTCCCTGGGATTCTCCAGGCAAGAACACTGGAGTGGGTTGCCATTTCCTTCTCCAATGCATGAAAGTGAAAAGTGAAAGTGAAGTCGCTCAGTCGTGTCCAACTCCTAGCGACCCCATGGACTGCAGCCTACCAGGCTCCTCCGTCCATGGGATTTTCCAGGCAAGAGTACTGGAGTGGGGTGCCCTAACCCTAACCCTAACCCTACTGGCATCCAAAAACACCTTAACTGCTACAATACAGAGAACTGCATAAGTACATTTTGTGAGGTTCACTCTTTCATCCAACAAATAATCAATGAAGATGATCCAGACTAGTCTTTCTGTAGACACATCTTGGCTCTGCTTTTTTCCATTTAACATTTTCTCTAGTTGTTAAAAATTCTTTGTATGTGTAATTTTTTAAAAAATTATTTATTCTTTAATTGAAAGATAATAGCTTTACAGAATTTTGTTGTTTTCTGTTAAACCTCAACACAAATCAGCCATAGGTGTCCATGTAATTTTTAAATTGAGGTATAGTTGATATACAATATAAGTTACAGGTGTACGATATAGTGATTCACACTTTTTATAGGTTATACTCCATTTATAGTCATAGGATACTGCCTATATTCCCTATGTATGTATCCTTCTAGCTTATTTTGTACATAATGTATATGTATATCATATATATGGAATTTTAAAATTTTTATTTTATTGAAGGACAGTTTGTGATGTGTTAATTTCTGCTGCATAGCGTAGCGATTCAGTTACACATATGTGGGTATGCATTCTCTTCATACTTTCCATCATGGTCTATTACAGGGTGTTGAGCGGTCTCCCGTGCTGTGCGGTAGGACTCTTGTTGGGTGCTGAGCGGTCTCCTGTGCTGTGCGGTAGGACTCTTGTCGCCCCACTCTGCATATACCATTGGCGTCTGCTGACCCCACACTCACTCCATCCCTCCCACACCCTCCCCTTGACAGCCACCAGTCTATTCCCTATGAGTCTGCTTGTTTCATAGGTAAACTCGTCCGCGTCATGTTTCAGGTTTCACATCTAAGTGATGTCGCGTGCTATTTGCCTTTCTCTTTCTCTTCCTGATTTTCTTCACTTAATATGATCGTCTCTGGGTCTATCCGCGTTGCTGCGGATAACATTATGTCATTCTTCTTGATGGCTGAGTGGTTTCCCACTATTTATATAGGCCGCGTCTTCTTTATCCATTCGTCTGTTGGGGGGCGTTTGGCTGTGAACTGTGGACAGCGCTGCCGTGAACACAGGCGTGCGGGCATCTTTTCAGATCACAGTTTGCCCAGATACTTGCCCAGGAGTGGGACCGCTGGAGCACACGCCAGCTGTTTTCAGTTTCCTGAGGAACCTCTGTTGTTCTCGTGTGTCTGTTGGCCATCTGTATGTTTTCTTTGGAAGAATGTCCATTTATTTCTTCTGCCCATGTTTCACCTGGATTTTTTTTTTATTATTGAATTGTATGAGCTGTTTGTACATTTTGGAAACTAAGCCCTTGCTGTTCACATCATTGGTGATATTTCCTCTTACTCTGTAGATGGTCGTTTCATTTGGCTCAGTTAGTAAAGAGTCTGCCTGAAATACAGGAGACCTGGGTTCGATCCCTGGGTTGGGAAGATCCCCTGGAGAAGGGAAAGGCTACTCACTCCAGTATTCTGGCCTGGAGAATCCCGTGGACGCTATAGTCCACGGGGTCGCAAAGAGTCGGACACGACTGAGCGACTTTCACTTCACTTTGCTGTGCAAAGGCTTGTGAATTTGATTAGGTCCCATTTGTTTATTTTTGCTTTTATTTTTATTGCCTTGGGAGACAGACCTAAGAAAACATTGCTACGATTTATGTCAGAGAATGTTTTCCTGTTTTCTCTTTTAGGAGCTTTATGGTGTCATGTCTCGTACTTAAATCTTAGGCTGTTCTGAGTTACTCTTGTGTGTGGTGTGAGAATGTTCCAGCTTCCCTGGTCTACACGTGGCTGTCGAGTTTCCTAGCACCACTTGCTGAAGAAGCTGTATTTTCCCCATTGTGTGTTCTCGCCTCATTTGCCGACAATTACTTGGCCGTAGGTGGGTGGCTTTATGTCTGGTGTTCTGCTCTGCTCCGATGGTCCACAGGTCTGTTTTTGCGCAAGGACCCCTCTGCTTGATCGCTGGAGCTTTGCGGTGTTGTCTGAAGTCTGGAAGGATGTTGCAGCCTGCTTCTTTCTTTTTCCTCAGGACTGCTTTGGCGATTCTCGGTCTTTTGTGGTTTCATATAGATTTTAGAATTACTTGTTTTAGTTCTGTTGTGTGTATGTAATTCTAACGGCTTCATCTTGGCAGCTACTTTTACTTGGTTGCAGCCCTATTACCTGCCATTTAGGTTGCTAAAGATTTTCACTGTTAAAAGTAAAGACAGGGTGACATCAGTGTACATAATTAGTCACATTTCTGATAGTTTTGAAGAATATTCCTTAAAAATTATAAATAAAAAGATATAAATATTTTTAAGATGTCCGATACATATTCTCAAATTGCTTTCTAGACAATGCATGCTCATTTGTAGGTCTCCGCACAGTGTTTGAGATTTGCTACTGCATCTGAGGGCACTCTCATAATGCACATTTTTCCCCAAATGTTTCTAGAAAAAATTATGATGAAAGTCTACAGGACACATTTGATCAACAACTCAGTGGCATAAAAAAAAGAAAAACGGGAAGGGAGACCGTGAACAAAGGAAAGAGATGTAACAGGTATACTTCGTGGACCTGTTAGGATCCTGATTCGTACTGGTGATCTGTGCAGTTTCAAGAGACTGGAGTATGGACTGGGTGTTAGTTAGTGTTTCGGAGCTGGTGTTAATCTAGTTAGGTGTGATAATGATATAGTGGTTACATCGGGAAAATAAGGAGCTTGTCAGTTACAGATGCATCATTATTAATGGATGAGATGGCATGCTGTCTAGGGTTTATCAATACTTTAAAAAGCTCCAGCAAGTAAAGGGGGTGGGGTGGGATAGGAGAAACATGATTGGCAAGATGTTGACATCTGCCAAAACCAGGAAACACGAGTTTATTGTTGTGTTCTCTCTAGCTTTGTGTATACTTGAAAAGTATAACATGGAACTTTTCGATTTTTCACCCTAATTAAGTTTTTGAGAGAATATTTAGACAGTATGTGCTCAAGGGGCAGGAGACGGCAGGTCTTGCTCTGTCCTCGTGGTCCAGGTGAGGGGCTCTATGGGGGTGGCGGGCCCCTGGCCAGGCCTGCCACTTCCTTCCAGACCCCAAGGACACACCCAGGATCAGGAGCCACCCTGAGGTTGCAATCACATCGGAAACAGATCTGGAGTAGTCAAGGGGGCCAGACGGAAGCAGACCACCAGGTGAGCCCCGCCTCGGCCTCCAGACCACACTGTGCCCGCGACCCCCAGTCAGCTGGGCCGTGCGCTCCCAGACTCGGGGGCTGGACACAAGCCCCGTGACCTCAGACCTGAAGCTCAGGGACGCATACACTGGAAAGCACCCCCTCTGACAGTCACCGTCGTGCGTGTGTGAAACACGAGGGGACCAAATGCATGTGCGCAACAGGCCTTTAACACCGACTGAACGGCAGCGCGTGTTGGGAGGGGCACGTACGTTCCGCGTTGTGCGTCTGAGTCAGTGAGGACGGCGGCGTCGGCGTCTGACGTCGGCCGCTCCCCGGCCGTGTGGGTCTGGCAGCCCCTCGGGTGGGTGTGTAAACCACGGGACGTCAGACTCGGCTCGTTTCCCTCCGTGGGGTCTACTTTCAGCGCGTCTGCTACTGACGGCGGCTTTCCCTGCAGTGCAGTCAGGTGGGAGGTCACGGGCCTGGAGACGAGACAGGCCTCGGGTCTAACTTGGCTTCACCGCTGGGAGCGGCGTGGGGATGAGGAGTCAGTGAACCGGGCAGACAGCACGCTTCTGATAACGCCTGTGCCCTTTTCCCCATCGAGGAGGACCCTGAGGCTTATTATTTCCAATCCAAGGCGTTCGTAATGCCCAGTAATAGGGGGCTCAAAAAAGGGGAGACTTTCTATGAAAAAGCCTGCCTTATTAGCTGACACACTTTTGAGCTCTGAGAGAAGTCCGAGCTATGGAAACACCTCTAACTGCAACCACCAGGAAGCGGTCTCCGGTTGCTTCTGTGAACACCACTGCTTGTACCGTCTTCTGTTATTTTTGCTGATTAAAAAGAGGGCAGTGATCATGAAAATTCGGTAGGTAATCAACAGTCATGAATTATCCCTTCTTTCATAAAGTTGAATGTTTTAAAACCAGCCAAACAAGAAAGAATCTGGAGATTTTAAATTCCTGGAACAATCACCAGGAATAAAGATGATGTGGTGTGTATTACTCAGCCATAAAAAGGAATGAGAAAGGATTGCCATTTGCAGAGATGTGGATGGACCTAGAGATTGTCATAGAGACTGAAGTCAGTCAGAAAGAGAAAAATATATCGTCACTTACTTGTGGAATCTATAAAAAATGGTATGCGTGCATGCCAGTCATGTCCAACTCTTTGCAACCCCCATGAACTGTCTACAGAATTTTCCAGGGAAGAATATTGGAATGAGTTGCAATTTTCTACTCCAGGGGCTCTTTCCCACCCAGGGATCGAACCCATGTGTCTCGCATTGGCAGGTGGATTCTTTACCACTGAGCCTGGGAAGCCCAGAAAAATAGTGTAGATGAAGTTATTTGCAAAGCAGAAATAGTCTCAGATGTAGAGAACAAACCTGGTTAGCACGG
Organism: Bos taurus; assembly: GCF_002263795.3. Taxonomy (NCBI): domain Eukaryota; kingdom Metazoa; phylum Chordata; class Mammalia; order Artiodactyla; family Bovidae; genus Bos; species Bos taurus. Next base: position 101,820,344 of record NC_037337.1, read on the forward strand.
TGGGAGGTGACACATGTGAAAATAGAGAGCTAATGGGAGCCTGCTGGACAGCACAGGGACGAGACCCAGCGGCCTGCGGTGACCTGAATGGGAAGCAACTCTGACAAGGAGAGGGTGTGGGTATACGTGTAGATGAGCCACTTTGCTGAACAGAAGGAAATAGCCCAGTATTGGAAAACAGCTGTACTTCAATCCTCGATCAATCTGTCAGTCTCTGGAACATGTCATAGCATCACTAGGAGTCTCACTCATTAGAAAAACATCAGCTTATCAAGCATGTCAGCTGCCTCCAGCACTGTCCCCCTGTGTATCACGGGCATTTGTCCCAAGGAAGGCTGCATCCGGGGCCCTGAAGCCAGGGCAGGACCATCGTGCTTTGCTACAGCCCTGGCCTCACCCTGCCTTGATTCGTGGAGGCAGTTTATCTGTCCCAGTCTGGATGCCGGGCTCCCAGAAGGAGGACCCCGTCCAGGCCATCCTGGTGTGGCCCAGGCGCCTGGCGCCGGGTCCCGAAGCTGACAGCCGCGCAGTGAGTCACTGCTCTTGCCTTTGCTGGTCGTGGTTCAGTCGCTCAGCCGTGTCCGGCTCTTTGAACCCCGTGGACTGCAGCACGCCAGGTCGGGAGCTACATTCACTCCCTTTGCTCTGCTCACCAAGAGGAGAATCACTGAGTCCTCTTTGCGTCAGGAAGGAAGGCTTTTCAATACTAACATATTGTCAGCAGCACTGGGTCCCCACTGCCATGCAGAGTTTTCTCTACTCACGGCGGGTCGGGGATCCCTCTCGTTGCCTTGTGCAGACTTCTCACCGCAATGGCGTCTCGGGCTGTGGAACTCAGGCTCAGGGCCCGTGGGCCCCCGTGGCTGTGGTGTGGGGGCTTTGGTGTTGTGTGTGTGGGCTTTGGTGTTGTGGTGTGTGTGGGTTTTGGTGGCTGTGGTGTGTGGGCTTTGGTGGTTATAGTGTGTGGGCTTTGGTGTTGTGCTGTGTGGGCTTTGGTGGCTGTGATGTGTGGGTTTTGGTGGCTGTGGTGTGGGGGCTTTGGTGTTGTGTGTGTGGGCTTTGGTGTTGTGGTGTGTGGGCTTTGGTGTTGTGGTGTGTGTGGGTTTTGGTGGCTGTGGTGTGTGGGCTTTGGTGTTGTGGTGTGTGGGCCCTGGTGGTTGTGGTGTGTGGGCCCAGTCATTGGGGAATATGGGCCCTACCGCCCTGTGACGTGTGGGATCTTCTTGGGCCAGGGATCGAACTGGTGTCCTTTGCATTGCAAGATGGATTCTTAACCACTGGACCATCAGGAAGTGAAGCCGCTCGGTTGTGTCCAACTCTTTGCGAGCCCTGGACTGTAGCGCCAGGCTCCTCTGTCCATGGAACTCTCCAGGCAAGAATCCTGGAGTGGGTTGCCATTTCCTTCTCCAGGGGGTCTTCCCAACCAGGCATGGAACCCAGGTCTCCCGCATTGTGGGCAGACGCTTTACTGTCTGAGACCCCAGGGAAGCCCCTGGAACACCAGGGCAGCCCAGAAAGAATGATTCACTACAAGAAAACGGCCCTCTTGAACCCTGCATTACACAAGTAAGTTCTCCTCTGATCATTGGCAAGTGTTTCCTCTCGCCCCTCCGTGTATACAGCTGCTGCTGTTTCTGGGCTATGCCCATTTCAGTGACTTTACCCAGTTTCTGGAATGTTGTTGGGTCAATAAATGGCCCCAGATAAACACTGCTCCTTTTTCCTGCGTGTTGCCTCAGTTCTGTTTCAGTGAAGACAGCCGAAGTACCCTGCTAGCTTTACAGCCTTGGGTAAGGACTCCAGGTTTCCTTTTTACATCGTCTTCATGCAGGGACATGCAGAAGCTTTACTGGCTTCAGGAATTCACTGAGCCGGAGGAGGTGCCCCTGCGCCCCTAGATCAGGAACCAGTCACTCAACACTTCGCCAACCCCGCTGTGTTCCTGGACTAAGTAGAAAAAACCACCGCTCTCAGTTCAGTCTGTAAACTCAGTATTTTCTTAATCCTCTGCTACTTCAGCCGCCTCATTTCAACTCGAGCTTGGGGATAAGAACTAAAGATACTAACAAAGACAAGACAACAAAGACAGAACTTCCTTACATCAAACGAGGATATCTAATAATGAAGCCTACACTGCCAAGAGTCACTGAGCACCTTTAAGTTTCAAAACAAGCGTTCCAGAGAAGAGATGATGGTCTGACATTCTACCACTAAGGGCCAGAATTATACCTGCCAGCAGAATTATCCCCAGTCCCTTGTTCCTTCCTTACCAGGTCATCCTGCTCATTCCACTCCATGCCATCCAGCTAAAAAGCTAAGATGTGGTGTCTTCCTCCAGCCTCTTGGAGGAATTAATTATATGCTAAGGAGTAGCTCATGCTATTAATGTCCTGTAATGTGGTTTAGGACTTCCCTGGTGGCTCAGGCGGTAAAGAATCTGCCTGCAGTGCAGGAGACAGGGGTTCTAGCCTTGGGTCAAGAAGATCCCTGTAGAAAGAAATGGCAACCCACTCCAGTTTTCTTGCCTGGAGAATCCCATGGACAGAGGAGCCTGGCGGACTACAGTCCATGGGGTCACACAGAGTCAGATACAATTGAGTGACTAACAAGCTGAGAAAGGATAGTTGAATTTAATTGGAAAACTAAATAGTAACTCTATTCCTTTCCAAGGCAAACCATTCAATATCACAGTAATCCAAGCCTGTGCCCCAACCAGCAATGCTGAAGAAGCTGAAGTTGAACAGTTCTATGAAGACCTACAAGACCTTTTAGAACTAACACCCCCAAAAGATGTCCTTTTCATTATAGGGGACTAGAATGCAAAAGTAGGAAGTCAAGAAACACCTGGGGTAACAGGCAAATTTGGCCTTGGAATACAGAATGAAGCAGGGCAAAGGCTAATAGAGTTTTGCCAAGAGAACGCACTGGTCATAGCAAACACCCTCTTCCAACAACACAAGAGAAGACTCTACACATAGACATCACCAGATGGTCAACACCGAAATCAGACTGATTATATTCCTTGCAGCCAAAGATGGAGAAGCTCTATACAGTCAGCAAAAATAAGACCAGGAGCTGACTGTGGCTCAGATCATGAACTCCTTATTGCCAAATTTCAGACTTAAATTGAAGAAAATAGGGAAAATCACTAGACCATTCAGGTATGACCTAAATCAAACCTCTTATGATTATACAGTGGAAGTGAGAAATAGATTTAAGGGACTAGATCTGATAGATAGAGTGCCTGATGAACTATGGACTGAGGTTCATGACATTGTACAGGAGACAGGGATCAAGACCATCCCCAAGAAAAAGAAATGCAAAAAAGCAAAATGGCTGTCTGGGGAGGCCTTACAAATAGCTGTGAAAAGAAGAGAAGTGAAAAGCAAAGGAGAAAAGGAAAGATATAAACATCTGAATGCAGAGTTCCAAAGAATAGCAAGGAGAGATAAGAAAGCCTTCTTCAGTGATCAATGCAAAGAAATAGAGGAAAACAACAGAATGGGAAAGACTCGAGATCTCTTCAAGAAAATTAGATACCAAGGGAACATTTCATGCAAAGATGGGCTTGATAAAGGACAGAAATGGTATGGGCCTAACAGAAGCAGAAGATATTAAGAAGAGGTGGCAAGAATACACAGAAGAACTGTACAAAAAAGATCTTCATGACCCAGATAATCATGATGGTGTGATCACTAACCTAGAGCCAGACATCCTGGAATGTGAAGTCAAGTGGGCCTTAGAAAGCATCACTACAGACAAAGCTAGTGGAGGTGATGGAATTCCAGTTGAGCTATTTCAAATCCTGAAAGACGATGCTGTGAAAGTGCTGCACTCAATATGCCAGCAAATTTGGAAAACTCAGCAGTGGCCGCAGGACTGGAAAAGGTCAGTTTTCATTCTAATCCCAAAGAAAGGCAATGCCAAAGAATACTCAAACTACCACACAATTGCACTCATCTCACATGCTAGTAAAGTAATGCTCAAAATTCTCCAAGCCAGGCTTCAGCAATACGTGAACCATGAACTTCCAGATGTTCAAGCTGGTTTTAGAAAAGGCAGAGAACCAGAGATCAAAATGCCAACATCTGCTGGATCATGGAAAAAGCAAGAGAGTTCCAGAAAAACATCTATTTCTGCTTTATTGACTATGCCAAAGCCTTTGACTGTGTGGATCACAATAAACTGTGGAAAATTCTTCAAGAGATGGGAATACCAGACCACATGACCTGCCTCTTGAGAAATCTACATGCAGGTCAGGAAGCAACAGTTAGGACTGGACATGGAACAACAGACTGGTTCCAAATAGGAAAAGGAGTACGTCAAGGCTGTATATTGTCACTCTGCTTATTTAACTTCTATGCAGAGTACATCATGAGAAACACTGGGCTGGAAGAAGCACAAGCTGGAATCAAGATTGCTGGGAGAAATATCAATAACCTCAGATATGCAGCTGACACCACCCTTATGGCAGAAAGTGAAGAAGAACTAAAGAGCCTCTTGATGAAAGTGAACGAGGAGAGTGAAAAAGTTGGCCTAAAGCTCAGCATTCAGAAAACGAAGATCATGGCATCTTGTCCCATAACTTTATGGAAAATAGATAGGGAAACAGTGGAAACAGTGTCAGACTTTATTTTTTGGGGCTCCAAAATCACTGCAGATGGTGATTGCAGCCATGAAATTAAAAGACGCTTACTCCTTGGAAGGAAAGTTATGACTGACCTAGATAGCATATTAAAAAGCAGAGACATTACTTTGCCAACAAAGGTCCGTCTAGTCAAGGCTATGGTTTTTCCAGTGGTCATGTATGGATGTGAGAGTTGGACTGTGAAGAAAGCTGAGCGCCGAAGAATTGATGCTTTTGAACTGTGGTGTTGGAGAAGACTCTTGAGAGTCCCTTGGACTGCAAGGGGATCCAACCAGTCCATTCTCAAGGAGATCGGCCCTGGGTGTTCTTTGGAAGGAATGATGCTAAAGCTGAAACTCCAATACTTTGGCCACTTCATGCGAAGAGTTGACTCATTGGAAAAGACTCTGATGCTGGGAGGGATTGGGGGCAGGAGGAGAAGGGGTCAACATGGATGAGATGATTGGATGGCATCACGGACTCAATGGACATGGGTTTGAGTAAACTCCAGGAGCTGGTGATGGACAGGGAGGCCTGGAGTGCTGCGGTTCATGGGGTTGCAAATAGTCGACACGACTGAGCGACTGAACTGAACTGAACTGAAACATGAACACGGTGTGCGCATCCGGGTGTTGGGGAAAGGCGGCCCTCTGGCGCCCCCTCAGGGAGCAGCAGTTACAGTCTCAGGAGCTCACGGACAGGTCGGATCTGACTCCGTCCGTGGATACGCTGGGGGCCCCACCGGCTCAGCCACAGCAACAAAGCAAAGCGTTTGTTTGCCGATAGCAGGCTGTTACCAGGAAAGAGGATTGTGGGCGAATCCAAGAGATCCCGGCGATGGGGCCCCAGCTAGGAGACAGGACCTGATTATGCAAACAGCGAGGTTTGATTTGAATTTTAAAAACGGAACCCAGGGAGGCATGCTGAGGACTTATTTTTCAAATGATGTGTTTTTGTTTTTTTTTCAAAAGGACTTTGATGCCTGTCCCCTCAGACAAATAAGATCCCTTAGGTTTACTGAATCAGTTACTTGGAAGGAATTTGTGTCCCTCAGGGTGGGCTGAAGCCTAGCGCCCCTGAGTGACAAGTGCTGAGTGTCTTCCTCTTCCGTTTCTCCTTTTTCTTAGTGGTGTCCACTGTCCTACAATTGGTATTCTTGATCACATGTCTGTGTGTGGGAGTAGAAAGGTCAAGAAGGTCACAACTGTGAACAGGAAGAGACGAAGGCAAGAGAGACTTGATCGAACTCTAACCCCAATCCCTCAGCACTCCCAGAACGTGAGAATTTTGTTTAAAAGATGGGGAAATCTTGAGAAAAATGTTGATTTCCACATCTGCTGGCACGTGCTCTTTCTGTCTGAAGCATCACCAGCACCACACACGAGTGTGCGCACACACGCACCTCCTTGCCTTGCCTGCCAGATTCTTCTTTAGCTTTCTGTTTAGACTTCACTTCCCAGACCCTAAATCTGAGAACGGTTTTCCTCTTAGCATTTCCCGTAGGACCCTGTACATTCTCCAGCACAACGCCTATCACAGAATAAACACTTTACTACATGAGAGCTCCATGAAGGCAGGGACCAGATCTGCCTTTTCCCGCCATTCTAGTCCCAGTTCCTGGAATGGCAGCCAGTAAGTGTTTGTAGAGTAAGTGAATTCCCATGAGTCTCTGTAAGACTTCTTTATAGAGCCTTTGTGTATCTCTCTGAATAATGTCTGTTCAGTCTGGTTGTTCGGGTTGTCTACTGTACAAGAACATCTAGCAGAATTGGGAGGGGAGGCTGGAATGCAGCTCATGTTCTCACCACCAGGCCCTTGTCACTGGCTTGGAGCCCACTTGGAGGAAGAGGTGTCTTCTTCTGATTGGCAGTGCCGCACAATACCGGCTTTGAGCAGCCCAGCTCTGATCAACACTTCATGTCTTCAAAAGGAAGTGGGAATTCTCCCTCCCATTCCTAGAAAGGCTGGGACGGAGTGTTTTTAAGGGAACTGTTTCTTTAGGTCCTCTGAAGTGAAAGTCGCTCAGTCGTGTCCGACTCTTTGTGACCCCGTGGGCTATACAGTCCCTGGGATTCTCCAGGCCAAAACACCGGAGTGGGTAGCCCTTCTCTTCTCCAGGGGATCTTCCCGACCCAGGCATCGAGCCCAGGTCTCCCGCATTGCAGGCGGATTCTATACCAACTGAGCTATCAGGGAAGCCCCCTCATTAACTTTTTCTTAAACCTGAAGTGAAGGGAAGTGAAAGTCTGACTCTTTGTAACCCCATGGACTTCTCCAGGCCAGAATACTGGAGTGGGTAGCCTTTCCTTTCTCCAGGGCATCTTCCCGACTCAGGGATGGAAGCGGGGTCTCCCGCATTGCAGGCGGATTCTTTACCAGCTGAGCCACCAGGGAAGCCCAAGAATATTGGCGTGGGTAGGCTATCCCTGCTCCCGGGGATCTTCTCCACCCAGGGATGGAACCCAGGTCTCCCGCATTGCAGGCAGATTCTCCACCAGCTGAGCCACCAGGGAAGCCCCACCGCCGGCCATCAAGGCCGAGACTCTGACCCCGTTCGCGGCCACGCCGGCCCTCACTCTCCTCCGATTTCTGTCTCCTGCAGGGTTTGGGATGGCCACTCCAGCGACAGTGGGCGGGAAGGTCTTCCTGATCGGCTACGGCCTCCTCGGGTGCTCCAGCACCCTCCTGTTCTTCAACCTCTTCCTGGAGCGCCTGATCACCGGCATCGCCCACGTCACGAGGTGGTGCGGCGCCCGGCGGCCAGGGAGGCGGGCGGGCCGGCGCGCGCGGAGCCCGGGGCGGGCGGCGGCGGCCGGGAAGCCGTCCGTGCGCGTCGTGCTGCTGGCGCTGGGCGCCGCCTCCCTGGCGCTGTGCTGCGGGGCCGCCGCCCTGTACGCGGCCGCCGAGGGCTGGGGCTACCTGGACGCGCTCTACTTCTGCTTCGTGGCCTTCAGCACCATCGGCTTCGGGGACCTGGTCAGCGGCCAGCAGGCGCGCTACGACGGCCAGGGCCTCTACCGCGTGGCCAACTTCGTCCTCCTGCTCTCGGGCGTCTGCTGCCTCTACTCGCTGTTCAACGTCGTGTCCATCCTCGTCCGGCAGGCGGTGAACTGGGCCCTGGGCCGGGCGGCCGGCGCGGGCTGCCGGCGGGGCCGGGGCCGCGGCGGGCCGCCCCGCAGGAACGCCGTGGGGCCGGGCCGCGTGCGCAGCGGGGCCCGCGGGGCCGCGGAGGCGGACGGCAGCTCGGGCGCGCGGCGCCTCTCGGGCGAGATGGTCTCCATGAAGGACCTGCTGGCGGCCAACAAGGCCTCCCTGGCCGCCCTCCAGAAGCAGCTGTCCGAAGCGGCCAGCGGCCGCCCGCGCCGGGCGAGCACGCCGCCTGCGGACGACGAGTTCTCCGGGGGCGTGGGCGCCTTCGCCGTCATGAACGGCAGGCTGGCGGAGACGAGCGCCGGCAGCTAGGAGCGCGGCGCCCCCGGGCGCCTCCTGGAGCTGCTCCTTCCCGCCTGGAGCCCCACTGGAGAGGTCTCTTCTTCTCCAGCAGGCTGCCCCGTCCCAGGGCTGCGGGACCGTGAAGCCTCGATGCCTCTCTCCTTACCTCCATCCTTCTTTAAGTCTGAATTCACTCTAGAAATGAACCACACAAGCAGTCAGTGCGTGGTCTCCTGACTCGTCTTGCTCCAGAATTTGAACCCAAGAGACGGACGGCTTACTTAAGCCTCGATTTCCTGCTGTTCCGTTCTTCATCTGGAAATACAGATCCTGAAGATGCGAGTTCTCCCCTGGAAGTCCGAACGACTGAGTTCACAGCCTCTCCGAGGCCTTTCAGCGAAGGCAGAACGCGACTGGGCTTTCTTTTTGCTGAGCTGCCTTCCGAGCGGATGTTTCTGGGGTGCTGCAGCTATGGAAATCACCTGTTCCTCCTTATGCCTGCTTCTCTGTTTTTGTTTTTCTGTTATTTGTAAGATCTTGAGGCTTGACTGAGGTGCATGTGGACCTCAGCATGGTTAAGAAAATAAAATTCAGCTTCAGGCCTTTAAACCGCAGCAAGGTGATGGGGAGAGTCCGCTCTTGTCCCTGAAGACTGGAGCTTACCGTGTTCCTCTGAACGGTCCCAGAGACCACTGTATTTTTACCAGGGCTTGGGGCCCATTGCAGAGATAACGACTATTTATTAAAATTGAAAATTTAATAAAGCCTTATTTTATTAACAAAGCTTACATGAGTGCTCATTAAGCATATTGGGGTAGAGTGCTTCATTGAACAGGTACTTACTGCGCTCACAGAAAAAGGAAATAAGAAATTAACCTTTAGGGATTGTGAACATCATCTTGGATTCTTGGCTGGAGAAACATTCTAGACCGGATAATGAAACCTGGCTTTTCCTGTCTAATCCTCTTGGGTCCTGCCTCGTGGGACTGTAACAAGCCTGATGATATTACTTGGCATATTGTTAAAGCAGACCATGCTACGAAAGAGGGCTGCTGATCTTCATCAATGCAAAAGGTTTGGGGCATGAGAGCAGGGTTTATAAGCAATAGTTGCTGTTTTTTATAAGCTAAGAATGATGTCCACATGACACTTTCAGAAATGAGGAGGAAAGATGGCCCCATAAAGAGGATAATGCAGAAAAGCCCTGCCTGGTGAAACTGAACTGTTAAGCAGAAACGTCAGACTGGGAGGACCCTTAGGAACCATCTCATCCAACCTCCTTGCTTTTGACAGAAGGAGACAGAGGCCAGAAGGGATTGCCCCTCGTCTGGGCGCTCTGGCTGATGGTGAACAGCCGGGAGAAGCACCCTGGTCTCTGAAGAGGTCTGGGCTCTTGGCCCATGATCCACCCAGCCTCAGAACCCGCAACGGCTCCCTGTCCAGGCTGTTGACTTTTCTTCCATCTGGCAAACCCAAGTATTTCCTTTAAGATCCCAGGAGTGCTCTAGATCCAAAGTGTGATAAGCAGCAGCCCTAGGCTTTGAACTTAGGGCTCCTGAGGCTCCAAAAATCAGAGACCTTCAACCATTACTTCATAATACAATTAAAGGGCGGCAGCCTGGAGTACTGCAAAACCCTTGTTAGGAGCCTCTGTCATAAACCCATTGCCCCGGGGGCTTTACCCTGCAAGAGGCACTGTGGGGAAGTGGGGGGTGGGTGGAGCTGGGTCCCCATCCCTAGGGGCTTTCTTTTATTTTTAAAATTTTTATTTTATATTGGAGTATAGCCAATTAACAATATTGTGATCGTTTCAGGTGGACAGCAAAGGGCCTCAGCCATACGTGTGCATGCGTCCATTCTCCCCCAGACTCCCCTCCCATCCAGGCTGTTTTGGGAAGAGAGGCAGGAATCTGTGCTGCACCAAAAAGTCCAAGCAGGGGGCGGGCCGGAGGACTGCGGTGAGCGTGCCCCTGACGGCCGGGGAGGTGGCGGCTCTCTGAAACTGAGGGTGAGTCTGAAACGCTCCCAACATCCCCGCCTCCACGCTCACAAGCTTCAGGTGACAGGTATCAACAGCACACGAGCACAGAGACCCTCTCTCAGAAGGGTGCAAGGAGAAAACCTAAACTTCAAGATCAAACTGACCTCGCCCCGGCTAATCAGGTTTCATCCTAAACACAAGGCACTGCTTCTGGACTGCGAGCCTGAGGAGCACCGAGGGTAACCATAGCAACGGCAACCTCAAAGCCAGCCCAAGTCCTAATAGAGTAATTCAAGCATTCACACCAAGCATTCATCAGGAGGAAAGGCATGCTCGTATCTAGGCATAAAAGCTCTGCCTCAGTCTCTACTGGCATATACAAGATGCCCAACTTTCAAGAAAAAAATGATGAGGCAGGCAAAAAAAATTTAAAAAGAAAACATTCTCCAGGACAAAGCAACTATCTGATCTGAAATGAATATTAGAAATATCTGGCAGGGAATTTAAAATCACCATCATTAGTAAGTTAAAGATTCAACAGGGAAAGGTGGACATCAGGCAACATCAGATAGATAATTTCAGTAGGGAGATGGAACGTATAAGCATCAAGTAGAAATGCTAGAAATAAAAAGCACAGCAACAGAGATGAATGGTGCCTTCAACGGACTTATATTAGTCGACTGCCACAGCTAAGAAGAGAATCCATGAACTTGAAGATAGAAACTGCTCAAACTAAGATGGAAAGAGATGAGAGTGAAAAAGAAAATCATGACATCGGGAGCTTTGGGACAATGTCAAATGGGTTATCCCAGAAGACAATGAGAACAGAGCAGAAGATACTTTAGAAGAAATGATAGCTGACAGCTTTCCAAAATTAATGACAGAAACAAAGAAGATCCAAGAAGCTCAGAGAACACCTACCAAGTTTTATATAACATACATACATACATATTACATACATACATATATGTATAGATACATATGTATAAACACACATATAATACACAAACACACACTGGATATATCTAGGCATATAATCAAACTGCAGAAAACAAAAGACAAAGAATCTTGAAGACAGCTAGAAAAATAGGTACAGTCACAGGCGCAAGATAAGAATTAGATCTCATCAGAAACCATGCATATAATAAAAAAATAGTATGACATCTTTAAAGCACTGAAATTTTAAAAAGAAGCCCTGTCAATCCAGAATTCTATATCCATCAAAAATCCTTCAAACAGGGAGGAGAAGCAAATACTTTCTCAAACAAAAATCTAGCGAATTCACTGCCAGCAAATCTACCTTTCAAGAAATGTTTTTTAAAGTTTTTTAATATTTTAAAACAATGAGAGATAAAGAGCATAGAAGAATTCTAATTAGTGAAAGTAGAAAAAAGTAGTGAAATAGCGAATTATCGTTAGAACCCCAAAGTGGTAATTGCTGCGGGCGAGACCTACGGACTAGTAATGTAAAAATTTAAGCAGAACCAGGGTGTGTACAGTCTCAAAGGACCTCCACCAACTACCAAAATATTTAGGCATTACAAAAAGAACTTTACGGTGGAGAATTTTAGTAACTTTGAAGTGGAGAATTCTGGCAGACACCACTTTAATCAAGTGAGCAGAGCTAATGTTACCAGTCGTGCATACCGACATCGGAAATGACGAGTTGAGATGGGGGTAGCAACTGAGGCATCCTTGCCGATGACATCAGTCTAATCTCACACACAGACTTAAATTGAGGGATGCTCTACACAATTACTGACAGCTATTCTTCAAAAGTCTCAAGCCAATGAAAGACAAGCCTAAGGAGGCATGACGACTGAATGCCGTGTGGGGTCCTTCATTGGATCCTGGAATATAAAACAAATGTTAGTGGACAAACCAAGGTGACATTCAGTCAATTCTGTAGTCTACTTAATAGTATTATACCTATGTTACAGTCTTAGTTTTGATAATTGTTCTATGGTTATGTAAGATGTTAAGTAAGAAGTTGGATAAAAGGTATATGGAAACTCTGCATTATTTTGCAATTTGACTGTAAGTCTAAAATGATCTCAAGTTAAAAAGAAAACACCCAAGACTGTCTCGAGTTTGCACACAACCAGTCACACCGGGGTGTGGGCTGTAACTTGAGTGCAACTTGAGAACTGAGACTACAGTTTGGTTCTCAAGTCCTTGCAGGTCTTGGCCTTGCTCGAAAGCAGTAAGACTTCCCTGGCAATCCATTGATTAAGACACTGTCCTTCCAACACAGGAGATGTGGGTTCAATCCCTGGTTGGGGAACTAGGAACCCACATGCTACGAGACCAAAAATTAATTAATTAAAAAAATAAAGCAGTGATTTTGTGAGTGTGCACCCCAGATCAGCAGCAACAGCAGAAACGGGGCACTGGGTGGGAATGAAAATTCTCTGGCCACACACCTGACTTCAGGAATCAGAAGCTCTCATGGGGAGAGGGGAGGAGAGCATGAGCTGCATGGAGAGAGCAACATGGAAACTTACACTACCATATGTAAAATAGTAGTCAAGGGGAGTGTGCTGTGTGGCTCTAGGAACTCAGATAGGGGCTCTGCACCAACCCAGAGGGGTGGGAGGGGAGGGAGATGGGAGGGGGGTTCCAAAGGGAGGGGACACATGTAAACCTATGGCTGAGTCATGCTGAGGGTTGACAGAAAACAGCAAAATTCTGTGAGGCAATTATCCTTCAACTAAAAACTAAGAAAAGGAATCAGAAGCTCTGAGGGTAGGGCCAGAAATCTTTAACAAATTTTCTAGGCATTTTTATTCCCCAATAAAGAAAGCTTTCCTGAGCCTGAGCTATAAAGGACAGGAAAGAGACCCTCCTCCGGGCCCAGCCTGCAACCCCTCAGGCTGTGCCCCTGTGGCTGGATCCCAGTGCCTCCCAGAAATTAGCATCGTCTGCACCTCAGAGCCATTGCTAATCATCTTGAATTTCCCAGGCACACGGATAATTCCTCTGGGATCTATGCTCTCTGAAAGTTACTAGATGCAAGTGATGCTTTAGCCTTCTGGATTTAGGCAGAAGGCAATGCTTTCCTGTATCCAAGGGAATTGTTTTTAAAAATACATCATCTCATAGTTGTCCTTTGGTAGAAGGTTTCTGTGTATCCCTTGAGCATTTGCTGATTGAATTTTGTTTACTCTTCCCAGCAGCGGGCCTTGGAATTTAAGTCATTCCAGAATTCCCTGCCGTCAGGAGCCATGCATCCAATCCGTGCATGTGTGCGTGCTAAGTCACTCCAGTTGGTTCCAGCTCTTTGTGACCCTATGGACCACAGCCCATGGCTCCTCTGTCCATGAGATTCTCCAGGCAAGAATTCTGGAGTGGGTTGCCATGCCCTCCTCCAGGGGATCTCCCTGACCCAGGGATCAAACCCACATCTTTTACATCTCCTGCATTGGCAGGCGGGTTCTTTACCACTAGCGCAGCCTGGGAAGCCCTCCGTATGTACTGCTGCTGCTAAGTCGCTTCAGTCGTGTCCGACTCTGTGGGACCCCATAGACGGCAGCCCACCAGGCTGTCCTCCGTCCCTGGGATTCTCCAGGCAAGAACACTGGAGTGGGTTGCTATTTCCTTCTCCAGTGCATGAAAGTGAAAAGTGAAAGTGAAGTCGCTCCGTCGTGCCCGACTCTCAGCGACCCCATGGACTGCAGCCCACCAGGCTCCTCCTTCCATGGGATTTTCCAGGCAAGAGTACTGGAGTGGGGTGCCATTGCCTTCTCCACAGTATGTACTGCCTTCCTCAAAATCACCATAGTCCCCTAGGGAGGTTGTTTTTAATGCCGATTTTCAGGACTCTGCCCAGACCTTCTCCGTCAGAACCTCTATGGGTGGGGCTAAGGAATCTACATTTTTAATTTTAATATGCATCCACCCTCCCCATAAAAATCAGTCCTTTGGCATATTAATATTTCAGAACCACTGCCTGGCAGGGTGAGGTGGGGGGAAGAAAAGGACCTGTCTCCGTTTGATGAGAAGGATTCATGAACACCCGAGATTGTAAATTACAGCAGAGCATTGTGCATTCAGGTCGGTTGGGCTGATGGCTGTTGAGATGATCAAAAACCTGCATGGTGCACCTATTCCCATGATACCTTCTTGACTTTGTCTAACCCATACGCGAACATGGGCACCACGTCATCTGCTTCTCCACATGCGTTAGAAACATTCATCGCTGCTTTCTCGTGGGTCCTTGAAAGTCAGCTCAATATTTAGCACGTCTCAAGACCTGCCCCGGTGAGCTGCTTTGAAGGTACAGCGCAAATCTCTGGGAGCCCCTAACTTCAGGGACACACTGAAAGCACATTATGTAACCAAGAGTTGGAAACAAAGCATCCGAAACATTTCCACGATGACCAGAGAGAAGTGAGAGTCCATGTAGACTGAGAAAGTCAGGGAGGTCTGCGTGGAAAAGTGGGCTGGAAGCAAGGGCTGGGAGAATGGGCATGCGCATTGGGGAGCTCCGTGTAGAAGGCGGGGCAGGCGAGGAGGGGAGGGAGGGTCATGGCGGCAGGCAGGGTGTGTCTGCATCAGAGCTGAGGTGATGAGCACCTCCCCTGCCCAGGGAGGTCGGGATTGGAAGCGAGCTTGAAGGCAGAGGAACCTGCTTGCTCATCTTTTTCCGAAATTCTTTCTTCCCTCCTCTACGGAAAGTCAGATGGTGACTGCTAGCCAGGAAATTAAAAGATGCTTGCTCCTTGGAAGGATAGCTGTGACCCACCTAGACAGCATATTAAAAAGCAGAGACATTACTCTGCCAACAAAGGTCCATCTAGTCAAGGCTACGGTTTTTCCAGTAGTCATGTATGGATGTGAGAGTTGGACTGTGAAGAAAGCTGAGTGTTGAAGGATTGATGCTTTTGAACTGTGGTGTTGAAGAAGACTCTTGAGAGTCCCTTGGACTGCAAGGAGATCCAACCAGTCTGTCCTAAAGGAGATCAGTCCTGGGTGTTCATTGGAAGGACTGATGCTGAGGCTGAAACTCCAATATTTTGGCCACCTAATGGGAAGAGCTGACTCATTTGAAAAGACCCTGATGCTGGGAGGGATTGAGGGCAGGAGGAGAAGGGGACGACAGAGGATGAGATGGCTGGATGGCATCACCAACTTAATGCACATGAGTTTGGGTGAACCCCGGGAGTTGGGGATGGATAGGGAGGCCTGGCGTGCTGAGATTCATGGGGTCACAAAGAGTCGGACACAACTGAGCGACTGAACTGACTGATACTGATACTGAAGGGGAGTCTGCTCTGACTCTTCTCTTTCCTTTACTAGAATCTCTTCCCTTCTTGGTCATCCTGGGTCCTCTGGAGTTCTACACTAACCGCAAGGACCTTTTACATTCTCCGTGCATTGCTTAGACTTGATCTCCTGGGAATGGAAGGTAGCGACCAGCATCAATGCCTCTCACTCCTGGAGAGGGGACCTGGGACAGAGGAGAACACTAAGTGAGAGGCACCATCTGGGGAGGATGGGCAGGCAACAGCCCGTGTGTTCGCCAGGGTTCTGCGGAGAAACAGAGCCCACAGGTTGTGCAGACACAGGGATCTGTTTTAAGGGGCTGGCCATGCGAATGTGGAGGCTGGCTCGTCCAAGTCTGCAGACCAGGCTGGCACTGGGCCCGGGAAGGGCTGACCGTGTGGCTCCGGTCCAAAGAGAGTCCCAGGCCGAAGACTCTCCTCCTCCAGGGACCTCAGTCTTTCCTGTTGACATCTTCAACTGATTGGAGGAGGCTCACCCACATTTTGAAAGATCACCGGCTTGACTCAAGGTCTACCAATTTAATTGTTCATCTCATCTCAAAATACCTCCATAGCAACATCCAGACTGGCGCTTGACCAAATATTTGGGTACCTTGCCCAAACCAAGTTGACATAAAGTTAACCGTCATCACACCCACTAAATCCCTCAGAGCCTAAAGCAGAAGAAAATCAGAAGCTCTCCTAAGCCCTGAAATGCCCTCCATTCGGGCTTCACGGAGGATGCCTCTCAGCTCCGAGGGAGAGGCGGCACTCCTCTGAGTGTCCGGGACCCCCCGCCACTTTCCCTCCGCTCAAGGGGCATCTGTGGCTGCTTTCTGCACCCCCGGGGTTCTGCCCCTCCCTTCACGCAGTCGACCTCTTTCCCAGGCAACCACTCTCTGTGTTCAGTTTTCCCTGCTCCAGTCGCCAGGGTGGTTCCCATCTCCAAGCGCCCCGTGAGGGGGAGCCCCGAGATGAGAGCCTCTTACCTAGATCAGCTGAGACTGAGGAAGGGACGATTCTGTCCTCCTCTGAAGGTGGAGGCTGCCGTCTGTAGATCCCTCTCTGTCCTTTTCCTTCAGCAGGCACCCTCTTCTCTCACTGTGCACTTGCGTCTCTCGAGAACCGTGAACAAGACGTGCTGCCCGCCCCTCTCTCCCGGGCGTCTGGCTCCGGGGCTCTGGGATGATGCTTGCTCATGAGTGTTATTCAGTAGCTCCATGGTTGTTACAATAGAGGCTTGCCTGAAGCACTAAGTTTATGCTGTATAAACTGCTATATAAAGTCTGTGTGTCTGTGTGTGTTTTATTTTCCCTGAGCTATATTCTGTAAGATTTGTTTTGAAATTTTTAGTGCGGCTCAGGGGAGAGGTGGTTTGTTCCTTCAGTCAGCCTCGAGAGAAGACCATGAGCAGGAGGGTCAGATCAGACAGTCATCCCGGCCCCTGAAGGGTGGCTGCGGAACGGGCTCTTCTTTGTTGGAGCCACATGTCAAACCACAATTTTCAAAAAGTTAAAGTAATAATTCTCAAATATACAGTGAGCAAAAAAAGATTTTTAAATAGAAGATATCTTTAACTCAGAGAAGGAACAAAAAGGAAAGAAAAAATGAGAGATGGAAAATCGTTCAAAGGACGATCGGAGATGCATCATGCATATGTTCGTACACGCACGGTGAAAGACGGATGCTGGAATAAGACCGCTAAGTTAGCTACAGGGCAGGTTAACCCTGACGCTTACACAGAAGGATGCTGGAATAAGTCCGCTAAGTTAGCTACAGAGCAGGTTAACCCTAACGTTTGTACAGAACACTCCACCAAACAAGAGCAGAACACACATTTTTTCCAAATGCACATGGACCAGTCTCCAGGATACGCCGTATGTTAGGCCACAAAATGTAAGTCTTAATAGAAAGCTGAAATAACACAGAGTGTCTTTTCCAATCACAACAGAATGAAAGTAGAAAGCAACAGCAGAAGGAGAAAATTCCAAAATCTGTGTAAATTAAATAACTCTTATACAGCCAATAAGTCAGAGAAGAAATCACAAGGGAAATCAGCAAACATCTTGAGACAAACAGTAATGAAAGCACAGCATACGGAAGCTCTCGGAAAGCGGCAGACACAGCAGAAGAGTAACATTTATGGCTATAAACGATTACATTAAAGAGAAGCAAGATCTCAAACCCACAACCTAGTTTTGCACCTCAAGGTATTAGAATATGAACAAAGTAAACTCAAAGTTAGCAGAGGAAGGAAATAACAGAGCGAAATAATAGGAAACAATAGGAAAAATAAGCAAAACCAAGAATGTGTTCTTCAAAAAAGATAAAAAAACTGATGAGCATTTAGCTAGGTTGACTAAGAAGAAATGAGAGAAGACTCAAATAACTAAAATTTAAAAAGGAAACTGGGAGCATTACTATTGATTTTACAGAAATAAGATTATAAGAGAATACTATGAGCAGTGGCGTAACAAACTGGATAACCCACGTGAAATGTAGAACTGTCTAGAAGCATGCAATTTACCAAGACTGAATCACAAAATAATATAAGGTCTGCATAGAGATTGAATGCATAATCAAAAACCTCCCAACAAAGAAAAGCCCTGGACCAGATGGCCCCCCTAGAGGAATCTACTAAGCATTTTTAAATAATGCCAATTCCTCTCAAGTTCTTTCCAAAAACTGAAACAGAGGTAACACTTTGAACTCATTCTATAACACTGCATCACTCAGACACCAAAACCTAAAAAAGAGCAGGACAAGAGAACTATAGAATGACATCCCTTATGAACACCAACGTGAAAGTCCTCAAAAAAACTAGCAAACTGAATTGAACAGCATCTTGAAAGGGTTATGCACCATGACCAAGCAGAATTTATTCCAGTAGTGCAAGGACGATCCAACACGTGGAAAGAATCACTGCAACACACCACATCAGCAGAAGGAAAGGGAGAAACACTCCATCATCTGAATTGATGCAGAAAAAGCGTTTGGCAAAACGCAGCATCGTTTCATAAGAAAAACATTCAACAAACTCAGAATATGAGGAAACAGCTCCACATAATAAAGGCCAAATATGAAAAACCCACAGCCCGTATCATGCTCGGTAATGAATGACTAAACACTTCTACTCTAAAATCAAGAACAAGACAAGAATGCCCACTTCAGCCACTTCTATTCAACATATTATTGGACAAGACAAAGAATCTATGAGAGAAACATCTAGTTTAAAAAGGAGAAAAGAGAGGGAGGCGGGGGAGGAAGGAAGGAAGAGAGGGAGGTCATTCTTTCAACCTCAGTACTTTTTGTTGCTTAATTTTACATGGATCTTTTGACAAATACCTCTTGAAAAAAGAGAAACATTTATTTGAAATGTAATGATCTTTTCTATTCTTTGTCAATTATTTTTCCTACAAAATTCAAGTAAAAATGTAATTAGTTTTCTAAATGTCATATACAGATTTATCCCATTTTTTCAATAGCTTTTATTTCTACATCTATTTACCTATCTATTTATTTATCATATTCCAATGCCTAAAAAGATGTCTGAAATTTTGTTCATATGTAAACCTGGAAACACACGGACTTAAGACGCTCGCAGTAAGTAATTCTGTGTTTTACTGTGGCTGACTCTTGATTGCTTCCTGGTGGCTATCTACCACTTTTAAATATTCAATAATTAAAATAGAAAACAAAACCAATTCAGTAACATGTAGTGGGAAAATCAGATTTCTATTTGAATACTGGCAAGTTTGTTCATTCTTCTGGCTTTCAGCTTCCCCTTCAGTGAAACAGAATAATTATGCCAATCTCACAGCTGAGTTGCACAGCTTAAAAGATTTAATGTCTATAAAATGACCAGAAGTGCCTGGCTCAGAGTAAGCTCCTAAAGGAACCTACTTTGACTCTGTTCTTGACGTGTTACAACCTCCCTCCTCTTTGAGAGCCATCCTGACAGCTGTCTCTTTTTCAGCTACCACTGTGCCTACTTGGCTAGCCACTCTGCACTGCCTCTCCTAGCTAACATTCCTAAAAGAGACCTCTAAATGAGCTGTAAATTACTGACTGTGAGTCACTAAAGCTGAAAGAGAATCTAAGGGAATGACTGGCTTTACTCTAGCATTTATGGCATTTTAGGGCCAAAGCTCTGTTCATTCAATCATCCATTCATTTAGCAAACAAAGACTGAGCCTCTACCCCCGGTCAGGTGCTGCTCTGGGCATTAGAGGACGAAAGGTGAATAAGGCCCAGCCCACCCTTAGGAGATCTTCAGACTTCAGACCCTCGTCCACAGGATGGAACTTGTCCCTTTGGTACTGACCACTTGGTGATGTCCGTGTGTAAAGCCATCTCCTGCGTTGTTGAACAAGGGTATTTGCTATGATGAGTGCACTCTCCATGCAGAATTCAGTTAACCTTTGCCCTGCTTCATTTTGGAACTTGTCAGAGGATTGGCGTCTGATGCTGAAATGGGTGTTAAGGTGGTTACCCTGCCCCCGAAGAGCTGGGTAAGGTCAGTTCAAAGCCCTCCCCTCCCTTCTCCCAAGACTGCTGTGAATTCCAGGGGAGCCATGGCTTTGGTGGTCATCGCTGGCTCTGGGATTCTTAGTGGTCTGACTTAAAACATAGGTCCTTAGGGGCCTTCCTGTATGAGCACCAGCGTGGTTCCTGTCCGGTGGGCCCTCACAAGCACACAGGCACCATTCTTTCGGATTCTCTCTCCTCTCTCTCATTTGTGACGGTTAATTTTATGTGTCAGCTTGGCTGGGCCACCAGATGCCTGGTTATCAGGCCTCTGAACTACACCACCAGCTTTCCTGCATGTCCAGCTTGCAAACGGGAGATCACGGGATCTCTCAGCCTCCATAGTCCCATGAACCAATTCCTCATAATAAATCTCTCTATATCTATAGAGCTTCCCTGGTGGCTCAGATGGTTAAAAAAAAAAAATTTGCCTGCAATACAGGAGACCCAGTTTGGATCCCTGGTTAGGGAAGATTCCCTGGAGACAGGAATAGGTACCCACTCCAGTATTCTTGCCTGAAGAATCCCAAGGACAGAGGAGCCTGGTGGGCTACAGTCCGCAGGGACACGACCGAGTGCCTAGCACACACACCTGCATCTGTATCTCTATCCTCATCCATCATGTCTCCTATTGGTTCTGTTTATCTGGGGCACCCCAACTATGCCTCCCTGCCCCACCTCACCCTCTCATGGATTATTCTGGAAACTACCAATTGTTCTCACCATTTATGAGGAATTACCTTATTTCCTTTTCTTCATTGTCTTCCTCTTTTGAATTATGCACCTTCAGTGTGAAAAGGGCCTATTGTTGAATCTGATAAATATCTCTAATTAGCTTCACAAAGGAGAATTATTTTGAATTATTGCTGAGAAGGGTACCATTATATAGTGCAGTCAAAGCTCTTTCTCTAATATCTTTCTCTACTTTGTTGGGAGGCGGGAATAACCAGTTACAATTGTCTATTTGTTTTTTGATCCAAATCACTTCCTGTTTCATTTATTTTTCATTTTACTGTTTCATTTTACTTTTTTCTCAGATTAGCAGTAGGTGTTGGAGGGTTGAACCAACACGTGAGGCAGTCAGCTTCCTCCTGTGGAATGTTCCGAGGATCTATTCTCTGTGCCAAGGGCGCGGGTACGATTGTTCCTCATGTCCAGGAATGGCCTCTTACTCAGAGGCTTTTAGAGAAAAATTTAAGAAACTTTCCTGCTGGGGTCCAGCCCCGGTGGATCCAGGGAATTCGAAGCAGGGACGGCGTCGGCGAGGATCAGGAAACAATTGCTTAATTAAACGCTAATTAAGGATATAAAGAGTGGTTAAATAAGGATAGCTCAGTGAGGAAATTCAGTGGAGAAAAGAGGCTGAATAATTCAGCCAGAAGGTGAGAGAAAGAACGACATGGGGAGACCAAGCTTCGGTGAACAAGGGCCACACTTCAATTTCCAAAGTAGTTTTTATACCTTAAGTTATGCATAGAGGATAATGGGGGAAGGGGTAGAGTCATGCAGTAAGCCAGGCTTTCTTCCTGCAAACTTATCATATAAAAGTTTAGGTGATTTGCATCATCTTCCGGCCCGGAGGCCTGTTAACATTTTAAGACCCTTTCTTCAGAAAACTTATTTTTCTCTAAAGGTGATTAGTCAGGCGCCACCCTCCAAAAGCATTAGATAAAGTTGCATTCCTATAGGGTAAAGGTGTGGTGGGCTATAAGAAGAAAAAGAATTAACTCAAGGGTCCAAGGTTACAAACATTAAAGCTACTACTTACACCAATTATATTAATCAGTACACTGCCAGGGACACAGCAGGTAAGGGATATGCAGACTTAGCAGCAAACATTGGCCCAAAAAGTGAAAATCCCTTCACCAATACAATTTCTAATCAATCTCTTAACTACTCAAAGGAATCTGTGTTTAGACAGTTTAGAACATCTCCTGCCTCTCACAGTTGGGAGGCTCTGAACAATCACATGTGGCCGGAAAAACCTATTCAGGCAGGCTAGAGGACTTCCAAAGGAGTTTGTAGGTTGAAACACTGTCACACCCAGGAATTATTAACTGGAGCTGTAAGCTAACTCTTTTTTCAGAGAGAGGTGGTGGGGGACAGCCCCCCATAGAGTCAGAGGTGTAGGTGAGACCACAAAGCAGAAAGTAGGCAGACTCTGGTTTTGGGGGTAGATGCTCGAGAATTTCCAGGGGGACTCCTGAGGCTCGATCCCGCCTTTGCGTATGCCAAGCCTCCTTCCTCATGACCTTTGCTACAGGCGGAGTTCCTCACGCTGGCTCCCGGCACATTCCTCCATCAGTGCCATTTTCAAAGCCTTACTTAGAGCAATCCTCAATCAGAACCCTCAGTATAGTGCGTGATACTCACCACAGTCGTAATTAAGTCACTTGATACGTTTCTGAGCCAACATCCTTTTTAAATTAGATGCGCTGGGTCTCAGTTGCAGCACATGGGATCTAGCTCCCCGACCAAGGATCAAACCCACGCCCCCTGCACTGGGAGCTCAGAGTCTTACTGTTGGGCCACCAGGGAACCCCTGAGCTGACCTCTGAGTGAGCCTGTGCCCTGCCCGTGCAGGGCAGCCCCGATAGCTGCTTCTAGTCCAGACGCTTGCTGGCCCTCCAGGCACTGAGCCGTCTTTGGCTGCAGCTTCCACGGAGATGAAGAGACCGGCCTGCAAACGTTACAAGCTTTCCACCTTGGAGTCTCCGCTGTCTTACTCGACTGAGCCCCTGTGGTCCTTCACTTCTCCAGTTTTCTTAATTCCTCATTTCAAAAGTCCATTTCTGGTGTCTCCCATGACCTGACCTGAGTCACTGTGCTGTGCTTTGCTAAGTCACTTCAGTTGTGTCCGACTCTTTGCAACCCTGTGGACTGTAGCCCGCCAGGCTCCTCTGTCCACAGGATTCTCCAGGCAAGAACACTGGAGTGGGTTGAGGTGCCCTCCTCCAGGGGATCTTCCCAACCCAGGGGTCAAACCCACGTCTCTTACGTCTCCTGCATTAGCAGGTGGGTTCTCTACCGCTAGCACCATCTGTGAAGCCCGACCTGAGCCACTGGTCACTTCCGATTCTAATTTTCTCTGTGCTAGATGACGGAAACCACCAAAAACTGAGAGGAAGAGAGTTTGCAACCCCCTCCAAACTCTGCTGCCAGGAAAAGATGAAAGTAATGGCAGCCCACTCCAGTACTGTTGCCTGGAAAATCCCGTGGACGGAGGTGCCTGGTGGGCTGCAGTCCATGGGGTCTCAAAGAGTCGGACACGACTGAGCGACTTCACTTTCACTTTCTTTTTTCAAGTCTTAGACCAAATTCCACCCTACATATAGACATGTCTTTCCTTTTTTAAAGACTTAAAAAAAAATAATTTTATTTGCTTTTTGGATGTGATGTGTCTTCCTTGCCACGGGGGCCCCCTCTAGTTGTGGTGCTTGGGTCTCTCACTGCGGAGGCTTCTCTTGTGGAGCCAAGGCTCTTGACGCAGGGGGTTCAGGGCTTAGCTGCCCCACAGCATGTGGGACCTTCCCAGACCAGGGGTTGAACCCACGTCTCCAGCACTGGCGGCCGTGTTCTTTACCACTGAGCCACCAGGGAAGCCCCTTAAGATTTTTTTGATGTGGACCACTTTTTAAAGTCTTTATTGAATTTGTTACAAAATTGCTTCTGTTTTACAGTTTTTGACCATGAAGCATGTGGGGCTTCAGCTCCCCACCCGGGGATTGAACCCGTGCCCCCTGCATTGAAAGCCCAAGTCTCAGCTTCTCGACAGCCAGGGAAGTCTGCAGACATGTCTTAAACGACTATCAGCCTGCTAGCCACAAACCAGTTCCTACAGCCTGTGAGCTTGGTGGAGGCCCAGCCCCTGTCTTTGTACATCCTCTGACCACACTCCACATAGAACATCCATCAGGGCAGTCGGACCAGGTGCCAGCATCAGAACCGGCTCTCTTGGCTCTGCATTAGACGTGGGACGTTTCGAGACTTGGCTCAGTCATCGCCGCTTCCCTTGTGCACACTTCATCTTTCCCACTGATGCCTGCTGTGAGGACAGCTTACACTTGTTGAGTTCTTGCTGTGCCGAGCACCTTGTTACAAGTTCAGTTGCTCAGTCGTATCTGACTCTTGGCGACCCCGTGGACTGCAGCATGCCAGGCCTCCCTGTCCTTTACTATCTCCCAGAGTTTGCTCAAACTCATGTCCTTTGAGTCAGTGATGCCATCCAGCTGAAAGGTTGTTGCTGAACCATGAAAGACACGGGGATTCTTGGCCTCCAGAAGGGAAGAATTCAATCCGGGGCCAGAGAATAGGCTTGATCACTCAGAGCTTTTGTATAATAGAGCTTTATTAAAGTATAAAGGAGATAGAGAAGGCTTCTGACATAGGCATCAGAAGGGGGCAGAAAGAGCTCCCCCTCACTAGTGTTAGCAAAGGAGTTATATGCTCTTAATTAGTTATTACAGTGAATCAAAAGACTGTCTGGAGGTTGTAAAGTCCTCACTAGACCCACTCCCATAATTTACACCTTAAGATAATAGGATTAGCCAGAAGGTTTTTTCCAGAGACTGTCTTCAAGCAGGATACATTATTGTTATATAATCCTAAGGAATGTAGAGGAAAAATGTTTGTCCTTTCCTCCTCCTTGAGAATTCCAGACCCCTCTCTCCTTGGGAACCCCCGGAGTTCTTATCAACCTGCCTAGGAATTGACTCTCTCACGACCATCTCATCCTCTGCTGGCCCCTTCTCCTGCACTCAGCCTTTCCCAGCATCAGGGTCTTTTCCAGTGAGTCGGCCCTTTGCGTCAGATGGCCAAAGCACCTAGTAGGTGTTGTTTTATGCAGTCCCCATAATAACCGTATGACCTAGAAAGAATTAGAATCCCTGTTTTACAAGTAAGAGAGTGGAGCTCGGAGAAGCGACTCGTCCAGGTTACAGGAGTTAATGGCGCCCACAGAAGAATAAAGAGGGAGGCCTGGCTGGTACCAGAGCTTTAACCATTTAACTACAGGCGGCATTTAACCACCCGGTGTGGCTGAGTCCCTCTCAGGGAGACAAAGTAAAAGCGAAACAAACCCACAAACAAAAACAGCCTTTGATGTGCCGCTCGGTCTTTCTCCCACTTCAGGGCCACACGTCCGCAGGTGAGCGCGGAAGCTGCCATTTCCTATCCCGCTCTCCCCCCACCTCCGAATTGGATTTAAAAACGTTTTGTGGGAGCATAGTTGCTTCACGGTGTCGTGAAGGATGCGTTAGTCTCTACAGTACAGCAGCGTGAACCAGCTCTCCGTGTACACACAGCCCCTCTGTTTCGGACTTCCTTCCCCTCTAGGTCACCGCAGAGCACCGGGGAGGGTTCCCTGCGCCGGGCAGCAGGTTCTCAGTAGTCACCTACTGTATACATAGCAGTGTGTACATGTCAGTCCCGGCCTCCCAAGCCGACCTCTGAGTGAGCCTGTCGGCTCCGTGCAGGGCAGCCCCGACGGTCGCCTCTAGTCCAGACGCTTGCTGGCCCTCCAGGCCAACCTCCCAAGCCATCCCCCCTCCCCTTCCCCCGTTGGTGTCCGGAGGTTTGCTCTCCACGTCTGATGTCTCCATTTCTGCTTTGTGAAGAAGCGCGTCCGCACCACGGTCTCAGATTTCACATGTGCCGGTTCATATCCAACACTGATTTTCTCTTTCCGCCACTCGCTCTCCTCCACCCGTCTTGCTCCAGCTGCGGCACAGGCTGCGCCTCCTGCCAGCGAGAGCCGGTCCCCGCGGCCTCCGCGTTGCCAGGGCAACGGGCACTTCAGCACGGGCCCCTGGCGCATCTGGCTCAGCGGCCCACGACCTCCCTGCAACTGCACCTTTGCTGGCCCGGCTGGCGGCTCTGCCCCTGCTTCTCTGAGCACGCCTTCGCCTCTTCCGTGTCTGTCCCGTACACACTCTCCAGGGCTCATGCTCACCCACCCGCCCTGGGGAACACTGTTTAGCCCTCCATTGCTGTCACTCCCCCGTCCTGCTGGTGGCAGAGAAAAAGGCAAAGCAGGTTTCAGCCTATGTTAGTCATGTTTTCTTTGCAGACCTTTCCCTTCCTGTTACATCTGTCAAAACTTCAGTATGAGATGTGTAGTGGGGAAGGCTGCGTCCACAAGATAATCCAAAACTGGGACACCTCCAGGGATCGCCTAATCAGCGTAAGGAATGACAGAGCATCCTTTGGTTGGTGGAATTACAGGTGAAGCTTTAGGACCCGCCACATGATGAAGCAGGAACACTGGTGAGCCTTTCTTTTTTTTTTTTTTTTTGTTATTCTTTTTTTTTTCTTCCAATTTTATTTTATTTTTAAACTTTACATAATTGTATTAGTTTTGCCAAATATCAAAGTGAATCCGCCACAGGTATACATGTGTTCCCCATCCCGAACCCTCCTCCCTCCTCCCTCCCCATACCATCCCTCTGGGCCGTCCCAGTGCACCAGCCCCAAGCATCCAGCATCATGCATCGAACCTGGACTGGCAACTCGTTTCCTACATGATATTTTACATGTTTCATTGCCATTCTCCCACATCTTCCCACCCTCTCCCTCTCCCACAGAGTCTATAAGACTGTTCTATACATCAGTGTCTCTTTTGCTGTCTCGTACACTGGTGAGCCTTTCTGATGGGGAAACTTCTGGAAGTCTAGTCTGACCATGGTGCTTCCCCGTGAGCCATGTTGTCACTCGGCACTTTGATGCGTGGAGTAGACGTGCGTCCCTGAGATGGAGAGAGACATCTTTTCTGAAATTCCAACCATGAGGCTATAGGCTTCCCTGGTGGCTCAGATGGTAAAGAATCTGCCTGCAATGCAGAAGACCTGGGTTTGATCCCTGGGTGGGGAAGATGCCCTGGAGGAGGAAATGGCAACCCGCTCCAGTGTATCCTTAGTGGAGAATCCCATGGACAGAGGAGGCTGATGGGCTACAGTCCACGGGGTCGCAGAGAGTCGGATCTGGGCAGTTAACTAATAAATGTCTGTGTTCGGCAGACTCTGGAATGGGACTTGATTTCTTTGTCACACGCCACTGGTGATGGTCGTGGGGAAGTGGATGCACAGCTTTTTTCCTGCCTCCAAACACCAGAAGCTTCCCAGAGTGGTCAAAAGAAACACCTTCAGTTACAAGACGAGCTTTTGGTTCACAACACTCCTTTTGGAAAGGACAGAATCTAAGGTTATAAAAAAATGTCCTGCTAATGGATGTTTTGATATTTTAAAAATAAATCTTATGTTTTGGAATAATCTTAGATTTACAGAAAAGTATCCAAAAGACGGGCTCACGGTCATGTTTACTCCCGCGAGCCCCGTGTCCCGCAGTGTGCCTGCCACACAGTTCATGCTCCATAAGCATACGAAGATGGGTGGCTGGACGGGTAAGTGAATGGACAGGTGGATGAATGGATGGGTGGATGGGTGGGTGGACAGATAGGTGAATGGACGGAGAGATGAATGGGTGGGTGGGTGGGTGGGTGGATAGGTTAATGGACTGATACGTGAATGGACAGGTGGATGAATGGATGGGTGGATGGGTGGGTGGACAGATAGGTGAATGGACGGATAAGTGAATGGACAGGTGGATGAATAGATGGGTGGATGGGTGGGTGGAGAGATAGGTGAATGGACGGATAAGTGAATGGACAGGTGGATGAATGGATGGGTGGATGGGTGGGTGGACAGATAGGTGAATGGACAGAGAGATGAATGGGTGGGTGGGTGGGTGGATAGGTTAATGGACTGATATGTGAATGGACAGGTGGATGGGGGGGGTGGATGGACAAGTGAATGGACAGATAGATGAATGGATGGGTGGATGCTTGGTTGGTTTAGGAATGCCACAAAGCCTATTACAGGGGCTTTAATAAGTGAATTAATTTAATTACACTCAGAGCATGACAGTGACTATGGCTCAGCTCCACCTGCAGCTAAAGCTCCAGAGACATGTCCAGCCGTGGAGCGGGAAGGAGGCAGCTGGGCACCCTGTGGGTGGGTGAGGGCAGTGCCAGGGGCGCAGTGCACCCCAGTGCCTGCGCACGGAGCAGGGCCTGCTGCACCTTCCTGGGATCCTTGCGGGCCCCCAGCCACTGCCCTAGGGAGCCGGGAGCCCCACCCAGACAGCACTGATGGGACCATGACCTGGGGCCCCAAGGAGCGGTGGCAGGGGGGCCAGAAGTGGGGCCTGTCCAGCGGTCAAACTCTGAGCACCTGCTGTCAGCATTTTCTAAGGATCAGGAGACACAAGCTGAAGTCCTGGTCCTCACTGCTGTGTCTCTTCGGCCAATCACACAACTGTCTGTGCTTTAATTTCCACACCTGCGAGCAGTGGGGAGAAGACCTACCTTCTAAATTGTTGTGAGCCTGAGACCCAACATAGAGAAGGCCCTGGACACGGGAGCAGCTATTATTATTACTCGTATACTTATTACAGAGGATGGGATGGCTGGATGGCATCGCTGACTCCATGGGCATAAGCTTGAGCGAGCTCTGGGAGTAGGTGATGGACAAGGAGGCCTGGCGTGCTGCAGTCCATGGGGTCACAGAGAGTCAGACATGACTGGGAGACTGAACTGAACTGAACTGAGGTGGCTTAAAACAACAGAAATATATTCTCTCACAGTTCTAAAGGCTAGAAGTCCTCTTTTTATAAGGACACCAGTCATACTGGAGTAAGGACCCATGCTACCCCAGGGCTAACTCTAGTATTAATCCACACAGCTTGACTAATTACATCTCCAATAACCCTGTCTCCAAATAACCAAATAAGGTCACACTCTGAGGGTCCCAGAAGGACATAAACTTGGGAGGAGGGACACTGTCCGACCCAGTACAGCCTCTAAGCCTCATCTTTTCTTTTCCATCCATAAAATGGTGCTGTTAGTAGGCTCCGTGTTCTAGGATTGCTGTGGGCATCAGATAAGAGACAGCTGGGAAGCTGCGCACAGAGCCTGGCACACCAACAAGTGCTCACGAAGTAGAAGCTGTCATCATCGCCATCAGCATGAGTGTCCCCGCTTTATGGTTGAAGAAACAAGGTCCGCAGGCAGAGCTGGCTGTCATCCTATAAACAGCGGAGCCAGGTCCCCCAACTCCTGAGCCAGTGCACCGTGCATACAGTAGACGCTCAATAAAGGCTCCATGCCCACGACCTGAAATCCACACGCACAGTCGTGGAGCTCCAGGACCCCCCGGTAGGGCAGGAGAGGACCCTGGTAGGCCTGGCTCCGGGCCCTCTGTGAGGCGTTCTCCGCCACCCTGCCAGGCTCCCTCCCAGCTCTCGGCTGTCTTTGTGGTTGCTTGCTTGTTCGCTTTTGGCCACATGGCTTGCAGGGTCTTAGTTCCCTGACACGGTCCACCCTGTGGCCCCTGCAGGAGAAGCATGGGGTCCTGACCCTGGGCCCCCAGGGAGGTGCCATCAGCCACCTCTACAATCCGCTCTCATCCATGCCCCCTGCCTCTCGGGGCCAGCGGACACACCTGGGTGATGATGCTTTCCGTTAGTACTGCAGATCAGATTCCACACATCAGTCAGTCCCCTGCTGGCGGCACTTGGCTGGAATCCTGCTGGCGGCTGGCTGGCAGCTGTGCAAACCCCGGGGATGTGCTGGCTGCATTTCCCCCAGGACTGTGCTCTCTCCCACAGGCTTTGCGGAGACAGAGGATGCCAAGGTTTGACATTTGGTGAACACGCTTGTTAACAAACTGCAGCTAATCTTACCTCCACGGGGCCTTCCCTGGGGTGCAGCGGATCTCTCTCAGGAGTCGGGAAAGCCGGCCGATGGAGTGGATGGGCACACACTGGCGGGTGACTCCGCTGGCATGATGCAGGCAGAGCCCGGCGGACTCTGATGGAGGCGGCATCAGCCCAGGCGGGGGGCTGCGGGGCTTCTGTCTCAGGACCTGCCTCCGTGACCTCAGCCGCGTTTTCTGGGAAGTCCCTTGTGCTCCTCCCCTCCACACACACACAGACAAGCCTGAGTCAGATGCAACTCCCAGGACACAGAAACAAAGCAGAAATGGTCCCTGCTCTGCGAGCTTCCAGGGTCAGAAAGGGAATGAGACAGGCATCACCCCGTTAATTAAGTCAGTGAATGAAAAGGCGCTGAGAAGGGGCCAGGGGCCCAAATTCTGGAGCGGGCTGGGGTGGCGCAGGGGATTAGGAAAAGCATCCCTGACAGATGGCATTTGAGTGGGTCTGGAAGGTTGCGTGGGGCTTCTCTGGTGGCTCAGATGGTAAAGAATCTGCCTGCAATGAAGGAGATGGGGGTTCCATCCCTGGGTCGGGAAGATCCCCTGGAAAAGGGCACGGCAACCCACTGCAGTCTTCTTGCCTGGAGAATCCCATGGACAGAGGAGCCTGGCAGGCTGCAGTCCACGGGGTCACAAAGAGTCGGACACGACTGAGCGACTTTCACTTTCACTTGACTTTTGAAAGTTGAGTAAGAGCAGCTCTCGGCAGAGGTGGAAGTGTGAGTCAGGGCAGGGATGTGGGAATCCCAGGGCCTGCTTGAGAAAGAACTTGGCTGAAAAGCAGGCAAGGATGGGAGAAGCGACCAGAGAGTTAGACAGTTACGGTAACATCCCCTCTGAGGAGTCAGTCCAAAAGTCTACAAGCAGGAAACGCCTGCAAGCTCCTCGGAGTCCTGACTTTGCAATGAGACGGATGATCCAGAAGCATAGCGATTGCTCTGCAACGGTTCCTCAGTGCCTCGGCCAGGACACCCGCAGAGAGGGAGTGCCCCCACCTGGTGGCCAGGACGGGGTCCGCCTCGCGCCTTCCATCCTGAGGATGCAGGGATCGGAAGCCCACTTCACAGATGTGACATGTGAGGCCGAGTGTCCAGATGGAGAACGTGTGCTCAGGCTCTCAGTGTCAAGTGCTGAAAACATGGTGGATTAAAGAAGGCAGATTTTATTTTTCCAGTGATTTCAAGGCTTTCTTTAATAATTCAGTGAAGGTGGTGAAGGTGAAAGTTGCTTAGCCATGTTCAACTCTGAGACCCCGTGGACTATCCAGTCCATGGGATTCTCCAGGCATGAACTCTAGAGAATGTAGCCTTTCCCTTCTCCGGGGGATCTTCCCAACCCAGGTCTCCCGCATTGCAGGTGGATTCTTCACCAGCTGAGCCACCAGGGAAGCCCCTGTGGGCTAATTCAATACATGCTTTCAATTGAGGTGCTGGGGAGATAGCAGTCACATTTTAGGAAGATCCACTCATGAAAAAGGCTAGTTCAGTCTGAAGCAGCTTCCATCCCCCGCAGCTCAGACCCAGCTCGTGGCTCAACACCCACAGTGGGGAGGGCGGGCGCCTCTCCGATCAGGCCCCCCCACCTTCCTTTGCGGCTCTGACGCTCCCAGGGTGGGTGCGTGGGGAGGAGGCACACGCCACAGAAGTCTCGTGCTGTGACCGCGTGCCTCAGTGGAGCACGCTCATTTTGTTACGTTTCAAGTTGAGAAACGGTTGCCACATAGCCCACAGCATCACGACTGTGTGTGTGTGCCCGGCACAGTGGTCACCACAGTAAGTCTACTTAGCATCCATCACCGCACACAGTCACAGGCTTTTTCTCATGATGAGACCCTTTCAGCAGCGCTGGAGCCTACAGTTCGGTAGGACCACCTACAGTCATCGAGCTGTGCAGCTCACTCCTGGGACTCACTTACTCTCTAACTGGAGGTTTGTGTCTTCCGACCCCGTTCACCCATTTCACACCCACACTCACCCCTCCCTCTTGCAACCGACCTGTCCTCTGAACAGGAACGGGAGGTGCTGCTAAGACTGCACAGATAAGTGACATTATACAGTATTTGCCTTTCCCTGTCTGATTTATTTCATTTACGTAATGTCCTCACGGCCCATTCAGTTCAGCTCAGTCGCTCAGTCCTGTCTGACTCTTTGCAACCCATGGACTGCAGCACGCCAGGCCTCCCTGTCCATCACCAACTCCTGGAGCTTGCTCAAACTCATGTCCATCGAGTCAGTGATGCCATCCAGCCACCTCATCCTCTGTCGTCCCCTTCTCCTCCTGCTCTCAATCTTTCCCAGCATTAGGGTCTTTTCCAATGAGTCAGCTCTTCACATCAGGTGGCCAAAGTATTGGAGCTTCAGCTTCAGCATCAGTCCTTCCAATGAACACCCAGGACTGATCTCCTTTAGGTTGGACTGGTTGGCTCTCCTTGCAGTCCAAGGGACTCTCAAGAGTCTTCTCCAACACCACAGTTCAAAAGCATCAATTCTTCAGCGCTCAGCTTTCTTTATAGTCCAACTCTCACATCCATACATGACCACTGGAAAAACCATAGCCTTCACTAGACGGACCTTTGTTAGCAAAGTAATGTCTTGGCTTTGTAATATGCTGTCTTGGTTGGTCATAGCTTTCCTTCCACGGAGCAAGTGTCTTTTAATTTCATGGCTGCAGTCACCATCTGCAGTGATTTTGGAGCCCAAAAAATAAAGTCTGTCACTGTTTCCACTGTTTCCCCATCTGTTTGACATGAAGTGACGAGACTGGATGCCATGATCTTAGTTGACCCATTCGTGTTATCACAAGTGGCAAGACTTCTTTTTTCATGGCTAAAAAATATTCTGTTGTATAGATGCCACACTTTCTTTATCTATTCATCCTTCAGTGGACCTAGATTGCTTCATCTCTCTAACCACTGGTCATCACTAGTTTGTTCTAATTGTGAGTCAGCTTCTTTTTTGTTATATTCACTAGCTTATTTTTTATATCCCACATATAAAAGGTACCATATACTAGTTATCTTTCTCTGATGTACTCGCTTAGTGTAACACCACCTAAGTCCATCCATGTTTCCACAGACGGCAATATCTCATTCTTTTCTTGTGATTGAGTATATACATACACACACACACCACACCTTCTTTCTCCATTCATTTGTTGACGGACGCTCAGGCTGCTTCCATGTCTTGGCTATTGTAAACAGTGCTGCTATGAACACAGGGAAGCATTTATCTTTTCGAATTAGTGTTCTTTTTTTTTTTTCCGGATGTATACTTAGACTTCGGAGAAGGCAATGGCACCCCACTCCAGTGCTCTTGCTTGGAAAATCCCATGGACGGAGGAGCCTGGTGGGCTGCTGTCTATGGGGTCACTAAGAGTCGGACACGACTGAGCGACTTCACTTTCACTTTTCACTTTCATGCATTGGAGAAGGAAATGGCAACCCACTCCAGTGTTCTTGCCTGGAGAATCCCAGGGACGGCGGAGCCTGGTGGGCTGCTGTCTATGGGGTCACAGAGTCGGACACGACGGAAGTGACTTAGCATAGCATACTTAGACTTGGAATTGCTGAGTCATATGGTAGTTCTATTTTTAGTTTTCTGAGGAACCTCCACACTGTTTCCAATGCTGACAGCACCAGATTACACCCTCACCCACAGGGACGAGGTTCCCTTTCCTCCCTGTTCGGGCCCTCCCACCCCTGTCCCCAGCGCAGGTGCAAAACCTGTGGTTTTCTTTGCCAGATGTGGTGTCGCAACAGGTCGGTGACCGAACAGCTGTAAGCCTAACACAGCGAGAGTGAAGTGAGAGTCGTGGGAAGGCTGACCCCAAACTCCATGCCCCTGGCTGGCTGCCCAAACGCACGAGTGAGTGGGGGACCCCAGAACCTGGAGAAAACGCAAGGGCTGAAGAGGCCATGGAGCCCTGCCCTCAGGCACTCAGATGGAGCCAGTTGCTTCCCTGGCTGCGCTGGGTCCTCGCTGCGGCAGCAGGAGCTTGAGTTGCGGCTGTGAACGCTTGGTTGCTGCATGTGGGGTCTAGTTCCCTGCCCAGGGATGGAACCCAGGCCCCCTGCATTGGGAGCGGGGAGTCTTAGCCGCTGGACCACCAGGGAAGTCCCGAATACTGCACTGTTGAATGCATTTCCCCACCCGCTGAATATTCAGTGGAAGGAGAGAGGCTGAATCTGAAGCTCCAGTCCTTTGGCTGCCTGATGCGAAGAGCTAGAAAAGACCCTGATGCTAGGAAAGATTGACAGTGGGGACGACAGAGGATGAGACAGTTGGAGGGCATCACCGACTCGATGGACATGGGTTTGAGCAAGCTCTGGGGGTTGGTGAAGGACAGGGAGGCCTGGTGAGCTGCGGTTCATGGGGTCACAGAGAGTCGGACACGACTGAGCTGCTGAATAACAACAGCAACGAACAGCCCAATCCCAGCAGCTTGGCTACAGAAGGCAGAAGCCTCGCTGGCTTCAAGTGTTTGAGCAAGACCTCTGCTGACCACTGAAAATATGCAGCTGCAAGGGAGACCTCCTAGGGATCCAGGTTCTAAAGACAAAACCCAAAGTCTTGAATAGATACATCAGCAGCTGCATATCCTGAGATTCAGATTTTGCAATTTGAGTTAGTTACCTAAAAACAAACAGAACAAAACCTCAAAACCCTCAGAAGAACAAAACAGAACCCAAAACGTTAGCATGATATCACGTATTACCCACAATGTTCAGTTTCGATAAAGAAATATTATTAGACCACAAAGAGACAGGGCAGTGTGACCTAAGCTCAGGCAACGTGCAACTGAGCAGAACAAGGCTCCAGAGCAGTCATGATAATGTATTCAAATAATTAAAGGAAAATGTGTTAATAATGAGTCAACAATATAGAATACTGACAGATAAATGCAAATTGTAAAAAGAAAACAGAACTTCCAGATCTTAAAACTCAGCAGGTTCCATGGGCAGAAGAAAGAATCAGTGTATTTAAAGAAAGAGAAATAGAAATTAACCATCTGGAAGCAGGGGGTGGCACGGGGGCGGGGGTCGGGGAGGAAAGAAGGAGCCTGTGCGATTTAGGACAATATCAAGTTTAACAACATGAAAGTAATCACAGTACTAGAAAGAAAAGGAAAAAATGAGGCAGAAAACTTTTTTGAAAAATAAATTGCTGCTACCACCTTAAAGGGATCAACTTACAGATCCAAGAAGTTTCACGAACTCCAGGTAAAATGAAAGGCATAGGGTACCTTCCTGGTGGGCCAGCGATTGAGACTGCACGTTTCCACTGCAGACGGCACCGGTTCAGTCCCTGGTCGGGCAATTAAGGATTCCACGTGCCACACAGCACAGCCAAAAAAAAAAGGAGAAGTTTATTAAAAAATAACCAGTGTAGGAGGGAAGGTGGAGGGAGGCGGGGCCTCTGCACAGAGGCGCTGGCTGGAGCCCTGGGCTCCCCTGGGGAGGCCGGCGCAGAAACAGCGGGGCCAGGCCAGGGGAGCGGCTGTTCCAGGGGCTGCAGCAGGGGCGGTCGGAGGGCGAGGCCCGCCCGACGGGAGCGAGGAGGAGACGTTCTCAAGAGGGCAGTGCTGACAGTTGCACGGAGCCCCGCGGAATTAAAGACAAGGGGCCTGAAACCACCGGGGAGGTCATCACATCTCCAGGGCACTCTGCCAGCGCCCTCACCCTCCTGCCGGGACGCCCATCTGGCACAGCCTTGCTCACGGGCAATCTGGGAGAATGACAAACGTTTAGAAATGCTAACGTTGGCTCACTCATCCTACTTCTAGGAATTTATCCTACAGAGATTTCTGAGTGTGGCGCCCAGGCTTCTGCACATTCATGGCGATACTAAGGACAGCTGACTTGTGTTGTGATTACCAGGTGCTGAGTGCTCTGCTTCTATTATCTTATTTACCTCATTGAGGCAAATGCCGTTCTTATGCCCATTTTACAGATGAGGAAACTGAGGTGTAAAGAAGTTGAGTAACTTAACAAAAGCACATAATATGTGGGAAAGCTCAGGTCTTTCTGACACAGAGCTCCTGCTCTCAACTGTGAAATCAGCATAAATATTGGAAATACTGGCTTGGCATAAATGATTTTGTCTCCAACAATCAAAGTACCACTCTATTGTAAATCTCTTTCCCCCGAGAAGGTCAGCTCCATGAGGGTGGGGTCTTCATCTGACTTGCTCCTGAAAGCCTAAGACAGTACCTGATACATACCAGATGTTCAATAAATGCATTTAAGATTGAGGGCAGGAGGAGAAGGGGACAACAGAGGATGAGATGGTTGGATGGCATCACTGACTCAATGGACATGGGTTTGGGTAAACTCCGGGAGTTGGTGATGGACAGGGAGCCTGGCGTCCTGCGGTCCATGGGGTCACAAAGAGTCAGACACAACTGGGCGACTGAACTGAACTGAACTGAATAAATGCGCTTATTTCATATTTGTTCATAAGATACAGTCATAAAATTAGTGAAGGAATAAGCCTATATAATGGAATATTTTCTTGTTTAGTTGCTAAGTCATGTCCAGCTCTTTCCAACCCCATGGACTGTAGCCTGCCAGGCTCCTCTTTTCATGGAATTTCCCAGGCAAGAATACTGGACTGGGTTGCCATTTCCTTCTCCAATAATGGAATATTAAAGGTCATTAAAAATTATTTTTTCAAAGAGTAATTAATGACATAAGGGAAATATTACTGATAAATGACTGTGATAACATTTTTTAAGTAAAAAGGAGAAATATATAGTACAGTCCAAATTTTGCTTAATTTTTTATTGTACGTAGAGAAAAAACAGCTTAAGGAAACACATCAAAATGTTAATGGGGTTGTGTGTGCGTGATGGAATGTATATGCAGGACAGAACAGTGTGACTGGCTTGTATTTTCTCAGTTACACTTTCTTCTTTATTTTTGAATATCGTGTAATGAATATCTGTCACTTCAGAGTTAGGGAAAACAGTATGAGCAGGGTCAGAAGAGTGCCGTCTTCCTGCTGACTCAGTGGTAAAGAATCTGCTGCCAGCGCAGGAGACATGGGTTCAGCTTCTTTTTGCCCAGTCGCTGGGTCAGGACAGTCCTCTGGAGAAGGAAATGGCAACCAGTTCATCTTCTTGCCTGGGAAATCCCACCGACAGAGGAGCCGTGGGGTTCAAAAGAGTTGGACATGACTTAGCGGCTAAACAGCAATAAGAGGAGAACGAAGGTCACGGAAGCCACACGGCAGATGCAACTTTCAGGAGCAAGGAATCCAGGGGCCCAAAACTGGCCCCAGCGGCCCTACTGCGAAAATGAGAGACATCAGGCAGGGCCAGAAAGGGCAGCTGGGAGCTGAGAGTGGTGAGAGTCTCAAACCTGCCTGAAAGCAAGACGGAAAGAAGCCCAAGGAGCCAAGCTCGAACACCCTGGAGCAAAGTAGGAACGGCCTCAGGATAAAGGTGTCTATGTGGCCCGTCGCTGCAGAAGAGCAGAGCTGCCCCCGCGGAGCGGCTTTCTGTCCTCAGTCAGTGAGCGGGGAGGGGGGCCGCCGCGGGCCGGGCAGGGCCCAGGGTGCAGGGGGCGGCGGGCCGGGCAGGGCCCAGGGTGCCGGGGATTGGGGGGGCGGGGAGTGCAGAGGCGGCACTCGGAAGACAGTGTCTGAGAACTGTCAACATGACATCATTGCTTCTAGCAATAACCACCCAACTCTGGTGGGATTCTCAGAGAAAAGAAGGGTGAGGAGACACAGCTGGGGTAAAGATCAGCTCTGAGAGCCAGGGAGAAGACGCCCTGGGGTGGATGGCATTACAAGAGAGGGAAAGATTCTCCTCTACCCGCTTCAGTTCAGTTTGTGGGCACAAGCGAATTAAACTGAAAAGAGACATATTAACAGGAGAAACGGGTTTATTCATACGCATATGGAGGCTAAAGAAGTAGGTAACCCAATAAATGGTCAGGGGCTTGGTGCTGGTGCTCGTCCACGGGATTCTCCAGGCAAGAGCACTGGAGTGGGTTGCCAGTTCCTCCTCCAGGGGATCTTCCCGAACTAGGGGCTGGACCTGCATCTCTTGCGTCTCCTGCACTGGCAGGCAAGTTCTTTACCGCTAGTGCTGCCTGGGAAGGCCCACTTCCCAACAGTTGCTGCGTTCAGTCAGATAAGGCAGCTCCACGCTTTCTTACTGTCTCTGCTGACTCTCTCACGTTTTCAGCTTCTAAATACTCTTTGTAGCAGCTCCGCAGTTCTGGCTAGCTCCCCGCAGCATCTAAGCTGAGACCTGAAAGCTAAGTAGGAGGAAGTCGGGCAGAGATGTCCCCAAGCAGAGGTCGTGGGTCCCCCAGGGGCTGGCTGAGACACTAAGCAACCGTCTGGAAAGTGTAGAATGTGAACTTGACGCTGCATCCCAGTTCTAAAACCCTCTGTATTTTCCTCTGAAAACAGATGAAAATAAGGTTGAGAGCCAGCATGTCTAGGTTGGACCTGACTGCACATGAGTGATGTGGTCTCGAGCACCTCATTTAATGTCTCTGAGCCCCAGTTCTCATCTGCACGTTGAGGGGTAATAGGATACACTCAAAGCATTCTGTAGGGTCATCTGAGCCCCTAAGAAGGTGGCCAGTGGGCACTGGTAAGAGCAAGTGGAATCCAAACTCTTTAGATTTATCTCATGTATCTGGGGATCAAGTGCCCGAAGCGGGCACAAGTGAGGAGTGGGTGAGCAAGGAGTGTTGGAGAGGGAGCAGGGGCAGCTCGGGCGCTTCGGAGGACCAGCACCTCCAAAGGCAAAGTAAATATTAATAATAATCTATTTAATCATAATTAAAATTACAAGGAAAATCTATTAATAATCCGACCGCTGGGAACTATTTGGTTGCATGGCATCCCCTGCTGGTGAGTTCCTAAACTGCAGGTGCCGGTCACCTCTCAGGCCTCCTTGTCACCCAGCTTCAGGAAACACACCCACGGGCATAGCAGGTTATCAAACTTCCACTCATTTTACCT
Source organism: Bos taurus (assembly GCF_002263795.3). Classification (NCBI taxonomy): domain Eukaryota; kingdom Metazoa; phylum Chordata; class Mammalia; order Artiodactyla; family Bovidae; genus Bos; species Bos taurus. The sequence continues at coordinate 101,858,923 of NC_037337.1, forward strand.
ACACCATTTATTTAAAAAAACAGTTTCACATAAATACAGACAGTGCTTACTCCAGGCCAGGAGGTACTGTTTTAGTACCAAGTAGTTCTGTGAGTGAAAAAGTTGGTTTAAAACTCAACATTCAGAAAACTAAGATCATGGCATCTGGTCCCATCACGTCATGGCAAATAGATGGGGAAACAGTGGAAACAGTGAGAGAGTTTATTTTGGGGGCTCCAAAATCACTGCAGATGGTGACTGCAGCCATGAAATTAAAAGATGCTTGCTCCTTGGAAGAAAAGCTATGACCAACCTAGACAGCATATTGAAAAGCAGATAAATTATTTTGCCAACAAAGGTCCATCTAGTCAAGGCTATCGTTTTTCCAGTGGTCATGTATGGATGTGAGAGTTGGACCATAAAGAAAGCTTGGCGCCAAAGAAATAATACCTTTGAACTATGGTGTTGGAGAAGACTCTTGAGAGTCCCTTGGACTGCAAGGAGATCCAACCAGTCCATTCTGAAGGAGATCAGCCCTGGGATTTCTTTGGAAGGACTGATGCTAAAGCTGAAACTCCAATACTTTGGCCACCTGATGCGAAGAGCTGACTCATTGGGAAAGACCCTGATGCTGGGAAAGATTGAAGGTGGGAAAAGAAGGGGATGACAGAGGAAGAGATGGTTGGATGGCATCACTGACGAGATGGACATGAGTTTGAGCCAGCTCCGGGAGATGGTGAGGGACAGAGTGAAGCCTGGCGTGCTGCCGTCCATGGGGTCACAAAAAGGTGGACGAAACTAAGCAACTCAACACAACAAGAAGAACGTTCTGTGTTGGACTATAGTTGATTAACAGTGCTGCGATGGTTTCAGGTGGGCAGCAGAGTGACTCAGCTTCACATGTGCTCTTTGTTTAATTGGGGTACAGTTGCCTCTCAGTGCTGTGCCACTTTCTGCTGTATAGTGAAGTGAGTCAGCCACATGCATACATGTATCCCTCCCTCGTAAGCCTCTCTCTCATTCCCACTATCCTCTAGGTCTGGGGAGAAGCTTCCTTCCTAACTATAATACATGGACTCTATCGAGTCTATGTTCTAGGTCCTGGGATCTTTCCTTGCCCCTGTGAAGCTAGTTTCTGATCTTGGCTTAGGAAGCAGAAGCTCATTTTTCTCTGCTTTGCACCAACAGATTATAAATTTTGTGAGCAACATGTGACCATCTGATGTAGAACAGAATGAGGAAACCAGGAGAAACTTGTATATTAAAAATACTACTACTACTAATTGTAGCTGATGCTTAAAATTCCAGGCACTTCCGTCCTGAAACAAGGACTCTGTGAAGGAGTAATGGTTTTAAAAACTTTTATTGGAGTATAGCTGGTTTACAATGTTGTGTTAATTTCAGGTGTACCTCATGGTGATTCAGCTGTGTGTGTACACATATAACAACATGTACATACACACACATTCATTCTTCTTTTAGATTCTTTCCCCATATATACAATAGGTCCTTATTGTTTATCTATTTTATATATATAGATAAATAGATACACACATTAACGATAGTGTGTGTATGTTAATCCCAAGCTCCTAATTTACTGAATGCAAAGATTTGAGTTTCACAAAAGCAAAACTGAGTCACAAAGGGACTTAAATAGCTCACCAAGACCACACAGCACCTTGGGGAGAAGGCCAGGAAGGAGATTGGAAGTGGCAGCCCACACTCTTAACCCCTGAGCTGACTGCCTCTTCAACTATTCTTTTTTAAATAAAAGATGTAGTGTATTGCGGAGAGAAATTCTCAACTGTTGATTTCTTCCTATACGTTGCTGGCTGTCAGCTGAGTGAATACGGGGGTCCGTGATGGGGAGAAAAGAGAGGACCAGGTTTGCTCTGTGTTAAGAAGTACCTCTTAGTGAATATCCTCCAGAATAATTACGTTGAGACTACTAGCCCATGTTCTTCAAACGTGATGCCATCTCAGGAACACAACACTTCTTCAGATTACACACAGATTGCCTAGACATTCTGTACAACTCTGGAATTGTTTTCAGCAGTCATGAAGGGAGAGCTGTCTTGCCCCTAACCTATCGCATCATTTCATGCATGAAGTAGATGCCAGATTTGTTATTGGAGCCGGACAGTTATCAACACTTTCCGTTACAGCATTTTAGTGGTGATGAATGGAAAGAGTCGTTTCCTGTTGTGTGTTAGATAAATATTTTTAGTGTTTCAAAATTGGGCAGGGGGTTGCGGGACAGATCAGACAAATCCATCTCTCCAGTTCAGTGTTTTGAACACCTACTATGGAAGTCTCTGGAGACTAAAAGGGTGCTTGCCATCTTTATTTTCTTTTTTAAAGGCTGTTTTGAATGTTACAACACTGCTTCTGTTTTATGTTCTCGATATTTTTGGCAGGGTGGCATGTGGGATCTGATGCTGAAGCTGAAACTCCAATACTTTGGCCACCTGATACGAAGAGCTGACTCATTGGAAAAGACCCTGATGCTGGGAAAGACTGAAGATGGGAGGAGAAGTGGACGACAGAGGATGAGATGGTTGGATGGCATCACCGATGAGATGGACATGAGATTGAGTGAACTCTGGGAGTTGGTGATGGACAGGGAGGCCTGGTGTGCTGCAGTCCATGGGGTCGCAGAGTCGGACACGACTGAGCGACTGAACTGAACTGAATGTGGGATCTTATCTCGCATTGGAAGGGAGTCTTAGCCCCTGGACAGCCGGGGAAGTCGCAGCTTTGTTTCTTTCTGATGTCCTGATGGATGTAATACATGAGGATACAAACGCGGTGCAAGATGAGGACTTTTAAGACAACATTCGGCATTTTGACCAGATGTCACAAGTCATCAGGAAAAAAACAAACCACCAGATTTAGATGCTTCATGAGACAACTTCTCAGATGAGCAGATTAATTCCAGAGACCAAATTAGACGTGAAATGCTGGTGCAAAAGTATATGTCAACCTCGCGGTTCCAAAGACTACTCCGGTTCCTGGAGAAGTTAAGGCAAGGTCTCATTTTGATTTTGGCCTATTTAAAATTGTTTATATCTTCACAATTGCCTTTGACAGTAGAGGTCATTGTCTTAATTTGTTGACAATAACCTAATAACTGCGATTTAAACATTTTTTTCAAGTGAAAGCTCAACAAGACCCACGTCTCGCTTGAGAGTTAGAGCATCACCGCCCGTCCGCTCGCACAGGCCCAGAGGGCGCAGCCCGAGCCTCGCGAGATTTGGCCCCTGTCGGCTTCCGTGGCGCCCCCGGCAACTTCCGCCCTGACGCACTGCCCTGGCGGCGCACTTCCGGCGGCGGCGGCGGCGGCGGCTGGAGCGGCCGGAGCAAGATGGTGAGTGACTAAGGGCTTCGGCTGGCCGTGGCGATGGGTGCAGGCGGCCCACGGCAAGAGAAGCCGGCCGCCGCCGGAGGCCCCGGGTCTGCCCGCCCCGGTCTCCGGGGAGGCCCGAAGGCGCCTGGGGAGCGCGTTGAGGACCACGGCGGGCCGGCCGGCCTTTCCCCGGGGCCGGGGCTCTGCGCCGGGCGGGCCCCTGGGGCGGCGGGGCGGCGGAGGTGGGCTGGCTTTGTCCCTTTCCAGCCGGGCGCTGCCCCTCGGCGCGGGGCGTTTCGGCCGAAGCCTCCTCGAGTCACCGGGCCAAGCGCCTCGGGGCCGCGCGGCAGAGGGGACGGTGGGAGCGGGTCGTAGGGGCCGCGCGGCGCGGGGGCGGTGCACAGGCGCCTCGGGGCCTCGCTTAGCTCGCGTTGGTTTCTTTGCTCCCGGGTTGATGCCGCTCTTTGAGGGGTTGGTGGGGGGAGAGGGGGCGGGATCCAGGCTCTGCTCTAGGCGCTGCACATACAGAGGACGGGCAGGACTGAGCCAGTCTTTGTCTCTTGAAGCTTGCATTCTCTAGAAGGCAGGTTAAACAGAGACAGAGAAAGGAGTATGTGATGCTGTGTCGGGGCGGGATGGGGACGGGCGAGTGGCCTTTGCTTGTGGCAGTTCTGTAAGGGCGGGAGAGGTGGCCGTTTTACACAGGGTGTCAGCGAGCCTCAGTGAGGAGGCGAAGCCTGAGTCCAGTGAGAGGGGAGCCTGTGCAGGTACCCGAGGAAGACTGGTCCTAGTAGGACTGGAAGGGCAAAGGGCCTGAGCGGGTGTATGTTTGGTCTGTATGGTGAGCAGCAGCAGGTCCCGCCGCAGACTCAAGCAGGTCCTGGAAGGACTTTTTGGTAGCAGTATTCTAGGCCTGACAAGCACATGGCAAGTACTTTCCCAACATTTGCTCGTTATTCTTCTCAGCAGTCCCTGGAGGTCGTTATTCTTATCCTCAGGGCCTGGGGGTGTGCTGTGATCTACTAGTGACCCATGCAGTAGAGAAGCACAGATACAGGTGTCCAGTGGCCAGGACTGCGCTGTCTCTCCGACCAGCTTTGTGACAGCTGTCAAGTCACGTAACCTCTCTGAGCCTCAGTTCCTTGTCTGTAAACTAGGGTAACGATGGTGGCAACTTCGTAGGCTCTGTTTGTTCAGCACGCCGCTTACCGTTTAGTGTAACGCACGCAGTCACTTGAGGCTGAGAAGCATCGTGTAAATGCCCCAGACGTGGAGACGTTTGGGACTGCCTCGGGGAAGTGTCCTCCTGTGCGGCCAGACGTGGAGGGTCATGGGACGGGTAGACAAACCTGGGAAAGGTTAATTGAAGCCAGTTTGGCAAGCGCCAGGCGTTGAAGGTTTTTGAGGCGATTCAGAGGGTCAGCTCTTTGTTGTAGAAGGTAATATCCGAATGGGTGAGGGAAGAGACTAGACCTGGAAACCTCAGTTGGGAGACAAGCGGTCCAATAAGATAAGGCGGCCTGGACAGAGCCAGAGATGGGGGAAACAGGAGAGGGGAGACCTGAACCAGGATGGATTTTAAACAGAGATGGGGAGGGGCGGAGACCTGAACCAGAAAGGATTTCGGAGCCCAGACTTTTTAACCAGCCCGAGGAGGTCCTGACCCTAACATTTCTTATTCAGCAATAACATTGTGTTGGTGAGTAGGTACTGTGAGTCATGCAGAAGTGGTTTTACCTCCGTTACTCGCTTCCAGCAACATAGAGGAGCTAATGTCATCCCTACTTTCCAGTTAGGACACCAAGGCTCGGAGAGCTGACTCTACTTCCCTGAGGTCACAGAGACTGTTAGGAATGAAGGCGGCATCCAGACCTGGATGCGTTTATTTCCACAGCCCGTGTTCTTAGGGCACTGCAGTCCCTCATCTAGGAAGTAGTAATGGTGAAACCTGCCTGAAGAACTGCCTGGTGTAAATGTGATAGTGAAGGAAAACGCCCTGTACAGACTTAGGCACCTAATAAACACACCGCAGACACTGGCTGCCCCGTCAACAGCACGTGTCCCGAGGGGTGTGAAGTGAAGTCGAGTGGCTCAGTCGTGTCCAGCTCTTTGCGACCCCGTGGACTGTAGCCCGCCAGGCTCCTCTGTCCATGGGATTCTCCAGGCAAGAATACTGGAGTGGGTTACCATTTCCTTCTCCAGGGGATCTTCCCAACCCAGGGATCGAACCCGGGTCTCCCGCATTGGAGGCAGACGCCTTAACCTCTAAGCCAAATTGTTAAAGGCCTGTAACTTGGACGGCTTATTGCAGTAAAACTAATTGTGTTTCCCCAAATTTCTCAGAGCCCTTAATTACCTTCTTCAGAAGAAAGTGCAAAGTTTTTAGAATCTTGCAAATGGGGAAATAGATTCGACCTTAATTCCTTTAGGGGGTTGTTTTATCTTGATACTGAAGCTGGTGATTGAACTTACAGGTGCCTATGTGGAAGTGATTTGAGGGGGCTTAGAGGGCCCTCTCGGAGAAGGCAACGGCACCCACTCCAGTCCTCTCGCCTGGAAAATCCCATGGACAGAGGAGCCCGGTAGGCTGCAGTCCATGGGGTCGCTAAGAGTCGGACACGACTGAGCGACTTCACTTTCACTTTTCACTTTCATGCATTGGAGAAGGAAAAGGCAACCCACTCCAGTGTTCTTGCCTGGAGAATCCCAGGGACGGGGGAGCCTGGTGGGCTGCCGTCTATGGGGTCGCACAGAGTCAGACGCGACTGAAGTGACTTAGCAGCAGAGGGCCCTCTAATCAAGTAAATTCACTATTGCTTATTTAAAAAGCTGTTGTTTCTGAGACCTTGCTCTGTGTAAGACATTGTCCTGTAACTGAAGGGTCTGTTTTAAAATCAGAAATCCTCCTGAACTTACTAATACACTAAGTTCTTGATAGCTTATGGTGATTCAGCTTTTTAAATTGGGAAGAAGGACCTACCTGAGTGCCCCAGACTTTAGGGATGGGTGCTATTTAAGCTGCCATGGAAAGGAGAGTCTCCTGGATCTTGGTGTGTCCTTCGTAAGGAGTCAGTGATTGACACATGATTGTTGAACAGGTTAAATGACGAGCTCTCATCATGGCCCAGTTGCATACTCTTGGTGGCCTCAGCTGGGTAGTTTTATATTAGAAAATATCCAGGTCTGTACCTTCCCCTCAGGAAGGGATGGTTAGGGTCTTGGTCTCATGACACATTGTGCGTGCACGCTGAGTCACTTGACTCGTGTCCAGCTCTTTGCAACCCCGTGGACTGTAGGCTGCCAGAGTCCTCTGTCCATTGGATTTCCCAGGCATTCTCCATGGAGTGGGTTGCTATGCCCTCCTCCAGGGGATCTTCCCAACCCAGGGATCGAACCTGTCTCCTGCATTGGCAGGCAGGCTCTTTACTGTCAGCTCCATCTGTGAAGCCCTTATAACAATATTACATCCCTTTTCTTAATGGAGTTGTCCTCGATTCAAGATGCAGTCTGTGGCAAAGTGCAGCACTGATTTACTAACAGCTTTTCAGGAAAAAATTTTTGCCACGTTAAATTTACACATTGACTGCAAGGTGTACCTTGAGTTCAGAAATGTTAAAATGAGGGGGAGTGTTGGTGTCTTAGAATCACAGGAGAATGAGGGTTTTTTGAAATGATGGTGTTCTAAATTTAAGTTGTTGTTGCTTAGTCACTAAGTCATGTCTGACTCTCTGAGATCCTGTGGACTGTAGCCCACTAGCATCTTCTGTCCTTGGGATTTCCCAGTCGTGAATACTGTAGTGGGTTGTTATTTCCTTCTCCAGGGGATCTTCCTGACTTAGGAGTCAAACATGCATCTCCTGCATTACAGGTGGATTATTTACCACTAAGCCACCAGGGAAACTCCCCTGAATTTTTTTAATGCTCTGCTTAAATTTTTTTTCAGGGTCAAAGTCAGAGTGGTGGCCACGGTCCTGGAGGCGGCAAGAAGGACGATAAGGTAAATAAGTGTGAAGCCAGGTGTCTGCGATGTGAGTGCATTGTGGGAACGTCAGCTCTCAGCTGAGAAGGTCTTGGGAATTCAAATAGCCTTTTCATGTTTTACAAGAGAGTATTGACCAGCAAGTAGGTATTAATGAATTAATAACTTTTAGATGTAAAGTAGTCACATTCCAGAAGCGGTAAACCGTCTGTGATTTTAGTGCTTAACGTCCTTAGGTGTGAAAAGTTGTGTCAAATTATTTAACTCCAGCTTCTGGCATGTAACTTTGAATTCTGACCTCTGTTCCTTATTGAATGACCTATTCAGTTCAGTCGCTCAGTCGTGTCTGACTCTTTGTGACCCCATGGACTGCAGCACACCAGGCCTCCCTGTCCATCACCAACTCCCAGAGCTTGTTCAGACTCATGTCCATCAAGTCAGTGATGCCATCCAACCACCTCATCCTCTGTCGTCCCCTTCTCCTCCTGCTCTCAATCTTTCCCAGCATTAAGGTCTTTTCCAATGAGTCAGTTCTTCGCATCAGGTGGCCAAAGTACCGGAGTTTCAGCCTCAGCCTCAGCATCAGTCCTTCCAGTGAATATTCAGGACTGATTTCCTTTAGGATGGACTGGTTGGATCTCCTTGCAGTCCAAGGGACTCTCAAGAGTCTTCTCCAACACCACAGTTCAAAAGTATCAATTCTTCGGCACTCAGCTTTCTTTATAGTTCAACTCTCATATCCATGCATGACTACTAGAAAAACCATAGCTTTGACTAGACAGAGAGTAGTCAGCAGGGAGTAATATCTCTGCTGAATAGTCTATTAGTGTGTATTATATATTAAAAAAAAAGATAATTATGTTCACACATAAAAATTGAAAGAATGAAAAACAAATTTTCTTGTTTATTTTTTTTTTAAGGACAGTTTTTAATAACATCCTAAAGGACAGGGAAAATTATACCACCTGGAAATAGATGACGGTCCTGCAGAACTACGTTTGGGTTTTAATATGATCTCTGTGATTTTTTTTTTTTTTTCTACGCCGTTCTGAAAACCCAAGGACAAGAAAAAGAAATATGAACCTCCTGTACCAACTCGAGTTGGGAAAAAGAAGAAGAAGACAAAGGGACCAGATGCTGCCAGCAAACTGCCCCTGGGTAATGATGCGGTTCCAGTTCCCGGGGGCCCCGTCTCTGTGTTCAGCTTAGAGGGCTGAGTGTGGACAGACAGGAAGTAGCGTGTGGTTGAAGCTCCAGGCCTGTGACTGTGTGTGGCATTCTCTAGGTTGGAATAAAAGCTATGTTTTAGTTTTAACAGTATACAGAGGATACAACTGTATCTCACTTCAGGAAAGTCCATTAATTTCTTTTAAATAAGCAGCTTCTCTAGGGTATTAGAGTACAGGGTCAGGGTAGAAAACTCAGGTTGAGCTTGGTTACCTTAGAGGTACACTTATTTCATGAAAAAATGGAATGCCACTGTATTGGAACTCACAGCATGAGTTTATGCCCGAACATAAGATTTTTCAAGTCTTCCTGCTAAATAAGGAGTAAGACGCAGAACAGGCGGCAGACTCGGCCCGCCTCTCTGGCCTCAGCCTCTCGCCCTCTGCGTGTGGTTCACTCTCTGCCTCGCGCGTCGGGGCTCTGCTTCCCTCCGCTTAACACGTCCTTCTGCAGTGCTTCCACGGCCGCCTGCGCCTCATCCCTGCAGACTTCAGCTCAGACACCTCCACCACCCTCATCTACCACCTGGACGAGCCTCTTCCGGCTGAAGTGCAGTAAACTGATTTTTAAAGCAGTGCTCAGTTAATAGTTGAGTCAGGCAGCTTAAAATGTGCCATTGACCTGTTATAGTGAATCAGTATGGTATTGATAAAAAAGGTCATCAGACCAGCAGAAGAGCATATAAAGTTCAAAAGTAGAGTCAAGTTACGGATAATTAGTATGTGGTAAAGGTGGCATTTCTGTCTGTTCATCGCTCTCCCCTCTGCCTTTAGGCACGTGCTTACTTCAGGTCACTAAACTGCATTTCTCAGAGTCTACCCAACTAAAAATAAGCTTGTTTTAAGTGTTAACTTCCCCCCCTCCAAGGGTGAACTGAATTAATTGCAGACTTCAGGCTCCAAGTATAACAAGACTGTTTTTCAATCACAGTGACGCCTCACACTCAGTGCCGGTTAAAACTGCTGAAGCTAGAGAGAATTAAAGACTATCTCCTCATGGAGGAGGAGTTCATTAGAAACCAGGAGCAGATGAAGCCGTTAGAAGAAAAGCAAGAGGTAAATTGGCAAATTACTGTAACTTGTTTCTTCACAAAATCTGTGTAGAACCGAGAACTAAATAGCTGAGCCTTTCAGGCTTTAATGGATTATTATTTAGCCGCCTTTTAAAAGCACCAACTGTGTTTAAATCAAGTGACTGTAACTTGTTTCTTTCACAAATTCTGTGTAGAACCGAGAACTAAACAGCTGAGCCTTTCAGGCTTTAACGGATTATTATTTAGCCGCCTTTTAAAAGCACCAACTGTGTTTAAATCAAGCGAACTGTCCGCGCCGTCTGCTTTTTAGTCTGAGCCGCTCTTTCTTGGCCTGCTCTCACGTAGGAGGAGAGGTCAAAGGTGGATGACCTCCGGGGGACGCCGATGTCAGTAGGGACCCTGGAGGAGATCATCGATGACAACCACGCCATCGTGTCCACATCTGTGGGCTCGGAGCACTACGTCAGCATCCTCTCGTTCGTAGACAAGGACCTGCTGGAGCCCGGCTGCTCCGTGCTGCTCAACCACAAGGTCAGGCGTTGCGCGGGGCGCTTCCCCTCAGGCTGCCCCCGTCCCGTGGAGCCGGCGCCGGAGCACGGCCGAGGGCAGGGCGGGTTCCATGGCTGCCACCCCAGTGCGGACAGAGGCGGTGTGCCTCGGGATCCGGCGGTGAAAGTCCCTGCTTCCTCTCAGGTGCACGCGGTGATCGGGGTGCTGATGGACGACACGGACCCCTTGGTCACAGTGATGAAGGTGGAAAAGGCGCCCCAAGAGACCTACGCCGACATCGGGGGGCTGGACAACCAGATCCAGGAAATCAAGGTGCGTCTGGGAGCCCGCCCTGGGCTAGCCTCGCTGCTCACTGCCGCCTCGTGAGGGCGCCTGCAGCTGCTCCGCGTGTTTTCTCCTCTAGCTTTGTTCTGGGCTGCCTTGGGTCTCTGCTGCTGTGTCAGGCAGGGCGCTTTCTCTCGTTGTGGCAAACACGGCTACTCCGTGGCGGTGCGTGGGCCTCACTGTGGTGGCTCCTTCTGGTGAGGGCCCCGGAGCAGGCGGGCTTCAGTAGCTGTGACACGTGGGCTTGGTTGCCTCTCAGCACGTGGAATCTTACTGGAGCAGGGATCCAACTTGTGCCCCTGTGTTGGCAGGCAGATTCTTAACCACTGGGCCACCAGGGAAGTCCTGTTTTTTCTTTATTGATCAGACCAGTAACTGACCCAGAGCTGGCCAATGGCGGTATTTTGTGTTGCTAATACTGAGTTAAGTAACAGAAGTAAGAATAAATTGTATGATAGTTCTTATAGCAGCTGCAGCTTAACACACTTCATATGTAACATTTAGTAATTATCTGTGTGAATGTGTTTCCAGTTGGTTGACTGCAGCTGAGGCTACACAGAAAGCCCCAGGTGATGTCTGGGGCAGGGCGGTGGCGCACAGTTCTGGGCTAGACCGCAGTCCCGGCCCTGGGTGGGGCACACGGGGTGGCCCGCTGCGGGCTTTTCGGCCTTCAGAGCTGTCTCAGCGCCCCAGGGGCTCCGGCAGTGGGGAGGGAGCCATCCTGGCTTGAGGTGGGACAGCAGCAGGAAGCCTCGCTCGCTGCAGTCTCACTGGAAGTGTGGATCCACGCTTTATAGTCCTTTCCTCGGCAAGGGCGACTGTCCCTGTTACATGTCACTCAGGGCTGACTCTCGGGAAATCGGGTGTGTGAGGGAGACAGGAGGGCGCCGGGAGCCCCGTGGAACCCAGGTCCTCTGCACTGTGGCCTGGCTGCCGCTGGGGTCAGCGTTGTCTCTGACAACAACAGTGGAAATGTTAGCTTGTTTTTGTTGCAACTGAGACACACCCTTGACGCCAGTGAATGGACAGGACACGTTTCAGCAGGAAAGCCTGTCATCTCTACCCCGTGTTTGTTTTGTAGGAGTCCGTGGAGCTTCCTCTCACTCATCCTGAATACTACGAAGAGATGGGGATCAAGCCCCCCAAGGGGGTCATTCTCTATGGTCCGCCCGGCACAGGTGTGTGTGCTCTGCGTTGGTCGCTTTCCAGGCACTGAGCTCGTTCCTTGAGCAGCAGCATTAGCTGGTTATAACCACTTGGCCGTTGAGTGAGAGGGCCTCAAGTCCTCAGTTTAAAGATGTGCTCTGAGTGACATATTGGACGCTGTGAATAAACAGCCCCGCTGGAAGCACGCTTGTCACGTGAAAGGGCGTCGTGCTGTTGCACAGGTGTGCTGAGAACTGAGCTGTTGGCTCGTGACTGCGGGCCTCACAGGGTTAATATGTTGACGATCGTAGGAGTCACAATAGAAAGGAGACCCCAGGAGACACCCCCCAAAAGTGCCTGCTCAGTGTGAGCGCACGTCCAGACCCCCAGCACTCCTGTGGTGTGCTCGGATGTGCGAGATGCCCATGTTGCAAAATGGTGCTTTTCAGTATCAAGAGTAACGTAAGTCCACTGAAAATAGTTTGTGAGAAAAAATGGAAACAGGGTGCTCCACCTGGGCCGTACGTTGGCATCCCCGTGGGAGCTTTAGAAGGCGCCGATGCCTGCTCCCTTCCCTGAGGACCCCGACCACGTGCGGAGCGTGGCAGGCCTCGGCAGAGGTGCGGGCCCACGGGGACCGCGCTCCTGTGCTGCTGAGACCAGGGCGCTCCCCCGGGCTGTTGGCGACGGAGTATCACGTCGGGTGAGTGCGTGGGTAAAGGTAAAAACGCACGGACGTACTTGGTTCATCAGGCAGTGGGCTGACCTCCATGGGTTGTGTAGTTCAGGGCTTAGTAAATTCACTGCTCTGTGAATTCCAGAGGAAGGGAGGTTGTTTGATGGGAGTGAACTGAGCCGTGTTCGCAGGAGGATCTGTATCAAGGACCGCCCACGGGGAGGGACAGGGAGACGCTGTGCTGAGGCGGGGAGCTGCTGCAGCCTCTTAGCCCAGGAAAGCAGGTTTCAGGAGAGGCCAGCGACACTTGGGGGTCCCCCTGCTCGCTGAACATCCCGGCAGCCGCGCTTGGCTGCGTCTGGACCGGAAGGTCTCGTCCACTTAGGAGGTCCTTCTGGTCTGTCTGCCGCCCTTAACGGACGCCCTCGGGGAGTAGTCCAGCCCTTTCATAAGCATCTGAAGCTTCTGCCCGATTGAGGAGCTCACTGCCTCGCCTGGTCGCAGAGCTTAGATCTCTGTCCCCCTCACCACTGGCCCAGAATCCCGTGTGTCCCTGGCCAGCTCCCTCCCCCACACGGGCCCGAGGGTGGCCCTCTCCCAGCTGTCACCATCCCAGGGCCGAGGTCTCGCGCTCTGACGTTCTCAGGGTGGGTACCCTTGCTGACTCTGGTTCTCGACTTGAGAGAGAAGTGTCAGGGCTGCCCTGAGAGCAGTGAGGAGCGTCCCACGAGGGCACAGCACAGACAGGGAAGTCTCTTGAGCTGCTAGTGGCGGTCAGTCGTGGGCTTCGTCAGGAGCTGGTCCTTGATCGGTGCCCAGAGCCTGGGGACCCCTGCAGGTGGCCCCGGGGTGCAGCAGGCCTGCTCAGGAGCGTGCTCTGTCCTCCAGTCAAGCCTGGTGCTCCCCGGCCTTTTTTCAGCACTGATAGTCTCGTAGGAGTTGAGTTTGGTTCTCTAACCCTCGTTGAATGGGGTCAGGTGAATATTATGTGCAACTTTGAGTAACTTGCAATAAGAGTACTTTCTGACATTATCATGATGAATTTAGGAAAACAGTTAAAAATAATCAAAATATGTATTTCAGTTTTTTTTAATTTCCTTGTCTGCTTTGAGAACATGCTTTTCATAGAGGGATCCACCCATTCTTCATGTCTTTTGAGGTGGTAATGAGAGTTCTAAAGTTAAAACAGCACTTAAGGTTTTTTCCTTTCTTTTTCAATCTAAAATAGGGAAAACCTTATTAGCCAAAGCAGTGGCGAACCAGACCTCGGCCACCTTCCTGCGAGTGGTCGGCTCTGAACTCATTCAGAAGTACCTGGGCGACGGCCCCAAGCTCGTTCGGGAACTGTTTCGAGTCGCTGAAGAACACGCACCATCCATTGTCTTTATTGATGAAATTGATGCTATTGGGACGAAAAGGTAGACTTTGCCTTCCCTCTTTCGGGTCACTAAGGGGTGGACACGGTGCCGCTCTGCCCTGAGAACGAGGACCGTGGGCAGGCCCCGGAGGGGCTGCGTGCTGGCTTGCCACGGTCCCGGTGCCGCTCCCCATGTACCGGGCACGACTCCCGGTCAGTGGATTCGGTCCGTCCGCAGCCGTGCCGTGAGCGCCAGCTCAGAGCCCGGCCCCCTCTGGACCCTGGAGACAGCGGTAAAGATGGGTCTCTGCCCTCGAGGAGCTCACATGTGGAGACTGAATAAAAAGGATACAATTTCAGGCATGAAAATGGCCACAAAGAAGATATTGTGGGTGCAGCTTGGGCTCTGGGCAGGTGGGACACACGGGTGGAGACAGCCGTGTCCCGAGTGCCTCCACCAGCCAGGCCACGGGGTCCTCACGTCCCCCTGGCTTCCTCTCCCAGGTACGACTCCAACTCAGGCGGGGAGAGGGAGATTCAGCGAACGATGCTGGAGCTGCTGAACCAGCTGGACGGCTTTGACTCAAGGGGAGACGTGAAAGTCATCATGGCCACAAACCGGATAGAGACGCTGGACCCGGCCCTCATCAGACCAGGTCACGCCGCGCCGCCCCGCCGCGGGGGGAGGACGCGCTCGGTGGATTTGTGTTTCTAAAGGGCACTTTGGGGAGGGAGGTTACCAGGTGGTGGTGTGAAGGCAGATCCCGCCGTGAAGCTTGAGTAACTTACCAAACTGTGTCCCCGGAGAGAATATCAAGTGGGATTGTGATGATGTACTCTGTGTAGCCTGACCTTTTTTAGCCTCAAGACGCTTTTTAAGATTTGGCACGGGACGCTGTGTGACTGAGATCACTCAGGTGAGACGGAGGCCTCTCAGCCAGGGCCGGGCGCCAGGCCGTGACTGGAAACCTTGTGTGCCCACAGGCCGCATCGACAGGAAGATCGAGTTCCCCCTGCCCGACGAAAAGACCAAGAAGCGCATCTTCCAGATCCACACGAGCAGGATGACGCTGGCCGACGACGTGACCCTGGACGACTTGATCATGGCTAAAGATGACCTCTCTGGTGCCGACATCAAGGTGAGGAGCTGGGTTGGGTTTTACTTGTTTCATCCCATGTTCCCAGACGCCGAGGGGGCCGGGCGCGGCAGGCGTGACTGGGCACAGCCTGCTCCCCGCACGGGCACCGATACTGGTCCCGCTGCCTGCGCTGGCCTGCGTCTCATTGGCATCTGTGGAGCCAGGCTGGTCTCACCGGGGGAGGAAGGTAAAATTATTTAAAGTCTTAACTTTTTATTTAGAAAGATTTTTCAAGCCTTCAGAAAAGTTGCAACGTGGTGAACCCCGTACACTCCTCCCCTCACTTCCCAGGTGTCAGCTTCTACTTGTCTTTCACGGGCAGAAACACTCTGCTCCACATCACTCCAAGGAGAGGTGCTAGAGGCCATAGCCAGAGAGACTGCAGAGCCAGGACCGTGTTTCTCTCACATCACGTTGCTTGGGTTCTTGTTTTACTTTTGGCAAGTGATTATTGAAAAAGTGAATATATTCGAATATATACTGTCTGAAACTTGTAAATATTTAACCAGAATACATGTTCTCTTAAGACTGTAGGTAAATGAAATGGATGTCACTGTATGTGGCCGCTAAGTTTCTGGATATCATTTTATCTCTTTCTTAGGAGGATTATTCCCTTTAACCAAAGCGGAGCCTTGAGGATTTACTGACCTGCCAGGCTATACAGCTAGTTAGAACCTAAGACAGGCCTCTTCCTTAGTGAAATACTCCCAGGTTAAGCCACCTCAGGTCCTCTGAGAAAATAATTAGAATGTTTAAAACATTCAAGTTTGATAAAAATTTGTGTTTGGCCTGGATGCCAACACCAGATTTCAAAATAGTGCTGTCTGAACTGTTAGAATAAAAAGTATTTTCCACTCTGAATGCACTGTTCTCTCCTACAGGCAATCTGTACAGAAGCTGGTCTGATGGCCTTGAGAGAGCGCAGAATGAAAGTAACAAATGAAGACTTCAAAAAGTCGAAGGAAAATGTTCTTTATAAAAAGCAGGAGGGCACCCCAGAGGGGCTCTATCTCTAGTAGGCCAGAGCTGCCTTCCAGGGGAGGCTGGGAGGGCCCTGGCTGCTGGAGGGGTGAGGTGGGAGGCTGCCTGCCTGGGTGCCCGTGTGCTCACTGGCCACGGTTGGCAGAGCGTTTCGTGTCCCTCCCGAGCGCAGCGTGTAGGGGCCTGGCAGGCTGCCTGCGTCCCAATAAAGCGTGCTTTCTCTAACACGGAGTCCTGTCCACACGCTGGGTGCTCGGCTGGAGGAGTGGATGGGCCCAGGTGTGGGGAAGCCTCTGGGGACCAGGGCACTGCAGACTGGGTCCCTGCTGCCCCCAAGGCACTGCGCCGAGCTGGCAGCTCTAAAATAGCAGCTGCTGGCTCGTGAGCACACGGCCAACCACCTCTGCTGTGGAGCCAACAAAGGCTGCGACTCCCCGGCCAGGGCTGCCCTTGGAGGGTCCAGGGCAGGAAGGAGGGGCTGGTGCTGCTGAGACGGGGTTCCAAACAGAATTTCAAAGGGGCAGGGCTGAAGACCCCCAGGGCAGCCCTGTGGAGGTCAGCGCGCCCCCCACCCCCCATGGGAGTTCAGAAGCACGGGCGCCGCCCCTCACCCGGCTCCCTCTGCCCCACGCTCTCGCCTCTGCTCCGTTCAGCCTCAGAGCCCGAGACCCACTGCAGAACGCGCCCCTTCTCCCCTGCCGGTGTCTGTCCATTTCTAGCCCAGGTTCCACAACACCCGCTTTTCTGGATGAGGGGCCAAGGAAATTTGCTTTCAGCAGTTCTAGAGAGCATGATTTAATAAGAAACGCAATGCAGAGAAGTCCACTGTGTTTAAAAAAGCAGGACCTCGGAGAACAAAAAGCATTTCCGCTCTGTCGGGTGTTGATCACCGCTCTTGAAAATCGGATGAGAGCGCAGCTGACGCAGCTGGAAGCGAACGTTCGGCGTCTCTGAGGCAGAGATGGGTTTGCTGGGGAGGAGCAGGCCGCGCTCCCCTGCAGCGGGGTCCTTGTTTGTTCAGTCCCGACTCAGTCCTCCTAGAGCCCCATCTGACTCAGCAGGGCCGGGTGGGCCCAGGGTCTCCAGGCGCATGAGCTTCCGGCGACGCTGGCTGCCGGGTCTGCAGGCGAGATGTCCACGAGTGGAGCTCCGGGAACAGGAAGGACACGTGTGATGCAGCTGAGAACTCCAAGCTTTACACGACTCCCAGCTGCTCTGGTCTGAAAAATGGGCAGAATGGGCTCACCAGCCGCAGGGCGGAGGGCCTGGTGAGTAACCAGACCTTTCTTTGGACTGCAAGAGCCAGGAGACTTGGCAGGATCCCCAAGGATGCCCACAGAAGAACCTTCACCCGGGCTGGGCAGGGGAGAGTGGACCAGAAGGACCCACACGAGCCGTGACAGCTTTGGCGTGATCCTTGTCTGTGCACGCCAACCGGCCACATTCACATTCCACACATTCACATGTATCGTGTGCAGAATGTCAGCTTTGTGTCATTCGCATGTGCAGAAACTGCAGAAGGTGAGACTGACAGCCTAGACGCGCGTCAGGGAGGACCCTTCAGGGCACAGGTCTGGGCATGCGCGTGCCCGTGTTCCGGGGCTGGGCCCGGCCCCCAGCGTCTAGTCCTCCAGCAGCAGCTCCAGCTCCTCGAGCGGCAGGCGCACCCGCAGCTCCTTCTCCGTCATCAGGTCCACGACCTCCTGCATCTCGTCGGGGAAGTACTCGACGGCATCCATGTACAGCGCCTGGGCGGGGCGACGCCGGTCAGCGGGCACCCCCCCGGCCCCGCCCCCTTCCCGCCCTAACTTGGGGGCACCTTAGTGAGCCCCAGGGGTCAGGGGAGCGTGGCCTCTCTCCAGGTGGGGCGGGAAGCTGCTGTGGTCCCCACCTGTCTGCGCTCGGAGTGTCCCCAGACAGACCCGGGCGCTGCAGGAAGAGTTGGACGTGGGTCCCGACGCGCTTGGCCTCTGGGCTGGGCTTTGGCAACTGCTGGGAACCAGCTGCCCCCAGCCGTGACCCCAGGACAGGAAACAAGCCCCTCAGGCTGCAGGGGGCCAGAGGAAGCCCTGGGGGGCTGGGCCCAGGCACAGACCGGATGAGGCCTGGCAGGAAGGTCCCTGAGAATCCAGAGACCGGGGCCTGTAGAACTCACCTTTGCCCAAGGACAATTCTGCAGTGCTTTGTAGAACACACCTTTGCTTCTTTCTTTATTTCCTAAGGAAACCTAAAGCAAGGGGGAAAAATTAAAAACTGAGGGGCTGAAACAGATTCATCTAAGGCCACTGACCCGCACGGGGCCCCAGTCCACGTGCCGCAGGGTGTCCACGTGCCGAGGGACGCCCTCGGGGCCTCTGCTGGGTCCCGCGGGCCTGGACTGGACCTTGAACACTGATGACCTGTCTTCATCTCCTCCTTTCCCGCGGCCCATCACACCTGCTGTTCCCAGGCGTGCCGAGAATGAGGGTGATGACAGACAAAAGGCTTGCTTTAACACTAGCCATTTTCTGAAAACTGTCTTACAGAAATGAGATAACCAGGATTAACTGAATCAATAACCTTGTCAAGAGCAAATTTCTGATCAGGAATTTCAGTCTGAGAGTGTGCAAATACTCACATTTCTACTCTGCTGCTAAGTCACTTCAGTCGTGTCCGACTCTGTGCGACCCCATTAGATGGCAGCCCACCAGGCTCCCCCGTCCCTGGGATTCTCCAGGCAAGAACACTGGAGTGGGTTGCCATTTCCTTCTCCAACGCAGGAAAGAGAAAAGTGAAAGTGAAGTCGCTCAGTCGTGTCCGACTCTTAGCGACCCCATGGACTGCAGCCCACCAGGCTCCTCCATCCGTGGGATTTTCCAGGCAAGAGTACTGGAGTGGGGTGCCATTGCCTTCTCCACATTTCTACTCTAAGCATGTTTTTATACAATGCATGTGTGCTAAGTAGCTTCAGTCGTGTCTGACTGTGACCCCATGGACTGTAGCCTTCAGGTTCCTCTGTCCATGGGATTCTCCAGCCAAGAACACTGGAGCAGGGGATCTTCCCGACCCAGGGATGGGCCCAGGTCTCGTCTCTCCTGCACTGGCAGGCGGCTTCACCGCTGGTGCCGCCTGGGAAGCGTTTATACAGCACTACGCTGTGAGGTCTTGGTGTCAACTCCGAGGCGCTCTTCCCACACCTGCTGCTCTTCCCACACCCGCTGCTCTTCCCACACCCGCCGCTCTTCCCTCCCACACCTGCCGCTCTTCCCACACCCGCTGCTCTTGCCACACCTGCGGATGCCGCAGCAGTCTCCGTCCGCCCCCTCCCCCGCCAGCCTCTCCCGAGTCCCAGGAAGGGGCCAGCCCCTCCCCCGGGAGTCACAGCCTCCCAGGCAGCTCCCTGGGTGGGCGCCCACAGCCGTGAGTGGGCGCAAGCTGAGCTTACAGAGCTGAAGTCTGCTCCTAGGGCTGCCCACCTGCCTCCCCGAGACGTTCTGTTCCCATAGGAGCGTGTGTGAGCGGCCGTCCAGCGGGCAGGGAGCAGGTAGGGCTGTGACCGACCCCCCGGAAGCATGGCTGATGGCTTCAGCAGCTCCCCACCACGGCTCAGGGCCTCCATCCAGCAAGGCTGGCCTCGCCTCCCATGCAGATCCTCCAGGTGGACACCCTGTCGGGGAGCCCAAACCTTTGGGCTGTACCAGCATCCCTGGTCAGCTCCAGACAGGGCTCACCCCTTACCCCGGGACTCCCGGCTCCCTCCCAGGCTGTTCTGAGGCTGGACTTGGAAGGGACCCCTGAGAGCCGCTGTGGGCTGCCTGCCCGCAATGCCAGGGCCCTGCGGTGTCCTCTGCCAGAACAGTAACCACACTGAAGGCTTGGTCTGTTCTTGAAAGAAGAAACATCGTATCAGTGGACCTTCTCCACCACTGCCTTTGTGAGACGCTCAGATAACCCTGGAATCCAGCAGATCCAGACAGAAGCTGCCCAAGCCTCACACAAGAACTGCCCTCTGCTGGTTCCTCCATCTGCTGGCCCCTGGAAAAGGCCTTTGCTGTATCAGGCATCACATGGTAAATGCCAGGTGAAAACGAGATGGTGACTGTTCCTCCGGGGAGCCAGAGCCACAGCCTCTCCAGGGCCCCACAGCACCTGCCGGCCAGGCCTTCCCAGCCGACGCCTCACATTTTGGCTCTATTTTGATTTTTTTCACTGCTTTTGCCAAAGTATTAGGAGCCCACCCAGAAGCCTCAGGAACTGGTGGGGGAAATCACTGCACAGTTAATTCTTGGTCTGATGCTAATCTTTCCAAAAAGATGAGGCATTCCCTAACGGCCTCAATCTTTTTTTCCAAGTCAACAAGAACTTTTCTGTCTACAGTCCAACCAGATCATGGCAGCTCCTCAGTAGAAACACTACAAGCCTGCCCATCACCCTGTCTCTACCTGGAAAAGCCTGGAAGAAGTTAAACTGGCCTCCCTCTTCATAAGTGGAAAGGTCTTTCAGCAGCTCAGACTCACAGGGCGTCGGCGCTGGAACCGAGAGAGCGTCTGACGAGCTCCTTTGGCCAAGGGGCCTGGTGACGAGCAAACCCCAACGGCCGCCCAGCGCTGTGACCCCAGGTCAGCAGGTGGGCCATGTCCCGGCCACCCAGGGCAGGGACACCACACGGGCGTCTGGACTTGTGGAGGCTCGAGTCCCACACCAAGGAGGCCACACGCGAAATCTACGCTTTTGAGAGTGAAGAATAAACGTTAAAACCACAGAAACTTTGGTGGTAACTCGTCCCGGGGCCGCCTGGTGCCCGTTGGCGCTGGGAGTGTGCCCGCGAGCTGCTGTCTTGAGACAAGCTGTCCAGGCCGTTCAGACCTCAGGGGAGGCGCTCCCAGAGAAGTTCCAGACTCTCAGAGGCCGGGGGAGGCCCAGACGTCTAACCCGAACTTCTCCTGGCCCCTACCTTCCTCTCTGTCTCTTTACGCCCCTCTATGTCAAATGTCAACGGGATGTTCAAATACTTTGATCAACTTCTGAGAAATTAGCCTATGGAAATAATCAGAGATACACATATGTACATAATAGGAAGGCCACTCAGGGCTTCTGAAAGGTTGTCAGTGGAGGGCGCTTGGATGTGACTGAACAGCCGTGAGCGCTGTCTAGACACTCAAGTGGCTGGAAGACTGTTTCTAAAAACCACAAAACTCGGCAGTAGACGTTTTCTAATATAGGAAGGCCAGCCTGACGTCAGACCTGTAACCAAAGACAAAGCAACGCAGGCCCTGAAGCCTAGGACCCGCCTGTCGGCCTGCACAGCCCACTGACGAAATTCCACGGCTGTGGTGCCTCCAGGAAACGCACAGCTGCCCTGGAAACGCCTCTTTAAAACCACAGTCCAGACTGAGTCTTACACAACCCTTCAGTAACAAAACAGAATCAGGACCTGGAAATTCTTAGAAGCAGAATAGCAACACATTTAGGTCTCTTTTGAATGAACACTCTTAGACCAATTTCCAAGTTGTTGCCTCAACGAAGTTAATTCAGAGAAACACAGATATTCTGGGGCTGCCAACAGCCCAGGTGGCCCTCCTCACTCTACCAGGCCCCCTCCCGGGTCCCGAGCCCCCTCCTCACTCTACCAGGCCCCTCCCTGGTCCTGAGGGCCCCCCTCAGTCAGTCTACATGCTGGGTCCTGAGCATCCCCCTTCTCAGTCTACCAGACCCCCTCCCAGGTCCCGAGTGCCCTCCTCCTCAGTCTACCAGGCCCCTCCCGGGTCCTCAGGGCCCCTGCCCTGCTCTTCTGGAAGAGGAAACAGCGCTCTGCACAGGAACAGAAACCCGGCGTCTTTCCTACCAGGAAGTTCAGGTACATCCTCCACAGCAGGGGGCACTGGCTGCCGTGGTCGCTCCGCACGGCGCTCTCAAACAGGGCTCTGATCCGGTGCGTCAGGCCGGTCTCGGGAAGGGTGGCATGGACCTCTCTACCGTCCACCCTGCAAGACAGAGGCTCAGGTGAGTCCAGGACAGCCGCTCAGGCTGACGCCGCAGCAGGGTCAGCAACGGGGGTTGGCACATGTCGCAGGCAGAGCTGCCCCGGGTCTGGGGGCGCAGGAGCGTGGGGTGCAGGTGAGACGTGGCTCCTCCGGGGCCGGCGGAGCGCAGCGTCCAGGGCTCTGCAGTGTCTCCACCCCGCGGAGTCCACCCTGAGGGCACACAGACTCCTTTTCTCAGGAGAACCTGCCCCTTCTGCAGCAGACTGCAGTTATCCTGAGACCTTTCAGTTGAAAGAGGGAATAAAATTCGAATGGAAGGCGCGAAACACAGGCAATCCTGAACCCCGGCTTTCTCAGGTCAGAGTAAAACAACGAAGGTTCTAGAAGCAACAATGATGCCTCAGCTAACACGTGCCCAAGCCTACTGCTTAACCTTCAGACATAAAAGTATTATCTAAAGAGAGACATTTAAAGCACCACCCTGTTCTCACCCGCGATAGTAACACAGGCTAGTAATTACTCTGGGCTCTTTGTGCTCAGCACTCACTCTTCCCAGCAACCCTCTTTAATTATGCCCATTTTACAGAAAGGGAACCGACCAGAGCCATGAACTGCCCTGCCCAGGGTCACACAGCTGCTGAGTGGAAGCGCTGGGATTTGACTCCAGGCCCAAGTGCCCGCCCCACAATTTCTCTACAAGGTCTCAGACCCCCGACAGCAGGGAGTCAGCACTCAGGCGCCATAAACAAAGCCCAGGATGCGCAGGAGCCAGGCCTGGGGAGACACCGCGGGAGCCCTGACAGGGGCCGCTCTCTGCCCTCCTCTTTCAACACACTTTCCGGAATCCCTTCGATCTGTTTCCTTTCTCAATGCATCTTCCCGTAACACAAGAGAAGGCACCGCTCCCCGCCACCCCGCAGGCGTTCCAGGCCCTGGGCCGCGTGCATTTCTGTCTTCTAGAGGCTGGTGGGCCATGGGAACAAGGCCTGACCGCGTGAGAGGCCTGCGGACCTGTGGCCGAGGCGCGCTGTGATTACCTCTGCACGGCGTCCACCAGCCTCTTCCGCATCCTCTCCGCTTCGATCGCAAACAGCCAGGGCTCCAGGAGTTTGGTGGACCTGGTGATGGCGTGGAAGAATCTTCTGGTCCTGCTGGCGCTGTGCGACTTGCTCTGAATCTGCACGTACGCCCTCCAGAGAAGCTGGTTGCCCGGGTACAACCGTAAAGCCTCTGAGAGCGCCTCTCGCAGGGGAGCCAGCGGGTGGGCGGCAACCCTGCCGTGGAACCTGAGCAGGCTGGTGTGCATCAGGGTGACGGCCTCCAGGGCGCCCTCCAGGCCGGCAGCCTCCGAGGAGACAGAGCCCCTGAGCCCCGCAAACACCTGCTCGTAGACGCGCCCAGCGGCGTCGACCCCCACGGTCAGGTACTGGAAGAGCATGAAGCACTTCGCCAGGCTGACCAGGCGGCTGAAGCGGTCGGGGGGGCCTGGGTCGGGGCCGCGGCGCTCCCCCAGCCAGTCCTGCAGCGCGTGTTCGTATGCCCTCCGAGCCTTCAAAACGTGCACAGCCGACACCTGTCCCGTGCACGGCCCGTAGGGGCGGCGCTCCGCCAGCCCGCTCAGCACGTGCACGGCGCGGGCCGGGGCGGCCCCGCCCACGGGCGGCGACAGCTCCGTCTCCAGCGCGGCGTAGAGCAGGCCGAGCTCACAGAGCTCCGGGTCCTCCAGGCCCCGGCTCCCGGCAGTGCCCAGGGCCGCGTCGAAGACCTTCCGGGCATCCTCTGTGTTGCCCAGCAACCACTCCAGATGCGCATACTGCTGCCAGAGGCAAAAGCTGTTGCGGTTGTCCGGCTCCTTGAGGAGATTCTTGGCTAGTTTTTTGCAGTTCTTTCCTTGTGACTTTAATCTCTTCTTGTTTTTAGTGTGCAGACACCAAACGACCTGAAGGTAAACAGGAAAAGAATTGCTTGACATGCTCCGGGACTTATAGACATCCCTTTGTACTGTCGAGTCCCCGGGCGGCTCAGACAGTAAAGAATCTGCCTGCAATTCGGGAGACCTGGGATCCATCCCTGGGTCGGGAAGATCCCCTGGAGAAGGGAATGGCACCCCACTCCAGTGTTCTTGCCTGGAGAATCCCATGGACGGAGGAGCCTGGCGGGCTGCAGTCCATGGGGTCACAGAGAGTCAGACACGACTGAGCAACATCACTTAGTTCCTTCTTTCTCTGTACTGTACTGCAGGAAGCCACACGAGGCGTCTACACTGCCTGCCTCCATCACATATCTGGTAAACTCGTAGGCTCCCTGAGAAACAGATCAGGGTTCTACCAAGGCCACGGGAGCCCTGAAAGTCACACGTCCAGGCTTCCATCTGACACTCCTGTAAACAAGGCTTGGTCACTCCAAACGTCCTTCTTCAAAGACAGGCGGTCAACAAATGTTGTTTAGTCACTGTCGTGTCCAACTCTCTGCGACCCCACGAACTGTAGCCCACCAGGCTCCTCTGTCCATGGGATTTCCCAGCAAGAGCACTGGAGTGGGTTGCCATTACCTCCTCCAGTGGACTCTTCCTGAGCCAAGGATCAAACCCGTCTCCTGCATTGGCAGGTAGATTCTCTACCACTGAGCCACCAGGGAAGCCCCATCAGATTTTACCAGACACTGTTTTAATAACACAGCCTGGTGTGTGCCATTTGCAATTAAAGGATCAGAACTTTGGACATGAAAATTTAATTCTAGCTGGTGGCCAGCAGAGGGCAGAAGAGTCCATCCTAGACAAATTTCTAGCAGGTAATAGGTACTAAAAAGCAGGGTAAGTAGCTTATTTTATCTATTTTAATAAGTCCTTAAATCCTCTAGCCCAGCTTAAGCGTAGACCTTAACACTAACTGCTCACACAATCACAGACATCTGGTAACAGTCACCACAACAGCAGCTCAGGTCACTAACGAGCTGGGCTCAGCCTCCTGCCCCCCCCCGCCCCGCTCCCTGCGGCCCCTCAGAAGGGGCAGCCACACACGCGGTGCCCTAGGGTCCCTGAAGGGGGAGGTGCTGTGGCCCAGCGCCCTGCAGAACGAGCTCGGCCGCCCCACCAACACCCTGCGACAGGAGCCGAGGTCCCCACCCAGGGGAGGGGGTCCCGGCGTTACCTTGGTGATCTCGTACCGTAGCCAGGAGACGCAGAGCTGAGACCGCTCCCTGCCTGCAAACAGAGGCAGTGCCAGGTGGAAGACATTGCGGATAAACTCCTCGCCCTCTCGACTGGGACCCCGGGGCCAGCGCCGGCCACCCAGGGGCTCCATGCGGCCTACACAGCTGACGCCGGAGCAGGAGAGGTCGAGGAAAGTCAAAGGCTTTTCATCATAAAGTTCGCTGTCGAAGATGCTGTTCTCATCCATGGCCAGATAGAGGCAGGGGGTGGGGGGGCTGAAGCCGGAAGGCACCCCCAGGAACTGCAGGAAGGCCGCCATCATCTGAAACTGGAGATCCGGGCTGGACAGTCGGATCAGAGACTGCCCAAGATCGTCAAACAACACCTGCAGGGAAGACAAAACCCCAGTGACCGAGCGCAGCGAACACACAAGAGCTCCACGAGGCTTCCCACGGTTCTGTGTGAACTGTGTTTGGTTGTGCGTGGTCCTTGCTGCTGTGTGGGCTCCTCTCCTGTCGCTGTGAACGGGGCTCTTCTCGAGCCACGGTGCCAGGCGCTCCCTGCAGAGGCATCTCTTGTTGCGGAGCCCGCGCCCCAGGGCACACGGGCTTCGTTGCTCCACGCGTGTGGGCTCTTCCCGACCAGGGACTGAGCCCGTGTCTCCTGCTTGGCAGGTGGATTCTCTACCACTGAGCCACCAGGGTAGCCCCTCACCACCCTCAGCAATTCTTTTTATATGGATATGTGCCAACACGACTCAATTTTAAACACACAGGAGCTAGGTTTTCTGTAAAATGAGGCGAGCTGAGGGCAGGCGGGTGGGCGCTGGGGGCAGCGTCTCACACCTCCTGGGCACCCTCCACAGGAGGGGACACCACAGCAGGGACTTTCAAAGTCGCCTAATGGATTCACAGGAAATCCTGAATCGCATTCGCTTCTGAGAACACACGTCGTTGCTTTTGTAGTTACTTTCATAAATTACAGTTGGAAAAAATTTTTATTTCAAGATAGAAGAACATTACTATTTTGTGGTTTCTTTGTACCAAATTGCTTCAGGAAATGAAAAATATGCTCCAAAATATATAAACAGCAGCAAAGGAAAAAGGACACTGTGGGACAACGGGCCGTGCTGGGAGCAACCATCAGGGCCTCAGGCTAACCACGCTCACCGCTGGCTTCACGTACAGCCTTAAACCGCGAGGCCACGGTTTAAAGGGGACTGCGCGCTGCCTGCCACCCTGCCTGCCCGCCTGGCCTCTGTGGCCATCAGCAAAGAGGAAATCAAAACACGAGCACAGTAAGACTGGACTCCCTGGGGCTCGACCCATCAGAACCACCAACTCATCACAAAGCTTTTCTCCTCCAGGTTTTCACTAAAGTAGAGAAATCTAAGAAATCACTCACAGCAGTACTTAGCTCCAGGAATGAGCTTCCGGGAAACTGTCAAATTGCTGAGCCTTGAGAACTAACTTCTGGAGGTCAGCCATGAACTCTGTAAAACCCACACACACCAAAGACAAACCCCACCCGCCTTCTGAAAACTTGGGCTCAGCCAGGGCGGGGACCTCGCACACAGACTCGATTCCCTGGCCACTCCCTCCGGCCCAGAGAGCACCTCTCTCCTTCTCCCCGATCCTGGTTTCTTAACTCCACTCTGGCCACCCCGTTTGCCTCTCCTGGGACACCCCAGGCCCTCCAGGGCCTTCAGTCATGCCGATCCCTCTGCTGGACTGCAAGCTCCCAGATCAAACAGATGCTTGCTCAACATCCAGGACTGGCGGAGGCCTTGTCACGGGGCAACCTCTGTCCAGACACTGGGAACACAGATGCAAACAGGAGAAGCCTCTGCCCCCGAGGCTCGTGATTTGTCAGAGCCCGGGAGCCTCGCTGCTGTAAGGCCTCTCGGTCTGTACCCGTGACTCTCACAGGCCAGGCACGCCGAGGACCCAGACTCTAACTTGCACGTGGGTTTTTTCACTAAACTTGTCCCCCCGGGACTACATGACCCACAGCTAGTTGAATCTGAGGCTATGGAACCTTGGATGCAAAGGGCTGACTACAAAGTTATACTGAGATTTTCACCTGCTGGGGGCTGATGACCCTAACCCCCTCATTGTTTGGGGTAGACTGTAGTTGGTATTTGTCAAAGTGGCTCAATTCCAGGTATTGAAATAGAATTTCTTCCTTTATTTTAATGTAAAACTTCTTGGGCTCCAAAATCACTGTGGAGGTGACTGCAACCATGAAATTAAAAGACGCTTGCTTCTTGGGAGAAAAGCTATGACAAACCTAGACAGTGTATTAAAAAGCAGAGACTTCACTTCGCTGACAAACCCGTATAACCAAAGCCATGGTTTTTCCAGAGACTTCACTTCGCTGACAAACCCGTATAACCAAAGCCATGGTTTTTCCAGCAGTCGTGTGTGGATGTGAGAGCTGAACCATAAAGAAGACTGAGCCCCAAAGAACTGATGCTTTCGAATTGTGGTGTTGGAGAAGACTCTTGAGAGTCCCCTGGACTGCATGGAGATCAAACCAGTCAGTCCTAAAGGTAATCAACCCTGAGTATTCATTAGAAGGACTGATGTTGAAGCTGCAATACTCTAGCCACCTGATGTGAAGAGCCAACTCACTGGAAAAGACCCTGATGTGGGAAAGATCGAAGGCAGGAGAAGAAAGGGAAGACAGAGAATGAGATGGCTGGATGGCATCACCAGCTCAATGGACATGAATCTGCGCAAACTCCAGGAGATAGTGGAGGACGGAGGAGCCTGGCGTGCTGCAGTTCACGGGGTCACAAAGAATTGGACACGACTTAGCGACTGAACAACGACGACAGAAAGCTGCCGAGCTGCCAACCGTACAGCAGGGCACCAGGCCGTGAGGGAGGCAGCCGAGCACCTGGCGAGCACCAGCGCTCAATAAACGCTACTCCCTCCCCAGGAGGATGGGCCTGGACACCCCGTCCCCACAGCCTGCACCTCCTGCCCCCGTCTCCTGAGTCACACGCACACACGCATCTTCAAGGATCAAAAGCGGGGAAAGTGGACTCAGAGGAAGAAGCTAGGACAGTGACTCCATGGTTTCCAGCCTTGGAAGACAGTCTCCGGAGGGCTGACCACCAGACCCAACCACCTCCTCGGGCACAGGGACCGTCAGGGCGAGAGCGCCGAGCCTCCTCCATCACCAGCAGCCAACGAGGTCCTGCCGCTTTCCCAGGAGAGGATGTTTCTGGAGACGGGAGTGGGAGCAGGTCGGCCTCTCCTGAGCCAGGCGCAGGCTCAGCAAGGGCAGCGGGTTCCTTCTGGGAACGGAAACCCAGCGGGGACAGGAGAGCAAACGACCGCCGCTGGGGGGTGGGAAGGGCCTCACCTGTCTCTCGGGGTCCTCGCAGTCTTCCTCCGTCTGCTTCCTGGCCTTGTCCGGGCGCCACGGCCTCCAGTGCCTGTGGTCTCGGGACCGCTCGGCGGCCAGCCAGATCTGCCACCGGGGCAGAGCCTTGTCTCTAATCTCCTGGTCTTCCTCCTCCGGCTCCTCGTCGTCGTCATCTAGGCGAGAATGAAACCTCCAGCGACCCAACCAGCAGGGAGCACCACCCTCAACCCTCAACCCCTCTGCCAGGGCCAGGGGCACGGTGGGCACCAGAAGGCCGAGATGAGCGTGACCCAGGCCCGGCCTTCCAGGCCGCTCAGCGGCATTTACGGACTCTCCCGTAATCAGTCAGGTTCCCAGAAAAGGAAGGTGAACTGATGAAATCAGATGATTCTTTATGCTATCACAGCAATTAAAAATGGGAATGACACGTATTTTAGAAGAGAACTGTCCAGGAGAACTTTCTGTGATGATGAGAATGTTCTAATTCTGTGTGATATGGTAGCCACATGTGACCTGCTGGGCATGTGAATCGTAGCTGGTAGAATAACTGAATTTCAAATTTTATTTCAACTAATTTTAATTAAAACACCATGTGTTGCTAGCAGCTACTGTGTCGCACACACAGTTCCAGAATGCTGAAGGACATCTAGTGATACGCTGCTTCCGATTGTCTTAAGCCATCAGTGGCCTATGACTATCATCCGTGTTCACTTTTTTTTAAAGAAAGAGGCAATTCAAGATAGCCTATATTTTATTTCACTTTGTTTCCTAACTCTGAACATGCAGAATAAAAAAAGGAAAAAAGTCTGAGTTTTCCACTGAAGTCAACAAACTTAAAAATAAACATAGCATGTACAACGGTGTGGCCGCCCGGAGAAGTCTGGCGGTTTCTTAGGAAACTAAACGCACTGGCCATGAGACCTAGAAGTTGTATTCTTGGGTGCTGATCCCAGAAAAATGAAAACCGATGTTCCCACAAAACCTTTACACTAATGCCCACAGCAGTTGATTCATAAAAGCCCAAAACTGGCAACGAGGCAAGAGTCCTATACTAGGTGCCTAGAGAAACTATGGCACAGCTATGCTGCGGGCACCACCGAGCAAAACACAGGACACCACTGCCGGCACGCACGGTGCGGCAGACCTCGGGCGTTCTGCCAATGAGGAGAGCCGATCTTCAAACGCCACACAGAGTGCGCCTGCCAGTGAGGATGCGAGAAGCTCGGGACCCTGCTGCGCTGGTGCTGAGCATGCGAGATGGTGCAGCTGCTATGGAAATGCCGTGTGAGGGCTCCGCAAAGAATCAGGCAGAAGCACCGCGTGAGCTGGCAGTTTAACCCTGGGTGCATTTCCCAAAGAACCGAAAGCTGGGGCTCAAGGACTCAAACAGGAATCTGCACATCCTCGGTCCTAGCGGTATATTCACCACCACCGAAAGGGGAAGCGATGCGTCGTGTGTGTGTGTGTGTGTGTGTGTGTGTGTGTGTGTGTGTGTGAGATATGCACACGGTGGGAAATCATTCAGCCTCTGGGAAGGAATACTGGCACGTGCTGCGCACCGCGTAAGCCTCGAGGACACCACACTGCGTGAGCCAAGCAGCACTGACGAGCACGTGCTCTTCAGGTGCTTGGATCCAATCGGCAGAAGCCGGGTGGTGGGAGTCGGCGGGGCCACGAGGAGGGATGGGGAGTGAGCTGGACGGGCGCCGGGGCGCTGGGGGAGACGGAGGAGCTGAGGGGGACGTAGCTGACGATGGGTGACAGCGACCTATGTCACCACTGCACACTTAAAAACGGCTAGAATGGTAAATTGTGTGTGTGTTACAATTAGAAATGCTGAAAAGAGTTACATACAATTCCACTTATATGAACAGGTGAAAGAAGACAGCAGTGGAACGGAAATGGAGAAGGGACTCGCAGTGGGCTGGGGGTAGGCCGGGGACGGGTGGGGGGTGTGGAGCCAGAAGGGGGCGCACAGGGGCCTCGAGGGAGGCAGGGCTCTGCAGGGAGACCGCGGCGGGGCTGCCTGAAGCCGCACAGGGATAAACGCAGAGTGCTGGGCAGACACAGGCGGAAGTGAGCGCCTGCAGCACGGGCGAAATCTGAGCGGACTCTGCGGACTACCAGCAGCGACCTCCACCGCCGGTGCAGCGGGGCGAAGGGCGCACAGAAGCCCCGTGTACTCTTCCCCGACCTCTCGGCAGGGGCGGTGGGGGCTGCTTCAGGGTGTCTCAGAGGAAGAACAGCCTGCGCTCCCAGGCCACTCGCGGGATCTGCACAACGTTCCTGAGCTCCTGAGGAACAGCCGGCACACACCAACAAGCCAGGAAAACAGAAAACCCCCGAGGAAGAGGCAGCGGCCCTCCCCCGAGAGGCGCCTCACCTGCGCCGACGGCCACCCAGCCGCCCCACTCCTGCTGGTGCATCCAGGCTCGCCAGCCTCGGGCGCCCTTCTCCCCGGCCCGGGGCTCGCCGCTGTCCCAGAAGGGCTCAAAGAACTCCACCTGTCGAGGTGTAAAACACGGAGGTTGCCGCCACGTTCAGCTCTGTGCCAACAAGCACCGAGCCCCTGCTGTGTGCTGGGAAGATGTATTGAGGTTTGGTCATGCGCTCCAGAGTATTTGAAGCCTCAAGCGCGTGGACTGGTCCTGGGCCAGGCTTTAACCCAGGGCGCTCCTGCGACCCTCGTCAGCAAGGCCTCCCATCACAGAGACTGTCAGTCAAGGGGTGGGGATGAGGGCAGCTCTGCCCCTGACCCCTGACCACACCCCAGGCTCTGCAGAGAGACTCAGTCACTTCTATAGTATAGCAGGTTCTTAAAACAGCAAAACATGTCTTAAAATAACTGTGCTACCTGGCTTACTATACTACCAATCAGTTCTGTCAATACTAACCAACATTCCTGACCCCAATTTTGTGCAGAAAAGAAAGGTTAAAAATAATGATGATTAAAAATAGTTTTTACAGGCAGTTCATGAAAGCTCCACAAGATGGAGACCTTAGCCTGTCACCAAAGACCTCGGAAAGTTCACCATAAATTGAGCTACCCTGTCCGTCTCCTACCAGACCCTCTTCGTCAGGTAGAAAACTGACTTTTCTTAAGTGGAAAAAGGAAAAATGTTTTCTTATATCCCTCCCGCTCCCCGCCCCCCACCCAAATTAGGATCAGTGTTGACAAGCACCAACGTGTAATTTCACTGCAACTTTAGCCAAGGTTTTAGGTAGAGGAAAGGTTAACCAGAGGGTGGCTCATTGGTAAAGAATCTGCCTGCCAATGCAGGGGACACAGGTTGGATCCCAGGTCCAAGAAGATCCCACGGAGGGACAACTAAGCCCGTGCACGACAGCTACTGAGTCTGCGCCCCAGAGCCCGAGGGATCACGGCTCCCGAGTTTGCGCCTTAGAGCCCCAGAATGGGGGGGCGGGGAGTGGGGGGGTCACGACTCCTGAGTCTGTACTCTAGAGCCCGGGGTCACGACTCCTGAGTCTGCGCCACGGAGCCCGGGGGTTCTAAGTACTGAAGCTGAAACACTCTAGAGCCCCTGCTCCACAACAAGAGAAACCACGGCAATGAGAAGCCCAAGCACCACACCTACAGAACAGCCTGCACAGACACAGAGGCCTAGTCAAATAAATAAATGAAATTATGAAAAATTTAAAAAAAAGGCATGGTAACTGCTTCCCTGGAGGTAGGTGGTAACTAGCATTTAAACAGGGGTGAAAGTAAGGGGGAAATAAAGGACATCAGTGAGTCTTTATAGCTGGGAGGTGGAGGGATCGTCTTTCCGCTCTCAATGATTCACTGCTTTTGTGGCGGACTTTTCCTTGGATTGCCAGGATATTTCTGAGACAACCCTCAAGTGATGTAAGGAGGATGTAAATATTTTGAAAATACTACCGTCAACTCCTATTACCCACACCCTTCCCCAGAAGAGGGAGGGGCCGAGGCGGGAGCAGGGAACTCAGGCGGGACACGCACCTGGCCTTTGGTGGGCAGGCCCTTCACGCTGTCCGGCTTGAAGAACGTGAAGTCGACCATGGCCTGGAACAGAGACACGGCCTTCTCGGAGTGGCCAGCCTGCCGAAGGAAGTGGCACTGCTGGAGGAAGAGGGCTGCAGGCGGGACAGCAAAGGGGACGAGCCCCGGTGAGCGCCTGGGCAGGGAGAGAGCAGCCCCCACAGACGCGCAGCTCAGCACCCAGGCCGTCTTCTCCCCAAAACCAGTGACTGTCACAGCTTCAAATCAGACGAGCAAGTCCTGAGTTTAAAGGACCCACGTAACAGTACTGCGATCATGATACACGTATTCTCACTTTTAAAGGAAAGGCCACAGAGTACAAATAGTAACAATAAAACAAGACCAGGGGATGGTCTGAATATTGCTTATCAAGTACTCAGAGCTCATTATTACAAGAAAAACTCTGGGGAAAGGATGGCGCAGTAGATTTTTTTTTTAAATCAGAGCCAAGCTCTGTACTCAGCTGATCACTAGATGGCATTATTCACCAGCAATTTCCATCACAGACTCAGTCCTGCTGTAAACAAATCTGGGTTCCATGTTTGAAATTTTCATTTAAACTGTGGTACAATTCTCTCTATGAGATACCATTAAGCTGTTTGAGCATACCAACACATAATATCAAATATGAGGCCCTTTAAGGCAGTGACACAACTGCTTATTATTTCTAGAGCAATATATTTCTTCTGTCTTTAGAAATTAGTAGCAATATTCAATAGCAGGGATTTGATCAAAGAAATTTGATCCCTTTGATCAAATCAAAGGGATTTGAGTAAAACCCTGAGCTAGGCTCCCCATATACCATCTCAGCTGACAGGCACAGCCCTCCTGGGAAGCAGGTATTGGACTGCTGTTGCTGGGGGAGAAACGACCGGTCAAACAGGTTAAGGAACCTACCCAAGGTCACACAGGAGCCTGTGAAGGGCAAACCCAGCATTCAGGTCAGGAGTGATACACTCCAGTAAAACAGGCCATCTCTGGATCTCACTACTGGACAAAATGTGTAATATAGTCTAGTGTCCTTCGGGACCTACTGAAAACGTTACCAGTATAATGACGCCAGGAACCTGTATCTACTAGTGAATTCCAGCCAGCCAGGGCACCCTGCACGCGTGACCGCCCACGCCCCCACAACGGGCGAGACGTGGGCATCTCCACAGACGGGGCCACCAACAGCCAAAGCAGTTAAGAGACTGCGTTTACCTGAATAACAACTGGAAAAGCTGGAACTTCTAGTCTGGCAATATTTTCTGAACTGTACTGGCTTAATAATGCCTCCCGCTGCCCAGAAGGTGGGGGGGGAGGGGGGTACCCATCGTCAAAAGGAGTCATAATACCCTTTTTTAAGCATCAGTTTTATCGACTTAGACTTTCCTAAAATAAGTCAAAGATAAACTATTTTCAATGAAGCCAAAAGAAAGAACAGCCCCTCCCACGTCACTGGACTGGGTCCCTGTCTCCTTACCAAACATGGCCTCCTCGGTGCCGGGCAGCTCGGGGTGGGAGACGATGCTGCCGTCCCTCACGGCGGACAGGGTGCTCAAGCACTTCCCGTACAGACTCTGAATTTTTGATACGGAGAAGGTGCTGAACTGGCTCTGGCAGAACAACAGGTATTTCTGCCAGAGGGCTGTGTTGTTGGGATGTAAGAAGATCAGTTTCTGCCACTCTTTGAGCAGAGTGGCGGGCTCCCAGAACTCGGCGCAGAGCTTCAGCTTGGCGAGCTTCAGGTCCACACTGCTCGGGTTGCTCTCGATGGCCCGCTCCAGGATGGCCAGCTTCTTCTCCAGGACCAGCCGGAGGGACCGCTTCCGCGTCTCCGGCTCTCCTTCCTCCACGGCATAGAGGCCCGGACTTCTCATGAGCTCGTCCTCAACAACAAAAACACCCACTCGTATGGGCAAGTGGAACCGGGGGACCGGGGGTGTCGGCGCTGCTTGCGGAGTGACTTACAAGGCCCACAGGGCTGCTCATTCCACACAGTGAAGTGCTCCTCGGGTCAGTAGCTCTGGTCTTATGTTTGGGGTTGGGAGTTTAGTCGGTAAGACGTGTCCAGCTCCCTGAGACCCCATGGACTGTAGCCCACCAGATGCCCCTGTCCATGGGACTCTCCAGGCAAGAATTCTGAAGTGAGTTGCCATTTCCTCCTCCAGGGGATCTTCCTGACCTGGGGATCGAACCCCATCTCTTAGGTCTCCTGCACTGGCAGGCACCGCCTGGGAAGCCCTATCCACTATCTCTCGAGAGTCCCTTGGACTGCAAGGAGATCCAACCAGTCCCTCCTAAAGGAAATCAGTCCTGAATATTCACTGGAAGGACTGATGCTGAAGCTGAAACTCCAATACTTTGGCCACCTGATGCAAAGAACTGACTCCTTGGAAAAGACCCTGATGCTGGGAAAGATTGAAGGCGGGAGGAGAAGGGGATGCCAGAGGATGAGATAGCTGGATGACATCACCAACTCGATGGACATGACTCTGGGTAAATTCTGGGAGTTGGTGATGGACAAGAAGGCCTGGCGTGCTGCAGTCCGTGGGGTCACAAAGAGTCAGACATGACCGAGCGACTGAACTGGACTGATTTACTTATGTATTTATTTACCTGGCTGCACCAGGTCTCAGCTGCAGCTTGCGGGATCTAGTTCCCTGGCCAGGGATTGAACCCGAGCCCTCTGCATGTGGAGCTTGGAGACTTAGCCACTGGACCACCTGCAGAGTCCCTGTCATTTTAAACTTAGATTTCTGTATCAATAACTAGCATGCAGTGTCTTGAAAACCTTTTCTGAAAAGCCGATTTTACCAATAACACAGCCGAATGTGGGACAAATGTGGTAATTACATAAGTGGTTCCAAAAATAAGTGGGACAAAGACAGACGCACATATTTCAGAAAGGGAGCCAGTAACTCCAACCCCGTCCCTGCAGACCGCCCCGTGCACCCCGCACGTTCTCTCGGCACTTCAGGAACGCCTCCCCGCTGCATGGCGTGCACCCACCCCGGTTCTGTTCACGGCTCACCATCTCTTGGAGGCCATTTCTTACACCCAAGTGGCAAGTCACCCCCTCATTCCATCCCCCGCTTCTGTGTCATAGCATGTCCTACCCCAGACTGCAGTTACCCCTCACACATCAGTCTTCATCACTGGGCTTTGAGCAAACTCAGGGCAAGGGCTCTATTCTAATCTTTAGAGGCCCAGCACCAGGGTTCCTCACAGGAGCTCAAGACTCACTGCAGGATAAACCACTGCCCAGCGCGAGGGCCGCCATTCCCAGGTGGGAGACCTGGGACCTCGACGCTCACCTGGAAAGCAACGAAGGCCATCCACAGCTCCGTGTCCCGAGGGCTCTCGCGGACCTTCCTGTTAAACTCCTCCACCCTGGCCTTGAGGAGCGCGCTCTCTCTGTCGGGCTGTGAGTCTGGTGGCCTGGACTCCTGCTCTGAAGGACCCTGTCCCTGTAACCACTGCGTAGTGGCTTGGTCGTAAATCCCCAGAGGGTTCAGCCAGCTGGTAGCAGGGGGAGCCGCGTCATCCACGCCCTTCACCGGGATAAAGGAGAGCGGCTCCAACGCCAGAGCTTCGGGCTGACTGCTGACGGCGAGGCCGTCCACGTTCATCAACCCCACGCTCTTCTTCGTAAAGTAGCGCTCGATGTGCTTGTGGGAACGCTTCTTTTCTGTGGAATTCCCCTCCCAAGATATACATTGCTTCTTCGGGTTGAGGCCGAGGCAGGAGTCTCCTTTCCTCTTGTATCTAATGTTTGAAAAATAAAACAGGTTACCGAGAGAACGCGCGCGCTGGCTCCACGGACCGAAGGCCCAGCAGGCACTCTGGCTCCGCCAGTTAAGTTCATGTACTCAAACTCACCTTCCCTCCAAACTGTTTCTACTCAGAGAAGTACGAGGACTTTTCCTCTACCCTGCTGTTTCGTCTGCGTCTCACGAATTTCAGATCACGCCTGTCTTCCAGACCTCAGTACCCACCCGCCCCTAAGCCCTGCACAGCACCGTCATCACGCCACCTAGGGCCGCACCGCGGGTGCCAGGCGAGGGGAAACCATCGCCTGCCCTCGACGGTGTTCTTCAATAAGGACGCTGAGGCCTCAGGTGACGCCAGGCCCTCCGACTCCTACACCAGTCCCTTTTCCTCCGTGCTGTCTACTTCAGAAGATAATAGAGAGGTCTAAGGTTCTTTTTTTAATCCCGAGACAAAGTGTGTCAAATAAAATTACATTTGGCTATTTTCTACCCTACAGGAAAAGAGGCTGGGCTCTAAAATGCTTTTATGGGTCGTGTAGGCGTCCCCGGAGCTACAAACACATGACTGCTGAGTATCTGTAGGAAAGCTGAGGAAAACTGTGCCCTTTCCGTGTGTGTGCTACACAAACAACCCAATTCAAACATCAGCAAAAGATGTGAGCAGAAACGGCACAAAAGACACGCGCGGCCGTAAACACATGAAGAAGTGGTCAGCGTCGTGAGTCACCAACGAAAGGCCCGCGAGAACCACGGTGCCCCGAGCGCAGACCCACCAGGACAGCCAGGATGAGGGAAAGGGCGGCGACACCGAGCCGCGGCCAGCCACCTGGAGGGGAGCCGGGGCTCACGGGCCGCCGGGGGGAACGGGCCTGGCAGTAAAAAACAAACGAAACCCAAACGCAGACCTCGCCCCGTGGCCCAGCAATTCTATTCCCAGGGATTTACCCAAGAAAAGGGAAACCGCAACCCTACACAAAGGGCTGTGCACAAGCGTTCTCGCAAGCTTGTTACAAGCGTACTCGAAACAGCCAACGCTGGACAAGGGCCAGGGCCCACCCCCAGAAGAACGGATGGGCAGACGGCGGAGCGGCCGCGGAGGGACACTCCCAGCCGGAGAGGCGCGAGCGCGACAGGCGCCCCGGAGAAACTCGGAAACGCGCCGCCCGGAGAAAGGAGCCGGACACAGACGCGCACACGCCAGCCGAGTCCGTTACATGAAACCCTGACAGACAAACACGCTCGCTGACGGAAAAACTCAGGACAGTGATCTCCTCTGGGAGGAGCGGTGTGGACAGAGTGGAAAGGAGCCTGAGGAGGCTGCGGGAGGCTGCGCGGCGGGCGGACGAGTGCCGTGCGCCCTGCTTGCAGCCGCTGCCCACGGCTCGCACCCCTGCTGAGCTCCGCCTGCGGTCAGACCAGCAGCGGCAGGACATGAGACCCCCAGGGGAGTGTGGGCCCCAACATGCACGCGTCAGCCCAAAACCACTCCCTTCGCCACACCTCCGTCTGCGGAAACTGGACCCCGGTGCCAAAAAGATTGGGGACCGCTGCCTTAAGAAACAAACGTTAAGTTAAAAACGAGTTTTGTTCTCCCTGATTACTATGACATGGAACAACAGACTGGTTCCAAATAGGAAAAGGAGTACGTCAAGGCTGTATATTGTCACCTTGCTTATTTAACTTCTATGCAGAGTACATCATGAGAAACGCTGGGCTGGAGGAAGCACAAGCTGGAATCAAGATTGCCGGGAGAAATATCAATAACCTCAGATATGCAGACAACACCACCCTTATGGCAGAAAGTGAAGACAAACTAAAGAGCCTCTTAATGACAGTGAAAGAGGAGAGTGAAAAGGTTGGCCTAAAGCTCAACATTCAGAAAACTAACATCATGGCATCCAGTCCCACCACTTCATGGGAAATAGATGGGGAAACAGTGGACACAGTGTCAGACTTTATTTTTCTGGGCTCCAAAATCACTGCAGATGGTGATTGCAGCCATGAAATTAAAAGTCACTTGGTCCTTGGAAGGAAAGTTATGACCAACCTAGTAGCATATTCAAAAGCAGGGACACGACTTTGCCAACAAAGTTCCGTCTAGTCAAGGCTATGGTTTTTCCAGTGGTCATATATGGATTGAGAGTTGGACTGTGAAGAAAGCTGATTGCTGAAGAATTGATGCTTTTGAACTGTGGTGTTGGAGAAGACTCTTGAGAGTCCCTTGGAATGCAAGAAGTTCCAATCGGTCTGTCCTAAAGGAGATCAGTCCTGGGTGTTCATTGGAAGGACTGATGTTGAAGCTGAAACTCTGATACTTTGGCCACCTCATGTGAAGAGTTGACTCATTGGAAAAGACCCTGATGCTGGGAGGGATTGAGGGCAGGAGGAGAAGGGGACGACAGAGGATGAGATGGCTGGATGGCATCACCGATTTGATGGACATGAGTTTGGGTAAACTCCAGGAGTTGGTGATGGACAGGGAGGCCTGGCCTGCTGCGATTCATGGGGTGGCAAAGAGTCGGACACGACTGAGCGACTGAACTGAACAACTATTTTCACTAAAAGTCAACAATGTTTTAGATATTCAAGCAATCTCAAAAAATGTCTGCTGACTTTTCTGGCTTTAAAACTGTATTTTGTAAAGCTGATCTTATAGCTTCCTTTTATAGCAAACTAGATGAAGAAGATGGGAGAATGCAATGGCATCCCACTCCAGTACTCTTGCCTGGAAAATCCCATGGGCGGAGGAGCCTGGTAGGCTGCAGTCCATTGGGTCGCTAGGAGTCGGACACGACTGAGCGACTTCACTTTCACTTTTCACTTTCATGCATTGGAGAAGGAAATGGCAACCCACTCCAGTGTTCTTGCCTGGAGAATCCCAGGGACAGGGGAGCCTGATGGGCTGCCGTCTATGGGGTTGCACAGAGTCGGATACAACTGACGTGACTTAGCAGCAGCAGCAGCAGCAGATGAAGATGATACAGGAGAAAAGAGAATACAACTATTAAGTATCAACACTCAGATAATGTGCATATGTATTATGTACATTCATTTACATATCCTGATTTTAAATAGCTGATACAGAGCTTCACGCGTTTCTCCCTACTTTTAAGCATTTCTTCATGCCATTAGTTTTAGAAACAACTATTTTTATTGACTTCACACTGGCCCCCTGGAAGTGCCCCATAATTTATTTAACCATTTCCCTATTGTTGGACATTTAGGTTCTACCCAATTTATCACTTATCACAAAATCTTAATTACTGGACTGGACCTCGGATGTAATTTAATGCAATAGTTCCCCCAAATAAAAGCACTTTTCCTATAAAATCCTTATCAAATAATCAGCTAGTCTTCACTTGAACAATTCCAGAGGTAGGGACACCCATTTTGTTTGGAGGCTCAGTGAATGATATCAAATGTATCTATTATAAAATCAGACATAGGCACTTCGGGGCTTCCCAGATGGCGCTAGTGGTAAAGAATCCACATGCCAATGCAGGAGAGGCAAGAGACGTGGGTTCGATCCCTAGGTCGGGAAGGTTCCCTGGAGGAGGGCATGGCAACCCACTGCAGTACTCTTGCCTGGAAAATTCCATGGTCAGAGGAGCCTGTAAGTCACAGTCCATAGGGCTGCAAGAGAGTCAGACACGACCAGCAACTAAGCACACACATTAGGCATTTACTCACCAGAGGGAAAAAAAGAGAGAGAAAAGAAACGAGAACACAAGAGGGCAAGCTTGGGAAGAGAATATGTTTAAATCAAGCACCCAATCTGCCCTGAACCCACTCAGCAGGGCTGGCTGGGCTGGGCAACATAAACCTGCCTTTCCTTTGGAGAATTCAGTTCACACAGGCCTTCCCAGAGTCCTGACTGCCTTGGTCCAAATTCCAGCTTCTTCATTTACTAAGCTGGGTGACCGTAATCAAGTTTTAAAAAACAAACAAACTGTGCCTCAGTTTCCTCGTCTGCAAAACAGGAACTGTAACAGTAACTTATGTTGTAGAATTGCCAGGATGATCAAAAAAGTTTATA
This sequence comes from Bos taurus, assembly GCF_002263795.3. Taxonomy (NCBI): domain Eukaryota; kingdom Metazoa; phylum Chordata; class Mammalia; order Artiodactyla; family Bovidae; genus Bos; species Bos taurus. The sequence goes on from NC_037337.1 coordinate 101,898,918, forward strand.
TGTGTAAAGGCTAAGCCATACAGTAAGGACTAGATGAGTTTAAAATACCATTATCATTTCATACAACTTGGCTCCTAAACAAGAGCCAACTATTTCAGCTGGTGGATAGCCAAAGAAACAATAAACTCTTCCAAAAATGGCCAAAAAAAAAAAAAAAGAAAGCTGAACTTCCCTGACAGACAATGTATTAGTCCTAGGGAACTTTCCGAAGGTAGCCTGGACCTGCTCCACACTAACTTTAGAACCTGAGCCCTGTTTACCGCAACGCTCCAATCCACTGCACGCCATTGCTGGGACGCTCACGCTCTCAGACCCGCTTTCATGCCGAGCCAAACTTCCACTCACCGGTCCTGGTGCCACCTGCCAAGTTACACAGGACACTGCCAACCCACCTTCCCGAGTGCAGCAAGCCTACAGGACGGTGCCGTGCCCGACACAGGCTGGTGCCCACAGCCCTCACCCAGGCCTCGCGGGACAGTGTAGCCACGCGTCTGCTCCTGTCCTGCCAGTGCTCGTGGTTTGTCAGGATCTCTCCTAACAGGTGTGAAAACTCAGGACCTGACGCCGTATTCCCACCGTGCTGACCAGCTCAGCGTGCCGCGGGACCACCACCTTCCCAGATCCTGACACTAACAGTTGTACAGCTATTAATCTGAGCAAGACTTTACCTGACTTGAGCTTTAGCAAATTACTAGGAAATCTCGCCAGTGCCCTGCACCCTTTGGAGTGGTCTCTTTGCAAGCTTAGATGGATGAAGTCGTCTCCAGTCACTCTCTTCCTCAGCTCTGGGCCATTCACTAGCAGAGGTTCAAGAGCCACTCTGTGAATATTGCTTCCTTTTTTTAATCTAGTACTGTGATAGTAAGCCTTTATCTTTGCACACCAATTTCTAATTCCATATCAAATATTTCTGATATTTGTGTGAGGCATGTAGGAGTTACAATTTCCAGTTTACAAATGAAGACACAGGGGCTCAGAAAGGTTAAGCCAGCGGTCCCGTTTTTGGCACCAAGGACCTGTCTCCTGGAAGACTTTTTTCCCATCGACGGGAGGGATGGGTCAGCACTGAGGAGCAGCAGATGAAGCCTGCTCACTTGCCCCCCACCTCTGGCTGTGTGGTGGGGTTCCCAACAGGGTGCCAGTCACCGACCCGCGGGTTGGGGCCCCCTGGGTTAAGTGACTTGCTTGGGATTATGGTACTAGTCAATGGCAAAGTCAGAAGGAGAACCAGCATCTTCTGTTTCCCAACCTAGAAAATGTCCTACCACAGAACCCGTGTCTTCTTTGGGGATGGTGGAAGAGCACCAGAGAAGTACGGGTGTAAATCCCAACTCTCTCACTTCCTGGTGTGTGACCTTCCGATGGTCCTCCATCCCTGAGAGTCCTCTCCCTGGCTGGGTAAGATCAGCATGCCCTCCTCCTGGAGCAGCTGCAAGTCGGCAGGCCGACTCCAAGGGGAGAGAAGCGCAAGCTGGTGCTGCCCGCTCCGTTCCTGCCAGCATTTGCCGGGTCTCCCCACACTGAGGCACAAAAGACCAGAGGACTTCAGGGAGCGTTAATACCACTCCAAAATACACAGATGCACTAAGAGCGTCATTAACCCCTTGCCATGAGGTTTCAGGAGACGGTATGCAGATACAAACACACGCCAAAAATAACTGACGTCAGCTCCTCATGAAGGGAATTACAGCTGGAGCTGCGTATGTGGGGAGCAACACTGTCACGCTGACACCCTGATTAAAAGGTGGAGGGGCGGCAAAGGGGCGGGAGCGAAAATTTAGTTTGAAAGGTAATCAGCCCATGAAGAATGATCAGCAACTTCAAGGCCTCCTCTTGGCTGTATATTCCACGATCCTCTACCTTCCGTTTTCATTACCAACTAGCTGTTTGGGAGCAAGAGACTGTGTATTACTGTTCACTACGTCCTACAAAGTACTAAGTGTCTGAAGAGCTTATTGGGGATTCAACTATTTTTGATTGCCAGATTAGAGGAGAAAAGCTCCTCTTTTTTGAAAGAGCTCCTTTCCACTGGAGTACAGCTGCTGTACCCTGCTGTGCTGGTTTCTGTCGCACAGAGCGAGCCGGCCCTGCCTGCACGCGTGCCCCGCCCTTTGCGGATCCCCTCCCTTTAGGTCAGCAGAGCGCGATGAGCAGGGCTCTCTGTGCTGGACAGCAGGCTCGCCACAGCTGTCTGCTCAGACTCAGGATCGACAGGGCATGCTCGTCAGTCCAGTCTCCCGGTTCCCCCCCACCCCTCCCCGTGGTGTCTGTGTGTCTGCTCTCTGTGTCTGTGTCTCTGTTTCTGCAAATAAGATCATCTATGCCATTTTTTTCTTCATTCCACATATATGCGTTAATATACGATAGAGAAAAAAACTTAAACTCATTACTGAAGCAAATACCGTCACCTGTTTTTATGACTATCTGGTGACACATGCTGGAAACATTTTGAAAAAGTCATTATCATTTAATGTCATTTTTTTAAATGGCATGCGTGGGGGTACGGTTTGGATAAATAAAAGGCTTCTGTAACTTTTAAGAAAGGCATATAGATTAAGCCAAATGGTTCATGGACAGTCACACTCAGGTCAAGGAGTTTTGAGACACATTCAGTCTACAGACATTCAATGAGCACCTACTGTGCCACACGCCACGCCAAGGCCCGTGGCTGAGTAAGACCAACCCAACCTGCACCCTGATCTCCAGCTTTAAACTCGAGTGTGCAGCGTGAGACCACTCACCGTCTACCGTGCGTGCCCACACAACTGAACAAGGGATGAGGCACAGCAGAGTCAACGGTGGGGAGGCTGGGGGGACACAGAGCCAGAGCCAGTGCTGAGAGAGCTCAGGGCAGAGAGGTCCCCGCCCCACCAGTGACGACCAGAGAAACACAGCGCAACACACACCTGGCAATGTCTCCTCGGTAGAGAGACTTGTACTCCCAGTTGGCAGGATCCGGCTTCTTATCCATTCGGAAGGTTTCCCCCGACAGAGCCTGGATGTCCTCAAGCCAGACACAGTGACGTCCGGCATCCGCGGCGGCATCGTCTCCTTGACTGTGGGACAGAGGAGGGCGAGGAAGAAAACGGGAGAGGCACTTAGAAATACCCCAGTTACATACGTCACGGCTCAGAAATATCAAAGTGAGACACGTCAGACCCATACGGCCTCGCGCACAGCTCCGTGCAGACAATGTGCACCCGCCATAAAGACGGGGCCAGGCTCCTGCTCTGGAGAACGTGTTAAAATACAAAGCGAAGACTGTCTTAAGTGACACTTTACCAAGAAGAGAAGTCAACTTATCCCTAAAATAAACGTGAGAGATACAGATGTCTTTAAAAAATAACAATAATAATCATTTAAATGATTATAACTTGACTTTCAAACATATTTACACACAAGGTTTTTTCTTGAAAGGAAGAAAGAGAAAGAAAGAAAGGAAGAAATAAAGGAAGGAGGGAAAATAAGGCTGCCCTTACTTTGCCTAATTTATTTGAAAGTGCCAGATAATTAATTTCAACTCAAAACTTAACAACAAAACAAAGCCACAGTTCTGAATGCTTCGGTCTCCGGTGCCGCTCAGACGTGCTCTCAGTCTCCTTTTCCAGCCTGGGCTCTGTGCAGGCTGCTCTGCCTGTATGCATGGACCTTGACCTAAAGGGCAGAGAGGCCACTGTAAGACAAGACCCTTCTTTATCGCTTTGAACCAATTCGTGATGTGGCAGACACAAAAGAACCAGTTCCCTAGGAGTCAACTAAGAGGAGGGAAAAGGTTTTTCTGGCATCTAACATCTTTCTTCCCCTAAAGAAAGTCCTTCACGATGCTGCGGACACAAGAGGCTGCCAAAGGAGTCACAGCAGCCACTCAGTGCTGGGCCAGCTCTGCTCGTTGGCTCTGCGGGGATAGAAACCGGGACTGGCCAGGCTTCTAAACCTTCTGGCTGGGGACGCAAGGGCATGTATTCCAGGGATGCAAAGTAGCTGCTCAATAAATACTTGCAGGATGATGTGTCTCGGGTTAAGATACACGCTGAGTTTTAACTCACACCCCTCCAGAACAACTGTGGGGGGTTTTCTGATGACAGAAACCGAAAGCAGCAGCTTAGGGACAGAAAGAGATGGATGCATTCCGGAAAGAGATGGAAAGCCAGCTGGGGGTGGGAAGGGCTGGCTGCAGACCACGCCTGGGGAGCAGCGAGCCCTTCACACCTCCCCTCCTGGGTCCCGTAGTCAGGAAGCAGGATGCGGTCTGGGCTGTGCACACGGAAGGAAGTGCCACCACCTGGAGGTGAAGAGGACCTCACCCTGGGAAAAGAGGTCACAGAGGCTGTGGGGAGGCTGCCCCTGATGACCCTGGAATCAGAGGCCCACACAGTCCACACACCCCCCACCAGCCCCCAGGCCGCTTTCCTCACGTCACGGGGAGACACTCACGACTCACTAACATCTTAGCCCCCGTCTAAATGGAAACAAGACCTCTTCCTGGTCGCCTTCCCAGGAAGAGACTGCACAAGTGAGTAGTAAGAACGAAAAAGACAAGGACAGCCCGCTCTGACCTTCATGGGGACGTTATACAAAATACCAACAGACTTAAAAGCGCTGTCTGGATCATATAGCTGCCAAGAGGCTGTAAAGATCACTTCTGATGTGGTTAGGCACAGGCTGAAAATAACTATCTTTCAAATTTCTTATGGTTGCTTCTGTACCGTTTCAGGAAATCCTTTAAAACTCATCTTCCTCAGTCATATAAAGAAAAAAAAAAGACAAATAGTTAAAGATGAGTCTTTGGAACACACAGCACCTGCTGTATTTTGCTTTGAAGACGCACTAAAAAGCGAGAGCACCAGGGATACACGCACTCACGCACTCACACTAGCAAACATGTACCCTCGTGCCTTCTGCGCACCAGGCCCTGCGCCCGCTGCGGGGGACTCGATGGAGGCCAGGTGGGGGTGCTTTCCATCCACGTGCTGCTGCTGCTCTTTAGTCGCTCAGTCGTGTCCGACTCTGCGACCCCATACCAGGCTCCTCTGTCCATGGGATTCTCCAGGCAAGAACACTGGAGTGGGTTGCCATGCCCTTCTCCAGGGGATCTTCCTGACCAGGGATCAGACCTGACTCTCCTGCACTGCAGGCAGATTCTTGACCACTGAGCCCCCAGGGATGTCCTCCTGCCCCCAGAAATCCAGCCCGATTTGGAACCTTGTTGCTGGACTCCTTTATCTCTTCCTCTCTAGGGTTACAGGTGCAGCACCTGAGACACAGCGAGCTAAATAAACATGGCCCCTCGGAGCCCCGAGGCCTGAAGCGTTCTTCAACGCTGACCTGACGACAGAGGACCCTGGAAGGCACGGTGTTTGTGTCTCTGATGGAAACCACAGACCAGATTCCAGACTCGCTCCAACCAGAGCTCTCACTGACATCACAGGGACGTCTAAGTACACAGCAAGAACAGATAATCCCTGAAGAGCTGCAAAAACCTTAACAGCACTAAATATTTTTAAGTATGCCTTGGGTAGGACTTAACATTTTCTTTCATCTAGAGCACACGAACAAAGAAAAGAAAAAGCAAGGTAGACGAGGAATAATTCAAGTGGCTTCACCACAGGCCGCCTGTCTCATGTGTGGGCAAAGTGCCCTCGTGCAGGGGGACGCTAGCCTAAGCAGAGAGGAAAAGCCGTGACGGAGTCTGTCTGCAGCTCGCCTCGCGCACCGTGCTCAGGGGAGACGGCAGGGAGACGGCAGGGAGGAACAAGGCCCCCCGGGGAGGAACGCTGCGGTCAGGAGCCACTCCACACCTTCAACACAGTGGTTCTAAACAAACGTGAGAGAAGGACAAAAGCAGTGATTATTTCCAGAGCTCTGCCAACCTTAGCCGGAGAGAGAGAGTGTGTCTGGTATACACACAGGGTTTTGCTTTTACACTCCTTTCCATGACGTCTGTCTCGGGATCCTGGACAGCTCCCTGTGCGGTGCAGCAGGGCCTTGCTGCCCGTCCCCCACACGGCAGCGCCCACCTGCTGACCCTCCCTCCGCGTCCACCCCGCCGTCACCACCCGCACGGCAGCCACGAGTCTGTCCTCTGTGCCTGCAGAGGGGGGTTTGATGTGAGTGAATGAAAGAAAGGTGTATCGAGAAAGAGAAAGCTAAGGCAAGTTTCTTACTCTTTATAAAAGCATAGAACTAAGGAGCCAACTGGCCCATACGCCCACTGTGAGGCCTGTCTGTCATCTTTCAAAAATCCTCTAGGCTTTTTGTCTGAATCAGATTTTGACGCAATCATTGCTGCGCCCAGATAACATTTCTCAAATAAAATCATGGCCCTATTTTTTTAATGAAAGTTTTCTTTTTTTTCCTTTTCTTTCGCTGACCTAATGACACAGCCCTTTCTGGTTTTTTTCCCAGCTTTACTGACAAATGTATTCACTCCATTTTGACTGAGCGGCTAAATCACCATTCAAATGTCTCACTTGTGGCAACAATGAAGGGAGAAAAATTCAAGATTTGAAAAACCATAGACATCTGAGAACAGAAAACCTACTTCGGTTTCTCTGATTCCCTTTTACTGTCTCTGAGGCTTCTGGAAGGGCTGTCCTTTGCAGAATCAGTGTCTGACTCAGACCCACTGCTACCCGACGGCCCGTGTTTTCTCTTGGTTTTCTCGTGGCGCTGAAGCTTCCTTTTCTTCTTTTTCTCTTTCTTCTTTTTTCTGCTCGTTTCTTTGGGCTTTCTGTTAGCGTCACTTTCACCTGAAGGCTCTGATTTCAGAGGACTCCTGTTTGGGGAGGTCAACATTAGAATTATTTCAAAAGAGAATTAGGGAAATAATATGCAAATAAGTAAGAAGTAAACCAACATGCAGAAGGCAGTTCTCTATGATCACCCACAGGCTCACTATTCGCTCGTTCATCACACAGTACCTTCCTGGCGTATGCTTACCTTGGAGATTTAAAAGTTGGCTTATAAATTTACCTTCAAGATTTAAGAGTTGGACCTAAAATGACATTGGCTGAAGAGATTCTAATCTTTACAGCTTCTAAACCTTTATTTTCATAGCTATATATTCTTAAATTAATCTAGCAGTTATCAAATACAGTATTTTAAAAATCTCTAAAAGGTTTATTTTCAGTCCTATATATTATGCCAGGATGTCCTTAATGCCAAAAAGGAAAAGAAAAAAAAAAAATGGGTTTAATGCTGGTCCTTGTTTTTGAAAGTTAGAATGAGTTCTTCTTCATTACTCCTCTCGTGCATGAACTAGTCTCAGTTTCTGAAGGCTTCCCACATTTTTACAGTACCTCATATTAATGAGACCATTTGGTCTACGTTGGTGAGAGAGCTCATTTCTCAATCCAGTGATCTATAACAAAATTCTTTCAAAGCTGGGTAGAGATGTGTGCCACTTTGCTTTCCCCAAAGTTCTCATGAGATTTTTATCCTATGTTATAACAAAACCTCCTCCTATTTTTGCATGCAACTTCTATCTTTATGCAACTAAAGAAATATCTGAATTATAATATTCTAAAGGTTACTAATGAGGTTAATAAAGTTACTTAAGAATCACAATGATGCCATTTCCCTCGTGGCCTAATTATTGGCAGTAACTGTGTCATTTTCTTGCCACTGCAATACAAAGCGGGGAAAAAAAAAGGATGATCTGTAAAGAGTGAGGTAAGGGAAAACAGTCGAAGATCACCTCATTACGTTTGGTAAAAGAAAGAGCTTTTACTTAACTCTTTCCTCACAAGGTTTTCTAAGGGTTACTCCTCAAGCTAAGCTAGAGATGGTACGCTGACAAAGACTAAAAATCCGCCTATCAAAAACCTACCATGGGCTTCCCTGGTGGCTCAGTGCTGAAGAATCTGCCCATGTCTCAATGCAGGAGACATGGGTTCAATCGCTGGTCCGTCAGCGAAGATCCCACTGCCACGGATCAACTAAGCCCGTGCACCACAATCCTCGATCTCACGCTCCAGAGCCAGGAGATGCGACCCCAGAGCCCATGCTCCATGCTCCAGAGCCGGAAGACACCACAACCCCCAAGCCCACACTCCAGAGCCGGGAGATGCGACTCCCGAGCCCATGCTCCAGAGCCAGGAGACGCAACCCCCAAGCCCATGCTCCAGAGCCAGGAGACGCGACCCCTGAGCCCATGCTCCATGCTCCAGAGCCGGAAGACACCACAACCCCCGAGCCCACACTCCAGAGCCGGGAGATGCGACTCCCGAGTCCATGCTCCAGAGCCAGGAGATGCAACCCCCAAGCCCAAGCTCCAGAGTCAGGAGACGCGACCCCCGAGCCCACGCTCCAGAGCTGGGAGACACCACAACCCCCGAGCCCACGCTCCAGAACCGGGAGACGCGACCCCCGAGCCCACGCTCCAGAGCTGGGAGATGCCACAACCCCCGAGCCCACGCTCCAGAGCCAGGAGACGCGACCCCCGAGCCCACGCTCCAGAGCCAGGAGACTCAATCCCCGAGCCCACACTCCAGAGCCGGGAGATGCGACCCCCAAGCCCACACTCCACAGCCGGGAGACACCACAATCCCCAAGCCCACACTCCAGAGCCGGGAGACGCCACTCCCGAGACCACGGGCCCACAGCCGCTGCTCCACCCCAGAGAGGCCGCTGCTCCACCCCAGAGAGGCCACCGCAGTGAGCTGCCAGGCACTGTCCCTGGAGAGTGGCTCCTGCCCTCCCCAACTAGGGAAACCTGCACAGTAATGAAGACCCAGCACAGCCAAAAGTAAAACAGGAATAAATAAAATCGTTAAACAAAAACTACCTTGTCAGTGGTGACCCTTCAGAAACAGGGGCTGCAGTGGTCTCTTGAGTGTGTCGGCTCAGGGACGTTATGGCTCCAACATGGAAGCTGGGGTTGCTCAGCCAGTCTAATTCTGCACACGGGCAAAAGGGAGAAAAGATGAGTGAAATCAGTTCCATGGGCTTTCTCACGCTGGCAATCTATCTTACCAGCTGACATCCTAATTCACAACCAACACAAGCCACACATTCTGAACAGTCCACAGAGACTGAAGGGAATCCATGAAATTCCTATTTCACAGGGCATGGGGCTTTAACGCACTCTAAAATATTTAAGACTGAAATCCTCTTGTGATATCAAGCTGCGGCTTAAGCAAAAGCCACATAACAAGTGTGGCTTAAAATCCAACGAGATATGTGTTCTATCCACACGCTAATGAGCATAAACCTCCCAAAGCATCAGGTTTTCCTGACCCCAAATTCGATTTAGACAATTCTGAAAAGTTAAAAAAAAAAGCATAAAAACTTACCATACTTAACAGTATTATAGAAGATTCAGGTATTTTAATTTAAAAGAAAATTACAATGTTCTAGCCTAGTATAGGTTACTTTGACCTGTTATACACTAACTTTGGACTTCCCGGGTAACTCAGCGGTAAAGAATCCACCTGCCAAGGCAGGAGAGGTGGGTTCAACCTCTGGGTCGGGAATATTCCCTGGAATAGGAAATGGCAGCCCACTCCAGTATTCTTGCCTGTGAAATCCCTTGAGCAGAGGAGCCTTGCAGGCCGCAGTCCGTTGGACGTAACTCAGCAAGTTGGTGTTGCTGGTAAACAACAACAATCTTCGTAGAGTAGCGTAACATAAGCTTTCCCTTATAACAGCACTTGGCGAAGACAAGAATGGAAGGTGTCAGCTTTTTAAATGAATGCTAAAATTATACAAGATATGAATAATGATTATCTCTGGGTGGTGAGGTTAAATGCTCAAAGCATTTCCTCTTCCTGCTTATCCATTCATTTCTGACTCTTCTACAATTTACAATTTCTAAATTGCCTACCCTCTGACCTTTAGCAGTCTTGGCTGGGAAGGAAGGGGAAGCGCAGGGTGGCGCCAAGGCGGCCCACGGAGGGCAGGGACTTCGTCGCGCTCTGTGTGGGAGCCAGGGCACAACCCCACGCTCAGGAGAAAGAACGCACAGAACGGGGGACGTGGGGGCGAATGGGGGACGTGGGGGCGAGTAGGGTGAGTTAGCCCGCGTGACAGGTGCACCGGGACATAACGCATAGGCTCCGTTTAAAGCGTGCCAGTCACCGGCCTCTACGCGTCCAGAATTCCGCCACCCTCACCGCAGGTTTAGGACGTCTCCACCCTCCCCAAAGAAACCCTCACCCGCTGCGGCCACGCTCCAGCACCCACCTCCTGCTCTCCCACACCGCCCCGCACGAGCCCTAAGCACTGAGCTACTTTCTATACATTTGCCTCTTTTGAATATTTTAATATAAACAAGATCATTCAATACATGTTCTTTTATAACTGGCTTCTTTCACTTGACGTAATGTTTCCAAGTTCGTCTATGCTGTAGCGTGTATCACTATGTCACTCCATTTTATTGCAGAATAACCTCATTGGAAAGGACCTTGATGCTTAGAAAGACTGAAGGCAAGAGAAGAAGGGGTAGCAGAGGATGAGATGGCTGGAGGGCATCACCAGTTCAGTGGACATGAGTTTGAGCAAGCTCCGGGAGATGGTGAAGGACGGGGAAGCCTGGCGTGCTGCAGTTCATGCGGCTGCAAAGAGTTGAACACGACTTAGGACTGACCAACAACAGTAATTTTAGTTTATGGATATCCGTCTTCAGTTAGGGGCCATCTTGTCCACGGTCAGTTGAAGGACACTTGGGTTGCTTCCACTCTTTGGCTGCTGTAACAAACCCTGCTAAAAGCATTCAGGCACCGGTTTTTATGTGGACACATGTTTTCAGTCATCTTGGGCAGCCATCTAGAAGCAGAACTGCTGGGTCCTATCGGAACCCACGTTCAGCACTTTGAGGAACTGCCAGACTGCTTTCCAAATTGGCCGCACCGTTGTATACTCCCGTGAACAAGGTATGTACGAGGATTCCAATTTCTCCGCATCACTGCCCACTCATCCCTCTGTCTCGTAGGTTCCAGTCACCCTACTGGGTGTGCTGTGTTTTCTCACTGTGGTTTTGATTTCCATCTCCCTGGTGACTCACAATGTTGAGAATCTTTTCATGTGTTTGTTGGCCCTCCATAATTCAGGAGAAACAGTTATTCAAATCTTTGGCCCATTTTTTAATTGGGATGTGTTTTTACTATTGAGTTGTAAGACTTCTTTATGTATTCTGTATTCTAGTCCCTGATGCTAAGTGCATCGTGGTGAGGAGGAGATAATGGAATGCATGTTCCGACATTTCACTTGCTGCTGTATCCCCAGCACTGAGACCGATGCCTGGCACACATCAGTAAGAGTTTAATAAATATCTGTGGAAAAGAGGGGGTGGAGGAAGGAAGGAAAGCTCCTGCAGAGAAAAGAGAAAAAGCACAGGAAAAAGGGGAAAGAGGAGAGGGAATCTAGCTACGGAGGGCCTGACTGCAGGCCAAGCAGCAGATTAAGCGACTTACATGTTTTAATCCTCCCAACACCCCTCTGCAGGAGGCACCGCAATCTCCACTGCACAGAGGAGACTCGAGGGATGGAGTAAGCGGTGCGGCCTGGCCGAGGGAGCGCCGAGACTGCTGCTCACGCAGGCTTTCCTCCCGTCTCCTTTCTCCTTCTCTGGTGGTTCCCTTCCCTTGGGCCTGACTGGCAAGAGGTATGTGAAAACAGTTCCTGTTGCTCACTGAGATCCAGTTATTTTCACAATAACTGGATTCTACCACAGTGAAGGACAGGGGAGCCTGGCATGCTGCAGTCCATGGAGTCGCAAAGGGTCAGACACGACTGAGCAAGAACAACAATCACACACAAAGGAGAAGTGGGGAAGATGGACAAACAACACGCAGGGAGAGAAGCTCTCAGAGCGTTAGACCCTCCGTAAACATTCAGATGGTGGAGACAGCCTGGAGGAAAGGCAACGCGCCAGAGCCGCAGAGTGTGTGCCCTCCAGAGCCCTTCAGGAGGCATTAAGGAAGCTTTCCAGAAGGAACGGCCACCCACTCCAGGATTCTTGCCTGGACAGAGGAGCCTGGCGGGCCCCTGGAGTCGGGGCGCCTACGGTCCATGGGGTCACAGAGAAGGACACGATGGAGCGACTGAGCACAAGGCTGCATTTAAGGTTTTGCCATATGGGGCCACTGTGGAGACGAAAAAAGTAGCTTATAAAGAACTAAAATGCTTGGGTTTTGAACTCAAATCATCACTGACCCTCTAAGTGACCTTCATCTCAATCAAATGACCTTTTGTAGGAAGAAAGCGTCTTTGACCTGATAAGAAGTCGCTGTTTCCTCAGGTGGGCAGCAGGGCAGCTAGCATATCAGCAGTGAACACACATGGAATATTTAATATTCACTGATGTCAGGCTTGGAAAATTGGGGAGATCACCTAGTCCAGAAATTTTCAAGTTTTTTACCAAGGAACTCACTGTTGATACGCAGCCTTTCAAAGAAGTCCAAGATGAAGGAGAGAAGCAGGATACTGCTGCCGAGGGCTCCCAGGGAGCAGAGCCTTGATGCCCCTCCCTCTTCCACAGATCAGCAGTCCCCAACCCTGGGTCTCAACTCTCCACCCAGCCACAGCTAACTATTCACCTCAACAAAGGCACTGTTTTTCCTAAGTCTCTTTGCAGGTGGCACAGCTATTACGGCAATTTTCCTACTGTAATCTCATTATCTGCATGTCAAGTCTTCCAATCAGACCCTAAGCCAAAGGTCAACAACTCAGATCTTTACAGGGACCTGATGAGTAGATTACTGTGACACTATCGAGAGCGGCAATAGAAAAAAAGAAAACGACAAACGAAAATACTCTGCCAGCCAAACAACTACACGAGCGCTCTACGCCTCCCGCTGCCGAGGTTCCCGCTTGCCTCCACTCGTCCCACTTCCTTCTTCCCAAACCGAGAGCAACAGGAGGGCAGGAGCCTCAAGGTCCCTCCTGCCTCCTCTTCTCCAGGCACAGTGCCTCGGGACAAAGCAGGTGGGTCAGTATTTGCTGAATAAATAGAACGAATGAGGCTCTGTCTCTCTGCGTCCCTGTACTCCAGCACCTGGTTTACAGAACTGGAAGAATCCGAGATCGTCAAAAGGATGCCATTATCTACAACGAATGAGGCTCTCTGTCTCTCCGCATCCTTGTACTCCAGCACCTGGTTTACAGAACTGGAAGAATCTGAGATTGTCAAAAGGATGCCATTATCTGGGTATGAAGCTCAACTTTGTAATTTTTCTGGTCTTCACTGTACATGCAGATGTAATCATTAAAGAACGGAACACCCACTGCGTGCACAGGCACAGCTCCAGGCTCTGGAGGCACAGTGGTGAACAAGTCCCTGCTCTCCTGGTGCTTATGTTTAATCCTAACACTTCACATGATACATTTGCATTGTTAAATTTTAATTACACAGAATCCTGGATAGCCATCTGAGATCAAAAGATAATTATAAATCAGATTGAAAAGTCCTTTTCTATATTTACTTACATCCTCAAATAATTTGCAAATGCTGATTATGTATTTAGATAATCGTGCTAAGACCAAGCAGGATGTATCATGTCTCAGAGAAGACCGGCAGGGCACCACTAGGGTTTAAGGCAGAAAAGCCGACTGGCTGATAAACCTTTTGTCCCTGCAGGTAAGTAAGTCACAGGCTGAAACTTACCTGGAAGTTAGCACCCTGCTATATCAGGTGGGAATACCAGACCACCTGATCTGCCTCTTGAGAAATTTGTATGCAGGTCAGGAAGCAACAGTTAGAAGTGGACATGGAACAACAGACTGGTTCCAAATAGGAAAAGGAGTTCGTCAAGGCTGTATATTGTCACCCTGTTTATTTAACTTCTATGCAGAGTACATCATGAGAAACGCTGGACTGGAAGAAACACAAACTGGAATCAAGATTGCCGGGAGAAACATCAATAACCTCAGATATGCAGATGACACCACCCTTATGGCAGAAAGTGAAGAGGAACTCAAAAGCCTCTCGATCAAAGTTAAAGTGGAGAGTGAAAAAGTTGGCTTAAAGCTCAACATTCAGAAAACGAAGATCATGGCATCCGGTCCCATCACTTCATGGGAAATAGATGGGGAAACAGTGGAAACAGTGTCAGACTTTATTTTTCTGGGCTCCAAAATCACTACAGATGGTGACTGCAGCCATGAAATTAAAAGACGCTTACTCCTTGGAAGGAAAGTTATGACCAACCTAGATAGCATATTCAAAAGCAGAGACATTACTTTGCCAACAAAGGTTCGTCTAGTCAAGGCTATGGTTTTTCCTGTGGTCAAGTATGGATGTGAGAGTTGGACTGTGAAGAAGGCTGAGTGCCGAAGCATTGATGCTTTTGAACTGTGGTGCTGGAGAAGACTCTTGAGAGTCTCTTGGACTGCAAGGAGATCCAACCAGTCCATTCTGAAGGAGATCAGCCCTGGGATTTCTTTGAAAGGAATGATGCTAAAGCTGAAAATCCAGTACTTTGGCCACCTCACGTGAAGAGTTGACTCATTGGAAAAGACTCTGATGCTGGGAGGGATTGGGGGCAGGAGGAGAAGGGGACGACAGAGGATGAGATGGCTGGATGGCATCACTGACTCGATGGACTTGAGTCTCAGTGAACTCCGGGAGTTGGTGATGGAAAGGGAGGCCTGGCGTGCTGCGATTCATGGGGTTGCAAAGAGTCGGACACGACTGAGCGACTGATCTGATCTGATACCCATACATGTGTCTAAGAAAGGAAGAAGGGGAAGGTGCCAGGCAGAAAAACAGCTTTAGACCCACTGCCTAACAAAACCAGGCAGGAACTAGAAGAACCACATTATCTGAGACTTTACACAAAATAATACGAATCATCGTGAATACTTCAAGTGCAAATCTTTTTGTGATTTGAATAAGTTGATTTGAACTTTATATAAGTTTCTTATATAATTTTATTTCTCCATCACCAGGGAAAATGCTTTGATTCAATTCCATTATAGATAGAGGAGGCTTCCCTGGTGGCTCAGACAGTAAAAAATCTGCCTTCAATACAGGAGACACAGGTTTGATCCCTGGGTTGGGAAAATCCCCTGGAGAAGGAAATGGCAACCCATTCCAGTGTTCCTGTCTGGGAAATCCCATTGACGGAGAAGCCTGGCGGGCTACAGTCCACGGGGTCGCGAAGAGTCGGACACGACTAAAGCACCTCACACACACAGATGAAGGAAAGAAGGAATTGTCACAGATTTAAACTTTAGACACAGATGTTGAGTCACGATTGGATACAATGCCCTTGTTCTGCAGCCATTTATCATTGTGTTATGGGTATCCTCCGCTTTTCTACAGTTCACTTCATGCCACTTTTTTTTCCCAAAAGGCCTACATGAATACCTATTTTCGCTAGCCTAAAGAAATCCAAAGAGGATTTTAGTGCTTACAGGAAAAAAAAAAAAAAGGCAAAAAGCAAAAGGAGCATTCAGCATTCGTGTTGCAGCGAGCACCCCAGGCAGACAGGGGCCCCGCCACACTCGCTCCCCAGGAACCAGGCTCAGCATCTCAGCACCGAGCCGCCACAGCGTGGAACCGTCTCTGCTTTATCAGGATTTACTCTGTGCATCCCTCAGCAAGGTGCGTCCTAAGGTAATCGTTTCTCCACTTAGGGGAGGTGTCACAGGAAAGCTCTGCCTTCCAGGAAAGGAGGAGACCAGTGTAACATAGGCGCACCGACTGTTCCCATGAACAGAGGTGAGCACCACCCTCCAGGGACGCCAATTCCCAAGGACTCCAGGGCTCTATAACGTGTGCATTAGGGAAGGGCGCGCCTCCTTCAAAGAACAGTGCACCAAGCTCCCCATCTGGCTCCTGACAGAGTCTAAGAGCACAAGTTTTCATGCAGAAAGCACCTGGAAATGTGGCTAAGAACTGCACGGAAGACAGCGAGTACAGAGGACCTCCGCAAGGCCAGCCTTCCCAGAGCTAACACACTTGGAAGAGGCCCCGGGGTCCAAGGGGGAACGGGAGCAGCCACGCCCAGCATCACACTGTCACAGCGCGGCTCACAGCCCACGTCCTGGTGCCCGGAGGACTGCGCTCAAACACCGGCGTCCTCGTCTGCTCGCTGCGCAGCCCTGACGAAACACTAGCCCCTCGTCTCTCCCAGGCTGCCCGTCTTCACTGAGGGCCAGCCACCGTTCTGAGTTCTGGAGATGGTCAGTGAGCAGGACATGCCCAGGATGGCCCTCAGGGGGCTGCACACGGGCACTCGGTCACGTGCGGGGAGACGCAGGCCAGTGAAGAGAAAACCCACAGGGACGGTGGCAGCACAGTGCCCTAGTCCAAACTAGGCAGGGTGAGAGACAGCTGCCCGCGAGGACAGCTCGGTGAGACCGAAACGGTGAGAAAACGGTAGGCACCCGCGCTCCTAGGAGGCATCAAGGCAGGGCGGACGGCTTACACAGAGGCCTGAAAGGGAGACGGCGTGACTGTCACGCAGGAGGCGCTGTTATGGCTGAACCTCTGGGGGTGAGAGGAAGTGGGAGCAAAATGGAGCCAGAGAGACTCAGGGGCCTTAAAAGGCCGTGATGGTGTTTGTGTTTACCCAGAGCAACAGAGTCAGGCCTATGGTTCAAAAGCTCAGCAGCAAAGAGTCGTGTTTACGAGAACACATGCTTCATCTCCATCAAAGCCCAGGCCCACCTCGATCCTGGCATGGGTGTGGTGGAGTAGGCCTGGGGCTCCTCAAGTGAGAAGCCAGAGACAGCAGGAGGGTTTCAATGTTGTATGTTGCGGTTTTTTAGTTCTGAAATTAAAATATGCAAAATTTTTTTTAAAAAAAGAGTCCATGATTTTGAAGCTAGATTGCTTGAGCGCAAGTCAAAGCCCAAATCCTGGGCTCTGTGTTTCTGCTTCCTTCTCCTGAAAAATGCTGACGATAGTACTGACTTCATAGAGTTGTTATGAGGATTCAATGACTTAATACGTATTTGTAAACATTTAGACTAGTGAATCGCATATAGTTTATCCATGTGTACTTGATTTAAAATGTGCTGATTTGTGTTGTACAGCAAAGTAACTCCATTATACACACGTGTGTGAAGTCGCTTCAGTCGCTCTTTGCGACCCTACGGACTGCAGCCCGCCAGGCTCAGTGCATGGAATTCTCCAGGCAAGAAGACTGGACTGAATTGCCAAGGCCTTCTCCAGGGGATCTTCCTGCCCCAGGCACTGAACCCACATGTCTTACGTCTCCTACCCTGGCCAGCAGGTTCTCTACCACCAGTACCGCCTGGGAAGCCCCCGCTATGCGCGTCCTGCTTTATATTCTTTTCCATTATACTTTCCCCCAGGGTTCTGAACCCAGTCCCTGAGCCGCTCAGTGGACCTTGCTGTTTATCCACTCTGTACAGAACAGTCTGTATCTACTAACCGCACACTCCCAGCCCACCCACCCCCAGCCCCTTCCCCTGCGGCACCACACGGCTGTTCTCTATCCCCGAGGCCGTTTCTGTCTCACAGACAGGCTCATCTGTGCCACAGTTCAGACTCCACATGTGAGTGACACCACGTGGTGTCTGTCCCTCGCTCGCACCGCTGCAGGTGGCGTTCTCGCGCTCTGGCTGAGCAGTGCCCGCTGTGCGTCTGTGCCGCACCTCCCTCGGCCCTTCACCTGCTGATGAGCAGCCAGGCTGTCTCCACGTCTCGGCTATTGTAACAGTGCTGAAATGAACACTGGGGTACAGCTATCTTTTCAAAGTACTGTCTTCTCCAGATACATGCCTGCAAGTGGGGCTGCTGCTCATATGGTAGTTCTGCTTTTAGTTTTTTAAGGAGCCTCCACAGTGTTCTCCATCGGAGAAGGCGATGGCATCCCACTCCAGAACTCTTGCCTGGAAAATCCCATGGATGGAGGAACCTGGTAGGCTGCAGTCCATGGGGTCGCTGAGGGTCAGACATGACTGAGCAACTTCACTTTCACTTTTCACTTTCATGCATTGGAGAAGGAAATGGCAACCCACTCCAGTGTTCTTGCCTGGAGAATCCCAGGGATGGGGGAGCCTGGTGAGCTGCTGTCTATGGGGTCGCACAGTGTCGGACACGACTGAAGCGACTCAGCAGCAGCAGCAGCAGCAGCCACAGTGTTCTCCATGGTGGCCTCCAAACTGACATTCCCACCTGCAGAGTAGGAGGGTTCCCTTTTCTCCACCCCCTCTCCAGCGTTTGTTATTTGTAGACTTTTTGATGATGGCTATTCTGACCCGTTTGAGTTGGTACCTGATTGTAATTTTGATTTGCTTTTCTCTAATAATTAGCAATGCTGAGCATCTCTTCATTGTGCCTATTGGCCATCAGTATGTCTTCTTTATAGAAACGTCTACTTAGGTCTTCTGACCACTTTTCAACTGGGTCCTGTAGCTTTTGTTGTTGAATAATATATGAGCTATTTGTATGTTTCAGAAATTAAGCCATTGTCAGCTGTGTCATTAGCAATTATTTGCTATCATTCTGCGGAGTGTCTTTTCCTTTTGTCTATGGTTTCCTTTGCTGTGCAAAAGCCTGTACGTTTAATTAGGTCCCATTTGTTTTCTGTTTATTTTTATTGCCCTGGGAGACTGCCTAAGAAAACACTGGTAACATTTATGTCAGAGACGGCTTCCCTGATGACTCAGTTGGTAAAGAATCTGCCTGCAAAGCTGGAGACAAAGTTCGATTCCTGGGTCGGGAAGATCCGCTGGAGAAGGGACAGGCTACCCACTCCAGTATTTTGGGGCTTCCCTTGTGGCTCAGCTGGTAAAGACTCCGCCTGCAATGCGGGAGACCTGGGTTCAATCCCTGGGTTGGGAAGATCCCCTGGAGAAGGGAAAAGACTAATCACTCCAGTATTCTGGCCTGGAGAATTCCACGGACTGTATAGTCCCTAGGGTTGCAAAGAGCTGGACATGACTGAGTGACTTTCACTTTCATGTCAGAAACACATGAACTTACCAGGCAGCTCAGTGGGTAAAGAATCTGCCTGCAATGCAGAAGAGCCAAGTTCAACCCTTGGGTTGGGAAGATCCTCTGGAGAAGGAAATGGCAGCCCACTCCAGTATTCCTGCCTAGAGAACCCCACAGACAGAGGAGCCTGCCAGACTAAAGTCCATTGGGTTGCAGAGTCAGACACGACTGAGCGACTGAGTACAAGAGCACAGTCTCATTCATACATTCATGAGCCTCATCTCTTTCATCCCAACTCTGTCCAGATGTCTGACTCCCAGGCAACAATGTTTTATTAGAGTAGACAATCCTCATCAATCTGATGATGCAGAAAGAAAAGCTCAAGAACTGGAAGGATCACACCCTGGGGGCTCTCTGCTGCTCCTAACACAAGGGAGGCGCTGGACACCTGTTTGTTGAGAGAATGAATTCTGCTGAACTCAGCCTCCCCAAAACACTTACTAACTATGATGCCTACTTTAATCCTGGCTTAACTCTTAACAGAACTGAGAGAGTGGAGGACACAGCCTCTCTCACTGGCTTTGGTATTGCTGCCCAAGAGTTGTGCTGTTTTTGTTTTTGTTTTTTTTAATTAAAACTGCACACATCAGTACTAACACCATCGTACATTTTCATAACACTTCACAGTATAAGGCCAAAGATAAAGTACCTCTGTTTTTAACAGCAAAACACCAGAAACAGTCTAATGTCCTTAAGAGGGACTGACAGAATAAAGTCAGTGACAGTCACTTGATGGAGTACTAGGTACCAGCCAAAAGAACTGAGAAAGATTTATATACGCCAGTGTAGAATGATCTCTGGGATTTAAGGCAAAATGCAGAATACTCTGCAATTAAGAAACAGAAATGGGGGGTGGGGATAAACTTGGGACTTGGCATTAACAGATACATACTATATGTAAAATAGAGAAACATCGAGAACCTACTGTACAGCACAGAGAACCACATTCTGTAAAAACTGTAATGGAAAAAACCTGAAAAAGAACATATATATTTAGCTGAATCACCCTGCTGTACACCTCAAACATGGTAAATCAACTATACTTTAAAGAAGAAAACGAAGGGAAATGCAGTTGCTCATATTAAGGATAAAAAAAAAGGAAGGATACCACTGTCTAATAAAAGTTCTAACCGGTAGGAGAAGGTTGGAGAACAGAGATGGAAGTTTTTTAGGTGAAAGACCCACGGGCAGCTTCATAACGGATGTAACAGGCTGTCCAGGAACCCACTGGTCCATCTTACCCACTAAGGGAGAGGAAACCAGGCAGCACAGCCTCATGATTTGGATCAATGCCAAGTGCAGAGCAAACCCAATGAGGTATTTTCAAACTGAACCTAACTCTCTCAATCTAACCACCAGCTTCCATGAAATTCTACTGTTAACACTGTTCATGGGCTTCTCAAGGCAAGAATACTGAAGTGTCTTGCCATTCCCTTCTCCAGTGGACCACATCCTGTCAGAACTCTCCACCATGACCCGTCCGTCTTGGGCGGCCCTACACGGCATGGCTCATAGTTTCATTGAGTTAGACAAGGCTGTGGTCCATGTGATCAGATGGGTTAGTTTTCTGTGATTGGGGATTTCAGTCCGTCTGCCCTCTGATGGAGAACGATAAGAGCTTAGTGGAAGGTGCCTGATGGGAGAGACTGACTGAGGGGACACTGGGCCTTGTTCTGATGGGCA
The DNA here is from genome assembly GCF_002263795.3 of Bos taurus. Lineage (NCBI taxonomy): Eukaryota > Metazoa > Chordata > Mammalia > Artiodactyla > Bovidae > Bos > Bos taurus. Next base: position 101,919,511 of record NC_037337.1, read on the forward strand.
GGCCAAGCTCAGTAAATCTTTAATCCAATTTTCTGTTGATGGGTGGGGCTGTGTTCCCTCCCTGCTATTACAGATAGGACACTGAAAGATGAACTCCCCAGGTCCGCAGGTGCCCAATATGCTACTGGAGATCAGTGGAGAAATAACTCCAGAAAGAATGAAGAGCCAAAGCAGTAACACTCAGTTGTGGATGTGACTGGTGATGGAAGTAAAGTCTGATGCTGTAAAAAGGAATACTGCATAGGAACCTTGAATGTTAGGTCCATGAATCAAGGCAAATTGGAAGTGGTCAAACAGGAGATGGCAAGAGTGAACGTCCACAGTTTAGAAATCAGTAAACTAAAATGGACCGCAATGGGTTAAATAGTAGATAGTAGTGTATCTACTACTGCGGGCAGGAATCCCCCAGAAGAAATGGAGCAGCCATCATAGTCAACAAGAGAGTCCAAAATGCAGTACCTGGATGCAATCTCAAAAATGACAGAATGATCCCCGTTGTTTCCCAGACAAACCATTCAACAGCACAGTAATCCAAGTCTATGCCCTGACAAGTAATGCTGAAGAAGCTGATGTCGAACGGTCCTATGAAGACCTACAAGACCTTCTAGAACTAACACCCAAAAGAGATGTTCTTTTCATTATAGGGGACTGGAATGCAAAAGTAGGAAATCAAGAAATACCTGGAGTAACAGGCAAATTTGGCCTTGGAGTACAGAATGAAGCAGGGCAAAGGCTAATAGTGTTCTGCCAAGAGAACACACTGGTCATAGCAAACACCCTCTTCCAACAACACAAGAGAAGGCTCTGCACATGGACATCACCAGATGGGTCAATAATGAAATCAGACTGATTATATTCTTTGCAACCAAAGATGGAGAAGCTCCCTAAGTCAGCAAAAACAAGACCGGGAGCTGACTGTGGCTCAGATCATGAACTCCTTATTGACAAATTCAGACTGAAATTGAAGCAAGTAGGGAAATCCACTAGACCATTCAGGTATGGCCTAAACCAAATCCCTTACGATTATACAGTGGAAGTGAGAAATAGATTCAAGGGATTAAATCTGATAGAGTGCCTGAAGAACTATGGACAGAGGTTCGCGACATTCTACAGGAGGCAGGAATCAAGACCGTCTCCAAGAAAAAGAAATGCAAAATTCCAAATGGTTGTCTGAGGAGGCCTTACAAATAGCTGTGAAAAGAGAAGCGAAAGGCAAAGGAGAAAAGGAAAGATATAAGCATCTGAATGCAGAGTTCCAAATAATAGCAAGGAGAGATAAGAAAGCCTTACTCAGTGATCAGTGCAAAGAAATAGAGGAAAACAATAGAATGGGAAAGACTAGACAGCTCCTCAAGAAAGTAAGAGATACCAAGGAAACATTTCATGCAAAGATGGGCTCGATAAAGGACAGAAATGGTATGGGCCTAACAGAAGCAGAAGATATTAAGAAGAGGTGGCAAGAATACACAGAAGAACTATACAAAAAAAGATTTTCATGACCCAGATAATCACAATGGTGTGATCACTCACCTAGAGCCAGACATCCTGGAATTCAAAGTCAAGTGGGCCTTAGGAAGCATCACCATGAACAAAGCTAGTGGAGGTGATGGATTTCCAGTTGAGCTATTTCAAATCCTGAAAGATGATGCCATGAAAGTGCTGCACTCAATATGCTAGCAAATTTGGAAAACTCAGCAGTGGCCAAAGGACTGGTAAAAGTCAGTTTTCATTCCAATCCCAAAGAAAGGCAATGCCAAAGAATGCTCAAACTATCACACAATTGTACTCATCTCACACACTGGCAAAGTAATGCTCAAAATTCTCCAAGCCAGGCTTCAACAGTACTTGAACCATGAACTTCCAGATGTTCAAGCTGGATTTAGAAAAGGCAGAGGAACCAGAGATCAAATTGCCAACATCCACTGGATCATCGAAAAAGCAAGAGAGTTCCAGAAAAACATCTATTTCTGCTTTATTGACTATGCCAAAGCCTTTGACTGTGTGGATCACAATAAACTGTGGAAAATTCTTCAAGAGATGGCAATACCAGACCACCTGACTCGCCTCCTGAGAAATCTGTATGCAGGTCAAGAAGCAACAGGTAGAAATGGACACAGAACAGACTAGTTCCAAATAGGAAAAGGAGTATGTCAAGGCTGTATATTGTCACCCTGCTTATTTAACTTACTCTTTGCGACCCCATGGACTGTAGCCTACCAGGCTCCTCTGTCCATGGGATTTTCCAGGCAATAGTCCTGGAGTGGATTGCCATTTCCTTCTCCAGTGGATCTTCCCACCCAGGCATCGAACCTGGGTCTACTGCATTGTAGACAGACGCTTTACCGTCTGAGCCACCAGGGAAGTCCCATGTGCAGAGTACATCATGCCAAATGCCAGGCTGGATGAAGCACAAGCTGGAATCAAGATTGCTGGCAGAAATATCAATAACCTCAGATATGCAGATGACACCACCCTTATGGCAGAAAGTGAAGAAGAACTAAAGAGCCTCTTGATGAAAGTGAAAGAGGGGAGTGGAAAAGTTAGCTTAAAGCTCAACATTCAAAAAACTAAGATCATGGCATCTGCCCCATCACTTCATGGCAAAGAGATGGGGAAACAATGGAAACAGTGACAGACTTTATTTTATTGGGTTCTAAAATCACTGCAGATGGTGACTGCAGCCATGAAATTAAGATGCTTGCTCCTTAGAAGAAAAGCTATGACCAACCTAGACAGCATATTAAAAAGCAGAGACATTACTTTGCTAACAAAGGTCCGTCTAGTCAAAGCTATGGTTTTTCCAGTAGTCATGTATGGATGTGAGAGTTGGTCCATAAAGAAAGCTGAGGACTGAAGAATTGATGCTTTTGAACTGTGGTGTTGGAGAAGACTCTTGAGAGTCCCTTGAACAGCAAGGAGATTCAACCAGTCCATCCTAAAGGAGATCAGTCCTGAATATTCATTGGAAGGTCTGATGCTGAAGCTGAACTTCCAATACTTTGGCCACCTGATGTGAAGAACTGACTCACTGGAAAAGACCCTGATGCTGGGAAAGATTGAAGGCGGGATAAGGAGACGGTTGGATGGCATCACCGACTCAGTGGACATGAGTTTGACAAGCTCCGGAAGTTGGTGATGGACTGGGAGGCCAGGTGTGCTGCAGTCCATGGGCCCGCAGACAGTCGGTCACGACTGAGCGACTGAATTGAACTGAACTGATAGGAAATTCTAGGGTAGACAGGGGCTTCCATGGTGGCTCAGAGGTAAAAGAATCCGCCTGCCAATGCTAGAGGCCTGGAGACGTGGGTTTGATCCCTGGTTGGGAAGATCCCCTGGAGGAGGTCTAGGCAGCCCACTCCAGTATTCTTGCGGGGAGAACCCCGTGGATAGAGGAGCCTGGTGGGCGACAGTCCGTGGGGTCACAGAGGTGGACACGACTGAGGCACTGGGTAGAGAAGCATGTTAGGACACCATAAGGATTTGGTGGAAAACGTCTGTCGGACAAAGGACCCAGTTTCCTCACTGTGTGCCACAATTTTTAACAATGCAGAGCTCCTGGGAATGTTTAAGGCTTGAATAAAGTATGTAACACCGTTACCGCGCCTACAGTCAGCCTTCAGTAAATAGATGCCAGTGCTTATTCCCAGCAGCTGCGCCCACTACGTTTGATTGGGCTTCGGACCCTAATTTTCTAGCTCTGGTTCGGCCAAAAGACAGCCACCCAGCGATTCAGAAATAAGTAAAACGGGGAAGAAAGCAAGCTGTAATGAAGCACACCCAGCACTTGCATCAGGAGTCTCCCCCGTGAAAACACCACTGCTTCCGTTTCACAGGTGAAGTAACCGTGCCTCGGGAAGAAAGCGGGGCGCAAAGACACGGCTATACAGAAGCCCCCGGCCCGCGGCCTCTCCCGCCTCTCTCCCACTCTGGACGCTACAACTCCGGCCCAGAAGCGCGCCGAGAGGCCGTCCTCCCAGAAGGCCCTGCAGCGCCGCGGAGAACTCTGGGATACAAGCGGATAAACAAACCCAAGGCAAGCGCCGAGAGCCGGCCCAAGGGACGCCCCTCCAAGCCCGCCGAGCGCCTTCTTCATCCCTCCTGGGGGCTCACCTTTCCTCCCGCTGTCCGGAGCCTCGGCGACACCTGCAAAGGCGGGGAAGAGCGCCATGGTCACAGGCCGCGCCGCCTCCTCACCCCACAAAGATGGCACCGGGAGCCCGAGGCCGGCAGTAAGGCCGTTGCGGTGGCGGTGCACTCTGGGAAGTGTGGTTTTCTCTGTCGCTCCCTGAGCCTAGTCCTCAGCCATGGGGGCGGGGCGGAATAAAAAAGGGGCGGAACGAAAAGGGCGGGGCGGGGCGGGGCGGGGGCGGAAGGGATCGCCTCCCAGTCATTAGTACCTGCTTGCTTCTTTGAGAACCAGGAAATTCTGAGAGTGGAGGTGCCAGTTCTTCAGAGCAGAAAGTTCTAGGAATTTGGAATTCGGATTCCGCGCCTGAGTTTACACCCTGACTTACTGAGTGAGTCAAGTTAATCAGATTCCCCAAGCTTTTTTTTTTATGAAATAAAAATTCATATTTTAAGGCAAGATAGAAATTGAAACGAAAATTTTCTCTACCCGTTGTACCTCCTCCCTCCCCACTAGTGTGCATTGTGTATGTGCATTTTGCATTAAGGAGCCCTTCCCAGTGACAGAAGGACTTCCCAAGAGGCTCAGTGGGTAAAGAATCTGCCTGCAATGCAGGAGACCAGGGTTTGATCCCTGAGTGGGGAAGATCCCCTGGAGAAGGAAATGGCAACCCACACCAGTACTCTTGCCTGGAGAATACCAGGGACAGAAGAGCCTGGTGGGCTAAAGTCTGTTGGGTTGCAAAGAGTCAGACACGACTGAGTGACTTGAATGCAAGCACACAGTCTCATTCTCTCTTCCGATGACAGAAATACCTGCTCAGTCATGACCATCAGTTTATTTTGTGTGTTTGTTTTTCTGATGCCAACTAGGTAATTCCTTAGAAGATAACATTCCTTTCACAGTCCTGTAAGGGAGTCACCGATGACCCACCACACAGCTTTTAAGTGCAGACTTCTTTGGTGAAGTCTATATACAATGCCAACATGTCATTTCCCTCAAAGATGGTGACTGGTGCAGAACAGACTGGTCAGGGGAACTTGGGAGAACACTGGGTCACATATTATGGAAATTCTTGGCTTAAATGCATACTTATGACTTTATTAGTGTTACTAGCTATTTTATTTATATTCTGCCTAATCTATAAAATCATTTCTTGCATTTCACAATGAGTGACTGAGCCTCAGATAAAGTGATGTGATTAGATGATCTGAAGTGATTGATCAAACACATAGTTCTATAAGATCAAAGCTCGTAATATTCTAGATATGGGAAGAAGCAGCAAGAGAGGACGGTTTCCTGAACTGTAGCAGACTAGTAAGACAGGCTGTCCAGGGCTTCCCTGGTGCTCTGGTGGTTAAGAATCTTCCTGCTGATGCAGGGGACATAGGTTCTATCCCTGGCCCAGAAGGATCCCACATATCTCAGAGCAACCAAGCCTGCATGCCCAAACTATGTGAGTTAAAGCACGGGAGCCCCAGAGCCGCAACCACTGAGCCCGTGTGCCGCAACTACTGAAGTCCACATGCCTGGAGCCTGTGCTCCGCAGCAAGAGGGACCACTGCAAGGAGGAGCCAGAGCACCGCAATGAGAGTGAGTCCTGCTTGCCACAACTGAAGAAGGCCACGTGCAGCAGTGAAAGACCAGCGCAGCTAAAAGTAAATAAAAGACTTAAAGACAGGCAATCCAGAGGCTTTTGGTTACTATTAAAGGAGCCTACTCCAGTAACAGTGCATTGAGTGGACTATCGGGTAAATCTTTTCCTAACCTGGGAATGAGCATTCCTAGCTCACGACAAACTGGTCATGAAATGCCTCCCAAACCTTGGTCACAATTCAAACCAAAAGGGTGGGGACTGTAAAATAAAGAATGTCGCCCACCATCCAGTTCTACAAGAATCAAGTCACTAGGCACTAAAGCCACTAAAAGGAATTTGTGAAAGGAATTCAGGGCAAGTATCAGGATGAGACTGCTCTGGGAGAACGGGACGGAACTGACCCTCAGGTAGTTAGAGGTTTTCAGAAGACAATTTTATGAACCCAATTTCTTGCATCTTCTTATACTTAGAAAAGCACTAAAAACATTAACTAAGATATCTGTTCTTCCCAAATAGCAGTAACATTCTACCAAGATGAGAGGTAATTGCATGTAAGAAAGGGAAAGTATTAGTCGCTCAGTCGTGTCCAACTCTTTGTGACCTCACGGACTGTAGCCCAGCAGGCTCCTCTCTCCATGGGGATTCTCCAGGCAAGAATACTGGAGTGGGTTGCCATTCCCTTCTCCAAGGGCTGTTCCCAACCCAGGAGTTGAACATGGATCTCCTGCATTGCAGGCAGATTCTTTACCATCTGAGCCACCGGGGAAGGCCTGATTGCACGTAACCATTCACCAAAATCACATACATGCTGCCTCTTCCTATACCTCTTCAGAACAGTTCTCAGAGTTATCTGGGAGATCATCTCCCGGATTACAATCCTCAGGTTGACTCAAACAAAATTTTCCATTTCTTTCCTAGATTGACTATTGATTATTTTTGTGTGTGTGGACAGTTTCCTCTGCAAAATGTTTAGAAGGTTAAATGAGCACAGAGGTAAAGTGCTTAGACTGGTACCTGGCTCATCAAACGCACTTAATACAAGTTAGCTATTACGTGAGTTGGGACTGCCAAGTCTGACTCAAAGCTGTGTGAAATAGCCAAACTTCAAACAATGTATCATTTTGAATATGTTAGGAATGTAAAAGAATTCAAGGTCCTCTCAAGCTCAAAGATTTTTGCTGGTTAGAGAATATGTTCACCCACTTATGAACTATTCTTGACTTAGGGAAAAAATGAATGTAATGGAGACTGCTCCCAGAAGTATATGGTGAAGGAACAACTTAGAGTTCATACTATCTAGCACCCCTCCCCTTGGAGCTCCCTGGAGGCTCAGATGGTAAGGCATCTGCCTGCAACGCAGGAGACCCAGGTTCGAACTCTGGGTCAGGACGATGGCCTGGAGAAGGAAATGGCAACCCACTCCAGTGTTGCTGCCTGGAGAGTCCCATGGACAGAAGAGCCGATGGCCTGGAGAAGGAAATGGCAACCCACTCCAGTGTTGCTGCCTGGAGAGTCCCATGGACAGAAGAGCCTGGCAGGCTGCAGTCCACGGGGTTGCAAAGAGGCGGACATGACTGAACGATGAACATTTCATTTCATTTTACTGTCTAGAAGCAATCAGCCAAATTTAGAGAGTGGGAAATTATAGGAAACAGCCCAGTTTCTTCAATGAATCAGCATCTTTAAGGGTATGAGAGACTGCAATAGATTAAAAGAGGTTAGGGTTGTATCAACCAAATGAGATATATGGCCCCATTATGATTCTGGTTGGGAAAATTGTAAAAGGACCTTTTTTGAGATACATGGTAAAATTAAAAATGGATGGGGTATTAGATGGCATCCGGTCCCACCACTTCATGGGAAATAGATGGGGAAACAGTGGAAACAGTGTCAGACTTTATTTTTCTGGGCTCCAAAATCACTACAGATGGTGACTGCAGCCATGAAATTAAAAGACGCTTACTCCTTGGAAGGAAAGTTATGACCAACCTAGATAGCATATTGAAAAGCAGAGACATTACTTTGCCAACAAAGGTTCATCTAGTCAAGGCTATGGTTTTTCCTGTGGTCATGTATGGATGTGAGAGTTGGACTGTGAAGAAGGCTGAGCACCGAAGAATTGATGCTTTTGAACTGTGGTGTTGGAGAAGACTCTTGAGAGTCCCTTGGACTGCAAGGAGATCCAACCAGTCCATTCTGAAGGAGATCAGCCCTGGGATTTCTTTGAAAGGAATGATGCTAAAGCTGAAAATCCAGTACTTTGGCCACCTCATGCGAAGAGTTGACTCATTGGAAAAGACTCTGATGCTGGGAGGGATTGGGGGCAGGAGGAGAAGGGGATGACAGAGGATGAGATGGCTGGATGGCATCACTGACTCAATGTACGTGAGTTTGAGTGAACTCCGGGAGTTGGTGATGGAAAGGGAGGCCTGGCGTGCTGTAATTCATGGGGTCGCAAAGAGTCAGACACGACTGAGCAACTGATCTGATCTGATTAGATGACATCAAGTAATTCTTGTTAAATCTGTTAGATATACTAACGTACTATGGCACTGAGGTTACTTTTTTAAAGTTCTTACATGTTAGAGATACATACTGAAAAGCTCCAATACTTTGGCCACCTGAAGTGAAGAACTGACTCATTGGAAAAGACCCTCATGCTGGGAAAGATTGAAGGCAGGAGGAGAAGGGGATGACAAAGGATGAGATGGTTGGATGGCATCACCAACTCGATGGACATGAGCTTGAGCAAGGTCCAGGAGTTGGTGATGGACAGGGAGGTCTGCCAGTCCATGGGGTCGCAAAGAGTCAGACACGACTGAGTCACTGAACTGAACTGAAATATATTGGGGGTGAGGAGAATTCCAGGGAGCTCAGAGATCTTTAGTTAGGAAATGCATTAAGAACCAGAGAAGCAAATCTGCCGCTTTGAGGTTCTATCAAAATCTCCGGCTCTAAGTCACCTCAATTAATTGGGGCAGCTCCTCTCTCCCTTAGCAGGTCCCCTCCATCGCCATCTTCCCCAGTGTTTGGTATCCTTCCACTCCAGAAAAACAGGTTTAGAAGAATCAGGACCATACCAGTAAAATGTCTGTCATCAGGAGGGATCTGGGTAGGGACCTTCCTGGTGGTCTGGTGTTCCAGACTCTGTGCTCCCAGTTCAGGGACCCAGGTTTAATCCCTGGTCAGGGAACCAGACCACACATGCCTCAACTAAGGATGCCCCGTGCCACAGTGAAGACTGAAGATCCCACATGCCCGCAGTTAAGGCCTGGTGCAGCCAAGTAAGTAAATGTGAGAAAGACTAAGAGGAAGCTATCTGGACATATTTGGTATTTTCTCTACTATGGATGTGTGAGAAAACTTGAGACCTAAGAGACCCTTATAAGAACAATTTAAAAGTGTGTAAATGAGTAATTGCTTTAGACTTCTGCTTCTAAGTCAAAAGCTTGTATAGTTTAGGCAAAGTTTCAGAAGATGTAATGATTTAAAGTTTGCCATACTTTTAGGTATAATTCATTAGCTTTGTAAAAATCAATACTTGAAGAAGATTGAGTATTTTGGGGTAAAGGAAATACCCAAAGAGAAAGTAAAATGTATTAAATTTATAAATTTATGTAAAATGTATAAATGCTGAGCAGAGGTCAGCAAACTTTTTCTTAAAGGGCCAGAGAGTAAATATTTTAGGTTTTGTGGGCCAGAGGGTCTGTGCCACAACTCCTGGTTTCTGCCACTGTATTGGCAAAGCAGCCAGAAATAATAAATATATAAATGAATGGGCATGGCTGTGTTCTAATAAAACTTTATTTACAAAAATAAATGGCAAGCCCACAGACTGTCATTTGCCTACTCCAAGAGGTCCTATATTTTGTTGAGAAGTGTTTCATTTGCAACCTTTATAAACTGAGAGCAAACATTATTCAAGTTTCCTAAAAATTATTGCTAAAAAATAAGTTATGTAATCTGAACTTGAACGTTTTAAGGCATTGTTCTACAATTAAATATTCCTTTATACCCAACAACCAGTTTTCAGGAAATCAAGGGACAAAGGAACATCTTAAACACCAGTAGGGGATAGAATCAGCACAACTCTGATGGTGGGAAACCGTGGAGCGGACTACCTGGTTTCATCAACAAATAAACTACAAGGAAAAAACAATAATAATAAAGCAAGGAGCCAAAAGGGAAAGAGACTTGAAGGACTTCACAAGTGGTCCAGCGATTAAGAGTCCAGCTGCCAATGAGGGGACACTGATTTGATCCCTGGTCTGGGAAGATCCCACATGCCTCGGGTCAGCTAAGCCCCCACACCACTGAGCCTGCGCTCGAGATCCTGGGAGCCGCAGCTGAGCCCGCTTGCCCTAAGGCCCAGGCTCCCCACAGAGGAAGCCGCCACAATGAGAAGCCCATGCCCTGCAACCAGAGAAAGCCCCATGCAGCAGTGAAAGCCCTGCACAGCCAGAGATAAATAACAAGTGGTAAATAAAAATGTTAACGGAGAAGGCAATGGCACCTCACTCCAGTACTCTTGCCTGGAAAATCCCATGGGTGGAGGAGCCTGGTAGGCTACAGTCCATGGGGTCGCTAGGAGTCAGACACGACTGAGCGACTTCCCTTTCACTTTTCACTTTCATGCATTGGAGAAGGAAATGGCAACCCACTCCAGTGTTCTTGCCTGGAGAATCCCAGGGACGGTGGAGCCTGGCGGGCTGCTGTCTATGGGGTCACACAGAGTCGGACACGACTGACTCGACTTAGCAGCAGCAGCAAAAATGTTAAAGTAAATAAAAGAAATTTGAGGGGCATACTGACCAAAAGTAATGCTGAGATCTTATTTGGATTCTGATTCAAACAAACTGTATAAGTAAAATGAGGACATTTATGAAACAGCTGAGAATTTGAACACTGGATATTTGACAAAATTAAGGGATTATTGTTCAGACTTTATGGACATGATAAAGGAGTTACAGTTATATATTTTTAAAGGCTCCATATCTTTTAGAAATACCTGCTGAAATGTTTGCAGGAAAAGTAGTGTGAGGCCTGAAAGAACAGTGAAAGTGAAGTCGCTCAGTCGTGTCTGACTCTTTCTGACCCCATGGACTGTAGCCTAGCAGGGTCCTCGGTCCATGGGATTTTCCAGGCAAGAGTACTGGAGTGGGTTGCCATTTCCTTCTCCAAGGCCTAGCATTAGGCCTAGGATTGGCAAATGTGAGAGCGAGTTAATGGGTGAGAATATGGTTGAAAGAGCATTGGCCCTTAGTTGATAGTTGTTAAAGCTGGGTAATATTTCATGGGAAATAGATGGGAAGCAGTGGAAACAGTGTCAGACTTTATTTTGGGGGGCTCCAAAATCACTGCAGATGGTGATTGCAGCCATGAAATTAAAAGACACTTACTCTTTGGAAGGAAAGTTATGACCAATCTAAATAGCATATTAAAAAACAGAGGCATGACTTTGCCAACAAAGGTCCGTCTAGTCAAGGCTATGGTTTTTCCAGTAGTCAGGTATGGATATGAGAGTTGGACTGTGAAGAAAGCTGAGTGCTGAAGAATTGATGCTTTTGAACTGTGGTGTTGGAGAATACTCTTGAGAGTCCCTTGGACTGCAAGGAGATCCAACCAGTCCATCCTAAAGGAGACCAGTCCTGGGTGTTCATTGGAAAGACTGATGCTGAGGCTGAAACTCCAATACTTTGGCCACCTCATGCGAAGAGTTGACTCATTGGAAAAGACCCTGATGCTGGGAGAGATTGGGGGCAGGAAGAGAAAGGGACGACAGAGGATGAGATGGCTGGATGTCATCACTGACTCGATGGACGTGAGTCTGAGTGAACTCTAGGAGTTGGTGATAGACAGGGAGGCCTGGCGTGCTGAGATTCATGGGGTCACAAAGAGTTGGACACGACTGAGCGACTGAACTGAACTGAAAGCTGGGTAAGAACTGACTTGTTAGAAAAGACACTGATGTTGGGAAAGACAAAAGCCGGGAGAAGGGGACGACAGAGGATGAGATGGTTGGATGGCATCACCGACTCAATGGACATGAGTTTGAACAAGCTCTGGAAGTTGGTGATGGACAGGGAAGCTTGGCATGCTGCAGTCCATGGGGTTGCAAAGAGTCAGACATGACTGAGTGAGTGAACTGAACTGAAAGCTGGGTAATGTGAATGCAGCAGGAAGACTATTTTGCCTTTTTTGTTAGGTATATTGAAGTGTTTCATAATACAAAATTTTTAAACTAGAAATTAAAAGGCTTAGTTTTAAAAAAGCATAGCAGTAAAAAGGAACAACCTCTTGACAGACACAGCGACATGAATGAGTCTAAAACTCTGTGCTGGGTAAGAAAAGCCAGGCAGAGAAGAGTACTTACTGGATGATTCAACGTGAATGAGTCTAAAACTCTGTGCTGGGTAAGAAAAGCCAGGCAGAGAAGAGTACTTACTGGATGATTCAACGTGAATGAGTCTAAAACTCTGTGCTGGGTAAGAAAAGCCAGGCAGAGAAGAGTACTTACTGGATGATTCAACGTGAATGAGTCTAAAACTCTGTGCTGGGTAAGAAAAGCCAGGCAGAGAAGAGTACTTACTGGATGATTCAACGTGAATGAGTCTAAAACTCTGTGCTGGGTAAGAAAAGCCAGGCAGAGAAGAGTACTTACTGGATGATTCAACGTGAATGAGTCTAAAACTCTGTGCTGGGTAAGAAAAGCCAGGCAGAGAAGAGTACTTACTGGATGATTCAACGTGAATGAGTCTAAAACTCTGTGCTGGGTAAGAAAAGCCAGGCAGAGAAGAGTACTTACTGGATGATTCAACGTGAATGAGTCTAAAACTCTGTGCTGGGTAAGAAAAGCCAGGCAGAGAAGAGTACTTACTGGATGATTCAACGTGAATGAGTCTAAAACTCTGTGCTGGGTAAGAAAAGCCAGGCAGAGAAGAGTACTTACTGGATGATTCAACGTGAATGAGTCTAAAACTCTGTGCTGGGTAAGAAAAGCCAGGCAGAGAAGAGTACTTACTGGATGATTCAACGTGAATGAGTCTAAAACTCTGTGCTGGGTAAGAAAAGCCAGGCAGAGAAGAGTACTTACTGGATGATTCAACGTGAATGAGTCTAAAACTCTGTGCTGGGTAAGAAAAGCCAGGCAGAGAAGAGTACTTACTGGATGATTCAACGTGAATGAGTCTAAAACTCTGTGCTGGGTAAGAAAAGCCAGGCAGAGAAGAGTACTTACTGGATGATTCAACGTGAATGAGTCTAAAACTCTGTGCTGGGTAAGAAAAGCCAGGCAGAGAAGAGTACTTACTGGATGATTCAACGTGAATGAGTCTAAAACTCTGTGCTGGGTAAGAAAAGCCAGGCAGAGAAGAGTACTTACTGGATGATTCAACGTGAATGAGTCTAAAACTCTGTGCTGGGTAAGAAAAGCCAGGCAGAGAAGAGTACTTACTGGATGATTCAACGTGAATGAGTCTAAAACTCTGTGCTGGGTAAGAAAAGCCAGGCAGAGAAGAGTACTTACTGGATGATTCAACGTGAATGAGTCTAAAACTCTGTGCTGGGTAAGAAAAGCCAGGCAGAGAAGAGTACTTACTGGATGATTCAACGTGAATGAGTCTAAAACTCTGTGCTGGGTAAGAAAAGCCAGGCAGAGAAGAGTACTTACTGGATGATTCAACGTGAATGAGTCTAAAACTCTGTGCTGGGTAAGAAAAGCCAGGCAGAGAAGAGTACTTACTGGATGATTCAACGTGAATGAGTCTAAAACTCTGTGCTGGGTAAGAAAAGCCAGGCAGAGAAGAGTACTTACTGGATGATTCAACGTGAATGAGTCTAAAACTCTGTGCTGGGTAAGAAAAGCCAGGCAGAGAAGAGTACTTACTGGATGATTCAACGTGAATGAGTCTAAAACTCTGTGCTGGGTAAGAAAAGCCAGGCAGAGAAGAGTACTTACTGGATGATTCAACGTGAATGAGTCTAAAACTCTGTGCTGGGTAAGAAAAGCCAGGCAGAGAAGAGTACTTACTGGATGATTCAACGTGAATGAGTCTAAAACTCTGTGCTGGGTAAGAAAAGCCAGGCAGAGAAGAGTACTTACTGGATGATTCAACGTGAATGAGTCTAAAACTCTGTGCTGGGTAAGAAAAGCCAGGCAGAGAAGAGTACTTACTGGATGATTCAACGTGAATGAGTCTAAAACTCTGTGCTGGGTAAGAAAAGCCAGGCAGAGAAGAGTACTTACTGGATGATTCAACGTGAATGAGTCTAAAACTCTGTGCTGGGTAAGAAAAGCCAGGCAGAGAAGAGTACTTACTGGATGATTCAACGTGAATGAGTCTAAAACTCTGTGCTGGGTAAGAAAAGCCAGGCAGAGAAGAGTACTTACTGGATGATTCAACGTGAATGAGTCTAAAACTCTGTGCTGGGTAAGAAAAGCCAGGCAGAGAAGAGTACTTACTGGATGATTCAACGTGAATGAGTCTAAAACTCTGTGCTGGGTAAGAAAAGCCAGGCAGAGAAGAGTACTTACTGGATGATTCAACGTGAATGAGTCTAAAACTCTGTGCTGGGTAAGAAAAGCCAGGCAGAGAAGAGTACTTACTGGATGATTCAACGTGAATGAGTCTAAAACTCTGTGCTGGGTAAGAAAAGCCAGGCAGAGAAGAGTACTTACTGGATGATTCAACGTGAATGAGTCTAAAACTCTGTGCTGGGTAAGAAAAGCCAGGCAGAGAAGAGTACTTACTGGATGATTCAACGTGAATGAGTCTAAAACTCTGTGCTGGGTAAGAAAAGCCAGGCAGAGAAGAGTACTTACTGGATGATTCAACGTGAATGAGTCTAAAACTCTGTGCTGGGTAAGAAAAGCCAGGCAGAGAAGAGTACTTACTGGATGATTCAACGTGAATGAGTCTAAAACTCTGTGCTGGGTAAGAAAAGCCAGGCAGAGAAGAGTACTTACTGGATGATTCAACGTGAATGAGTCTAAAACTCTGTGCTGGGTAAGAAAAGCCAGGCAGAGAAGAGTACTTACTGGATGATTCAACGTGAATGAGTCTAAAACTCTGTGCTGGGTAAGAAAAGCCAGGCAGAGAAGAGTACTTACTGGATGATTCAACGTGAATGAGTCTAAAACTCTGTGCTGGGTAAGAAAAGCCAGGCAGAGAAGAGTACTTACTGGATGATTCAACGTGAATGAGTCTAAAACTCTGTGCTGGGTAAGAAAAGCCAGGCAGAGAAGAGTACTTACTGGATGATTCAACGTGAATGAGTCTAAAACTCTGTGCTGGGTAAGAAAAGCCAGGCAGAGAAGAGTACTTACTGGATGATTCAACGTGAATGAGTCTAAAACTCTGTGCTGGGTAAGAAAAGCCAGGCAGAGAAGAGTACTTACTGGATGATTCAACGTGAATGAGTCTAAAACTCTGTGCTGGGTAAGAAAAGCCAGGCAGAGAAGAGTACTTACTGGATGATTCAACGTGAATGAGTCTAAAACTCTGTGCTGGGTAAGAAAAGCCAGGCAGAGAAGAGTACTTACTGGATGATTCAACGTGAATGAGTCTAAAACTCTGTGCTGGGTAAGAAAAGCCAGGCAGAGAAGAGTACTTACTGGATGATTCAACGTGAATGAGTCTAAAACTCTGTGCTGGGTAAGAAAAGCCAGGCAGAGAAGAGTACTTACTGGATGATTCAACGTGAATGAGTCTAAAACTCTGTGCTGGGTAAGAAAAGCCAGGCAGAGAAGAGTACTTACTGGATGATTCAACGTGAATGAGTCTAAAACTCTGTGCTGGGTAAGAAAAGCCAGGCAGAGAAGAGTACTTACTGGATGATTCAACGTGAATGAGTCTAAAACTCTGTGCTGGGTAAGAAAAGCCAGGCAGAGAAGAGTACTTACTGGATGATTCAACGTGAATGAGTCTAAAACTCTGTGCTGGGTAAGAAAAGCCAGGCAGAGAAGAGTACTTACTGGATGATTCAACGTGAATGAGTCTAAAACTCTGTGCTGGGTAAGAAAAGCCAGGCAGAGAAGAGTACTTACTGGATGATTCAACGTGAATGAGTCTAAAACTCTGTGCTGGGTAAGAAAAGCCAGGCAGAGAAGAGTACTTACTGGATGATTCAACGTGAATGAGTCTAAAACTCTGTGCTGGGTAAGAAAAGCCAGGCAGAGAAGAGTACTTACTGGATGATTCAACGTGAATGAGTCTAAAACTCTGTGCTGGGTAAGAAAAGCCAGGCAGAGAAGAGTACTTACTGGATGATGCAACATGAATGAATCTAAAACTCTGTGCTGGGTAAGAAAAGCCAGGCAGAGAAGAGTACTTACTGGATGATTCAACGTGAATGAGTCTAAAACTCTGTGCTGGGTAAGAAAAGCCAGGCAGAGAAGAGTACTTACTGGATGATTCAACGTGAATGAGTCTAAAACTCTGTGCTGGGTAAGAAAAGCCAGGCAGAGAAGAGTACTTACTGGATGATGCAACATGAATGAATCTAAAACTCTGTGCTGGGTAAGAAAAGCCAGGCAGAGAAGAGTACTTACTGGATGATTCAACGTGAATGAGTCTAAAACTCTGTGCTGGGTAAGAAAAGCCAGGCAGAGAAGAGTACTTACTGGATGATTCAACGTGAATGAGTCTAAAACTCTGTGCTGGGTAAGAAAAGCCAGGCAGAGAAGAGTACTTACTGGATGATGCAACATGAATGAATCTAAAACTCTGTGCTGGGTAAGAAAAGCCAGGCAGAGAAGAGTACTTACTGGATGATTCAACGTGAATGAGTCTAAAACTCTGTGCTGGGTAAGAAAAGCCAGGCAGAGAAGAGTACTTACTGGATGATGCAACATGAATGAATCTAAAACTCTGTGCTGGGTAAGAAAAGCCAGGCAGAGAAGAGTACTTACTGGATGATTCAACGTGAATGAGTCTAAAACTCTGTGCTGGGTAAGAAAAGCCAGGCAGAGAAGAGTACTTACTGGATGATGCAACATGAATGAATCTAAAACTCTGTGCTGGGTAAGAAAAGCCAGGCAGAGAAGAGTACTTACTGGATGATTCAACGTGAATGAGTCTAAAACTCTGTGCTGGGTAAGAAAAGCCAGGCAGAGAAGAGTACTTACTGGATGATGCAACATGAATGAATCTAAAACTCTGTGCTGGGTAAGAAAAGCCAGGCAGAGAAGAGTACTTACTGGATGATTCAACGTGAATGAGTCTAAAACTCTGTGCTGGGTAAGAAAAGCCAGGCAGAGAAGAGTACTTACTGGATGATGCAACATGAATGAATCTAAAACTCTGTGCTGGGTAAGAAAAGCCAGGCAGAGAAGAGTACTTACTGGATGATTCAACGTGAATGAGTCTAAAACTCTGTGCTGGGTAAGAAAAGCCAGGCAGAGAAGAGTACTTACTGGATGACTCTGTTGATGTAAAATTCTAGAAAATGCAAATTAACGTATAGTGACAGAAAAAGAATTAGTGGTTTCCTGGCTCTGAGCGCAGAGGGAAGGATATTCTATGTTGGGGGAGGTACGGAGGATCTCTTGGGGGTGATAAAAATGTTCTGTGTCTTAATTGTGGTAGTAGTGGTTTCATGGACATGTAACCATGTGTTTTTTTTTTAAGCTTAAAGCTTTTTTTGTTTTTAAACCTTACACTGCTGCTGCTAAGTCGCTTCAGTCGTGTCCGACTCTGCGACCCCATAGACGGCAGCCCACCAGGCTCCCCCGTCCCTGGGATTCTCCAGGCAAGAACACTGGAGTGGGTTGCCATTTCCTTCTCCAATGCATGAAACTGAAAAGTGAAAGTGAAGTCGCTCAGTTGTGTCTGACCCTCAGAGACCCCATGGACTGCAGCGCACCAGGCTCCCCCGTCCATGGGGCTTTCCAGGCGAGAAAAACTTTACACTAAGGTTTTGAATTTGTTATTTCAATAAACTGAACACTAATCTTTTAAACTAGGGCTCAGTAAACTTTCTGAAAAGGGTCACATAGAAATTATTTTAGACATTCCAGAACATACGGTCTCTATGGCAACTGAAATTTGAATTTTCACATGTCATAAAATATTATTCTCCTTTCTATTTTTCCCAACATTTGCAAATGTAAAAACCATTCTTAACTCATGGGTCATGCAAATCAGGGCGGGCCAGTCTGACGCTCACAGTCTGCCGGGCCGTGCTAAGTCACTTCAGTCGTGTCCGACTCTGTACGACCCCAGCCTGCCAGTCTCCTCTCCCATGGAATTCTCCAAGAGTCCTGGAGTGGATCGCCGTGCCCTCCTCCAGGGGATCTTCCCAACCCAGGGATGGAACCTGCATCTCTTCAGTCTCCTGTACCGGCAAGCAGGTTCTTGACCACTAACACCACATGGATAGCTCATTGGACCCTTGCAAACTTTTTACTGTTAAACAAAAATAAAAGTAAACTTTTGAATGTCTTCTCTGCACAGGAAAAACTACCCCAGAAATCTTGACCTCAATAAAGTGAACAGACTGGCCATGAAGAATGAAAAAGACATCGGCATGAGACAGGGGTTGAAAACCACAGAGAAGAGTCTTTAAGCAATGCTGTTGGAGACGCAACACGAACAAAGACTGTCAAGAGGCAGTTAGACACCAAGCAGGCAGGTGTGTGCACGCAGTACTTGTTTTCTGGTAAAATAGCACCTACATAATTCACAACAAGGACATCAAACCAGTCAATCCTAAAGCAAATCAATCCTGAATATTCACTGGAAGGACTGACGCTAAAGCTGAAGCTTCAGTACTTCGGCCACCTGATGCGAAGAGCCGACTTGTTGGAAAAGCCCCTGAGGCTGGGAAAGATTGAAGGCAAAAGGAGAAGGGGCGGCAGAGGATGAAATTGTTAGATAGCATCACTGACTCAGTGGATATGAATTTGAGTGAATTCCAGGAGATAACAGAGAAGAGAGGAACCTGGTGTGCTGCCGTCCATAGGGTCTCAAAGAGGTGGACGTGACTTTTCAACTGAGCAACAACAAACCTTAGGAAAAAGACAAGGTAATGGACACTTCTTGTTCTGGTTCCTTTGCCTTCTCTTTGCTGAACCCACAGGTGGTCCTGTCAGTACAACGTAGCCTTGCTGCTCTGGCCCCATCTGATTGGCCAGGGTAAGGATGTGACCAAACCGGCCACGTCTTCAGTTGGTCGGTGCTCAACCCAGCTCTGACTCAAGCTAGGCCAAGCAAGGTTCTTTTCTAGGAATTTTGGAGCTAGAACTGAAAAAGAGAAACTGGTCTCTCTTTGTGTGTCTGGACTGCAAGATATTATAGTCCAGGAGCTGGTGGACAAGCAGAGAAAAGCTACCTGTGGAGAGAGAAGGATGAAAGCAGATATGAGTTGAAGTAGAGGGATACAGAGGTTTTAGAATTCTGAACCTAGTTGTTCCCGGAGCCTCGGTTCTATGCGTGGATTCTGGAAACACCACAGTATCTCTCTCATCATGGATCCCTCTTTCAGTTAAGCAGATGCCACGTGACTTACTGCAAGAGTCCTAAATGATACAGAGTGAATGAGCGAATGAATGAGTACATGCAACATTTCCACACTGAGGGCCATAACCCCAGAGCCTAGAGGTGTCCAGTTAGTTTCAGTGATGGTGAGACTTTTAAACTGGTATGAATAGCACAGAAGGGAAACCTCACTAAAATGGAGTTGGGAGGCCAGAAGGGTCTCTCATGCACCTACCACTTAGTCTCAATTACAGGAAGAACTGTCTACTAGAGACCCCAGTAGAAGAACCATCAAGAAGGAGCCAGCAATTACATGTGCCAATAGGAAGAAGACAGACATTGTGTCTGCGAGAAGAAATCCAATACTCCAGCACCGCAGCCAATGAGAAACTGTCCTTCCCCCAAACTCATACTGTTCTCTGATTGTATGTTCTCTCATACTGTTCTCATACTGTTCTCTAATTATTGTTGTTCAGTCACAAAGTCATGCCCAGCTCTTTTCGACCCCATGGACTACAGCGAGCCAGGCTTCCCTGTCCTTCATTATCTCATCCACCCCTCCCAGTGTCCGCCTTTTCCCTATAAAATGACCTTCCTCCCCTTTGTTTATTGGACTTACATATGGCTTTGGCTATAGCTTGCTTGTCCCGAATTGCAGTTCCTCCTTTATTCCCAAATAAACCTTTTTTTGTGCATTGAATAACTGACTTTTATTTTTATTTCTTTTGATTTATTTTTAATTGAAGGATAATTATTTTACAGTGTTGGTTTGATTTCTGCCATACATCAGTATGAATTAACCGTATGTCCTTCCCTCTTGAGACCCCCTCCCACCTCCCATCTCCCGCCCTTTCCCACCCTTCTAGGGTGCCACGGAGCCCCAGTTTGAGTTCCCTAACAGACTCTTATTTTTAAGGTCAACATTGGTCTATGCCAAACGTGAAAACTAACTCTTTCATCTTGAGAAGGATGGAATCTTCACCGACTAACTCAGTAAACTGGAGTAACAAGTCGATCAACTCTTTCAACCATATGGAATTTTCTGTCAGTCCCTGTGCGGTAGAAGAAAGACAGTGTGCCTTTGGAAACCAGAGATAAAAGACTGGAAGCCACCGCGTCCCTGTGATCTGCTTTTTTTGGGGGGAAGCAGGGGTGGCGTGTCTTGGGTCGGGGTGCGTAACATGTGGACGCAGCCCCAAGCAGTAGCTCTTCTGTCAGAGCTGGACGGGCCTGTTTACACCTGATCACGCTCAGTCACTCGTGTGTGTCCAGCTCAGTCCTGTCTGACTCTCTGTGACCCCACGGACTGTGGCCCACCAGCCTCCTCCGTCCATGGGACTCTCCAGGCAAGAATACTGGAGTGGTAGCCACTGCCTCCTCCAGGGGGTCTTCCCACCCCAGGGATCGAACCTGCGTCTCCTGCGTCTCCTCCATTGCAGGTGGACTCCTTACCACTGAGCCGTCAGGCAAGCCCGTTATTGCTGACTCTCGTCCCTAATTTCTGTGTCCTGTGTGTAAAGAATCGTCTGCCAATGCAGGAGACACAGGAGACTCGGGTTTCATCCCTGGGTGGGGAAGATCCCCTGGAGGAGGCATGGCAACCCACTCCAGAATTCTTGCCTGGAGACTCCCATGGACAGAGAGCCTGGCGGGCTGTGGTCCACAGGGTCACAAAGAGTCAGACACGACTGAGCGACTAAGCCACCACTGCCGCCGACCAGGTAGAACGTGTACACAAATTGTTAGAAAATAGATGACAACCGACTGGTGAAGGTATAAAGTAACACTGGAATTCAGAGGACGGGAGCGATGACGGGGGAGACAGGGTCGCGGAGAGTCAGACACGAATGAAGCAGCCGAGCACACACATACACGTTAGCAATAACACTTGGTAACGATGTTAGCCTTTTAGAACGGTCTTTAGGAGGACACTCAGGTTTCCTCTCCTATAAGGGGGCTCTGTGGTCAGGCTGAGGGCATTACCTAAGAGCCTCGGAGAAAAGGGATTCTAACTACGTATTTAAAAGGTTATGTGAATTTTCCTGGGTAGCTTACTCAAACTAACATTTCTCCCCAGTTCAGTTCGGTTCAGTTCAGTCGCTCAGTCATGTCTGACTCTTTGCGACCCCGTGAACTGCAGCACACCAGGCTTCCCTGTCCATCACCAACTCCCGGAGTTTACCCAAACCCATGTCCATCGAGTCGGTGATGCCATCCAACCATCTCATCCTCTGTCGCCCCCTTCTCCTCCTGCCCTCAATCTTTCCCAGCATTAGGGTCTTTTCAAATGAGTCAGCTCTTCGCATCAGATTTCTCCCCAAGGTACCCTGAAAGAGTTTTCTAGTCTGTTATGAGTAGAGCTCTTCCAGAAAATGGTATGTTTTATAAATTAAGCTTATAATGAAAGGGATCAGTGAAACAGCACAAGTCTTTCATTCTTTTTAAATAATGTTTAATAAGCAAATACCTAAATCCCCAATATTCAGGGTACATTTCTTTGACTAGGAAAGTGTCATTTTTAAGAATTGGAAGTTTCCATTCAAACCTTCCTTTATCCTGTTGACTTTTCTCTCCCTAGTGATTCTCCAGGCTTGTGGTGTCTTGTTTTTTAAGTATGGGGCAAGTGTGGCTGGTTTTTCTGTTCCCCTCTTATTCCCTTCTGCACTTCTCTTTTCACTGCCTCCTGTCATTTCCAAAAGAACAAAAGTGTGCATTTTTTTCCTCCAGTGGTTTCCAGTTGCAAATGAAAGTATCTAAATTAAATCGCATCCACCTTTTTAGGAGTGCAGAGAGGAACTACCCCGCCAAGCATTTGAAGCACGCTATCTATGCTTGATCCAAAAAAAAGTTTTACAGGAATTTACAAAGAATGTAGGGGATAATTGCCCATGTTTCCACTACCCAATGACAAATACTATTTGGAGCATTTCTGCAGAGGCCCTTTCTTCCTTTTCCTTTCTGTTTTCTGGGGTCTGAGTTTATGAGTATAGGGGTAATTGCCCATGTTTCCACCACCCAATGACAAATACTATTTGGAGCATTTCTGCAGAGGCCCTTTCTTCCTTTTCCTTTCTGGTTTCTGGGCTCTGAGTTTATGAGCATATTTTTCATCATAGTTGTGATTACCTTTCCTCCTGGTGTTCTACATAAGCATGTCTGTTTACTACAAACCTCATAAAAATCCATTACATGCATAATGTTTCATCCAGTGAAATATTCTACTTGCCACTTCCTACTCCAGATGTTTAGCAAACTTCACTTCTTGTGTCTTCTCATCAATGTTACCCATGGGTTTTCCAGGACAGGCAGGACTGTCAGCCACAAGATCTTAAGTGTTCGCTCATCTACCAGTTTCCACTTTTCCCCTTTCTATTTGCCTTGAAGTGATGGAACCGGATGCCATGATCTTAGTTGTTTGAATGTTAAGTTTCAAGCCAACCTTTTCCCTCTCCTCTTTCACCCTCATCAAGAGGCTTTTTAGTTCCTCTTCACTTTCTGCCATTACAGTGGCATTCATCTGCATATCTGAAGTTGTTGATATTTCTTCTGGCAATCTTGATTCC
The DNA here is from genome assembly GCF_002263795.3 of Bos taurus. NCBI lineage: Eukaryota > Metazoa > Chordata > Mammalia > Artiodactyla > Bovidae > Bos > Bos taurus. The sequence continues at coordinate 101,942,272 of NC_037337.1, forward strand.
AGATTGTGATTCATCCAGCCTGGCATTGCACATGATGTAGTGACAGATTTTATTTTCTTGGGTTCCAATATCACTGTGGATGGTGACTGCAGGCATAAAATTAGAAGACACGCTCCTTGGAAGGAAAGCTATGACAAATCTAGACAGTGTATTAAAAAGCAGAGACATCACTTTGCCAACAAGAGTCCACAGAGTCAAAGCTGTGGTTTTGCCAATAGTTGTGTACAGATGTGAGGTTTGGACTAGAAACAAAGCTGAGCACTGAAAAATTGGTGCTTTTGAACTGTGGTGCTGTGAAAGACTCTCGAGAGGCCCTTGGACTGCAAGGAGATCAATCAATCCTGAAGGAAATAACCCTGAATATTCATTGGAAGGACTGATGCTGAAGCTCAAGCTCCAATACTTTGGCCACCTGATGCAAAGATCCAACTCATTGGAAAAGACCCTGATGTTGGGGAAGATTGAAGACAAAAGGAGAAGAGGGCAGCAGAGGATAAGATGGTTGTATGGCATCACCGACCCAGTGGACATGAGTTTGAGCAAACTCTGGGAGACAGTGAAGGACATGGAAGCCTGGCATGCTGCATCCATGGGGTCAAAAAAAGTCAGACACGACTTAGCAACTGAACAAGAGCAACATCTACCAGTAGCCAAAAAGGATGTTTGTAATGAGGAACTGCCACAGTGCTGGAAACCTGGCCTTCCCTGACCTTCCCTGAATTCCAAAGGTTTTCAAACAGTTGCTAATAAAGGGAGGAGCAGCCAAGAAACCCTGGAGAAGGCAATGGCGACCCACTCCAGGACTCTTGCCTGGAAAATCCCATGGACGGAGGAGCGTGGTAGGCTGCAGTCCATGGGGTTGAGAAGAGTTGGACACGACTGAGCAACTTCACTTTCACTTTTCATTTTCATGCACTGGAGAAGGAAATGGCAACCCACTCCAGTGTTCTTGCCTGGAGAATCCCAGGGACGGGGGAGCCTGATGGGCTGCCGTCTATGGGGTCGCGCAGAGTCGGACACGACTGAAGCGACTCAGCAGCAGCAGCAGCAGCCAAGAAACCACCTGAACAAGATTAAAGGGACCAGAGGAGCTCAGCAGATTAAGAGACCAATCATTCGAGATGAGACTGAGAAGAAAGAAAGTGAAAGTCACTCATTCATTGTGTCTGACTGTTTGCGACCCCATGGACTGTATAGTCCATGGGATTCTCCAGGCCAGAATACTGGAGTGGGTAGCCATTTGCTTCTCCAGGGGATCTTCCCAACCAAGGGATCGAACCGAGGTCTCCCACGTTGCTGGCAGATTCTTTATTGCAGGCTGAGCCATCAGGGAAGCCCTGAGACAAGATTAAGGGATTATAAACCTGCTCACCCCCTAATCTTGTCAGCAACCCAACCCTGGACCCATTGTTCTAAAACTTCTCATCAAATCCTCATGGGTTGGTCTGTGTGTGTGAGTCACTGAGTCCTGTGGACTCTTTGTGACCCCATGGTCTGTCCATGGAATTCTCTAGGCGAGCATACTGGAGTGAGCTGCCATTTCCTTCTCAGGGGACCTTCCCAACCCAGAAATAAAACCCGAGTCTTCTGCATCACAGGCGGATTCTTCACCATCTGAACCACCAGGGAAGCATAGTTTTTGGAGGCAGGAGCCCGCCATGTCCCCCTTTGCTTGGTTAAGTAATCAAGTTGTCCTTTCCTCCCTCACCCAAAACTGTCTCCAAGATTCAGTTCAGCATCAGTGTACAGAGAAGCTGAGCTCTGGGTAACGTGCTGGAACATGAGGAGTGAGGTGGCCAAGATGGAAGCCAAGGAGGACGAAAGGACACTTTCTAAAAAGACAAGTAGAACTTCAAATAACGTAGGCAAAACTCCATGGAACATTCCCTCAGCGGTGACTACATGACATGCCAACAGTATCTACAGACATCTCAAGGAGCAAAGGGCAGAGATAATCTATAAATAAACAGGGAGTGCTAGCCGTTCTGGGGAGGCGGGGATTAACTCTGCCTGGGAAGGCTGCTCACCTAGGTCTTGACAAATAAGGAGCTCACTGGCTAGACAAAGGAGAAAGCACACGTAGGCGGAGGAAACAGCATGTGCAGACGTCCAGGTTCTAAAACCTGGGCTTAGGACCAGGGTGGGTCTTCCCTGGTGGTCTGGTGGTTAAGAATCCACCTTCCAACTAGGGGACATGGTGCGATCCCTGATTGGGCAACTGAGATCCCATTACCTCGGAGCAACTAAGCCTGAGAGCTGCAACTAGAGAAAGGAAAAAAAAAAAGGTATGTTCAAGGACCGTCACCCAGGGTGTGCGGCTACAGTAAAGTGAGGCTGGAGACAGGTTCTAAAGAGCCCTGATGCTGTGTGTTGTACAGTAAAGAATTTGCCCGATCCTTGTTTCTGATCCTATCTCAGTGGTAAACACTAACCCTTGGAATTTCCTGAGTGATTCTTGTTACTCACGGTGGCCCCGGCCACACCTGTTGTTGCTTAGTCGCTAAGTCTGTCTGACTCTTTGTGACCTCATAGACTGTAGTGCCTGACTTTCCTGTCCTTCACTATCTCCCGGAGTTTGCTCAAACCCACATCCACAGAGTCAGTGACGCCATCCAACCATCTCATCCTCTGTCATCCCCTTCTCCTCCCACCTTCAATCTTTCCCAGCACCAGGGTCTTTTCCATTAAGTCAGCTCTTCACATCAGGTGGCCAAAGTATTGGAGCTTCAGCCTCACCATCAGTCCTTCCAATGAATATTCATGGTTGATTACAGAATGTAATGAGTTTAATAATATCTGTTGGAATAGGGTCACTTAAAGTAGGCTTATTAAGCAAAGATGCTGTAATTCACATCATAGTTTTACAAAAAATTTACAAATAGATGTTTGTGTTACAAATAATTTATGAGAATTCGGAGTTCATATTGAAATGATATTTCAATACAAAAAAAAAAAACCCCAACTGAAAGAAATGAAAAAGTTACCAAAAAATGGAGAACAAAAAATAACTCCATGTTTTTTCTTTAAAAAAAAAAAAATAAAAAGCAAGAATATCTTTTAACTGCATGCTAAGTACTATGCTCTATGCTGATGATAAACTTTCATTCCAAGTGAGGGAAATATCATTCAAGATGCCTTCAAGGATCTCATAATTCAGAAGGGGAACACAAAACTTAGCAGATAGATAATGCTCATAAGATGACACAGTAGGACAATGAAAGAGATTTCTTCAGTATAACTGCAGCAGAGATGAAATTAAAGACCCTTCTTCATCCCATTCAGACTCTTGTTTTTAACCTTGTAATAGGACCTGAGAATGCCATTTGAATGAACCCAAGTAAACGTGCCCATTTAAAATGATCCACAATAATCACAAAAGTCCACATAAGTCTACAATAATCCATTGTAAATTAAATGGTAAACGCTGGTTTAAAACTACGTAGACAGAGTAGAGTAGAGCACAGAAACAGTATTTGGTCTAAGTACGGTACTCCAAATCAGGGAAGAGAGTATGGGTTATTCAATAAACGATCGGAAATAAATTTTAATTTGGAGGGAAAATTATATCGTATCCATAGTTTTTCTTATTGACAAATTCTAGTTGGATCAAAGATTAAGTATTTTTAAAGCACATGAAAAACTATAAGAAAACAGTACTTAAAGAATCTTGAGTCAAATGAGATCTTTCCAAACATGACACTGAAGTTGGAAATTCTAAAAGGAAAACGCTCACAGATTTTCGGTTAGGTTAAAATTTTAAACTTCTGAATTATAGAAAACTGTCAAAAACAAAGGTAAAAATTAAAACAGCAACAAAACAGAAAGCAACCGACGTTAAGGGAATTCTTTCGCAGTCCAGTGGTTTGGACTCCACACTTCTACTGCAGGGGCTGGGATCTGATCCCTATTTGGGGAACTAACATCCCACAAGCCTCGTGGTGTACCCAACAAGACAAAACAAAGCCTAGGTCCTCTGGACTAATGTCCTTAAGACATATGAAGAGCTCTTATAAATGAATAAGAAAAATGTGACTTCCCTGATAAAATGGGAAAATGAAAATGCAATTCACAAAAAGAAGCTTTGCGAATAATCGTGGGAAGAGAGTGTTCTTATTAATAGTCAAAGAAATGCAAATGACATTTCAATAAATGATGGTGAAGATACTAAGCCTGAAAATATCAGTCTGTGCAGAAAGCAGACATTATTATGTGCTGATGGTGGTAAGATACCTTGGTAGAAATCTTCTAGATGGGAATTTGGTAATACGTGTAAAAGAATAAAAGGAGAAAAGAAAATAGAGGCAGGTTGATGAGAAGAGGAGATGCTGAAGGGAGTATTTCTGAACTAGCCCCTTTCAAGAAATATACCATAATTTATCTAATGTACGCTTCAGGTCATGGTTGCAGCAGGGCAGCTTTCTCTAGAGACCTCCTGGGCCCGCAGACAGCCACCTTCTCCCTGTCCTCAAGTGGCTTTGCTCTGACATTGTCTCCTCTTCCTACAAGGACACCAGTCATTAGATTAAGGCTCCACCCTTATTTAATCTGAATTACTCTTAAAGCCCTGTTTCCAAATACAGTCATACTGAGGGTTAAGATTTTAACATATGGATTTGAAAAGTGTGAAAGTGTTGCCTCTGACTCTTTGTGCCCCATGGTCTGTCCAGGCAAGAATACCGGAGTGGGTTGCCATGCTCTTCTCCAGGGGATCTTCACCCAGAGATTGAACTCAAGTCTCCTGCATTGCAGGCGGATTCTTCACCATCTGAGCCAAAGAGTGAAAAAGTGGAAAGAACCTAATGGTACAGAAAGTAAAATATTACACAGCTGCAGAAGTCATGAAGTCAGTTTATATTTATTAACATGGAAAGCTGCCATGATATATGACATGGTTGTTGTTTTTTGTGTTTTTTTGGGGCCACACCCTGCAGCTTGTAGGATCTTAGGTTCCCAACGAGGGATTGAAGCAAAGCCCTCGGCAGTGAAACCTGGAAGTCTTAACCACTGGGCCGCCAGGGAATCCCCAGAACTTGTTCCTTAACAAGTTTTAAAACAATAGGCATAGTATGATCACACTTGTGCAAAAATATCTGTGTGTATTTGAAAAATAAAGCTTATGCACGCCAAGGTAAATAAAGTGACATCTGGAGAGTGGAGTTCTGAAAAAATACATATTCAATTTTATATTTTTATGAATAATATATAATGAATATCTTAACCTTTATGATAAAGGAGAAAAAAAGTTATTTTCGAAAGAACAGATCAGTCCTAAATTTATTTCTCCCAGGATTATTTAAGGAAATGGCAAATTCTGATTGCTAATGTTTTGCATAAATAATTGCGAATTGTGAGCCGAAGTGACTCTACAGGGTGCATGCACACGGAGGTCACTGATGTGAGGCAGATTACAACCTTGAGTGGAAGTGATTCATTTGCAGAAAAATTATGAACATAGAAAGAGTTCATTAGGGCTTGCCTGGTGGTCCAGTGGTGGGGAGTCTGCCTGTCAATGCAGGGGACTCAGGGTTGATCCCTGATCCGGGCAGACCCCATACGCCTCGGAACAGCTGCGCCCGTGGGCTGTACCTACCGGGCCCACGGGCCGCAGTCACTGAAGCCTGCGAGCCTAGAGTCTGCTCCGCAACACGAGAAGGACCGAAACTCGCGAGTAGCCCCGCTGGCTGTGACTAGAGAAAGCCTTTGTGCAGCAATGCAGACCTAGTGCAGCGAAAAATAAATTAATCTTTAAAAACTTAGTTAACCAATGGAACTTATAGGTGTGTTTAGTTGACAGTGGAAATCATTTGGTTAATTTGATTACTGTAGCCTGTCAAACTAAACAGTTTAAACCAAAAAGCCCTGTTAGAATAGACAAATATACTGACAAACTTCAAAGACAGTAGATTCTTTTTTTAGTAACATGGATTCCCATGCACAATTCCAACACCGACTAAATGGAGTTTCACAAATAAATTCACTCTCACAACCAGGACAAAGAACCAACATAGCAGTGTATGTTAGTTTAATCCCTGTTTGGTTTATCCACTAATTAAGTCCCCAGAGTGACAATTCTTTCCTTTTAGTGAAAAAATCACCCAGTTTGCTGCTAATTTTGAGGTAGTTTTTGTACTTAAAGAACCAAAATTCAAGGAAGGTCCCTCAAATTCAAAGACCTCAGCCAGGAAATGTCAGCTCGTGGGACGGCCCTGCAGACTAAGCAGAGCTCCAGTGTGGCTCCCGCATGGTTGATGGTTATGTTGTAGCCTCCACAATGCAGCTTGCTTTGCCGAAACAGAAGAAGCAGTTCTTTCTCTGTTAGGTTGAAAGGTGGCATCAAGGATCGAAATTCATGTCCTGATTTTTACCCTCCTCAAATATGTAAGTAACTGATGTACTGGAACAAGCGAAAGCATGTGTTTCAGCCTCTCTTGCGATTATCAAGTAGCTGATCGCAGCTTTTCACAATCCTTCAGCATATGGGTTGCATAGTCTTTGGGGAGTTCTGCAGAATGTGCTGATAATGTTTTCCACTTTGACATTCAAGTTAATTATCACTATTGAATCTTTAATACTTAAAAAAATATATGTTGCTTAATTTGTTCATGAATCAGTGGTTTAATAAATGCCAGCATATATACTGAATTATGTTAATGTTTAATATCTTTTGAGCAGTCGAAAGTGCATTAAAAATTAAAATAAAATTAATTCCTCCCTTCCCATTCTTACACTTTAGGTAATGTTATTTTACACTGCGCTATAGTGTTCTACAAGTTGACATTTAGTGTTTTGAATTAATGAAGTTTGTGATTTATTTACTGCCTGGGGTGTTGTTCACTGATTTTTCAATTACTGTAAAACTTTATACATCACAGCATGAGACCCTGAGCAATCAGATGAAAGGTACTAGGGGAGTTTTCCTTTTAAATGGGATTATGTAATACAGACAGAAGACTAAATTAACATCCTTAATATGCCAGCCAGGAACACTGAACTCCGTGTTGGTCGGCTTGTGAATGACCTTGCCAAAGTGAGCCTTTGAGAAACAGAAGGTTCAGGAAAGCCTGATCTCCCACCCTTGAGTCACTGCAAACGTTCATGACAAACCATTGTTGTCCACAATACTAAAAAGCAAGAATTTCTAGGCTCCAGTGTATGAGCAAGTGGCAGCCGAGATTTTGAAAGTCCCGACATGTCGTATCTTCTTATCAGTGTTCGGAGCTGCCGGGAGCGATGGCTGCGCTCTATACCATTTATACCAACACCTGGCCGTGACCGTGCATTTGACTTCTCGCCGTGTTTCTTTCAGTGAGCACCGCCCGGGGCTCCAGCAGCTGAGGGGACAGGACACAGAGAGGACACTCCCCCAGAGCTGCGCTTGTTTTTTTTTTCTTTAGTCTCTTGAAAGTTCTGTGTCATTGCCAGGAGGAGCATCCGTGTAGAACATGGCTCCAGCGAGGAAACTCACAGGGAGGAGAGGCTCCCGTGATCACAGAAGACTGAGATGCCCAGTGGGGAACCCAGAGAAGCTGTTGGCAAGGTGACAGAAGCAGCAGACGGGCTGGGTGGGAGTCCAGACGGAGCCCCAGCAAGCCACCTCCCGACGGACCCACAACCACAGGGCCCAGCCTCCTCAGCCAGCTTGACCCACTCACACAGGCTTCTCAAACCCACAGGAACTTCGCATGTGCCAATAGAAGGGAAGCTCTTCATCTGGGGTGAAGGTCCACTTCAAAAGGAGGAACACAGGCAGGAAGGACAGACCTGTTAATGCCTCAGAAAAAATGGGCCTGACGACAAGGCGCTGCACGCACCGTGAGTACCCACAAGGCCGGGCTGCCCTCGGTTACTCAGGCAACCTGAGGCCAAACCACAGGAAACACCAGGAGGAAGCCTGTGCACGAGACGAGGGGGCCGCTGTGGGTCAGCTCACACCAATAAACCTTCACTAGAGATGTCTTCGGGGCTTCCCCGATGTCTCAGACAGTGAAGAATCTGCCTGCAACGCAGGAGACCTGGGTTCGATCCCTGGATTGGGAAGATCCCCTGGAGGAGGGCATGGGAACCCACTCCATTCTGGCCTGGAGAATCCCCATGGACAGAGGAGCCTGGCGGGCTACAGCCCATAGGGTCACAGAGTCAGACAGGACTGAGCGACTAAGCACGGCACACAGAGATCTCTGCAAGAAAACTAGAGATACCAAGGGAACATTTCATGCAAAGATGGGCTCGATAAAGGACAGAAATGGTGTAGGCCTAACAGAAGCAGAAGATATTAAGAAGAGGCGGCAAGAATACACAGAAGAACTGTACAAAAAAGATCTTCACAACCCAGATAATCACGATGGTGTGATCACTCACCTAGAGCCAGACATCCTGGAATGCGAAGTCAAGTGGGCCTTAGGAAGCATCACCACAAACAAAGCTAGTGGAGGTGATGGAATTCCAGTTGAGCTATTTCAAATCCTAAAAGATGATGCTGTGAAAGTGTTGCACTCAATATTCCAGCAAATTTGGAAAACTCAGCAGTGGCCAGAGGACTGGAAAAGGTCAGTTTTCATTCCAATCCCAAAGAAAGGCAATCCCAAAGAAAGGCAACGCCAAATAATGCTCAAACTACTGTACAATTGCACTCATCTCACATGCTAGCAAAATAATGTTCAAAATTCTCCAAGCCAGCCTTAAATAGTACATGAACCGAGAACGTCCAGATGTTCAAGCTGGATTTAGAAAAGGCAGAGGAACCAGAGATTAAATTGACAACATCCACTGGATCATCAAAAAAGCAAGTTTAGCACATTGACTATGTGCTAAAGCCTTTGACTGTGTGGATCACAACAAACTGTGGAAAATTCTTCAAGAGATGGGAATATGGGACAATCTTACTGGCCTCCTGAGAAATCTGTATGCAGGTGAAGAAGCAAAGTTAGAACCAGACATGGAACAACAGACTGGTTCCAAATAGGAAAAGGAGTACATCAAGGCTGTATATTGTCACCCTACTTATTTAACTTATGCCGAGTATATCATGAGAAACGCTGGGCTGGATGAAGCACAAGCTGGAATCAAGATTGCTGGCAGAAATATCAATAACCTCAGATATGCAGATGATACCACCCTTATGACAGAAAGCAAAGAGGAACTAAAGAGCCTCTTGATGAAGGTGAAAGAGGAGAGTGAAAAAGTTGGCTTAAAACTCAACGTTCAGAAAACGAAGATCTGGTCCCATCTGGTCCCATCACTTCATGGCAGCTAGATGGGGAAACAGTGGAAACAGTGTCAGACTTTATTTTTTGGGCTCCAAAATCACTGCAGATGGTGATTGCAGCCATGAAATTAAAAGACGCTTGCTCCTTGGAAGGAAAGTTATGACCAACCTAGATAGCATATTCAAAAGCAGAGACATTACTTTGCCAACAAAGGTCCGTCTAGTCAAGGCTATGGTTTTTCCAGTGGTCATGTATAGATGTGAGAGTTGGACTATAAAGAAAGCTGAGCATCGAAGAATTGATGCTTTTGAACTGTGGTGTTGGAGAAGACTCTTGAGAGTCTCTTGGACTGCAAGGAGATCAAACCAATCAATCCTAAAGGAAATCAGTCCTGAATATTCATTGGAAGGACTGATGCTGAAGCTCAAGCTTCAGTACTCTGGCTACCTGATGCAAAGATCCAACTCACACAAGAGACTTCAAGCTCTAGTTTTAAAAATTTTATTCCTGTCTCAAAAACATAACCTCCGTTTTCTAGAATTTTCCTCATTCTGTTCTGGCATCTCTTAGCTGGTGAATCTTCCCTCAGTCCTTTGGTCACCTCCAATTAGAACAGGTGCCCCTGCGAAGCCATTGCCTCCTTGGGCACCCGGCTGGTCCCCAGTCACTGTCTGGCATACAAGCATCCACCTGGCCTGGCCACCTCCTGCCCCACCGTCCGCCGCTTTTCTTAAGGCTGTGCTCTGCTACATTCAGGCTCTCAGTTTCCCAGCTAGGGACTGAACCCATGCCCCCTGCATTGGGAGTGTAACGTCTTAACCACTGGGCTGCCAGGGAAGTCTCGTGACCCGTTTCTTTTCCCCAGTCCTGTTCCCTGCTTACAACCTTTCCTGACCCAGGTTCGATCCCTGGGTGGGGAAGATCCCCTGGAGGTGGGCAGGGCAACCTACTCCAGTGTTCTTGCCCGGAGAATCCCATGGACAGGGGTGCCTGGCAGGCTACAGTCCAGGGGGTCACAGAGAGTCAGACACAACTGAGCGACTGAGCAGAATACGCACCCTTACACCGGACGCTCAGGGTGGCCTCTCTGATCATCACACTGTCTTCTACCTCCTCCTTGATTTGAACCAGCCATTTGATGAGGCCTGTATCAGCCCCTCCTGGAGTTCCTTACCCGGGACAGGTCTGCACCATGCGGGCCCTGCTTCCTTCAGCTGAGAAGAGCAAGGCAGTTCAGGAAATTTTGCTTTTGAGAGTCAAGAAGGAAATCTTATTTTATATCAATTCTTTTTAAAATATATATCTATTATAAATGTGTCTTTTGGCTGCTCTGGGTCTTTGTTGCTGACAGGGGCGTGCTCTCATTGGGGACCACAGGGGCGACTCTCTGGTTACCGGACTTCTCGTGGCAGGAGCTTCTCTTTTCGCAGAGCACAGGCTCTCGGGCACGAAGCCGTCAGCGGCCATGGCTCACAGGCTCCAAAGCGCAGGCTCGTGTGTCGTGGCTCACGGGCTTAGTTGCCCCACCACGTGCAGGACCTTCCCGACCGAGAGACGGAACCAGCGTACCATACATTGCAAGGCAGACTCTTACTCACTGGACCACCAGGGAAGCCCTACATCAACTCTTGTAAATAACGTTTGTAAGACCTGGTGGATTTCTTGCCTGATCCCGTCCTCAGTAAAGCGGGATGGTATGTATCTTAGAGTCGTCACTCCAAACATTCAGTTCAATTCAGTTCAGTCGCTGAGTTGTGTCCAATTCTTTGCGACCCCATGGACTGCAGCACGCCAGGCCTCCCTGCCCATCACCAACTCCCAGAGCTTGCTCAAACTCGTGTCCATCGAGTCAGTGATGCCCTCCAACCGTCTCAGCCTCCGTCGTCCCTTCTCCTCCCGCCCTCAATCCCTCCCAGCATCAGGGTCTTTTCAAATGAAGGTTGTACAGTTACAGTTCCTCCGATAAGATGGCTCACCACGAACAGGACCAGACCCTGCAGCCCTGGCTTGAGTCTCCTCTCTTGTCATTCAGTGTTCTCTGGTCAGAGACAAGCACTGTAAAAACAAGTAAGCCACAGGACCCAGGTGTTGTGAGCTCTGAGGAGCAGAAGAGCTATTAGACTTTCTGTGCCATAACCACCAAAGTGGTCCTGAAAGCAACGCAGCCCCTGGAAAGTGGCGAGTATTTTGGTGAGTAAATCCCTGCCCAGAAGTGCCCAGGAAATTCATTTTAAAGGCTCTGCTTTAGGGTTATCTGAAGAGCCTGGACGAAGAGACCCAGCATAGGCTGCAGTGAACGGAGGTAAAAGGTTCCTAGAAAGTCATAACTCTTTCATCTCCAGCTCGGGTGACTTGTGGATATACTGTGGTCAGCCGCACCCTAGACCCACGCAGGGCCCTGCACAGCCCGCCTGGTGACCTCCAGACCCTGCGAGAAGGTGGGAACAGCCTGGGAGGGTGACCGAGGGAAGATTCAGGGATACGGCCCACCCTCAGTCTCCGAGACGGGCGAGTCACTTTGGCCCCAGTTAGGAGAAGTGGTGAATTCCCCCAACCAAGTGTCAGAGTTGTGATGCAGAGGTGGACAGCAGCCCCGGATATTGGGGAACTAACCACATCATTTCCACTTACCTCTTCTGGGAGAGCAGCTTACTGCTACACGTCTGCTCCCAAGAGGTCAGTCCCCCAAACGCCCCACCTGGACTGCAGGAGGCGGGGTCAAAAGACGCTGCTGCCCCAGCAGCTGGGGGTGACGTCGGCAGAGAAGCCGGGGCGGCAGAGGCCTGCTGCGCTGACTGCCGCCCCTTCCCTTGCAGACACTGAAAGCAGCATTGACAGTCTGAGACCTCTTGATGCGCCCGCTCACCTTAAGCTCGTCTTAGTAGCTGCGGTTTTAGATGGTCAGCTTTTATCCTGATCTTTAGCCTGCATCTTACATTTAATTTTTAAGCTTCATAATGAATATGAATGAACGCACTCACGTAAGGATTCACGTAGCGTCTACTTCTTTGCGTGTGGCTTTTATCACAGCGATCGCGAACTCCTCTAGGAGGATCATCTGCATAAATATTGCCTCTAGCATTTATATTGGGAAATACTCGATTACTTTCTGCTTATGGTTAATTCAGGGAACCCATTCATTCTGAAAATGTAAACTCTGCAATTGAATCAAATGACTCAGGTCTTCGCCTCCAGCCAGGCTGCCCGGCCTTTCCTTACAGCCCCAGACAGGTGTCCAGGTATCCCGAGCACACCTCACTCACCTGTCCCGTTGTCTGAAAATGTGTTTCCTTCTTTCCCAGAGTCTCCCTACTGACTCTGACCAATTACACTGCAAACATTCCTGTATTCTTTGGGGATCCCGCATCACCCACTGGAATCCATGAACCAGCCCTCCAAGATCACACATCACACTTGGTACATGTGTGAATATTTTTCTGGGAATCACCCATGGTTTTTGTTATATTCTCAAAGGGTCCATGACCCTTTGATTCATAAAGGTGGAAATGGCCTGTCATTTCCATCAATACTCTCATTAAGTTATACTTGCAACAGTCAGGCAGCCTCTGGGCTGACCCCCTGACTTCACTGTCCTTCTGGTCGATTCTGCTCACAAATGCCACTCCACTGACCATCAGGGGAATACGAGGGTCACCGTCCTTAATTCTCTCCTATCCCCCAGCCCACAGGAGCCACTCAGTGGTTCCACCACACCCCTTTTATTCCTAATTAGCCGCTCCCCTACCTAGAACTCATCCCCTGTCTCTCCCCACAGCCATCCCCACCCCACAGTTCAAGGACCAGCCAAAGACACAACATCCCAGACCAAGGCCAGCCCAGAGGTGGAGTTTAGTTTCAGATGACAGGAGACCCGAGTGGGGATGTGGGCCCTGGGGTCTACAGGACTGGAAACGTCTGCATGGAATTGAAAACCTTGAAAAAGGATGAGCTCTCCAAGGTTTCAACCTTGAGAATGAAAGAGCTCTCCAAGGTAAACAAAAGCGAAAATAGTCAAGTGTTTATGCTGAGTGTCTACAGCACTTAGGTGCCGGACCCAGGGCTCTGCAGAGCCCACTTGAACACGTACAGAACAAATGTGGAATGCTACGTTTGACACAAAACATGTGATGGGGGTGGGAGCTTCATAAGGTTAAAATTCGCCTGCAAAATATTGTGAACAAAGTACTTGGCAAAAAATAGGTGAATTATTTCCCTAGTCTTTGCCTCAAAAATTGTAATTTAGAAAAGCACTGGCGTTGAAAGTGGTTTAAAGCGGCGAACAGAAAGTCAAATGACATCCTTAATAGGTGCCTATTAAATATACATCTTTCTATTAACATTTTTCAGGGATATGATGACAAAGTCAATCTAGGGTAGAGAGAGGGAGAGTACACTCTGCGTTAATGATCAGTAACTCAGTAACGCAGGCGTTTCCTTAATTACTGTAACCTACGCAACTCACCCGAGGCGTAATTATTTAGGAAAGAATTCACGTCTTCCTAGCAACACATTCTAAACCATTACTGTCGGTCTCTAAGGAGAAACTGTGTCCGCAGTTAGGTTAGGCGTCTAATGTTGTGAGTCAGTATTAATATTAAACTAGGGCCGCAGAGAGAACAAAAACCGGCGGTGGTGCGCAGCGGAAGAACCACGCTGCTCCTGAGGCGGGCAACGCGCGGCCCAACTCGGAGCCACCCGCCGGCGGAGCAGGCAGGACGCCGGCTTGCGGCAGGCAGGCCCGTGCTCCTGAAGGCCCTGGGCCACTCGGCGTCCCACCTGCGCAGAGGACGGGGGCGGAGTCAGGGCTGCGCGGGTCTGGCCAGCTGCAGCCGAGCGCGGCCCCAGCCTTAGGCACAGAGCTTCGCGAGCCTGGCTTCTCCCTGGTCCCCACCAACTTGACAGCGGTTTCGGAATTCACCGCCTCCCCCCGCCCGCCCCCAGGGCTTCTCTGAGCTCTTTGAAGCCCCTGATTTTCATTTATTTATTTTTTTAAACGCATTTAGTTATTGACTTGGCGGCTCTGGGTCTTGGTTGCTGTGCGCAGGCTTTCCCTAGTTGCAGTTCCCGGGCGTCTCACTGCGGCGTCTCCTCCTGCTGTGGAGCGCCGGCTCTAGCAGCACAGGCTCCAGCAGTCGTGGCTCGGGGCTCAGGAGGTGGGATCCCCGGGCTCCAAGAGCGCAGGGTCACTGGCTGTGAGTCACAGGCGCGGGTGCTCTGTGGCAGGTGGGATCTTCCCAGACCGGGGATCAAACTCACGTCCTCTGCGTTGGCAGGCAGAGTCTCATCCACTGTACCACCAGGGAAGTTCGAGCTCTTTATTTTTATTTATTTATTTTTTTTAACAAACATCTCTGTGTTTGGCTGCGCCAGGTCTTACTTGAGGCAAGCGGGACCTTTCAGCTGTGGCATGTGAACTCTTAGTTGTGACAGGCGAGGTCTAGTTCCTTGAGGAGAGAGGGAACCTGGGCCCCCAGCACTGGGAGCACAGACCCTTAGCCTGTGGACCATCGGGAAGTCCCAGGAGTCCTTGAAACACCCTCAGCCCCAAAGCTGGCTTCCCACGGCAGCCCATCAGTGTTCAGACCACACCGCCCAACTCTGCCCCAAATCTAGAGAAATTCCAAGTAGGAGCCCTCGGCCATCACAGCTCTTCTCTTTGCACACGTGACTAAACAGACGCCTGGAAGATCCAAGAGCCGGGCCTGCAGCCTGATCTACCCCCAGTCCAGAGGACGAGTGCGGAATCCCCGTGCGACAGTAACTGGGGGAGCTGGCTGCTCGGGAAGTGAGAGTTCGGTGCCTCAGGACTCCTGAGCACCTGGACGTTTGAGGATGATCAGAAAAGCCCGGTTCCAAACAACTGGAAGTTTTCCTTTCACAAAGTCACCTCCTGCCTTTGCCAAACCTTTCCATTCCTTTCCTCTGGAAACAGTCTCGGATGCTCCTTGCCTCATCACCCAGATGTGGACACAGGGACTCCTGTCTACTAGACTCCCTTGAAAATGCAGTGAGCGCCGGCAAAGGGTGGGAGGAAGAGGCCAGCGCTACAGCAGTTTTTGATGCTGTTCTAGAGCAAGGCCCACGGCACAGAAAGCCAAACTCTGACAGCACGTGTTTGCCGCAACATCAGCATTTATTTGCAGCAAGGGCTTCTGTGGTGGCTCAGTCAGTAAAGAATCCGCCTGCAAGGTAGGAGATCCAGGTTTGATCCCTGGGTCAGGAAGATCCCCTGGATAAGGAAATATCAACCCACTCCAGTATTCTTGTCTGGGAAATCCCATGGACAGAGGAGTCTGGTGGGCTACAGTCCAGGGGGTCACAAAGAGTCGGACACGACTGAGCGACTAAACCACCACCAAGCAAGGGAGTAGGAAATCAGTCTCAGATCCACTCCATCTTGGTCTCTGAGTTAGGACTATTTTCAAGGGGAAGAACAAAGAACCTGGAATTAATCATCTTCTTGTGACATTTCTGTGACATTTCCTAATCTTCGTTTCGAGAGTCAGGATGTCCCTGTTTGCGATTCTCTGGCCAGATGATGCATGGCTCAGGCATCCGTGAGCTCATCTTGCCCTAAGCCTTTCTGTAAGCGATGATCTGTATAACAGCAATCTTACTATGTTAGTATGAGCGACCACAGCGATCTTCATCATCTGACTGACGAAGTGTTCAGTGGGCAAAGGACTGAGGTCAGAGGGGACAGACACGGGACTGAGGTTTTGAATGGAGAGGTTAATCATAAACTCCGTAAGGGAGCTCAGTGTTATGGGACTCGGTTTCCCTGTCAGTGACCAAGTCCTTGACCTGAAAGCTGCCTGGGGTGCCCTGTCTTCATGAAGGGCTTTGGCTGGCTCGCAAAAGCCCGGCAGCTCATAGGCTGTGGAGAGTCCCCATCCTGCCTTGTTTCCACCAATTAGAGCTCCCGCAGCCCTCTCCTCTCTCCTCATTGGTTCAGGCAGATGGCCCAGGTCATCAGCAACTGAAGCCGAGACACGGGCTGAGCTGACTCACTGAGGAACAGTTATTCCTTCCAGAGAAGACTCGCCATTCATTTAGACATTGGAGCAATTATTTGCTGGCTGACAGTTGTGATTACATTTTACTGCAGGTAGGAAACCGTTCCAGAAGCCAAGCTAATAGAATTACTGGTTTCTGAAGGGCTTTTGGAACAAGTAATTTTCAAATAGTCAGCACAGCATGTTCAGTGAACTTTCCACCCAGGATAAATTCCTGCCTCTGTGGCTTCTCACGGCAGGCAAGACGTGGGCTCCTGGATGGGACCCTTTGGAACAGCAGGAGTAAGTTTCTTCCAGGACCATTTGTTTGAAAATGGAACGTGAGCAAATCATACTTAGAGACATTTTATGTTTATGTTTAGTCGCTAAGTCGTGGCTGACTCTTTGCGACCCCATAAACTGTAGCCTACCAGGCTCCTCTGTCCCTGGGATTTTTTCCAGGCAAGAGTACTGCAGTGGGTTGCCATTCCCTTCTCCAGGGCATATTCCCAACCCAGGGATCAAACCCATGTCTCTTTTGTCTCCTGCATTGGCAGCTGCTGCTGCTGCTAAGTCACTTCAGTCGTGTCCGACTCTGTGTGACCCCATAGACGGCAGCCCACCAGACTCCCCCGTCCCTGGGGTTCTCCAGGCAAGAACACTGGAGTGGGTTGCCATTTCCTTCTCCAATGCATGAAAGTGAAAAGTGAAAGTGAAGTCGCTCAGTCGTGTCGGACTCTTGGCAACCCCATGGACTGCAGCCCACCAGGCTCCTCTGTCCATGGGATTTTCCAGGCAAGAGTACTGGAATGGGGTGCCATTGCCTTTAACCTTAGTGCTGCCTAAGAAGCCCTGATACTTCATGTTGTTGTTCAGGAGCTAAGTTGTATCCAACTCTTTTCGATCCCATGGACTGCAGCACGCCAGGCTTTCCTGTCCTTCACTATCTCCTGGAGCTTGCTCAAACTCGTGTCCACTGAGTCAATGATGCCATTCAACCATCTCATCCTCTGTCATTCCCTTCTCCTCCTGCCTTCAGTCTTTCCCAGCATCAGGGTCTTTTCCAGTGAGTTGACTCTTTGCATCAGGTGGCCAAAGAATTGGTGTGTCAGCCTTGCATCAGGCCTTCCAATGAATATTCATGACTGATCTCCTTTAGGATTGACTGGTTTGATCTCCTTGTAGTCCAAGGGACTCTCAAGGGTCTTCTCCAGCACAATTTGAAAGCATCAGTTCTTCAGCGCTCAGCCCTCTTCATGGTCCAATTTTCACATTCATACATGACTACTGGAAAAACCACAGGTTTGACTATATGGACCTTTGTCAGCAAAGTGTTCTCTCTGCATTTTAATACGCTGTCTAGGTTTGTCATAGCTTTCCTTCTGAGGAACAAGCATCTTTTAATTTCATGGCTGCAGTCACCGTCTACAGTGATTTTGGAGACCTAGAAAATAAAATCAGCCGGCACTAAATCATTCTTCTAATTTTTAATTACTCTGGGAGTTGGCATTAAATTATATCAACCAACTAGCCAAGTTTTGTAGCAATAGCAGGGTACATGATTTTCCCTGGTGTGGTATCCCATGGTAACTTCTCCCTCCATGCTACCCATTTCTGAAGGGAAGTTAAGGGGAAAATAAACCCAGAGGGCCTTTTAGTCAAGGTTTCTAACAAGAGTGCCACCAACTGCAGACAGTGATTTTGCACCAAGGTCCTCTATCGATAAGAAAATTCCCTTAGAATGCTTGGCAGCACTGGACCCTATCAGCTGATCTGACATTTAACTGAGTTTAAAAAGCACATCCGTGGTCTGATGGGACAACAGTTTCTTTTACTGAGATGACATTCAAGGTATTTTTTGCTGCTGTTGTTGTTGTGACTTAAACATCGCCACTTCCTGATTTGCTGTCCACTGACTAGCTGAGCTCTGGTTCTCAGTGGCCGTGGCTGTTCTCCCTGCGCCCACAAATCAGGTTGTCCCGGCACCTGCCCAGGAGAAGGAGCAAAACGCAAAACTATATGGCTTGGGAGAAGACTAAAGTCTAGTATCACAAGGAGAGACAGTTCTACTTTTAAGTAGATGAGAACACTGAGTTGTTGAGAATCAAGAGAGGATAAACTATATAGACATTCATCTGGAGGCCTTTTTCAGCTTTATTAGAAGATAATTGGACTTCCCTGATGGTCCAGTGGTTAAGAATATATCTGCCAATGCAAAGGACACAGGTTCGATCCCTGGACTGGGAAGATCCCACGGGCCACAGGGGAGCTAAGCCCGGGTGCCACAGCTACTGAGCCTGGGCGCCATAGAGCCCATGCTTCCACAGAGAGAAGCCCCTGCAACGAGAAGCCCCCGCTAGAGAGGAGCCCCTGCTCACCACAACTAGAGAAAGCCCGCTCGCAGCAACAAAGTCCCAACCCAGCCAAAATCAATAAAATAAATACAAAAGATAATTGACATATAATATGTATAAGTTTAAGGTGTATAATATGAGAATGTAAAGTGAAGTGAAGTTGCTCAGTCATGTCCAACTCTTTGCAGCCCCATGGACTGTAGCCTACCAGGGTCCTCTGTCCATGGCATTTTCCAGGCAAGAGTACTGATACAATTCATATTGCAAAACAGTTGCCACAGTAAGGTTAATCATCTCACGTAATTACCATTTGTGTGTGTGTGTGCGTGTTTATGGTAAGGACATTTAAGACCTCCCTCTTCAGTCAATTCAGTGCAGTTCAGTCACTCAGTCGTGTCCGACTCTTTGCGACCCCATGAACTGAAGCACGCCAGGCCTCCCTGTCCATCACCAACTCCTGGAGTTCACTCAAACTCACGTCCATCGAGTCCGTGATGCCATCCACCCATCTCATCCTCTGTTGTCCCCTTCTCCTCCTGCCCCCAATCCCTCCCAGCATCAGGGTCTTTTCCAATGAGTCAACTTTTCGCATGAGGTGGCCAAAGTACTGGAGTTTCAGCTTTAGCATCATTCCTTCCAAAGAACACCCAGGACTGATCTCCTTCAGAATGGACTGGTTGGATCTCCTTGCAGTCCAAGGGACTCTCAAATGTCTTCTCCAACACCACAGTTCAAAAGCATCAATTCTTCAAAAGCATCAATTCTTCGGTACTCAGCTTTCTTCACAGTCCAACTCTCATAGCCATGCGTGACCACTGGAAAAACCATAGCCTTGACTAGATGGATCTTTGTTGGCAAAGTAACGTCTCTGCTTTTCAATATGCTATCTAGATTGGTCATAACTTTCCTTCCAAGGAGTAAGCATCTTTTAATTTCATAGCTGCAGTCAGCTTCTGCAGTGATTTTGGAGCCCCCAAAAATAAAGTCTGACACTGTTTCCACTGTTTCCCCATCTATTTCCCATGAAGTGATCGGACCAGATGCCATGATCTTCGTTTTCTGAATGTTGAGCTTTAAGCCAACTTTTTCACTCTCCTCTTTCACTTTCATCAAGAGGCTTTTGAGTTCCTCTTCACTTTCTGCCATAAGGGTGGTGTCATCTGCATATCTGAGGTTATTGGTATTTCTCCCGGCAATCTTGATTCCAGCTTGTGCTTCTTCCAGCCCAGCGTTTCTCATGATGTACTCTGCATAGAAGTTAAATAAGCAGGGTGACAATATACAGCCTTGATGTACTCCTTTTCCTATTTGGAACCAGTCTGTTGTTCCATGTCCAGTTCTAACTGTTGCTTCCTGACCTGCATATAGGTTTCTCAAGAGGCAGGTCAGGTGGTCTGGTATTCCCATCTCTTGAAGAATTTTCCACAGTTTATTGTGATCCACACAGTCAAAGGCTTTGGCATAGTCAATAAAGCAGAAATAGATGTTTTTCTGGAACTCTCTTGCTTTTTCGATGATCCAGCGGATGTTGGCAATTTGATCTCTGGTTCCTCTGCCTTTTCTAAAACCAGCTTGAACATCTGGAAGTTCACGGTTCACATATTGCTGAAGCCTGGCTTGGAGAATTTTGAGCATTACTTTACTAGCATGTGAGATGAGTGCAATTGTGCAGTAGTTTGAGCATTCTTTGGCATTGCCTTTCTTTGGGATTGGAATGAAAACTGACCTTTTCCAGTCCTCTGGCCACTGCTGAGTTTTCCAAATTTGCTGGCATATTGAGTGCAGCAGTTTCACAGCATCATCTTTCAGGATTTGAAATAGCTCAG
Source organism: Bos taurus (assembly GCF_002263795.3). NCBI lineage: Eukaryota > Metazoa > Chordata > Mammalia > Artiodactyla > Bovidae > Bos > Bos taurus. The sequence continues at coordinate 101,962,653 of NC_037337.1, forward strand.
CTGGAATTCCATCACCCCCACTAGCTTTGTTCGTAGTGATGCTAAGGCCCACTAGACTTTGAATTCCAGGATGTCTGGCTCTAGGTGAGTGATCACACCATTGTGATTATCTTCGTCGTGAAGATCTTTTTTGTACAGTTCTTCTGTGTATTCTTGCCACCTCTTCTTAATATCTTCTGCTTCTGTTAGGTCCATACCATTTCTGTCCTTTATCTAGCCCATCTTTGCATGAAGTGTTCCCTTCGTATTTCTAATTTTCTTGGAGAGATCTCGAGTCTTTCCCATTCTGTTGTTTTCCTCTATTTCTTTGCATTGATCTCTGAGGAAGGCTTTCTTATCTCTTCTTGCTATTCTTTGGAACTCTGCATTCCGATGCTTATATCTTTCCTTTTCTCCTTTGCTTTTCGCTTCTCTTCTTTTCACAGCTATTTGTAAGGCCTCCTCAGACAGCCATTTTGCTTTTAGTAACTTAAAAGCAAACCTACCCTCTTAGTAACTTTCAAATATACAATGTGCGTGTGAGTCACTCGATCGTGTCCAACTCTTTGTGACCTCATCATCTGTCCATGGAATTCTCTGGGCAAGCATACTGGAGTGGGTTGCCATTCCCTTCTCCGGGGGACCTTCCCAATCCAGGGTGGAACCCAGGTCTTCTGCATCGTAGGCAGACTCTTCACCAGTTGAGCCGCCAGGGAAGCCTAGGAACACGGCGCTGTGCACCAGCCCGTAGTCCCCGTGCCGCACAGCAGTCCCTGGAGCTCATTCATATTTACGACTGGGAGGCTGCACCCTTCGATCAGCATCTCACCCCCCACAACACCCCAGTTCCTGGCAGACACTGCTCTGCTCTGTTTCTTTGGGTTTGGCCTGTTCAGGTTCCATGTATAAGTGAAATCATTTCTTATTTGTCTTTCTCTGTGGAGACTATTTTTGGGACTTTTTGACATATGATCAATGCATAGAGACCTGTTAGGGATCCAGGAATTTTTTGCTATCAGTTTGGTTTATTGATACACAAGTTCATTAGAGCTTGGGATCCCCATAGAAGGAATTCTAAGCCCACACCAAACTTCCTTTGCAGCTCTCAGGAATCAAAAACCTTCATTTACCGTTAGAGAAGTTGAAAGGATGCTAAATAACTGTCTTCAAAGCCTGGAAAATGCTTAGCTAAAAATCATAACGAAGGTTTAAGAAAATGGTTATTACTAAATGTTACACAACACTGAGTATTACCATAACCCTTGCCAGTCACTCTGATGGGGGCGCCAAAGAAAGTCAAGCCGCTCAGTCGTGTCCGATTCTTTGCGATCCTATGGACTGCAGCCCACCAGGCTCCTCTGTCCGTGGGATTCTCCAGGAAAGAATACTGGAGTGGGTTGCCGTGCCCTCCTCTAGGGGATCTTCCCGACCTAGGGATCGAACTCAGGTCTCCCGCATTGCAGGCAGATTCTTTACCGTCTGAGCCGCAGTCCACAAAGTGGCACTAGAGGCAGCCTCAGTCAAGGGCCCTCGCTGTAAATCATCAGGGTAGTAGAGTTTGCAAATTATGAGCATATGAGTCAAAGCAAATGTTTGGAATCAGACAGAACTGGGCTCAAATCCTACCGTACCACTTTCTGCCTGTGTACAATCCTGTCTACTTTGGCACATAGTAAATGCTCAACAAACTGTGACCAATACATTAATCACTCCAGTGAATCATGCTTCCTTCAATGACATACATTATTAACATTTCAAAGGGTGCACCCTTTGCCAGCCAAACCTCCTTTATGGGAGATCTAACACTCTGGGTGTTGAGGAAGAGTCTAAGGTACCCATGTGACTTATGCTATCACAATAGGTCAGTGTGGTCACTCGTCACAAAGTGTGGTCAGCGGGCCACTGCCCCAGGGTCACGGATAATGTATGTTTGTGAAACTGGTTTCTGGCGGGCAGAAGTCAGGCTGTGCTGGTCAGGACTGGCCAGACCATGGTGCAGAAACAGACAGAAACCGTCTGGTCAGCGAGTCCACCTTGAAAGGCTTACCTCTGGCTCTGAGTGTCCTCTGGGGTGTCTCATGCTCACCAGGGCTCAGGGATGCAGGGTGCTCCTCTCTGGTGGCTCCACCATGGAGACGAAGCCTCTCAATGTTGACGTGGCAGGTGAAGCCTATCAGGGTGACTCCTGGCACATCGACTCACCGTCTATCGGCCAGAACCTGTCGCAGGACTCCATCCACTGCCGAGAGCTGAGAAGAAAGGTGAGGAGGGTGGATATCAGGTGAACATGAAATGTCTCTGTCTTACTCACTGAATCTTCTCCAGGGTTAGGATCTAGGACACTATACTTTCGAACTCCCCAGATGACAGAATTCAAAGTTATAGGGCTGTGATTATCTACTGCTGGCAGTGTTCCTTTATGGGATAAGTAATTTGAAACAATGGAAATGAGAGAGTGGCTCTGTCAGTCTAATAATTAGAATGAGAGTCTGAGAGTCTAAGACATTAGGCTCCTTTCTAGCTCTTATGTAAGTGAAGCTCTTAGGCACAGTCGCCTCTCAAATCTTGTCTGGCCCAGCCTCTCCACTGCCTTCGAACTGTTGTATACTCAGCCAGGTTCTCACAAACCTCAAAGTGTTCATTTTTACCAAGCCTGTCCCCATGTCCTGGGACATTACCGATACCCACCCTCCCAGGGAAATTCCAAGGCTTTGTGACTTGGGGGTCTTCCTGAACTTTTCCTTTTCCTCTTCCTTAACTATTCCTGTAAATAAAATTATTAAACACACACACACACAGACAGGAAAAGTTAAGGAAGTTATTATATTATTTTAAATATATTTTTAATTGTTATTTATTTTAAAATTATATTTATTTTTTATTTTTGGCTGTGCTGGGTCTTCATTGCTGCTCGGGCTTTTCTCTAGTTGCAGCGAGCAGGGGGCAGGGTGGGGAGCACACTCCAGCTGCGGTTTGCAGGCTTCCCTTTGCAGGGACCTCTCCCGTTGCAGAGCACAGGTGTCAGGGCGCACAGGCTTCAGCAGTTGTGGCAAAAGGCTCGGTCGTTGCGGCTCTGGGCTCAGTCATTGCGGTCCTGGGCTCGGTGCTCCGAGGGCCGAGGGATCTTCTCGGACCAGGGATCAAGCCCACGTCTCCTGCGTTGGAGGGTGGACTCTTCACCACTGAGCCACCAGCAAGCCCTCTATTTATTTTTTAATATTCATTTATTTATTTGGCCGCACTGGGTCTCAGTCGAGGCCTACGCGATCTTTAATTGCAGCATGTGGAATCTAGTTCCCTGATCAGGGATTGAACCTGGGCTCCTACAATGGGAGTGCGGAGTTGAAGTCACTGGACCCCCGGGGATGTGCGCTTTTTCTGTTTTTCTGACGTCCCAAAGGCAGGGACCAGGACTGCGTGTCTCTCCTTCAGCACACACTGTGCTGTCCCCTCCCTTCCTCCATCCATGGGCCCCCTGCCCAGCTCCAGCTTCTCCTTCTCTGGCATTGCCCTCAGGGTGATGACCTCGCCTTCACCACAAGCCCGTTTTCACTCTGTGGGACTCAGAAGACTCCTCTCAACCCCTCAGCCTTTTGGAGCCCACTACCCCACCGCTGTCCCCGCGGACTTCTCTCAGGGTCCCTGTCTCCGCTTCTCTGCATCTGGGGCACTGGGAGCCCCACAAGGGCGGAGAGCAGCCTGCCCCTCTCAGGACAGGTCCCCTCAGGACTGGTCCCCTCTCAGGACTGATCCCCTCTCAGGAAAGGTCCTCTCAGGACTGGTCCCCTCTCAGGACTGATCCCCTCTCAGGACTGATCCCCTCTCAGGACAGGTCCCCTCTCAGGACTGATCCCCTCTCAGGATTGATCCCCTCTCAGGACAGGTCCCCTCTCAGGACTGATCCCCTCTCAGGACAGGTCCCCTCTCAGGACTGATTCCCTCTCAGGACTGATCCCCTCTCAGGACAGGTCCCCTTTCAGGACAGGTCCCCTCTCAGGACTGATCCCCTCTCAGGACTGGTCCCCTCCCAGGACAGGTCCCCTCTCAGGACTGGTCCCCTCTCAGGACAGGTCTCCTCTCAGGACTGGGTCCCCTCTCAAGACAGGTCCCCTCTCAGGATAGTTCTCCTCTCAGGACAGGTCTCCTCTCAGGACTGGGTCCCCTCTCAGGACAGGTTCCCTCAGGACTGGTCCTCTCTCAGGACCGATCCCCTCTCAGGACAGATACCCTCAGGACTGGTCCTCCCAGGACAGGTCTCCTCTCAGAACAGGTCCTCTCAGGACTGGTCCCCTCTCAGGACAGATCCCCTCAGGACTGGTCCTCTCAGGACTGGTCCCCTCTCAGGACAGGTCTCCTCTCAGGACTGGGTCCCCTCTCAGGACAGGTCCCCTCTCAGGATAGTTCTCCTCTCAGGACAGGTCTCCTCTCAGGACTGGGTCCCCTCTCAGGACAGGTCCCCTCAGGACTGGTCCTCTCTCAGGACCGATCCCCTCTCAGGACAGATACCCTCAGGACTGGTCCTCTCAGGACAGGTCTCCTCTCAGGACTGGGTCCCCTCTCAGGACAGGTCCCCTCTCAGGATAGTTCTCCTCTCAGGACAGGTCTCCTCTCAGGACTGGGTCCCCTCTCAGGACAGGTCCCCTCAGGACTGGTCCTCTCTCAGGACCGATCCCCTCTCAGGACAGATCCCCTCAGGACTGGTCCTCTCAGGACAGGTCTCCTCTCAGGACAGGTCTTCTCAGGACTGGTCCCCTCTCAGGACAGATCCCCTCAGGACTGGTCCTCTCAGGACAGGTCTCCTCTCAGGACTGGGTCCCCTCTCAGGACAGCTCCCCTCTCAGGACAGCTCCCCTCAGAGGACTGATCGCCTCTCAGGACAGATCCCCTCAGGACTGGTCCCCTCTCAGGACAGGTCCCCTCTCAGGACTGATCCCCTCTCAGGACAGGTCCCCTCTCAGGACTGATCCCCTCTCAGGACAGATCCCCTCAGGACAGGTCCCCTCTCAGGACTGGTCCCCTCTCAGGACAGGTCCCCTCTCAGGACTGATCCCCTCTCAGGACAGGTCCCCTCTCAGGACTGATCCCCTCTCAGGACAGGTCCCCTCTCAGGATAGGTCTCCTCTCAGGACTGATCCCCTCTCAGGACAGGTCTCCTCTCATGACCGGTCCCCTCTCAGGACAGGTCCCCTCAGGACAGGTCTCCTCTCAGGACCATGTCCCCTCTCAGGACAGGTCCCCTCAGGACTGATCCCCTCTCAGGACTGGTCCCCTCTCAGGACAGGTCCCCCCTCAGGACAGGTCCCCCCTCAGGACAGGTCTCCTCTCAGGACTGGGTCCTCTCAAGACTGATCCCCTCTCAGGAATGATCCCCATCAGGACAGGTCCCCTCTCAGGACTGATCCCCTCTCAGGACAGGTCCCCTCTCAGGACTGATCCCCTCTCAGGACAGGTCCCCTCTCAGGACTGATCCCCTCTCAGGACAGGTTCCCTCTCAGGACTGATCCCCTCTCAGGCCTGGTCCTCTCAGGACTGGTCCTCAGGGTCTGACACCACACTCAGCACCCAGTGGGCGTGAAGGGACAGAGGACTGGGTGGAGTGGGGCGCCCCACGGGGTCTGGCACCCGGTAGGCACCACATAAAGTGTATAGAATGGAGTACATGGCTATCCAACAATCCTCTTCCACTTACGTGTCTCGAATATCCATGAAAGTCTTTCATCAAACCGCAAATAATAAACTAATTAAAACTGACTATTCATCTGCACGGAAACAGCACTTTTTCTTTGAGGATTTGATAAGCAAAACCATCTTCACTGGAAACCGTGTCCTGCAGCCATGATCCAAGAAGAGAACAAGAGGTGGAACGAATCATCGTGTTCAGGGCATCTGAGGAGTACCCTTCTGCAAGGAGAGCTCCGTTTTAATTTGCAGACAAATAATTTTGAGTAAAGCCAAGTAAATTAAAAGTAAATTGCATGAGTGAACTAATTCCCAGTTCAAGAAGGGCTAACAAATTAAAGTGATATGGTTTTTCTTAATTCACAATATAATCCATAAATATTTGGGGGAGTTAAAATAGTAGTGTTAATATTTCTTACATTAATGAGCATCAACAACAGTATTTACCTACATATAATAAATAATGAGCAAGAAATATATTCACAATGTATTTCTAGGAGCATGTTTGTATTTCTAGGATCCATTTACATTATACAATCTGTCTCATGTCATAAATCGTAATACAATTTTGTTACAAAGGTTTTCTTTTGTCTAGGTATATTCTTTTCACATTTTTAAGGCAAGACTTATCACCTCTACTTACCAAAGATTTCCAAAATATGACCCTCAAATAGGAGACTCTACAAGAGAGGGTAGTGTTCTAATAATGTAGAGATAAAAAAGCCTCTTGATGAAAGTGAAAGAGGAGAGTGAAAAAGTTGGCTTAAAGCTCAACATTCAGAAAACAAAGATCATGGCATCCGGTCCCATCACTTCATGGCAACTAGATAGGGAAACAGTGGAAACAGTGTCAGAGTTTATTTTTGGGGGCTCCAAAATCACTGCAGAAGCTGACTGCAGCCATGAAATTAAAAGATGCTTACTCCTTGGAAGGAAAGTTATGACCAACCTAGATAGCATATTCAAAAGCAGAGACATTACTTTGCCAACAAAGGTTCGTCTAGTCAAGGCTATGGTTTTTCCTGTGGTCATGTATGGATGTGAGAGTTGGACTGTGAAGAAAGCTGAGTGCCGAAGAATTGATGTTTTTGAACTGTGGTATTGGAGAAGACTCTAGAGTCCCTTGGACTGCAAGGAGATCCAACCAGTCCATTCTGAAGGAGATCAGCCCTGGGATTCCTTTGGAAGGAATGATGCTGAAGCTGAAACTCCAGGACTTTGGCCACCTCATGTGAAGAGTTGACTCATTGGAAAAGACCCTGATACTGGGAGGGATTGGGGGCAGGAGGAGAAGGGGATGACAGAGGATGAGATGGCTGGATGGCATCACTGACTCGATGGACGTGAGCTTGAGTGAACTCCGGGAGTTGGTGATGGATAGGGAGGCCTGGCGTGCTTCAATTCATGGAGTTGCAAAGAGTCAGACACGACTGAGTGACTGAACTGAACTGAACTGAAAGAGAGGTTGATGAATTAGAAATAGTACATGGAAGATATTCAATTCTTTAAAACATAATTTTAATAATACATGAAATATTCAGAAGCTATAGACAATCGAGAATAATAAAATGAAAATCAGTCAGAATTACTCCCCAAACAGATAACTACTAGTTTTTTTTAATTTATCTGAAATTGCACACAATGTATGGTATAGAATAGAAATCAAATTTAATTTTTTTTTTCCTAAATACAGTTTAGCCAGTTATCTCAACTTATACCATTGGGTAAAGCCTTAGAAGAAGTTAATTTACACACAAGCAAACCAAGACTGTACCTGTGTTAGCAGCTCTTCCTGGTCTTTTGCTTTTGCCGGTTCCAAACTGTCTCTGCTCTCTGCCTGAAGGAAATGCTCCAGCAGCGGGGGCCATGCTGCCCACCAGTCCCCAGCCCCCAGCCCCCACGCTGGCTCCTTCCTTGAGAAGCTGGGAGGATTAGTCCAGCCAGGATGCGGAGTTCCAGGCCAGCACCAGGTGAGGGAGCAAGTGGAGGAGAATGGGTGCTACGGACATCTCCCGAAAATCCGAATGCGTGTGCCCAGGATACGACGTCTTTGAATGTAACTGAAAGAAAGACTTCCACATATGGACAAAAAGTAAGAGAAACCCTGACCACTGCGGTATTATCAATTACAGCAAAAACATCAGTAGGAAGCTGGTTACAGAATGATACATGTATATCATGGAACGCTTTGCAGAGAGGGAGGGAGAGATGACGGCAAAAACATATTAATGAAAACCAAGTCATAGAATGACATGTATTATTTGATCTTGCTCATGTAAAAAGAACCATCATAAATGTATATATATGTGTAATACACATATATACACATTTATATATGTATTATATATAAGGTATAATATGATAAATATTTAACATATGTGTATATATACACATATGCATTCACGCTCCGTTGTTAAGTCAAGTCTGACTCTTTGTGACCCCATAGAGTGTAGCCCAACAGGCTCCACTGTCCATGGGATTCCCCAGGCAAGGATACTGGAAGTGGTTGCCATTTCCTCCTCCAGGGCACCTTCCTGACCCAGGGAGCAAACCCGTGTCTCTGGGGTCTCCTGCACTGGCACACAGATTCTTCATCACTGAGTCGTCTTCCCATGTGGCTATATACATATATAAAGATATGTAAAATAAATATAATCAGACTTATATACGTACTATATAGTATACCTTTAGAACATTTAGGTATTTGTACCCAGAAACGATTTTGAGAAGATGTAAATCCCACTAAGGAAATCACAAATGGAGCTGATGAGGCGGGTGCTGGGAAGAGAGACAGCAGATACATTTTTCTCACATCTTGCTTTAAACACTTAATATGTTAGACAATCTCTTATAGTAAAAAGAAATACACAAAATGCTTATGCAGTATTTTCAAAAGAGAAAAATAAAAGTATAAGCAAGGAAGACTTTCGCAGAAACCTGAAGCCCATTTACGCCAGTGTGAACCAGCATGATCCTGACATGCCTCCCAGTGCGGGTCCAGTCTTTACCAGCAGGTGAGGCCGAAGGCCGGCCCACAGGTTCACGCCCATGACGTGAAGCCTAATCCATGAAGTGCAGGATGGAGCACGGGAGACCAGGAAACACAGGAGCCCCGAGACCGCTTATGTTAAGGACCAAGTCAACTCAGAATCTCAAAAGATAGAAGGAGCCAGACATGGTGAATACAACAAAAAGAATCATCACCCTCATGGAGAGAACTAGGTGGATTTTGTTCTGGGTTGGGCATAATTAGACCATGGCATGAAAAAAAAAAAATATATATATATATATATATAAAACTTATTTTTTTTATTGCCTCAGAATAAAAATACAAAAGATGTGCCTTGAAGTGACTGAAAATCACAGTTTTATTTTTCAAAGTGGAAATGATTAGCTTCCCTGGTGGCTAAGATGGTAAAGAATCCGCCTGCAATGTGGGAGACCTGGGTTTGATCCCTGGGTCAGGAAGATCCCCTGGAGAAGGGAAGGGCTGTTCACTCCAGTACTCTTGCCTGGAGAATCCCATGGACAGAGGAGCCTGGTGGGCTACAGTCCACGGGGTCGCAGAGTTGGACACGACTGAGCGACTTTCACTTTTGCCACTGGGGTGTATCTTAGCAAACTGATTGACTAAAGACTTGGCCTTTGGGTCTTCCTATATTTATAGCAGGTGCCAGATTAGAGTCCATTAAACTGGAGCAGGAAACACCTGCCCTGGCCTGCAGCATCAGCCCAGTTCCCAGGGCCCTCTGAGAGAGAGAGGCATGGGGAAGCCCCCAGGAGAGAAGACGTGGGCGCCCCTCCGTCAGAGGTCATAAGGAGAGCACTTGGAGGACCCTGCTCCTCAGAGGCTGACTTCTGTCCATGAGGGAAACACACAGGGAACGGGAGTGGGGCGTACAAGCAGTGGGTGAACGCCGCTGCCGCCACCACCTTTTATAGGTCCTGTACCAGAAAATGTCACTGTACTTCCCACTTGCCACCCTCCCCTTGCCCAGGGCTGATAGGAGGGAAAAATGATTTGCATGGACACTTGTATGAAAACGTAGAGCCTGGCAGCCTGCTCTGCTTCTACACAGCAGGGGTGGGCTCCAGACACGAGAGTGGGCACAGCAGTGACGGCACGCTGGCCTCTCTAGTCGAGGCCCCTGGACTGAGCCGCCCCGCTGGCACGCGGGATCTCAGTTCTCCCCTCGAGGATCAAACCTGTGTCCCCCACATTGGAAGCTGGATTCTTAGCCACCGGACCACGGGGAAGTCCCAAAGTGCAGCAGTGTTTGTGCAGACCACCTTCATCCCCTTCCTCCCACTCCTCAGACCCCTCCAGCCTGGCTCCCTCCATCTCACCGCCCCAGACCGTCTTTCCGGAAGGTCACCGATCACTTCCGCAATGCTGCCTCCATGGGACATCTTTGACTCTCTGGGCTCTGTTTGACCCTTCCCTCCCTCTTCCCCTGGCTTCTCTGAAGCCATGGGCTCCCTGGTTTTCCCCCTCTCTGGCTGCTCTGCCTTAATTTCCTTTGTGGGCTCTCTCCCATCATTGCCCTCAGCCCTCTTCTCGCCCCCCTGTTGGCTCTCTCGACCAGGGTGCACACCTTCAGTTATCACATACATGCCAGTGATTTGAATTTTCATCTTCAGCTGGGACCTTCCCTCTCAGCCCCACATCTATAAATGCTGATGATTCCAAGAGGGGCACTCTGGGCCTAACATACCCCAACTGATCTCACAATTTTGCCCCTAACCTGCTTCATTAGTGCATTTAGGCAAATGAGTCAGAAATCTAGGACTGAATCATCCTTGACCATCGCCTCCTCCATCATCCATCCGATTGATCATGGAGGCTCACGGATTTCACTTTCTGTGACCACTTCCCTCTTCACCCCTCCTCCTCTCACCGGCTGCACTGCAGAAGCTTCCTAACTGGTGCACCTGCGTCTGTTCCTGGGGCCACCGACGCACTCTGCACACTGCAGCCAGGGCGCCTCTCTCCAAGTGCAGATCTGATCGCGCCTCACTCCTCCTCAGTGCTCCAGTGGATCGTGTCTCACTCCTCCTCAGTGCTCCAGTGGATCGTGTCTCACTCCTCCTCAGTGCCCCGGTGGATCGTGTCTCACTCCTCCTCAGTGCTCCTGTGGATCGTGTCTCACTCCTCCTCAGTGCTCCGGTGGATCGTGTCTCACTCCTCCTCAGTGCTCCAGTGGATCACGTCTCACTCCTCCTCAGTGCTCCGGTGGATCATGTCTCACTCCTCCTCAGTGCTCCTGTGGATCGTGTCTCACTCCTCCTCAGTGCTCCGGTGGATCATGTCTCACTCCTGCTCAAGTGCTCCAGTGGATCGTGTCTCACTCCTCCTCAGTGCTCCAGTGGATCGTGTCTCACTCCTCCTCAGTGCTCCAGTGGATCGTGTCTCACTCCTCCTCAGTGCTCCGGTGGATCGTGTCTCACTCCTCCTCAGTGCTCCGGTGGATCGTGTCTCACTCCTGCTCAAGTGCTCCAGTGGATCGTGTCTCACTCCTCCTCGGTGCTCCGGTGGATCGTGTCTCACTCCTCCTCAGTGCTCCGGTGGATCGTGTCTCACTCCTCCTCAGTGCTCCGGTGGATCGTGTCTCACTCCTCCTCAGTGCTCCGGTGGATCGTGTCTCACTCCTCAGTGCTCCGGTGGATCGTGTCTCACTCCTCCTCAGTGCTCCGGTGGATCGTGTCTCACTCCTCCTCAGTGCTCCGGTGGATCGTGTCTCACTCCTCCTCAGTGCTCCGGTGGATCGTGTCTCACTCCTGCTCAAGTGCTCCGGTGGATCGTGTCTCACTCCTGCTCAAGTGCTTCAGTGGATCGTGTCTCACTCCTCCTCAGTGCTCCAGTGCAGTCGCACTGCCTTCACATCATGACCACAGTCCCTAAGGCAGGCCTAATCACTACTCTTTACTTCATTCCAGTTTCCTCTCAGACCACATGCCCCCTTGCTCTCTGAAACTCAGAGGCCACGCTTCTTCTTGGCATGTACTGCGTCCCCTGCCTACAGCATTCTTCTGTCGCTCTACTCCAAGGCCTCTTATGGGTTGAACTGTGGCCCCTGAAGAGATATGATGAAGCTCCAACCCCCAGGTCCTCAGAATGTGACCTGGTTTGAACACAGGGTCTTTACAGAGGTGAAACTGAAAGTGACGTCACTCAGTCATGTCCGACTCTTTGCAACCCCATTAACTGTAGCCCATCAGGCTCCTCCATCCATGGGATTCTCCAGGCAAGAGAACTGGAGTGGGTTGCCATTTCCTCCTCCAGGGGATCTTCCCGACCCAGGGATCGAACCTGGGTCTCCTGCATTGCAGGCAGACGCTTCACTCTCTGAACCACCAGGGAAGCTATTACAGAGGTGATCACGTTTACAGTGAGGTCGTTAGGGTGGGTCCTAATGCCATAGGACCGGTGTTCGTATTCCAGAGGGGCCATCTGGGCAGAGACAGACAAGGCCAGAGGGACGGCAACACGAAGACGACAAGAGAAGACGGCCATGAGCCTAGAGCTCTGCACCCACAAGCCAAAGAATGCCTGTGGCTGCCTGCACACCGGGAGCTGGCAGGGACAGAGAAGGCTTCCCCCAGTACTATCAGAGAGCGTGCAGCCCTGCTGACACCTGGATTTCAGGCTTCCAGCCTCCAGAGGCACGAAATGATACATGCCTGGAGTTTTAAACAACCCAATTTTTGGTACTTGTTGTGGTCCAGGTGTGGGTTGGAAAAGAATTTCCAGACACGAGACAGAAATAAAGGAAAAGGAGGGAAATAAAGTTTATTAGAGTGGGAGACGCTGTTAGAACAGCGGGCCAGCTCAAGGGAGAACCGACGTTGAAAGGGGTCCTTGGTCCACTTTTATAGCCAGTGTACAAGGAGTGGGACGGGGTCTTGCAGGTCATTTGCTGACTCGATGAGGCCGGTATACTGGGTGGGGGGAGAGTAGGGCAGATACCTCCTCCCTGTGGGGTAGGAGGGGAGGCAGGTGATACTGTTTCCTTAGTAGTTACACACGGGGGAGGGAAAGGCGATAAGGGTCTGGTTTTTCCTGAGGTTCCAACACCCTCCTTGGTTTTATCTGCTCTTTTGTCCTTGGGTCACCACAGATTTCTCATGGCAATCCTAGGAAAACAATATATCCTGTCAATTCTTCTGCTTCATTAACTCCCGCTCAGTTCAATCAGACTTTCCCAGGGAATATGTCCTGGATCTCCTGGCTGGAGCCCTTATTATATGTACAGGGCACTCTGTTCTCCCCTTCCTAGCACGTCCTACAGTTTGAACTTGACATTTATTTATACAATTATTTGACAGAACCTCTCATTAGACGCTAAAGGCCACTGCTGTAGCAACTGTGCCTTTCTTTACTTTCTTGCGGTACACCCTGTGCCCAGCCTAGCACATCACACATATAAAGATTTGCTGAATAAATGAACCAGAGAAAGAAATGAGAGGGGCATGCTGGAGTCCGGACTAGGGACTAAGACCCTGACAGACAATCAGGGAGATAGTTTAACAAGAAGTAATTTCCAGAAGCGTCCCCAAATACCTCTGCTGTCAGCTGATACTATCCGTTCATAAGAAGAAAAGCTTGAAATGCACATATCCCCGAGAGAGATAAGACATTAACCTAAATTTTCATTAGCATATTAATAACACTCTTCCCAGAAGGTAAGCTGGAGAAGAAGGTGTGGAGAAACACTAAATAATGACTCTGAATGTCTGAAGATGGAAGGTGTGACTTGATGATGGGAGCCAGGGTGAATGGTGTAAAAAATAACCTTTCTTATGTCACAGTTTTGTTAACAGTCAGCTAACCATTGGCCAGAAATAAACTGCAAGATTACCAAGTGTCAACAAGGGGCTTCCCAGGTGGCACTAGTGGTAAAAACCTGCCTGCCAATGCAGGAGACATAAGAGACTGGGGATTGATCCCTGGGTTGAGAAGATCACCTAGAGGAGGGAATGGCAGCCTACTCCAGTGCTCTCGCCTGGAGAGTCCCATGGACAGAGGAGCCTGGCAGGCTATGGTCCATAGGGTCGCAAAGAGTCAGACACACTGAAGCGCCCTTCCCAGAGAATTCTAACACATGCCTCGCTGACACCTGGCATGCACTGGGGAACTGTTTCTATTCAAATCATGACGCTGGGGCTTCCTTGTGGCTCAGCTGGTAAAGAATCTGCTTGCAAGGCAGGAGACCTGGGTTCAATCCCTGGGTTGGAAAGATCCCCTGGACAAGGGTACAGACACCCACTCCAGTATTCTGGCCTGGAGAATTTCATGGACTGTATACCACTTCTGTATTCCTGCCTCGAGAACCCCATGAACAGTATGAAAATGATAGGATACTGAAAGAGGAACTCCCCAGGTCGGTAGGGGCCCAATATGCTACTGGAGATCAGTGGAGAAATAACTCCAGAATGAATGAAGGGATGGAGCCAAAGCAAAAAGAATACCCAGTTGTAGATGTGACTGCTGATAGAAGCAAGGTCCGATGCTGTAAGAGCAATACTGCATAGGCACCTGGAATTTCAGGTCCATGAATCAAGGCAAATTGGAAGTGGTCAAACAGGAGATGGCAAGAGTGAACGTTGACATTCTAGGAATCAGCAAACTAAAATGGACTGGGATGGGTGAATTTAACCCAGATGACCATTATATCTACTAGTGTGGGCAAGAATCCCTTAGAAGAAATGGAGTAGCCATCATGGTCAACAAAAGAGTCTGAAATGTAGTACTTGGATGCAATCTCAAAAAGGACAGAATGATCTCTGTTTGTTTCCAAGGCAAACTATTCAAAGTCACAGTAATCCAAGTCTATGCCCCAACCAGTAATGCTGAAGAAGCTGAAGTTGAACGGTTCTATGAAGACCTACAAGACCTTTTAGAACTAACACCCAAAAAAGATGTCCTTTTCATTATAGGGGACTGGAATGCAAAAGTAGGAAGTCAAGAAACCCCTGGAGTAACAGGCAAATTTGGCCTTGGAATACAGAATGAAGCAAGGCAAAGGCTAATAGAGTTTTGCCAAGAGAATGCACTGGTCATAGCAAACACCCTCTTCCAACAACACAAGAGAAGACTCTACACATGGACATCACCAGATGGTCAACACTGAAATCAGATTGATTATATTCTTTGCAGCCAAAGATGGAGAAGCTCTATACAGTCAGCAAAAACAAGACCAGGAGCTGACTGTGGCTCAGATCATGAACTCCTTATTGCCAAATTCAGACTTAAATTGAAGAAAGTAGGGAAAACCACTAGATCATTCAGGTATGACCTAAATCAGATCCCTTATGATTATACAGTGGAAGTGAGAAATAGATTTAAGGGCCTAGATCTGATAGATGGAGTGCCTGATGAACTATGGAATGAGGTTCATGACATTGTACAGGAGACAGGGATCAAGACCATTCCCATGGAAAAGAAATGCAAAAAAGCAAAATGGCTGTCTGGGGAGGCCTTACAAATTGCTGTGAAAAGAAGAAAAGCGAAAGGTAAAGGAGAAAAGGAAAGATATAAGCATCTGAATGCAGAGTTCCAAAGAATAGTAAGGAGAGATAAGAAAGCCTTCCTCAGCGATCAATGCAAAGAAATAGAGGAAAACAACAGAATGCAAAAGACTAGAGATCTCTTCAAGAATATGAGAGATACCAAGGGAACATTTCATGCAAAGATGGGCTCGATAAAGGATAGAAATGGTATGGATCTAACAGAAGCAGAAGATATTAAGAAGAGGTGGCAAGAATACACAGAAGAACTATACAAAAAAGATCTTCATGACCCAGATAATCACGATGGTGTGATCACTCACCTAGAGCCAGACATCCTAGAATGTGAAGTCAAGTGGGCCTTAAGAAGCATCACTACGAACAAAGTTGGTGGAGGTGATGGAATTCCAGTTGAGCTATTTCAAATCCCGAAAGATGATGCTGTGAAAATGCTGCACTCATTATGCCAGCAAATGTGGAAAACTCAGCAGTGGCCAGAGGACTGGAAAAGGTCAGTTTTCATTCCAATGCCAAAGAATGTTTTAACTGCACAATTGCACTCATCTCACATGCTAGCAAAGTAATGCTCAAAATTCTCCAAGCCAGGCTTCAACAGTACGTGAACCATGAACTTCCAGATGTTCAAGCTGGATTTAGAAAAGGCAGAGGAACCAGAGATCAAATTGCCAACATCCGCTGGATCATCGAAAAAGCAAGAGAGTTCCAGAGAAACATCTACTTTTGCTTTGTTGACTATGCCAAAGCCTTTGACTGTGTGGATCACAACAAACTGTGGAAAATTCTGAAAGAGATGGGAATACCAGACCACTTTATCTGCCTCCTGAGAAATCTGTATGCAGGTCAGGAAGCAACAGTTAGAACCGGACATGGAACAACAGACTGGTTCCAAATAGAGAAAGGAGTATGTCAAGGCTATATATTGTCACCCTGCTTATTTAACTTATATGCAGAGTACATCATGAGAAATGCTGGGCTGGATGAAGCACAAGCTGGAATCAAGATTGCTGGGAGAAATATCATTAATCTCAGATATGCAGATGACACCACCCTTATGGCAGAAAGTGAAGAAGAACTAAAGAGCCTCTTAATGAAAGTGAAAGAGGAGACTGAAAAAGTTGGCTTAAAGCTCAACATTCAGAAAACGAAGATCATGGCATCTGGTCCCATCACTTCATGGCAAACAGATGGGGAAGCAATGAAACAGTGGTTGACTTTATTTTTCTGGGCTTCAAAATGACTGCAGATGGTGACTGCATCTGCAGTCACGCTTGCTCCTTGGAAGAAAAGTTATGACCAACCTAGACAGCATATTAAAAAGCAGAGACATTACTTTGCCAACAAAGGTCTGTCTAGTCAAAGCTATGGTTTTTCCAGTAGTCATGTATGGATGTGAGAGTTGGACTATAAAGAAAGTTGGGTGCCAAAGAATTGATGCTTTTGAACTGTGGTGTTGGAGAAGACTCTTGAGAGTCCCTTGGACTGAAAGGAGATCTAACTAGTCCATCCTAAAGGAAATAAGTCCTGAATATTCATTGCTGAAGCTGAAACTTCAATACTCTGGCCACCTGATGTGAAGAACTGACTGATTTGAAAAGACCCTGATGCTGGGAAAGATTGAAGGCGGGAGGAGAAGGAGACGACAGAATGAGACGGTTGGATGGCATCACCGACTCGATGGACGTGAGTTTGAGTGAACTCCGGGAGTTGGTGATGGGCAGGGAGGCCTGGCGTGCTGCGGTCCACAGGCTGGCAGAGTCGGACATGACTGAGCGACTGAACTGAGCTGAACTGAGACAATGCTGGAGGACGGTGAGAGGACATGTAGCTGGCACCCACCCAGACGGGGAGGATCAAGCCCTTCAGTTCTGAGCACTAGGTACTTCTGAAATTAAAATGGGAAAATCTTCATCACTGATCAACATCCAGATCCCACAAGGCACAGGCCACCGTACACACCCAGTTAACAAAGGCCAGTCATCTTCTTGGGGAGGTCAAACTTCAGAACCCAACAATGACAGGAAATGATCCTTATGTTTTATTAAAAAGGACTTGCTGAAGATCAGCAGAAATAGCAGAGAATGTTGAAACGAGTAATTTCTTTTATAAAGCATTTGTAGAGTTGCAGGAGTTCAACTTCTTTTTCTCTACTGTCGACATGACTTCAATGGCAAGAGAAAGGGAAAAGGATTTTTCTTCACTGCCCCAACTCAGGATATAGTTCCAGAATAATGGCTAAATATCCCCCAAATGCCTCCCATTCGTAGTCTCTGAAATTGTTATGGTTAATCATTTAAAGGACTGGTCTACAGTTTACTAAAATCTTAGACTTTTAGAGTTAGAAGGGATCTCCAAGCATATCCAGTGAAAAAACACATTCTACAAAATGTCCAGCAGTGACCTCCACTTATGCTTGAGTTTTCACAGGAGCAATGATCTAGTTGCTTCTTTTATAGCCAAATTATTCCCTTATTAAGCAATTATACTCAAGATTTTCAAAATATATATACATCTTATTTCTTGTGTGTGTATGTTCAGTCGTGTCCAACTGTTTGTGACTCCATGAACTGTAACCTCCAGGCTCCTCTGTCCTTAAAATTTTCCAGGCAAGAATACTGGAGTGGGTTGCCATTTCCTCCTCCAGGAAATCTTCCCAACCCAAGGATCCAGCCCGTATCTCTAGCATCTCCTGCACTGGCAGGCAGATCCTTTACCACTGCCCACACTGGGGAGCCCGTGGAGCTCTATAAAACCAGATGAAAGTGTTAGTCACTCAGTTGTGTCTGACTCTTTGGGACCCCGTGGACTGTAGCCCGCTAGGCTCCTCTGTCCATGGGATTCTCTGGGCCAGAATACTAGAGTGGGTAGCTATTCCCTTATCCAGGGGATCTTCCCAACCCAGGAATCCAACTTGGGTCTCCCACATTGCAGGCAAAAATTTACCATCTGAGCCACCAGGGAAGCCCTATAAAACCAGTTGGCTCCATTTAAATTTGACTGGTAACTTATTCTTCCAGCAGTAATTCCCTAAAGCATTACTTAATTGCATATTTAAGCAAAAGGAACAAAATTGGCAATGATTTTATCTTGGACTCACGGCCTCTGGAATATTCCTGTGGCAAGAGGAAAATTCAGCTCGACTTTGAAATGTAATAGATGGCTACACACTTACGTCTCAACATGTGAATTACACAGTTGCACTCTTTCCCCAAAACCAGGTTTAAGCACTAGAGTTATTTCAATCTTCACCTTTTTTAGTGAAACTTTTACTTCACAGAACACTTATTTGTGAGCTATCTTTCCTACAGTGACTCATTTTTATGAACAATCTCATTTCTATAAAATATATTGTTGGCACATGGTATAGTCATTCCGTTTTATAATGACAGTATATTTTAAGAGTAAAAGCAAATATAGATGATTCTGAAATTCTGGAACATGAATGAGCATCTGGAAGTAAAAACCAAAAGCTTTCTCAAATATGTTTTAAGTGAACTAAAAAGAAAACTTTTAACTCTGATCAGAATTTTAAAACATTTTAAATGTCCATAAAAATCTTAAAATACATAACCAAAATAAACAGAAAAATACAGAGGTCACAGGCTTCCGATTGGGTTCAATGTGAAAATAACACTTCACACTATTTCCTGAAATTCACTAATAGGACTTAGTCAAAACAAGACAGAAAATTCTAAAGAAAGGGGATCTGATAATTAAATATGAGATGATTTGCAAAAGCATTTACCTTCCAAGAGGCAGCAGGAAGAAGGCAATCTCAGCCAACATCTCTATTCAGCAAAAAAGGGGCCCTGAGAAGCCACAACGGTTTGTCTGGACCTCCCCCACTGTCTGTGTGACTGATAGCGGCTGCTGCTGTTCCATTCGGGCTTTAAGGCTCCATACCGACGACAAGCAGTTACGGCAAGTGCTTACACTGTCAGCCTCGTCCAAACACCGCCGTATACTACACCATACTCATCACGTTTCAACTTGAAAGGGATTAGAAGCTCCACAAATCCTGAAGGATATTGAAAATAAATGGAAAACCAGTGGCAAATAGAGCATGGTTTAAAAAGCTTCATGAAAGCAGCCACCTTAACCAAGATGACGAGCGCTCTTACCCACGGAAAACTTCAGAACCGTCTTCAAAAGCAATCCTTAGATCATTTCAGTGTCTCAAATTATATTAGTGGGAAGGGGGGCATAACAGATTTATTGGGGTCTGTTTGGGACAAAACAAAATTCAATTCGAGATAAATTCTATAATTTACTTAGGAAGCAGAGTCTCTTTTCCTTGGTCATTTTATTTGCAATATTTTAAAGTTACAGATTTGAAAGAGTTGAAAATTGTTTCCTACTAACTCTCCCATGTTCATTGTGGACAAAAGTTCTGTGTTTTGGATCCTTTACATGATAGGAGATAAATACTAGGAGGAGACGGAAGGAGTGAATCCCACCAACACTCATCCTCGTTGCAGTGGGAAACCATCAACTCTCAAAATTTATAGCTATATAAAAAGGAAACAGGAAGCCTGTTACACTTTAAAACCATGGATGAGTAGCTGATCACAGCTTTCATGAAATATGCATGCCAGCACTTGCCCACAACCACTTCAAAGAGCCATTCTCTTGTTCCAAACAATTTCAAAAGCAAAGGTATAGCTATTTAGGAAAATTAAACTTTGAAAATGAAATTAAATGCTGCCTAGAAAATAATTATTGGGATCAATAAACAATTAAAATTGGCAAGAATTTGCCTGCCAATGCGGGGGACATGGGTTCGATCTCTGGTCTGGGAAGATTCCACATTGCCACGGAGCAGCTAAACCCGTGCACCGCAGCTACTGAGCCAAAGCACCTGGAGCCTGTGCTCCGCAGCAAGAGAAGCCACAGACCACAGTGAGAAGCCTGCTTGCTGCCATAAAGAGCAGTCTCCGCTTGCTGCAACAATGAAGACCCAGCACAGTCAAAAACAAATGAATAAAATATAAAATAGATTGAGAAGTCAAAAAAAACTGGAGGCAGGATGTTCTTAGATTTACTTGGATTCTTTCCTAGAAAGCTAAATTAAGAATTATCAAAGAACGTAAATTTCAAAATACTGTTTAAACTCCTTTGGAAGTAAGCTACATATACATAAGTAGGTATTCTCTTGATTAGTTCGAAAATCATCTCCTGACATTAACTACCCTGTATTTCGGTAGTACCATTTAGGATCCATAAGATGGCAGGCCTAGATTTCATAGTGATAGTCTTAGAAGTGTGTGAATACTGGTTGCCTTGAAATATATATTGCATATTATCAGCAGTGTGTGGCTAGTAATAGTATTAAGGGTATCCATCAGATTAAATTTGTAAATTAAGAAGCAAGGGAACTGTTAACGAGCGAATACATTTTGTTAGTTCATAACGAATCCCAAAATACTACAGCCAGAATCTTACCATCACCTATTTAGTCTTGCCTTTCTCCATATAAGGAAACCAGAGTCTAGATTCCAGTGCTTTGCCCAAGGTCAGCAGAGAGAGGATTTTAAACTGCTTTTCCTCATCTTTTGCTCTCCCATCTCTGGCATAATTTTCTTAAATGCTGTTTGTCTCTTCGGCTGCGTGGGGTCTCGGTGGCAGCCCTCAGCATCTTCCTCGTGTCGTGTGGTGTCTTTTGCTGGGGCGCAGGTGCAGCAGTGGCAGGCTGTGGGCTCAGCTGCTCTGAGGCCTATGGGGTCTTTGTTCCTCGACCAGAGATCAAACCCACGTCACCTGCATTGCAGGGCAGATCCTCAACCACTGGACCAGCAGGGAAGTCATAATTCATAATTTTTTAATGAATGTGAAGTGGAAGTCTCTCAGTCGTGTCCCACTCTTTGCAACCCCATGGACTGTAGGCTCCCCTGTCCATGGGGTTCTCCAGGCCAGAATACTGGAGTGGGTTGCCATGCCCTTCTCCAGGGGATCTTCCCAACCCAGGAATTGAACCCAGGTCTCCCGCATTGCAGGCAGATTCTTTACCGTCTGAGCCACCAGGGAAGCCCTTTTAATGAATGTAACATAAAATAATTAAAGCCTTAACTTTCTTCTAGATATCCTGACAGTGATAGCTACTTTAAACATACTTATTTCCTTAAAAATTCTCAGCATATTGATTGGCTAGAAATCTGTAAATTAATCAGTGTCATGAAAAACACAGACTGAGGAGGGACTTCAGGTTACCTGAGAATAACACAGCGCGTGAGCTGGGACTTCACAGTGCTGTAGCCACCTGCGCTGGGGCAGCCTGCGGGTGTTGAGAGAGGACCATGGACTGAACGTCACGTTATTACGTCCTCTTTCTGATTTTGATCACTGCACTATAGTTATGTGATAGAATGACCTTAGTTTTGGAATTATACACTGAAGTATTTAGGGACAAAGTTATTGTGTCTGCCACAAGAAAGAGCGAGCACAGGAGAACACATACGAACGTGCCAATGTGGCAAATGTTAGCATTTGGGAAATAAAGGGTAAATGAGGATTCTTTGCCCTACTCATGGAACTTTTCTGTAAGTCTGAAATTATGTCAAAATAAAAAATTAAAAGAAAGAAATCAGGAAGACAACTTTGTTGATGGCTACATGTAGAACTACAATGGAAACCAGAAGTAGAAAGATTGATGGGAAAGGCAAAATTTTCCTGGAAAGGAAGCCTATTCACTGACAATACTATATTTCTCTGGAATTTGAGTTTATGATACTAGACATAATACAGTATTCTATGTACTGTAGAAAAACATGCTCCTAGCAAACATTTGTAGAGGAATTCTTATTTGAGAACATAAATATAGCTATGATGTCATTCTGTTTGTGGCTTGCATCTTTATGTTCTGCTTTAGCAAATCTTTACCAATAGCCAGTGTTATAACTTGAAATCTCTTCACAGACAATTCACAGGAAGTTTCACTAAGATGTTAGGTAAAAACACACCCCAAATAATTAAAGACAATTTTGAGACTATGAAATAGAAAAGACACACAAATAGAAAACAAATAGAAAAGCAATTTCCCCCAAAAAATGACATTTCAAAAATTATTTTACACCAAAAGAGGGGAGGAAAAGCAAAACAAAACAAAATGAACTCTAATATGCGCCTTCCGAGTGCACAGGTAGCCTATTCTGATGTCCCCAGGATTTAGCACATATAAATAACCCTGCTTACTATATGTTAAGGAATTCAGAGTCTGGTAATAAATGATTTCCCATATGATTATTAACAAATGTATTTTTCAACCACCAAATGTGTAATTCTTAGTGAAGAATTACATAGATTTTGTCTTCTGTAAATCCTTATTTATGATTCATACATCCCAAAGGTAAAATGCCCCTGAATTGAGACTGCAGTTTGGGCTGAGGGGGAGGCAGGAGGATGCTATTGGTGACTTTCTAGTTATCTGAGTAGGCAGTGCATTCACTGGGGCTTATTTTAATATGCTTAAAAGTTTACATTTACTATATACTATTTTACATTTATCAAATATCACATAATAAAGATGTTTTAAAAGAACATATATAGCATTTCCCCTTTTAAAAGTTACATTACAAAATAGAATTTTTCTCTTTCTTTTCTCTGCAACTATTTTAATAGTTGTTGATTCAGATGTTCAACCTTTATTTAACAACTATTATATGCCAGACTGTTGTAAGTATCCAGGGTGTAAGCAAACATAAATGTAACTAAAGAAAGAAAGAAAACCAGGGTCCCTGCGTGCAGGTTACAGTTTAGCTGTGAGGACCAGGGCAGAGCTATGTGTAATTCTTTGCAAGCTCAGTACTATCAGAATGCTTCGCCCAAGCAAAGCCTCAATACTATTCACTGATGACACTGATGATGTTTGCACCAGCTATAGGCCCTTTTGATGGGGAGAAGATTTTTTATGTTGTAATTAGATCATGTTACCATTTAAAATAGACTTCATCCAGCAGTAAAGAAATCTGTCACACTGGGTTCCTAAAATTGCCACTGGAAATTGCATCCTTTTGGGAAATCTCAACATCTTTGTCTTGCTGAAATAATAATCACAGCAACAGGTTTTCTGGTAGAAGTAGAGTTGTAGATGTTTGTAAACTTGGCTTGGTATCCAGTTATACCACCATTAATAATCCACACAGAGAAGAATTTCTCAAGTGACAGCTTGTATTCCCTCGCTGCACCATTTACACATGCGAGTTTTACACAAATTCATAAATTTCAGGTTCCAGATGACAGACTCTCTTTATCAGTCTTTCTGTAATAAAATTTAGCAAACCTGATGCTAATTAGGAAGAGCAGCACAAGGGAGTATCAAAAAACCCACTGGTAAACTGTTCTGCAAATAACTCATGCAGTCACTACTCATTCTCGTCAAGGAAAATATTTTTTAAAGATAATAAACAAACGTTGATCAAAACATCAACTGTTTTAAATCTCATGCAAAAACGCTCTGTGAAATATCTCATTTATGTACTCCAGTGCTTACCTGACTTAATTATATATATTTTGGGTTACGCAGAATTTAAAACAAGGGAGAGACCAGATCTTAAAAACTTCAAAGACTAGGTTTACCAATATGGCATATTATAATTTGGAAAATGCTTGTACCAGCGACAAATCAGAACTTTTGCCTTAATGAAAAAGTGAGGCTATGATGTATTTTGCCTCCCAAATTTCAGTAGCAAAAGATAGCCATCTTTTGCTTTAAAGTCTTATGATTAAAAACCAACAATTCAAGTATTGAAAATAGTTCTCTTAGTGCTACTTATACATTTAGTCAACTAAACTACACATGAATGCCCAGATACATCATATGTTATCATACAGTGGTAAAGTCTAAACATATCACACTGAGCAGGATTTTCAGACTTCAAGTCTGAAAGTCTAGACTCTGACAGGAGTTGCAGAATTATTTTATATGTTTTACTGGGAGGTTTCTATGGCTTTTATTAGCCTCTCAAAGGTGTTGATGACCCGAAAACCATTAATAACCATGACCACAGGAGAGAGTAATCAGCACTCACACTCAGGGGGATCTGACATATAGAATGAATTTAATAAAGAGTTGAATGAATTTTGAATGAATAACCTTTTTCTAGAGTATCACTGAATTTTCAATGCTATCATCAGAGATGTGTTGACTAGAAAAATCAGCAAAAACAAAAAGAAAGATGATGAATCAAGGTTGAGTGACTACTATATGCAGGACAACGGTGCAGGTCGAGGGAGTTTTTTTTAAGGTACTTTCAGTTTTTAATGAACTTATAATCTAATCAGAATGATAAAAACACACAAATTAGGCAAGAATATTAGCAAAGGGGAAAAGGTAGCCAGGGTATTATAAAATGTATACCAGAATTTTTTTAATTTTATTAATTTATTTTTGGCTGTGCTGGGTCTTCATAGCTTCCCGGGCTCTCTCTAGCTGTAGCAAGCAGGAGCTACCCTCTGGCTACAGCGTTCAGGCTTCTCATTACTGGCTTCCTTTCTTGCAGAGCACAGGGTCTAGGGTGCGTGGGCTCAGCGGTTGTGGCTCCCAGGCTCTCCCAGGCCCAGTAGTCATGCTGCATGGGCTTAGTTGCCCTGAAGCAGGTGGGATCCTGTCAGTAATCGAACCCTCGCCTCCTCGAAGGAGGATTTTTTTTACCACTGAGTCACCAGGAAAGCCCTAAAATGTATACTAGAATTACTGAAGAGGAAAAGCCTTTCCTAGGTTTGAAGGATTTTTGACAAAACCAGAAGCACAAAGGGTACGGAGAGGTGGAAGAGAAGGGGTTGGAATAAACGAAATGTCCCCCTCCCTGCTCCTCTTTTTACCGTCTTCAGTGATTGGGAAGACAGCACCAAGGGGAACACAAAATAACCCAGTGGTTCTTGAGGGGCAATTGTTCTCGAAGCTCTTCCTCCTTAACGCTACCAAGGTTTTTGGGGGGGGTAGGGGAATCATGGTGGGGAGGAAGAAATGGCAACCCACTCGTCTTCTTGCCTGAGAAAGCCCATGTGGACAGAGGAGCCTGGTGGGCTGCGGCTGCAGAGTTGGACACGACTGAGCACCTTCAGTGGTGGAGGTGAGGGGTGCTGACATGACTGGAGTGTAGGAGAATCACCCCTCCAGTGCTCCAAACCCATGAAATATCTTTAAGCGGGTACTAGCCCAAAGTCTCAGAGAAGGCAATGGCACCCCACTCCAGTACTCTTGCCTGGACAATCTCATGGACGGAGGAGCCTGGTGGGCTGCAGTCCATGGGGTCACTAAGAGTCGGACACGGCTGAGCGACTTCACTTTCACTTTTCACTTTCACGCATTGGAGAAGGAAATGGCAACCCACTCCAGTGTTCTTGCCTGGAGAATCCCAGGGGCGGGGAAGCCTGGTGGGCTGCTGTCTCTGGGGTCACACAGAGTTGGACATGACTGAAGCAACTTAGCAGCAGCAGCAGCCCAAAGTCTTTCTCCCGCAGGCAAGTCCCTTGAAAAATTTTGGTTCACATTCAGGAAACACACCCAACCAAGAGTCGTGTCTGGAAGCATAACCTGGTGCATCCCCAAGCCACGCTGCTGGTACTCTTCCTCTGTGAGGTTTCTGAGTTCAGGTAGGGAGGCCAAGCCAACTAGCATCTATACCCTTTCTCCATCTGGGTATCATGAGTTTTTGCAAAACTTGAGCAACACGTTTTGCTTACTAATCTCTCTTTCATATAGAAAAACATGTAGGAGATATATGCTGAAACCAACACTGGAGAAAACAGTCCAGAGTTCAGCCCAACCACACTGATATCTGTTGCTTTTTCATTCTTCACCTCAAGGTACATAAAGTACTGTAAGTGAACAAGTATCATTTCATGGACTTCCTCTAATCTCACTGCTAACACTTTAAGGCTAATGCGAGGACCAACTCTTGTATACAGTAAATGAGTTCAAATTCCAGCTCTGTCACCATGGGTGAAGCCAGGAAAGTTATGTATCCTAACCTCAATTTATTTGTGAAAAGGAATGAATAATGTTTTTATGAGCTATAAATGAGATACTACAAGGATATTCTGATTGTTTTCATCACTCTGTCTACAGTGTCTCTCTGTAAAATTCACCTCCCACTTTGCTGCCACGTAATTGTTAACCCGCCTCTGACTCGGTCACTCTCTTGTCAGAACTCTGCGATGGATTCCAAAGGAAGCCATGGGCGGTTGAGGACAAAAATCACATAGCCATATGTATGCTTTAGAAACACTATTCCATCAACTGGGCATAATACGGAACCAGGGGTGAAAGCCAACTTTTGCGATAGTTAGAAAACAGTCTTGAACTATATTGGTGATGGATAATGGCAAGAATGTAAAGGTGAGAGAGAATAAGAGGACAAACTGGAAAGAGAACTGCAGTGGGGTGAGGGAGAGGGAGCAGGGTTCTGAACCTGGCCTACATGGGGACAATTCAGGTCCATGACCCTGGGTGGAAAAGCAGAACATCTATCTTCACTTGCCTCTAAGTGAAACGCAGCAGCATTAGGCTGCATAAGATTGGCAAAGGTGTCCACAGCATAAACAAGAACTTCTCCACTCAAGTGATGAACCGTTTGGGAAAGCCTTTACCAGAGACTGGGCTTCCCTTATAGCTCAGTTGATAAAGCATCTGCCTGCAATGCAGGAGACCAGGTTCAATTCCTGGGTTGGGAAGATCCCCTGGAGAAGGGAAAGTCTACCCACTCCAGAATTCTTGCCTGGAGAATTCCATGGACTGTATATATAGTCCATGGGGTCGAAAAGAGTCAGACACGACTGAGTGACTTTCATTCATTATCAGAGATAAAGATGAGCACTGAATAAGAAACTTCAAAATATGAAAGGTAAATTCTGTGTGGGGACTGAGAGAAGGAAGAGCAATAAAAATGGATAAGGTCATGTTTGACTGGGACACGCGACGTTTCAGGCCCCACCCCACACTCATCTCACACAAGGACATCCCTTTGCTTGAGCCCAGTAGCTCCAGCTGCAGGGAAATCTAATCGCTTGTACACAGTTGGACTCTTCATTTCCTATTCTGTTCATCCTCCCGTTTTGTGGCAATGAAAACAATCCAAGGGTGACCAAATGTCCTGGTTTGCCTGGGACAGAGGGGCTTTCTAGGACATGGGGCTTTCTAGGACATGTGCCTTTGATGCTAAAACCAGGAAAGACCAAGGCAAACTGATGAGCTAGCTAGTCACCCTAAGGGCCCTCAAATCTGGCACTGCATGCTAACAAGGCTATATTAATACTATGCTTCAATTAAGAAAAACACCAGGCCATTTAAGGTTTATTTTAGATCTGAGTTTGTCCATCTGTTCTTCCCACAAAGCAGAAAATATTGAAGGAAAATATTCCTATCACAAGGTCAGACAATTATGGGCACTCCAGTGCTTTAGCAAATGAATATTATCGTCAAAAGTTCTACAATTTACCAAGCCCTGGCACATTTCTATCTTATGCAATGCTCACAAGGACTGTGAGACAGACTTGGTTCTCATCACACTACAGAAGAAACCAAGGCTCTGGAAGATTTCGTCCTTTGCTCTATCTCACAGTGCAAGCAAAGTGGCCGACTCCCAGCACTGCAGCTGCTAAAGAACACGAAATTACCGTGTGTTGAGGGGTTCTCGCTACGTGCAGATTATGCAAAACTGCAGTTGTCTTTCTTTCGCAGTGTCCATGAACCCTAGCATTATACTAATACACAGTAAAATGCAGTGTCAGCTTTAGGCAGAAGGTAAAGTGAGGCCTATGGGAAAACGCGTAAAAGCCAATGATTAAGTGTTCAAAATCAGTATAATTAGGTAAGAGAAACAATAACTTACAAATCAAATTGTATGGCAAATGGTATCAAACCCATCCTCCCACCTGCAGCCTCTAATTAGAAAATCTTGTAAGGCAGAGACTGCGCCTGCCTTGGTCAATACTGGAATCAATACAGACCCACGTGTGCCTGTAATGATCAGTCCAGCATCTTGGAAAGGGATGGGAAAGGTGAAAGCCTGGATACACAAACCTGGGTAGTCCATTACTACTAGGACTTCACACAAGGGAGCGGCCTGGCCTTGCCGGGTTTACAGGCCCTGCAATTCACCAACGCCCTCTCCCTGCAGCCATGGCAACGCCCACACCACGAGGCAACTCCAGAATTCACCTTTGGATAGCCAGCCGCATTGAGTTTGCACCTACGCGGCTCAAATAAAGCCCAACCAAGACATCACTCCCACTAAAGCAGACAACCGTCACCTCTTCCCGTTTCTCTAGCTCTAATTCACCCAGGGAACATAGCTCTTTCTCTTCACCCATATCCACCGAAGGGGGTCCTGAACCACGACCACTTTTGCTACAGTGAAAGATTAATTAAAAAAAAAAAAAGCGGGCTTTTTCTTTTTTGCAGGGGTGCATATCAGAGACGAACGAAAGCCGGATGCACACACAAACATTAACAGTTGCCTAAAAAGGCAACCAAACTGGTACGATCAAAATAATTTTCAGTCAACGTCTCGCAGCGTGTCTGTCAGGCAAGCTCCGTTTCGCTGCCGCAGGCCACGGTCTCTGGAGCCGGTAGTTTCCAAGACGGCTGTTAGGACTTACAGCTCTAAAAGTTTTTTTAAAAATAAATAAAACGCCTTCCCTGCAGGCAGGGACCGCGCTCGGCGTGAGCAAGAACCATGACGTATTCGGGAGAGGTTTCCAGAACTGCCTTCCAGCGCGAGCAAGCTGCCCAGGGGACGAATCTCTCTGTCGCGCCTAGAAATGCAGTCAAAGCGCCCTCTCGGCGCCCGCCGACGGAGCGCACACCCGGCGGTCTGAGGGCAGCGGCCTCGGCCTCCTAGCAGGCCCGCCTCACCCCGGGGACCCGCCAGCCCTCCAGTTCTGCCCCCGCCGCCTCCTGGGACCTGAGCACACACGAGACAGCCCACCGCAACGGAAAAAGGGAAGAAAACCTCCTCCCAACCCTACACCCCCCCTCCCCCCACACACAACTTTTGTCGCAGAGCCTTTCTCTACCGGCCCAAGGGCGCCGTGAGAAACCCCGACGAGCCCGGGGCGCCCCGCGCCGCCCCTAGTAAAGATGGCGGCCACAGGCGGAGCCGCTCCCTCCCCGTGCGGTTGGCGGCCCCGCGGTCCACAGCCGTTCACGCGGAAGCCCTCCACGCCCACCGCGGCTTGACGCATTGCAGGTGCGGCGGAACCAATCAGGCGCCTCGACTCTTTCCGGCCAACCACTGCAGGGTCGCGCTGGCCAATCAGAGCGCCCTTCTCTGATTGAGCGAGGAAAGCAGCCTCGGCAGCGCCAGCTAAGCAACCGGCTCCAGGGCAGCGCGTTTTGGAGGCTGTGAGTCGCGTTCCGTGTGCTCCTCCGCCGGGAGATATAGTGCCCCCGCCCCGCCCCCGCCCCGCCCCGCCCCGCCCCGCGAGCGCGCGCGCTTGAACGGCTTCGGCGCGAGGCTCGGCGGTCCTCTATCTCCCGGAGCGGCGGGAGGCGAGTAGTTCTAGAGAGAGGATTGGGGTCCTTTGCCTTGTTCTTGGCCCTCCGAGGGGCAATCTCGAGCCGTCCTCGCCCTGCCTCCTGGCTCGGTGAGGTCGCGCTCCTGACGGCTCATCCGACACGTTCTGTCATGTGCCGCCGGCGAGATGAGCAAAAACATCCCCTTGCCTCGAAAGCCTGCCTCGCTCGGCCCCGAAGGCGACCCTTCCTGTTTACAGGCGGAGGCCCAGCCTCCCGGGAGCGCACTCGCGGGCACCTTTGTTTCAGAGAGACCCGTTTTCGTTTCCCTTACCTGGTTTTTGCTTTTTACCTCTTCCCGCGGGCGTGGGTTTCCCGAGCCGGCCGGGCCGGAGGAGGACGCCCCAGGGGCCGGCCTGGGAGCCCAGGGACAGAACCGACGGTTAGCTCCGGGGCAGACCAAGAGGCAGTGTCTTGCGTCCTGAGGAAAGACTCTCCTAGATAAGGCTTGGCGAGATAGCCTGTCAGATGCGCCATCAGTTCTGTCAGTTCAGTTGCTCAGTCGTGTCCGACTCTTTGCGACCCCATGGACTGCAGCAGGCCAGGCCTCCCTGTCCATCATCGGAGCTTGCTCAGACTCATGTCCATCCAATCGGTGATGCCATCCAACCATCTGGTACCACAGTCTGCCTAGTGCAGAGTCTGGGGACCTCTCATCCCGCTCTGTGCAGTGAGCAGTCTGAGATCCAGAAATGTCAATCCACCTTCCTGCAGCCGCCCCGCGCTTGAGGAGCAGAGCACAGACTAGAATCCAGGTTGTCTGGCTCCCAAGCTAGTGCCATAGTAACACCCCATCTTCTGGAGCTTTTGCTGTACTGTGAGATGACTCAGAAAGTCCCTTTTACATTTATTTTCACACTGGAGGGAGAGTCTCCATTTACCAAGTTAGGTGTACCGTAAAGTGTATCCCAGGCTTATCGTCATGTGAATCAGCGTGCCACAAAATATTCCTCTGAGCTTACTTAAGTCCTGCTGCTGCTGCTAAGTCGCTTCAGTCGTGTCCGACTCAGTGCGACCCCATAGACGGCAGCCCACCAGGCTCCCCCGTCCCTGGGATTCTCCAGGTAAGAACACTGGAGTGGGTGGCCATTTCCTTCTCCAATGCATGAAAGTGAAAAGTGAAAGTGAAGCCACTCAGTCCTGTTCCACTCTTAGCACCCCATGGACTGCAGCCCACCAGGCTCCTCCGTCCATGGGATTTTCCAGGCAAGAGGACTGGAATGGGGTGCCATCGCCTTCTCCGTACTTAAGTCCTAGTACGTATTAAACCCACTACTTTTGGTGGTCAGAAAACTAGCTTGCTAAATTGTGAGCTCCTCAAGGACAGGACCTGTCATTTATTTTCATATTCTCAGTATTTGGTGAATTTTATTCCCATAAGCTCAATAAAGGTTTATTGAAGGAATAGATGAACAAATAATTAAGACAGAGGTAGAAAGAAAACCTGTATATGAAAGGTTCTTTTGAGTTCCAGGAAATTCAATCAACCAATACTTACTGAGACTCTATTGTATAGAAAGTATAGTTTCTTCTTTCAACACCTTTTTTTTTTTTCCCCATTTGAATTGTCTCTACTTGCTTTTAAATTAAGGAAATATCATCATTATGGGACATTATCTTTTGAAATAACAGAGTTTATCTCCAAGCTTTCCTTTGTATAGTCTATTATGTCCTTTGAAGAATACAGATGTAGAAGAAAATGATTTTTTAAAAAATCTGACTCATTCAAAATTGCTTACTTTCTCCTTTTATTGTTGCTTTTCTGTTCTTTGTAAAGAGATAATGTCCTCTACCCAGCTTTTGATTATTTTTGGCAATTTTTGGAAATAAATGTCCAGGATTGATCAGTTGGAGTAGACATGGCCTAGTCTGTTCTAAGTATTTTAACTATAATTCAACAGAGTCAGAACTCTACAATAGTCTTACTTTTTACCATTTATAAAAAGATGTAACTCTTGGGTCAAGTCCCCTGTGACCTTAGCTCTATTTGTAGCCGCGTCTTCAGGGGTCTCCTAGTTACTAGGGAATTCTGCACAAGTTCCTCACAAGTTTCACAAGCAAAATATTTAGAATCATAAAATTCTAAATCTGGGAGGAACCAAAGTCCATCTGGGTCCCCTTTTCCAATTTTCAGATAAGAAAACTAAGTTCCAAGAAGTACAAGTTCAGGACAGAGTAGCCTTTAGGGTCCTACTAGACTGAGCTTTCCTTTGACCTTTGAAAACATTTTAATCAAAGACTAATCATTTTAGGGGAAGCAGAGGAATGTTATCATCTGCAAGGCCTCCAAGTGATGGAAAATCTCAAGATGACTTTTCTCTGGACTTTGTGATTCCATTTAGGGATTGGCTGTCCTCAATTCTTCTCTGTGCTAGGCCTTATCTATACAGCTTGTTTAAAATCTTTGACCTTCATTTATATTGCTGACACTTTCCTCTTGTTAAGCTTTATCATATTTACTTACAGCTTCTTCAGGCTAGCAGAGGCCCCTTTTTTATTCCTAAAAGAGCTCAGAGAAGCGAATTATTTTTAAATTGAAGTATAGTTGATTTGCAGTGTTGTGCAAAGCTCATTTTTTTTGAGATGAGTAATAAAAGAAAGCAAAGGTAGTTATATAATTATAATTCTTTCATAACCTGAAGTGTTTTTCAGGATATTCGAAATGCTAGTAAAGAATAATCATGGTTATATCTTCATTTTTCACTATGCAACTTATAAGCTGGTTCCTAAAAACTTGGTTCTTTTGTTTACTTGATTAAAACAGGTATAACTGAACTTGTTCAGAGTATGGTGCTTTTTCACAGAAAGAAAAACTTGTTCCATGACTTTAGCAATGCCTAACTCTCTAACCTAGCTGACCACCTTGCAAATGTTACAAGCAACAGAGTTTAGAAAGTAGAAAATGGCTTTGTGAGGGCCTGTGGTATCACCACACAAAACAGGTTGAAACCTCAAAGTACCTCAAAATACAAAGTTCCCACAGGTACAAAGTCCTGAATGGCTTTGATCAGTTTTTTACCCTTCTTTAGGATGTGAAAAAATGCCTCTATTAGAATCACTATGTCAATAGACCATTGAAAGTATGGCTTCTACATTTTGCTGCTGTTTAGTTTTAAGGTCATTTTCTGGTGACTCAGACAGTGAAGAATCTGCCTGCAATGCGGGAGACCTGGGTTCTATCCCTGGGTCAAGAAGATCTGCTGGAGAAGGGAATGGCTACCCACTCCAGTATTCTTGCCTGGAGAATTCCACAGGTAGAGGAGAATTCCATGGATGGAGAATTTGCAGTCCATGGATTCACAAAGAGTAGAACGTGACTGAGTGACTTAACACCTAGGTTTCAAGCTTTGTGTGAAACAGGTGCAACAAGGAAATTTTGTGTCAGAGGAGAGCTAGAGCAGTGAAACGAGAAACTATGAATCAGTTCTCTGAGTCACCAATTTCTTTGGCTGCTCTAGAAGAGGGTGATGACTCAGCAGCATTCCAGTGCTGTGGTGGAGGAAACGAGGCTTCGAGGGCTTGTTGCCCTGGGTACCAGCCCGTTGGGGGCGCTGAAAAATGGGAAGCCTTGGGTCTTCCCACTGCTGGACTGTTGGATTCACTGAAACTGCTTGATTCCCTGACTGGTTCTGAATTGCCTTCTATCTGACCTTTGCCATATTTAGCTGATTGATGCTATAAAATATTATGAACAAACACAGTTTGTATTTGTTTAGGTCTTTATTGTTTACAAACTAATTTGACATTCTTTTCTCCTATGTAACCCTCACATAAGCCCATGGCTGAGTCTGTGTGGTTAACTGGCTAAGGAAATAGTCATTTAACCTGGAAGATAATATTGCACAATATTATCCTTTTCTTGGGAAATAACTGTTTTCTTTGTCAGAACAATAAAAATAACAAAACTTTTCACTGAGAGAAGACAAAATTTCTGTCCCTCGCTTGGGTTTATAGGGGAGAATGTGAGAAGAAAGGCGCCCACAGTATTCCTGGTATAGCTTGAAAACTCTCCTGAAGGCAATCTTCCCAGTGGCCAAACTATCCAGTCATCCTGTGGTGGTGCCTAGAGTTGGTTTATTAGCCAATGACTCAGAGTCTCTACTTAGAATGAATAAAACTCAAAAGCATCTTCACTGGACTTGGATAGAGATAGGCCCAGTTTTTCTGTTCAACAACCTGCCTTTGGCTGAATTTTCTCCACACAGGAAGCTGGGAATGGATCCAGTCTCACGAAAGTGGGGAAAGAACTGCCAAAGAAAGGAAGGCTGAGCCCAGGTACTTGTTCAGGGCTGTGGAGGGTATGGGTTAGAATCAAAGCAGGAACAGTCCAGCCTATTCCTGAGGAAGTATGACCCACTGCACTCTAGGGAGTCTCCTTCCCAGTGGTGGTTCCGGTGGCGAGATTAAAGCAGAGGACTTCCTTTTCCTTTTCTCTGTTTTGGAAAATTCATTTCTCATATCCTCTCTAGCCCAATAGTGAATTGAGCTTAGCACTAATCACATAATCTATTGATATTTATTACCAGATACTGAGCTGAGTTCAGAGTATAAGATGGTAGCTTCTGCTAGTATGAGGAGATAGAGTATATGAAAAGATAATATCAAGTAGAAATGGGTAAAAGGTGTAGGAATTCAGGAGACAGGAAGAATTATTTTGAACTATAGTGTTAGTTGCTCAGTCGTGTCCGACTCTTTGTGACCCCATGGACTGTAGCCCAGCAGGCTCCTCTGTCCATGGGATTCTCTGGGCCAGAAGACTGGAGTGGGTTGCCATTCCTTTCTCCAGGGGATCTTCCTGACCCAGGGATAGAACCCAGGTCTCCCACATGGCAGGCAGATTCCTTCGGTCTGAGCCACCACCGGGGATTGAACCTGCACCCGCTGCGCTGGAAGGTGGCGTCCTCACCGCTGGATCACCAGGCAGCACCACTTAGAGCTACGGTCACGGGGGAGATGTGAAAGACGTGGTGTAAACAGGACATGAAGGACGGGGAGGGTTTAGATAGGTGGTAATGAAATGGACGGGGTTCCCTGGTGGCTCAGCTGGTAAAGAGTCCACCTGCAATGCGGGAGACCAGGGTTTGATCCCTGGGTTGGGAAGATCCCCTGGAGAAGGGAATAGGCCACCCACTCCAGTATTCTGGCCTGGAGAATTCCATGGACAGTCCATGGGGTCGCAAAGAGTCAGACATGACTGAGCGACTTTCACTTCCCAGGTGGCTCAGTGGTAAAGAATCTGCCTGCCATTGAAGGAATTAGACGGGGGAGCCTGGTGGGCTGCTGTCTGTGGGGTCGCACAGAATCGGACACGACTGAAGCGACTTAGCAGCAGCAGCAGCAGCAGGAGACAGGGGTATGATCCCTGGGTTGGGAAGATCCCGTGGAGAAGGAAATGGCAACCTACTCCAGTTTTCTTGCCTGGAAAACCCCATGGACTGAGGAGGCTGCTGGGCTGCGGTCCATAGTGTGGCAAAGAGACATGACTGAGCACGTGCACATGTGCACACACACGCACGCAGGCGCACACATACACACACGCACGCGCGCACACGCGGATCTGGACAGGTATCTGGACACGGAGTGGCATGGAAAAGGCAGTGAGTTGGGAGGATGCAATGTGTATTCAGGGGTCAGAGAGGAAACCAATTTGTCTGAAGCAGAAAATCCATGTTTGTAGGATAACAAAAGTAATGCTGAAAAAGTAGATTAACAATGTGGTGAATGGCTTTGAACGCTAGACACAAGGACTTTACATTTTATCTCCTGCAGGCACTGGGGAGCCTCTGAAAAGTTCTGAGCAGAGAAGAGACAGGATGAAACACAGAGAAGAGACAGTACTGTGTGCTGGATGGGTCAGAAGGGCACAGAGTCGTCAGGGGTGAGCCAAGAATAGCGCATGTGAGACTAAAATGGGGGACCCTCAGGATTCTTGTGGAGAAAGCAATGGCACCCCACCCAGTACTCTTGCCTGGAAAATCCCATGGACAGAGGAGCCTGATAGGCTAAAGTCCATGGGGTCGCTAAGAGTCGGACACAACTGAGCAACTTGACTTTTACTTTTCACTTTCATGCATTGGAGAAGGAAATGGCAACCCACTCCAGTGTTCTTGCCTAGAGAATCCCAGGGATGGGGGAGCCTGGTGGGCTGCCGTCTGTGGGGATGCAGAGAGTCAGACACGACTGAAGCGACTTAGCAGCAGCAGCAGCAGCAGCAGGATTCTTGATCCAGGTAAATATGGGCGTTCCTTCCTTTCTTCTTTTTTAAAGTTCTACAGTGGGGTTCTCAGTCTAGCTTGGTGCAGCCCAATAAGACTTCTGTGATGATGGAAATGTTCCACACTGTTCACCTAGGTAACTGCTAGGTAACCCCGCTAGCCATGTGGGCCTACTGAGTACTTGACGGTGGCTAGTGAAACAAAGGAACTAAACTTAAAGTGTAATTCATTTTGATTTCGATAGCCACATGTTGCTCATGGCTAGTGGATAGCACAGCTCCAGAGGCAGGACAGAGTTATTTGTTATGAGTCAAAACCAAACCACACAGTCACCAGAGTAGATCTTAGTTCTGTTGGCATTGGTGAGGCCCATTCTTTGGTATAATCCACCATCAGCATCAGTTTCTCTGATTTATCATTATCGTCCAGTTTTCTGCATATCAAGACCTCAATGAAAGTACCAATTTGTGCTGACCGCTGGCTCTGCCCTTCAGGCAAACTGAGTCACCCCAATACCTAACATTCCAGCTTACCACTGTGGCCACAGAGCCCTCCACCGACCTGGTTGTTAAGTCATCTGTAAACTGCTAAATGCCTATTGTTGCCTGAACGTCTTAAACCTCCTCTCTAGTGTGTCCCCAATTCTAGCACATATGGTAGAAATGAGATGTTGTTGCTTACTGTTCAGATGTTGATTGAAGTAACTTTGGCGCTTGATTTTTGGATTAATGGGGAGAATGGTGACTCAGGAAATTTCCAAAATTGATATGGCTTAAAGAATACTTTGCTCAGTAGGTCAGAGCAATTAAAAAAAAAAGTTTGAATTCAGTGTAAACAACTAAGGCAAAAGGCGATGACTTCTCCCAGTGGGCGTTTTGGAATCTGAGTGCACATACTTGGTCCCTAAGTCTGTGTAACTGTTGGCTGCCTGTGACTTGAGATCCCAGTCCATTAAGGCACAGGTCCCCGGAGGAGGAAATGGCAACCCACTCCAGTGTTCTTGCCTGAGAATCCCATGGGCAGAGGAGCTACAGGTGGTGGGCCACAGTCCATGGGGCGCACAGAGTCGGACACGACTGAAGCGACTGAGCATGCATGCAAAGCACAGAGCTAATGAGGCCCGAGTCAGGGGTCCAGTCTCATTCCTTGTTGGTTATTTTGCTCTGTTCTCTATCCCTGACCTCAGCTGGCTGTGGTGCACATTCATGGCCTTGGTCGCAAGGGTGGACCAGGTGGAGGGAACAATGTCGATCCATCCCCACAGCTACTAGCAAAGCAAGCACAAGCGCTGTGAATGTCGGGCAAGACGTGCCCTCCACTGTACAAAGGGATTTAAACACAGACAAGAGTGGGCGCATTCAGGGGGATGGTGCTGTTTCTCTTTAGACCATTAATATGCTGAGGACTGCTGCAAGCTGAGACACAGCAGGGCATGCAGTGGTCTGGTTATGATTCGCTTAAAATTCCGGGACACTAAGTAGGGCTTCCCTGAAGGCTCGGCAGGTAAAGAGTCCGCCTGCAATGCAGGAGACACAGGGTCAATCCTGGGTCAGGAAGGTCCCCTGGAGAAGGGAGTGGCAACCCACTCCAGTGTTCTTGCCTGAAAAAAATCCCATGGACAGAGGAGTCTGATGGGCTACAATCCATGGGGTTGCAAAGAGTTGGACACAACTGAGCAACTAAGCATGCATGCATGCAGAATAGACATATGCTAAAATTGGTATGTTTTCTCATGGTGATAAGTCATGGCTTAAAACTCACTTATTTCCTTATGATGGTAACACATTTCAAATTTAAACGTAATGTTAGAATTTTCCCTGTGTTTTTACCTGAGAGTCATTCATAAAAGATAATAGCAAAAAAAGATACTATAATAGCAAAATTTTAAGTGGAAAAATAATGAGGTATTTTGTTGTTGATAGAGATAGTAAAGCTTATATAATAATCCTGTATAACATTTAATGAAATGTGAAACCACACACAAGCAGCAGGAGCCTGTTCTGGCTATTGGAGATGATTAGTGAAGAAGAAAATCCCAAATGGTGGATCATCATCAAATTATATTGGACCATGGGACAGAGAAGGAGGCAGCTGTGGGTGGCAGAGAAGTCAAAGACAAGATTTCTTTCCTGTGAGATAGCTCAGGAGAGATGCTCCAGTTTGGGGCTGGAAATTTCTTAAAGAAAATTCTCTAACTAGATAATCCATCTGTGAAGACACAGCAGCCTATGGTTACAGTGAATGAATTTAGACTTGTGACTTTGTAAAAACCATCTAGCCAAGCATCACCTCTCTCCCCCCATCCCACTGCCCACCCCACCACACACACAGAGTCATTTTCTCAGAGCAGTGTAAGCTACATGAAGGCTACAGGATCTATCTGTGTATCTACCTACCTATCCATCCATCCATTTGTCTCTAGTTTAAAATACCAACTCCTCAGCTTCCCCGGTGGCTCAGTGGTAAAGAATCTGACTGCCAATGCAGGAGACAGGGATTCAACCGCCGATCTGGGAAGATCCCGCGTGCCGCGGAGGATCTAAGCCCGTGCACCACGACTGCTGAGCCTGTGCTCTAGAGCCCGGCAGCCACGACTGCTGAGCCCAGGTGTCACAGCTGCTCAAGTCCGAACGCCCGAAAGCCCACAATCCCCAGCAAGAGAAGCCACCATAGTGAGAAGCCTGTGCCTCACAACTGGAGAGAGGCCCCTACCTGCTGCAGCTCAAGGAAAGCCGGAGCAGTAACAAAGACCCAGCACTGCCATAAATAATAAATGCATTTATAAAAATAAAATACCAACTCCGAGAGATGCATCATGGAATAGGACTGGGATGAGAGAGTTCTCGGTTATCTCTTTCAGTGACAGCATAGAGTCGTCAGCTAAATGATGGTGAGCAAGTCTCCTCACCTGTTTAGACCTCATTTGCAAAATGAGAAATGTCCTCTGGCTAGGAAGCATCATAAAGTAAATGTTTTGCTTTTTCTTATACACTCTGCTCCTGGTGTGGTAGGTACAGCTATTACTACATTCCTATGATCTTATTTTAATTTTAAATCCTTGGGTAAGAAGTATTTCATAAAAAAAAAAAAACACAAATTTTAATCTTGTGTTCCTTCCAAAAAAAAATTAAAAATAAATTATATTAATTTACAAGAGATACAGTGTAATGCTTACATGCTTGGTCCTCTGAAATAGATTTTTTCATTTCAACACTTAAATTAGACAAATCACTTAGTCTCTCAGTGCCTTGGTTTCTATATAAGGATAATGGCGCTGGCCTCACAGCATGGGCAGGAGGATGAAATGATAGTTAGCACAGGGCCTGGCCACAGCCAATGCTCAGTTCAGTCAGTGCAGCCGCTCAGCTCTCTGCGACCCCATGGACCGCAGCCCGCCAGGCCTCTCTGTCCATCACCAACACCTGGACTTCACTCAAACTCATGTCCATAGAGTCGGTGATGCCATCCAACCATCTCATCCTCTGTTGTGCCCTTCTCCTGCTGCCTTCAATCTTTCCCAGCATCAGGGTCTTTTCCAATGAGTCAGTTACTTGCATCAGGTGGCCAAATGCTCAGCAAATGTTATTATTATTATTTTTTTAATTTTCAGTCTCAACTGCTGGCTGCCAGGGAAGCCCATCAAATGCTCTCTTTAAGCTGTTTCCATTTCTCCATTTGTCCTCTTCACCTTCAGCATGTTTGTGGGCACACACATATGACATGCATGACAGTACATATTGTACATGTATATTTTACAGTCATATATATTATAATCTCAGGCACAGGGTTTACAGTTGGAATTTCTAGATTAAATCCAAACCTGTCTTACCCCTGAATATGTACAATGATTACATTTGTATTTTTTCTGTTACACTCAA
Organism: Bos taurus; assembly: GCF_002263795.3. NCBI lineage: Eukaryota > Metazoa > Chordata > Mammalia > Artiodactyla > Bovidae > Bos > Bos taurus. The sequence goes on from NC_037337.1 coordinate 102,002,441, forward strand.
ATGGGTAATCAGGTTAGTGACAGAAGTGATATTAAAATTTGAGATTCCTGACATAGGGTTGCATTCTTTCTATTTTTCTTCAATTTAACATTACTTTATTCCCCAGTGGCTCAGATGGTAAACTATTTGCCTGTAATGCAAGAGACCCAGGTCCAGTCCCTGGGCCGGGAAGATTCCCTGGAGAAGGGAATGGCAATCCACTCCATTATTCTTGCCTGGAGAATTCTGTGGACAGAGGAGCCTGGCAGGCTACAGTCTGTGGGGTCATAAAGAAGGAACACGACTGAGCAAGTAACACTTTCACTTTTAAAAATAATCATAGCCATTTTCTCTCAATATCATGAAATATTCCATTGTCTTTTGACTCTCAGTAAATTATGACTTCACATTGCAGTGCTGTGCTCAGTCGTGCCAACTCTTCGAGACCCCATAGACTGTAGCCAAGGTGGCTTAATGGTAAAGAATCTACCTGCCAATGACTTCAAAAGAATGTGGCTTCAGTTCATTTCAGTTCAGTCGCTCAGTTGTGTCCGATTCTTTTCGACACCGTGGACTGCAGCACGCCAGGCCTCCCTGTCCATCACCAACTCCCAGAGTTCACCCAAACTCATGTCCATTGAGTCAGTGATGCCATCCAACCATCTCATTCTGCTGTCTCCTTCACCTCCCACCCTCAATCTTTCCCAGCATCAGGGTCTTTTCGGACGAGTCAGCTCTTCGAATCAGGTAGCCAAAGTATTGGAGTTTCAGCTTCAACATCAGTCCTTCCAATGAATATTCAGGACTGATTTCCTTTAGGATGGACTGGTTGGATCTCCTTGCAATCCAAGGGATTTCTTGATTCCTGATCTTTTAATAAATTAGAAAGTTTATTGACTTAAATCTTTAATGAAATCCCAGTGATCATACAGGTGGTCAGAAGAATCTGCTTCAGGAAATACATAAATCTTCACATGGCACATTTTCAATTTTCAGATGTTAATTTCATTAATACATAATCTAATCTTAGAGCCCCTGAACAAGGGCTCACACTCTATTTTATGCTCCATCCCTGATTCATGGCAAGATCTTGGGTAAGTCATTTGACCTTCTTATATTTCAATGTGTCAAACTGCCATAAAACTGAGTAAAGCATGACCTCATTACAAATCCAATAGACTTGAAAGCTGTACTTTGATAAAGAATTATCAAAAGAGAACTCTAGCTGGTAAAATGTAAAGAATCACAATAATGAATTTTACTATAATAAGTAAGATGACTTTGAAATACGGTCTTTAGCAAATAAAGTCATGAAAAAGTTCAAAGTGTTTTATTTGGGTGAAATAGGTTAAATGATGGAAGGAGAAACATTATTTTAGAAAATGCCTGGTTTTCAAAACCATGGATTCTAGCAACTTAATTATAAGGAACAGAAGACTATCAGAACCTAATAAACCTTTAAGAATTAAATACATTTCATCTCGAGGCCATTTTTCCTCCTTCTTATACAATGTATACCAACTTTTAAAAATGTATTTAACTACTGTATGAAAAGCTTGGCAAAAGAATACCAATTCCCTTCGCATATTTGGCCATTTAGACTGTAACTCACTGTATTACCGAATATTCTTTTAACTGACTTTATATTAGTCCCTTTCCCCCTATTTCCAACTCCCCTATTAACATACAGTTTATTCCCATTCAAGTCTTCGCCCAGGAAGACAGGATGATGGTGACAATCACGTTCAGTAGATGGTGTCTTTCTCATCTGCCGAGGGAGGCAGCGCCATTCCCTGGCTCCCTGTGGCAGACTCCCTTTAGATTGCACAGCTGGTTCCCCCTTTCCTACTGCATTCCAGAAGGCATATCAGTAAAAACAGTTCCATAGGTATTTGTCTGAGGCTATCACACAAGTCCTGGGCAACTACATTTTCCATTGTTTTAAAATTCTTTTCTGCAGACTGTGTCAAAGCCAGAAACAAGCATAACCTAGCAAAGCCCTTCTAGCGAGGTTGTCAATCACACACTTTGCCACATTCTCTGAAAGAGTATGCAAATAATAACTTGCAACTGTTGCCCAGGCCCTGTAAACAAAAGATCAGATTCTGTGCTCTGCCTTGGCAAGAAAAGAAACTGCAGCATTTTGTCAAGATTTTTACAAAGTTCTGGGCTTTACATTTATAACTGATATGGTCCTTTTTCTGCTATACAGAAAACTGAAAATATGAGTAAATTTTAGATTAAAATACTACTTGAAATATAATTAAGATTGTGCATTTAAAAACTGGTCGAGCTCCAAAGTAGAGTCAATTAAACTGTGTGTTCCAACCCTAATCTAGGGGATTCTATGTATCTGTTGTTTTCCTTCTTTGTTTCTGTGGATCTACGAATAAAGATCTGATCCGTTAGGACCAGGTAACTAACATAAAAAAAAAAAAAAAAAAATCAAAGCATGGGGTTTGAAAGTCTACAGAAGATGCACAGGTACATTGATTTCAGTAAGACTAGGGTCAGGATGAGTAGTGTTTTCCATAGGGAAAAAAAAATACAGTAGGAGAGGGAGATTATTCAAGCATACAAAAAAAAATTAAGTGGAAACGTGAAAACATTAAGGTAAGACTGGCTAAGCATATGAGCGTGACACGGATTTAGCAGTCGAGCATATATATTCATTTGTCTCCGACATTACTCAAAGAGCAAACGTCTAAGCAGTTTCTTGCGCGAAGACACTTGCTCCCTCCAGACCCCTGTCCTCGGTCGCCGAAGGTGCGGCTGCCCTCACCCCAGAACTGCCCTTGGCTCCCCAGGGGCGGGGGCCAGCGGGAGACCGCGAGGCCAGGGCCAGTCCGCTGCCCCGGGGCGCGAGATGCGAGGGGCGGGTGGTGGGGGTAGGAAGGGGCAGGGGTCCCGCCGGTGGGGTGGGGGCCTGGGGCGAGGGGCGGGGCCCTTCTGAAGCCAGAGCCGCCCCCCGTCGGCTACGCAGCCCCTCTGTCTTCGCCCTGGTCCGGGCTGGCACCTGCGTGCACTTCTGGGCACACGTCTCCGCTGGGGGGGGTCCCAGCCCCGCCGGCGGCCGCGCGCGCAAAGGGTCGGCAGGAGGCCGGGCGCCCCGGGGGCGGGGCCCGGGGCGGGGCCAGGCAGCGAGGCCCGGCCCTCGCGGCGCGGCGCAGGGCGAGGCGGCGGCGCGGCGGCGGAGGGATACGCGGCGCCATATATATAGCGCGGGACGCAGGCTCGCGGCGCGGCGGCGGTGCTGGGAGCCTGGCGGGTGCAGAGCCGTTAGCGCAGTTGGCGGCAGCGGCGGTCGGCGGCGGCACAGCGCTCAGCGCACACGGGGCCCCGGCAGCAGCTGTAGCGGAGGCGCCCTGCGGTCCCGGCCCCTGCGCGGCCACCCTCGCTCTCTCGGCCTCCCTGCCTCGCTCGCACCATGGTAGGTGGGGCGCGGCGAGTGCCGGCGCTGCGGCCGCCTGCCCGCGCTCTCCCTCTCCGGACCCTGTCTCTCTTCCCGTCTTTCCCTCGCTGGGTGGCTTTTCCTGGCTTCCGGGTGTTGCGCAGCCGCTGCGGGTCAGGACGCGCTCTGGGTTTGCATCCCAGTTTCCTCGGCTGGGCAGCCCCGTTTACGTTTCGGCCCGTCGTGGGGCCGGGGTTGGCCGCGCCCGGCCCCAGGCGGGGGTTCTGGCCACGCCGGGGCCCCCGCACCCGCTCGCTCAGCCGTCCGCCCCCGGGCTGCCCTAGGGGTGGGGGTCCGGGCGGGGCCGCGGCCAGACCCCGGCTCGCGGGCAGCGGAGAATGAATGGGCCGGAGCGAGCCGGTGGCGCACGTCGCCGCGGTCGGAGCGCGGGGCCGCCGCCGTCCCCTCGGGGCGCTCCTCCCGCCTCCCTCCTGGGGGGCGCGGCGCGGGCGTGGGTCGGGAAGGAAGGAGCCGGGGAGGGTGGGGTGGGGGCAGGAAGGCGCGGGGCGGGGGGCAGCGGGGGCGGAAGCGGCGGGCCGGCCGACCGCCCTACCCGGGCGGGGCCCTGCGGCGGCCCGGGGCCCGCGTCGCGGCGTCCAGCGCCCCTTCAGACCCGCCCCGCGCGGCGGTGGAGGCGAGTGGGGCCGCGGGGCACCGGGTGGGCCCCCCCGCGGGAGGCGCTCGGCCGCGCTAACTGGGGCGGGGGGCGGGGAGGAGCGCTGGCGCGCGCCGCGGTCTCCAGTGGAGACGCGAAGTTTGTGCTCCGGGGGAGGTGGCGGCGCGCAGGGCAGAAGCGGGTGGGAGGCGCGGGGCGCGCTCGGGCCCCTCCCGCGGCGGGTGTGGGGGGTTCTCCCTGGCCTGGAGGGAGAGGCGCCCTGCGCCCTGCTCCCAGGGCGACCTCGCCTGGCACTTTCTCCGGCCCGCGCTCCCTCCCGTCCGAGGCGAGGTGCCCTCCCCGTTTCCGCCTCTTCTGCGGCTCCTCGGCGGCCAGATGCGCCCGTGCGCCTCTCCGGGTGTGCCATCCCCCGGTCGGCAGGGCTGACATCACCCCCCGCCTTTCTGGCTCGGCGGGGCGGGGAGGCGGCTCTCGGCGGGGCCCGCGCACCTCTGCCCCGAGGCCGATGCGGTGTGGCGGTGAGCGTGTCCCTCTGTGTCGAGGCGGGCCGACAGCCTCGATCTCCACTCTCAGAGGACACTTCCCCGGCGAGGTGACAGCTTCTTTTGCGAGGTGTGGTCGGCAGCGCTTCCTGTTGTAGGAGGCAGAGACGTAGCCCTGGCATTACATAAATCCTCGTGTCTCCTTCCTTCGCTATAAAGAAAACCGGCGTGCCGTGTCTAGGGTAGGGAGGAGAGGAGACACAGTTCTAATTTGAAAAAAATGTTTCCTCCCTAAGTCAGTATGTTGGAACATCACTCTTACTGTGAAAGTTTTCATTTGCGAGTTCGAATAAATTGCCATCAGCTTTCTACTAGGACTTGTTTTGGAACTGGCTTCGTTAGACATCCTTCATTAAAATAAAAATACATATTATCTGTCCTTGAGATGCCGAATTCCCATGTCTGGAGGCACAAGATCAGCGTTGCAGAGACCAAATAATGCAAGTGAGAATTACTTTCGTGGCCATTACCACCTCTAGTAAAGTGTGTTTATTAGGAGCAGCTCTTAGATCTCCCTTAAAAAGGTTAGAGTAAATATCCTCTAGCAAAGTTAATAGTTCCTCTCAAAAAAGGGAGGGCACAGTCTCATAATTACTATGTAGTTTCTGTGTGCTTCATTTTTGCAGGTTTGTAACAGCTCGATTGTAGGACCGTTCTATTATTTCCACCCCCACCCCCCAGCTTTTGAATCAGGATAATTTGACCAAGGACATTAGTTGTTCTAAATGATAGGCTTTTAACAAATAACTGCCTAATTTTAGTGATTGGAAAGCATGGAAATGAAGTTGGTAGGATAACCCATTGCTGTATATTTTTTTTCCACTTAATTGTATCTCGTAAAATAGATATAAAAGCCTGTTAATCCAAGCCAGTGCCATTATGTAACGCCAGTTTGGAGATTTGGAGTGCCCGCAGCGGTGCGCAAGGTGCACCGAAGGCCTGACCTGGCCCCGGTCCTGGCTGCAGGGCCAGCCGTGGCAGGTTGGGTCCCTCCGTGGATGGCCGCGGAGAGCGCGGCGTCCTGCAGTAGGTGGCGCACTTCTTCCCACAGCTGGGCCCTGCGGCTGCAGTGGGCCTGTTGCCACTAGAGGTGCCATTTCTCAGATGATGAACTGACTCTCCTGGTTCGACCCACCGCAGAGCAGAGAGCCCTTAGGCCCAGAGAAGAAAAGCTGAAGTGAGACCTTGTCTAACTTGTCATCCTTTGTTAATAGCATAAAGGGTTCCCTGCATTCTAATTGTTTCTCTTAAATGACATGGTTGAAATTTTCACAGCTGAGAAATATCATTATTAAAAGACTTAATTGGAAAAGCTATGCTGACTCCAGACTCCGGTGGGTTGAATTGTAACCTTTTCTTTTTCTATGCAGGCTGATCAGCTGACCGAAGAGCAGATTGCTGGTAAGTGGTGACTACAGGGAGTCTCGGTAGACCAGACTACTAGATGGTCTCAGTTCTGGTGACTCTTCCCTCTCCCCTTAGTCTGAGCGGTTTTCTAAGGATTTTATTGAAATGCAAACAACAAGCAGAAATATTTAGGTTAAATGTTACTCCTTGTTAGTCTTTTGGAGATAATGCAAAAGTAAGTGGAACTAAGGATGCCCACTTGTTACACTGTGGAGTGCGCACTTCACGGTATGCTGGGCTTTGTATGGAATGAGAGTGCATGGAGCCTGCTGTTCAAAAATGCAGTCTAGAACTCTTAGGCCACTTTGTGATGCGCCGTGAAAGCGTGTGCCTGCTGTTCTAAATGGGGTGGGCGAGGAGGACAGTGAGGACCCCCGTAATCATCGCCAGGGGAATGGAGTCAGTGTAGAGTTTAGCTTTTAATATTCCCTGGAGGACTGTTTTGGGTATTTTTGACCTCGGTATGTGGCGTGCCAGATCTTAGTTCCCCAATCAGGGATTGAACTGTGCCCCTTGTATTGGGAGTGCAGAGCCTTAAACCACTGGACTGCCTGGGAAGTCCCTGGAGAGGTTTTTTGAGATGGTTTCTCTTCAGGAAACCAGGATTGCCTTTGAAATACTCTGAATGCCATGCAGAGAGAACACACTGTTTACCAGGGATTGTCCATTTCTGGTAACTACCTCTCCTGTTGCTGTGAAACAAGGAGTTCTCACAGCTGTAGAGATTTCACGGGAAGGGACCTTTCGGACCAGTCTTGCCTTGTCAGACTGGACCTGCACTAGACTGCGGAAGCTTAGCCTTCAAAGCGAGGGGCTTGCCGTTGGTGGGCCTGGTTGCCTGTGGTGACGTTTGCTCTGTGTTCTGTGTGAAGGCGCGGCCAGTGTGACTGTTGTGGTCTTTGTTTCAGCAGATAAGGAGCAGGCAGCTTCTGTTAACTTGCACAACTTGGCTTGCTTTGGCAAGTTCAGGGGACGGGCGTGCTGTGACTGGGTTGGGTGAAGACATTCATTCTAAAAGGTAAACTTGTGTTTTCAGAATTCAAGGAAGCTTTCTCCCTGTTTGACAAAGACGGTGATGGCACCATCACAACCAAGGAACTTGGAACCGTCATGAGGTCGTTGGGCCAGAACCCAACAGAAGCCGAATTGCAGGACATGATCAACGAGGTGGACGCTGATGGTAAGGGCTTTAGAGCTGTGAATGAGTGCCAGTGTTGTGTAATTCAAGTTGAGACATGTTACCAGATTGTCTTTCAAGTGTCGAGACCAAGGCAAATGTGCAAAGATCCCTTCTGTGGTTTCCTTAGGCCGTTGACAATTAAAATAGAACATTACGGGCCTGCCTCTAGCCCTGCTTGCTGTCCAGAACGTTTCCTGGATCAGATCACAGTATTGTTCTTTTCTACTTGCCATGACCTGTAGTTCAGTCTTTATCAACTGGCTCATGCCTCTGCACGGAGTACTATGGGGAAAGTAAAAATAAATAGCCATAGACCTTTAAAAAGGCTTGGTTGTCTCAGGAGACAAACCCCAAGTGAAGTGGGGGAAGAGCCTTCTTAGATGTTAACGTATAGAAGTGAGCACAGTGTGAGCTGTCAGTGTGTTTATTGAAGAGAATTTCAGGGATCACATGAGGCTTGGAGGTGGGGTGCGTGATGACTGAAGGGACTAGATTTACAGAAGCTGCCAGGAAGGCGCGGAGCCAGAAGGAACTTGCCGTTCGGTCACTTGCTCTCTGGACTCCAGAACAGTGGACAGGAGGCCTTTTTACTGCTTGCTTCTGTCAGCAAGTAGTTTTTAATCACTCCCCTCTGCCCACAAAGAAAAACCACGTGCTTTAGAAATAATATCAAATTAGTAAGTTTGATGTATATAATATATGTAATCAAATCTGTAAACGTAACATTGTGGAACATTTGTAAATTTTGAAAAGATGAAACAGGAATAAACAGTTTGGGTCTAGACTTTCTTGATCAGCTTGACAGTAGCCATTTAAAAGTATGTAAATAAAGTATGGTATAGTGTGAAAAAACAGAATTATACTGCTGGTCACGTATTTAGAAGCAGGGGTTTGGGGTCAGCTCTTTAACAGTGGTTTAAGTCCATTTGAGCTACTTCTAAGGACTGTTTTCATCGTTAATAGTTTGGAGAAAGAGGTTTATTCATAGTTCTGTCTCATTTGACTGCTAAGGTGATCGACCATCTGGGAACATAGCGTGGCTCTCTTATAGTCGAGCCCAGGAAGCTGTCTTGGGACTGGCAAAATGTATTAGGCCCTCTGATTGTATGGAACAAGGAGGGGAAGTTTTCTCAAGCTATAGAATCTAACATTTGCAATGAATGCATGTGTTGATGCTGAAGGACATCACTATAGGGCTATAAGAGATCATTTCAGACAACTGGTTTCTGTCTGCCATGAACATCAATAATGCTTTAAATTTTTGGAGGCCAAAACGCTTTGAAGGAATCTGTGGATTACTACTTTGTTGGTACTGGTGAAAAAGAGTAACTTCACATAAGGCTTTTTTTGGTTCTAATTTTTATTTCTGTTTAGTTCAAGTTACACTGTTTATCCGGTGGCTTGTCTCTGGTGTATTCATCTGACTGTTGGTTTTAACGGAGGAGTTTGGAATACTGGCCACAGAACAGATTCTGCTGACAGTTTCCTGATTGATAATGATTTGAGCTGAGAAAACACTTGGGAGCCACGCTCTTAGTAGGAAGCAAAGATACTGAGTTGGGAGAGACGGTCAGGTGACTTCCGTGCAGTGTCCGAGAGGCGCCTCCTGGAGAAGGCTTTCCAGCACTCGTGGTCCCGGCATGAGTCCCCTTTTCCCCACTCAGGTCTTCCCCACTCACTTTCTTCCTTGAAGACCTTGGCGGCTCAGTGACGGGCCTTTTCCAGCATCCCTGGTGTGGCAGAGTTAGACTGAGGACCTCCCTGGCTTGGGGGAAGGCAGTCTCCGGGGCCTCCCTTGGGAGGGAAGGATGCAGCCAGCACTGCTGTGGCCTTTTTCTTTTTTCCTGTTGAACTGTACAGACCTTTCAGTGGCCAAGAAACTGTGTGTACAGTTTCCTTTGCATCATTAAATGCTATCCTGGGCATTGATTACTAGTTTAATTACATGAATCATGTGAAATTGCCCTGTGAAGTTTTTGAATAATTTAGACCTAAGATAATACAGCCTGATAAAGCAGTTCACCAGTTTGTCTTACCAAATGCTTACTGTTCTATAAAATGATTCTAAAATTACTTCTTCAGTAGCGTTAACTGGAGCACTTATTTTACACACGCTTTTGTTTTTTAATTTGAGGTAATGGCACCATTGACTTCCCAGAATTTTTGACTATGATGGCTAGAAAAATGAAAGACACCGACAGTGAAGAGGAAATCCGCGAGGCGTTCCGAGTCTTCGATAAGGTGACCCCGTGTCTGCATTGCTGACTTTGTGGCCATCATTTCTAAAAGCTTTCACACACTTTTCTAGTTAGAACATTTTACCTACCTGCCTGAGCCTCTGTAATCTCACTTTCAAATATTCCTGACTTATTGCAGTAACCTTATCATATGAGAGTAAGCATAATAAGTAGTAGAGAAATTTTGAACCAGGTTTCTTGACTCTTGGAGTTTCTTTTGCTTTTTAAAAAGCCCCTGCGGTTTCTGCACTGGCTGCCTGCACGTGTTTAGTGGTGGGGGGAGCTAGAGAGCTGGCAGGTGCGCACGGGGCAGTGACTCTGTCGGAGCCCTGCCTGCCCACGGCACTGGGTCCCTGCCAGTAACCGCTGCGGCGTGTTCGCAGGATGGCAACGGGTACATCAGCGCCGCAGAGCTGCGCCACGTCATGACGAACCTGGGGGAGAAGCTGACGGACGAGGAGGTGGACGAGATGATCAGAGAGGCGGACATCGACGGGGACGGGCAGGTCAACTACGAAGGTGAGCCACCACGTTGGCTTTGTGATGGTCCTCCCTGTAGGACCTGTGAGCAAGTTAACTACTGCAGCTAGGGGCTTTTTCCCTTATTCAGACTAGAGATGTTACCTTCACTAAAGCTGCTTCTGAAGATAACTGAAAGTTATGATTATTTGTCTTTTCAGAATTCGTACAGATGATGACTGCAAAATGAAGACCTACTTTCAACTCCTTTTTCCCCCCTCTAGAAGAATCAAATTGAATCTTTTACTTACCTCTTGCAAAAAAAAAAAAAAAAAAAAGTTCATTTACTCATTCTGTTTCTATATAGCAAAACTGAATGTCAAAAGTACCTTCTGTCCACACACACAAAATCTGCATGTATTGGTTGGTGGTCCTGTCCCCTAAAGATCAAGCTACACATGAGTTTTCCGATATAAATACTTGTCCTACCTTAACGATAAGGAAGCACTTAGTGGGCTCCTGGCAGGCCCGTCTGCTCATGATTAATCACACTGTTCGGGCTGGCCAGTTTTTCATGCATGCAGCTTGACAATTGAGCACAGTCAGGCGTTTGTATTAAAAACGAAAAAGTGAAAAAACAAATTCAAAACCTACTCAGAGGGGTTCTAGTTCAAATTGTTAGTGTAAATTGTAGCCGGTTTACTGAGAAGAGGCGTTTAAAATTGGCTCGCCTCAGGATGCCGTGTGGGTAACTGTCCAGGCGGAGCGCCCCTGCTGCCGGGCGGGCCTCTCTACCGCCCCCTGGCGACCGTGACGTGCTGGCGGTGCGCCCGTCTGTGTCTGCGGCGTTGTCCGCGTTGTGCTGAGTGGAATGGGTGTCAGGCTATCACCATTCATACAAATTTTTAAAAAGAAACTTTTATCAAGGGAGCATCTTGGGACTCTCTGTTTTTAAAACCTTCCGAACCGTGACTTGGAGCCGGCAGAGTAGGCTGTGGCTGTGGACCTCAGCACAACCATCAACACTGCTGTTCAAGAATTCACAATTCACGTCCATTCCAAGTTGTAAATGCTAGTCTTTTTTTTTTTTTTCCAATAAAAAGACCATTAACTTAAAGTGGTGTTAAATGCTTTGTAAAGCTCAGACCTGAACGGGGACGAGCCAGTCGGAGGGGAGGCCCGTGTACCTTTAAAAATGCCCACAGCCCAGTATTGGGTATCCCCCAGCCACACAGACACGCATCCCAGCACCAACCGCTGAGCCCACGACCTTGCCCCAAACCAAGCAGATACTGACGGCTTCATCTTGTTCACGGACACGTAGGTCTACTTGTATCCCTGGGGGAGGGGGAGTGAATCGTGGTGACTTACTGATAATTCAGGCAGTGGCGCTCTTAAATGAAGGAAAAAACAAAAACCACTTTCTCTGAAGCATGTATTTAGGGGTTCTTGTCAATTGTGCTGCTGATTAGTGTTTGATGTCACTATTTGAGACCATCTGTGCAAGAGATGATTTAGTGCATCTGTACCTGAGCCCTCGCTGTGTGTGGTAGAAGCAGTGATCACTTTTCTAAGCCAGTCTCTTCAGGCCTAAAGGACACCACCAGTCACCTTGTGATTTAGTTTTTAATTTATGATTGTACTTTAGACTTCTGCTGTCTTTTTAACTTGACTTTGCTCCTCCCCACCCCCTGCCCCCAGTAGAACCAATTCTGACCTCCAACTTGAAAGTAAAACTCTAGCCCAGAGGGAATTTTGTATTTCTTTACAAAACTGTAACTGAAGCTAAAGAGATGCTGGTACTGATCTTGGCAGTGCGATTGGTCTGCCTAAAAGTCCCCTAAAAAGCGTGTTGGATTTAGTGCAGAGCTCTTTCTGAAGGCTGAATGTGCATTTTTCAGGGTGTTAACTGGTTGTGTCGTATTAGGAGATTGGGTTTTGAGTGTTCCTGTGTGGGAGGTCTTACTTTGCCTGGAAACAGCAGCAGGCTGCCAGTGAGGCGGTGAGACGCGCTCTGCAGCCCATCGGGTGCCTTCAGGGTTGGTTTATGGAGACCCTGTGCTTCTCGTCTGCTCCCCACCTCTCTGGCATTTTGCAGCTCCTTCGTTTTCCCTGCCAGAGGGGTGGGTCAGAGCCGTGGAGAGGAGCCTGCCCCTCCGCTTGGCTGCTGCTCTCTGGGCTGGGTGGTCGGTAGAAGACAGGCTGGCGTCGTGGGTGAGGCTTGGCTTCCGTAACTCCCTGAATCTGGAAGGAACATCAGTACCATAGAGGTTTTCTCCTGGTGAGATAGGAATGCGGTTTCTGGTTCGAGGAAGTGGATAACCTAGATGTTTCTTCCCAGGAGGTCAAGTAGCCAGACTGGTGACCCATTCTCAGGCCTGTGGCCGATGGTCTCTTGGTAGCTTTAAAAAGGGTTGAGGACGATTCGGCTTGTTTTTCAGGAACTCTGCCTTCTGTCAGCCCTCTCGCCACGTCTTTTTCTAGGAGCTGGGTGGACTCCATGTTGGTCCTGTGGCGTTTCCTAAAAGACCACCCTTGAAACCAGGTTAATAAGTGGCCAGGATCCTGTTTGGGAGCCGGAAACGTACCCCCAGCGGGTGCTGAGTTCCAGTTTGGCCTCGAGGGGAAGCCTAGTCCACTGGGGCCTTTCTGGCCTTGCGGGGGACGACCAGCCCCCTAGGGTTAGGTGTCTGCAGTCCACAGGGGTTTGTGAGGACATACGCTGGGCGAGGGGGCGCGACTCTGAAACTTAGCCAGAACCTTCCTGTAAACTCTGGCCCCACTTCTAACTGCTCTATAAATACATATACATATATTTATATATACATATAGAGTGACTAGTTTAACTGGCATCCGCTTGAGCCTGAGACTTGCCATAAAAAACTGCTGAGCCCTTGGCGCACACGCTCACAGTTTCGTTCTCCATCTGTTTGGGGTAGGTGTCGAGCAAACGTGTCTTGATGTTTCAGATGGGCTTCTGATGCACTGTTGCCAAGGAAGGATTTTTTTTCCTGATTTTTTGACAAACGAGTTTTTTGCACACTTTAGATCGGTGACTTTGGGCAACTTTCAAACACACTGAAAACTAGCTGCTGTACATACTTTTATACCCTCTTCATAAGCGCATGTCTGACTACTTGTGACCATGTTGTGACGCGGGGCTGTCCAGTCGGCCTGGCGCGGCTTGGGCCGGCGGAGAAGCAGTGTGACTAGCGGCCCCTCAGCAGTCCCGGGAACTTCCTCCTGAACAAAGAGTGTGAATTTGGTCAAGTCTGCTCCTGGTTCATTCAGCCATTTTCAACATTTGAAGTAATTACTGTATATCCTAAATACACCTATCCTTTTGGCAGTGACTAGATTTCCACGAATGTGTCTTACTATATCCTTCAGCTGGCGGTTACTCTTAGCTCTTATTGATCCCTTGAAGTTGTTCTACAGGAGACAAGTTCTGTGCTGTCTGTATCCCTCGGAGGAAGAAGGTAGTGGCGTGGGTGGAGTGTGTTCTTTCTCCAAATTGATTATAATGTTCATTAAACACGTCTGTAGCCAAGACGGTGGCAGTTCTGTTACGGAAGTCGCCCTTCACCGTGGCGACGTGCGAAAGAGATGTACTCGAACGTTGCTGTGAATCTTCTGAGATGAACTGTTTGGAGATTAACCACCTCTCTGATGGGGGACCAACTCTATGGAAATTGTAAATAAGTTTTATTTATAAACCTGGCACTGTACTCAATAAACATTTCTGCAGCCTTTCATCTCTAACTGCGAACTCGAGGTTTTTAGCCCCGCTGCCGTCCATTCCATTTGCTCGGTGAACAGGCTGTACCTGCCCGCAGGTGTGAGTCCACCTGCGCCCTGGTACGCTGGCGGGGGGCCAGAGCCACCACAGGGACGTCCCACTCGCCTAACCCTGGTTTTAAAGTTCAGGCCTGGGGACTTAGCCTGGTGGTGCAGTGGCTAAGGCTCTCCCTTCCCAGGGCAGGGAGCCGGGTTCAAACCCTGGTCAGAGAACTAGACCCCATTTGCTGCAAGGAAATGAAGCCCGGAGTGGCCAAATATTTAAAAAAAATTCAGTTCAGGTGTTAATAGCTGACATTTTAGCACAGTATCCTGGCATTTTAATGTGTCTGTGTTTGCTCTGTGTGAAAAGTTCACACCATGAAAAGATTCATTCCTCTTTAACCTCAAGGTTAAATTCAAGTCTCTTTAGAAATTGTGTGAAGAAGTACAATTTAGGTTTAAATATTAGCTGGGAATTCACAGTTCCATAAGCAGCTGCTTCTGCCCAAGTCCCCAGCAGGACAGCTGAGGAAGGGCGGGGTCCGGGTGGCGGGCCCGGGAGAGGGGCGGGGGGCGGTGGTGCAGTTCCCACTGAGAACCTTGGAGTGGAAACCTGGCCCTAACCGGTACTGCCCTAACCAGCGTGGCCCCCAGCCCCCGTCTCGAGACCGTGTCCTCAAGCGGGAGCAGCATCTGGCTGCCCCGTGTTTCAGAAGGGCCTTCCACAGGCTGCCTCGCCCCCTTAACAAAGCGCGAGGGAGCTGAGAAGGCGGGAATGGTCGCTGGTTAAGGCCCCGATTTGGTCAGAGGGCCTCCGCCTCTGCACCGCCAACCCCTGTGCAGGGGGACTGAGCCCTCTGCTGAGACCTCAGGCCTGGCCTGCAGCCCGTGGACAGGTTCTTTCCCTCTCTACACCTCAGTTCAGAAAGATGACTGGACTAGGCGCCTTGTTAGTCGCTCAGCCATGTCTGACTGCGACCCCAGCAGCCCACCAGGCCCCTCTGTCCATGGGATGCTCCAGGCAAGAAGACGAGTGGGTGGCCATTTCCTCCTCCAGGGGAACTTCCTGACAGGGATCAAACCTGTGTCTCCTGCACTGTAGGCGGATTCTTTGCCACTGAGCCACCAGGGAAGCCCAGGTATCTTCTACCTGTGGCTTTCTAGGATTCTGACCAACCCAGCTTGGCATCGCTTGGTATTGAAATAGAAATTGCAGCCTAAAGGGTGGGAGGCAAAGGAGTATAGGTGTGTTATATACTTGGAGATGATAAATGGGATTTTAAAAGTCTCAGCAGCTTAATGTTGGGGGTGGGGCAGAGGGTTCAGTTCAGTTCAGTCTATCAGTCGTGTCCGACTCTGCGACCCCATGGAGCAGAGGGTAAGTCTTGTTGTTAAGACTGTGGGATGTAATATTGGAACGTTGGTCAAGGAAACTGACCACGAAGCCGCTTCCATCCTCCTGGCAAGACAAAGGTAGGAAGCCGCCATCCACTGCCTGCGGGAGATTCAGTCCAAGGGACAACGTCATCTGGTTTTTCAGCAGTTTTGGTTCAGGAAGAACACACACACACACATTTCCAGTCTGAGCCGAACTTCCCCGGGCCCTGTGGGCTGCTGTGTCCAGTGACTCAGGATGCCTTAGAAGGAAATAAAACAAGTTTTTTATAGCCTGCTGCCGCTCCTCTCCCACCGCCCTCAGCCCTGTGCCGGGCGGGAGAAGCCGCTCGCCGGAACCCGTGGGAGGGCTGGCGGAGCCCAGGAGCTGGGTCCCCACCGACCATTGCTGAGCCTGGGTTAGAGAAAACGGTGCAGCCTCCTGCATAAGTCACTGATGTCTGCCTGTGTCAGCAGCCTCGGCAGTGAGGGTGTATTTACAATTCCCATAGCATTTCAACTGTGACTTTTTTTTTTTTTGACTGTGCCTCGAGGCCTGTGGGATCTTAGTTCCCTAACAAAGGGTTGAACCCTCATCCCTGCGTTTGAAGTGCGGGGTCTTAACCCCTGGACTGCCAGGGGAGTCCCAGCAAAGGTCACATTTTTAAGTTTTGTTTTCACCTTTACAAAGATACAAGGGAAAATCCCAGAGTCTCCTCCTCCAGTAAGATAATTTCATAAACATTTTGTTATAACGTAATAACCTTTTTATCCTGGCTGCATACAAGCAATGTATAGTTTGTTTTTAAAGTTTTTCTTTCCCTTTCTGAGTCTTAATATACCCTTCAAGTTGGGATTTTCTTTATTTGTTATTATGTTTTGTAGTTAACTTTTTCCCCACACAGACTGATAGCAGAGTCAATATTTGAGATAATGGATTACTTTTAAAAAGCAGAAAACAAGTGAGAGAATAATTATAAAATGATAGTATTTTAGTTAAAGGACTAGTTCACATAGTGTCGTCATTGTAAACAAATAGAAAATAAGTGAAGACAAATTATGAAATACTATCTTAAAAGGACCCGCACATACATTGCACTTCCAGTGCAAGTATCCGTATCTGGTGATTCTCAAACTTTTCCATGACAAGAAGCATGTTAACCTCAAAAGGCAGGCCCATTTTTACAAAAGTATCTCTGATTCTAATAAAAATGCCATTTATTGTATAAGGTTTGTGATATTTCACCGGTAACTCAGCAGGTAAAGAATCCGCCTATAATGCAGGAGATGCTAGTTCGATCCCTGCTTTGGGAAGGTCCCCTGGAGGAGGGCATGGCAACCCACTCCAGTATTCTTGTCTGGAGAATCCCATGGACAGAGGAGCCCGGCGGGCTACACTCCATGGGTTCGCAAGAGTCAGACACAACTGAGCAACTGAACCACCACTTTTCTGATTCTAATAAAAATGCTGTTTATTGTATAAGATTCGTGATAACAACTGACCCCACTACCCTGTAAAAGATGGTTTACACTTTGTATTTCCTTCCAGAACTTTTTCCTTCTTATGGACACAGAGATATATTTGACAAAACTAAGATCTATATGTGTATTTTAAATTAAGGATAATATTCTTTCTTACATATAATTACATATTGCATATATATGTGTGTTATAGTCTTTTTCATTCCTTACACTTTTTTTTGAGATACAATTCATGTCACATAACATTCATACTTGCAAAGCGTACAGCTCAGTAGTTTTTAATATACTCACAGCGTTGAATAACCGTCAACGCTGATTTTAGAACGTTTTCATCCCCTGAAAGAATCCCTGAGCCTGTTAGCAGTCCCTCCCCACCCCCCTTCCCAGTCCTGGTAGCCACTAATCTACTTTCTGGGTTGATGGATTTGCCTATTCTGGATATTATATAAATAGAATAATATATTCATATTTTTAAAATCCTCTTTCACTTTTTATACTGAACATTTCTCCATATACTTAAATTCTTGGATATAATTTTTTAGGAGCTGGCTCTATCAAGATAGCATCATTTACTTCATCTCCCAATAAAGGCCATTTGGCACATTATGTTTTGAGCAGTTTTAAGTATGGGAACATGGTTGGAAGGTTGGAATGTGCATCCTTGTAGCCTCTGCCCATTGGCCTACGTAAGCCTGGTGGAGCTGGCCCCAGGCCGTGACCCTGCCCCCGAGGCAGGCCTTGGACGTTCACACTTCACACACCCTCCTGAAGCCTTCAGTCTGAATATTTGCTTTTTTTTTTTGGAAACCAGTCTGAGGGGAATCAACAGGATGTTGTAAAATTCACCCAGGTTCCACATTTTAAACAGATCAGATCAGATCAGATCAGTCGATCAGTTGTGTCCGACTCTTTGCGACCCCATGAATCGCAGAACGCCAGGCCTCCCTGTCCATCACCAACTCCTGAAGTTCAACCAGACTCACATCCATCGAGTCAGTGATGCCATCCAGCCATCTCATCCTCTGTCATCCCCTTCTCCTCCTGCCCCCAATCCCTCCCAGCATCAGGGTCTTTTCCAATGAGTCAACTCTTCGCATGAGGTGGCCAAAGTACTGGACTTTCAGCTTTAGCATCATTCCTTCCAAAGAAATCCCAGGGCTGATCTCCTTCAGAATGGACTGGTTGGATCTCCTTGCAGTCCAAGGGACTCTCAAGAGTCTTCTCCAACACCACAGTTCAAAAGCATCAATTCTTCAGCGCTCAGCCTTCTTCATAGTCCAACTCTCACATCCATACATGACCACAGGAAAAACCATAGCCTTTAAACAGATATCTTTAAACATACCTTTAAACAGATATCTGCATTCAAATCCTGTCTTCCCGTGTGGTGTGAATTTTGCCAAGTACCAAGTCTGCCTCAGTGTCTTCAAGGTGGTTGTAAAAGTGAGTGAGATGCTGCAAATCCACCAGCATCAAGGCGAGCACGCGTGTGCACGCTCAGTGGCTCAGTGGTGTCCTACTCTGCGACCCCGTGGACTGCAGCCTGCCTGGCTCCTCTGTCCATGGGATTCTCCAGGCAGGAACACTGGAGTGGATTGCCATTTCCTCCTCCAATGGACGGTGTTTAAAAACACGCTGTTCTCCTTCCACACAGGGTGAATTCTGATGCCACAGAAGAAAATGAGGGCAGTCTTTCTGCTTACTCTGGTTGATCCAGCTCATGTTGGTTCTTGGGAATTGTCACTTCCTTCCTTTGTCTAAAGCACACAGGCCTAACCCTCTGCTCCTCGCCCCTCCGGATGCCCTGATGGTAGTCGCCCACGTCTCGTCCCCGGATGCCTCTTCCCCAGAGTCAGGCAGCTCTGCTGGCCCTGCAGCCAGGCCAGGCCCAAGGGCATCCCCATGGGAAGAGCTGCGGCATCCTTGAGGACTCGTTGGCTTGGTCGTCTCTGGACAATGATGGAGAGCCCATTCTTTTTTTTTTTTTTTTCCAGATAATTGTTTTTAAATGTTAAATTTATTTTTTAATTGAAGGATAATTGCTTTATAGGATTGTGTTGGCTTCTGCCGAATACCAATGTGAATCAGCTGCAGGTACACATATGTCCCCTCCCTCTTGAACCCCGCTTCCCATCTCCCTCCCCTCCCACCCCTCCAGGCTGTTACAGAGCCCGGGTTTGAGTTCCCTGAGTTGTACAGCAGAGACCCCATTCTTGTTAAAGGCCCTTGACTACAACAGGAGAGGTCCCTGGTTAGGCGCTCTCTTTACCTACCGTTAGCCTCCTGTCCCCTCCACCCCATCTTGCTGCTCCCTCTCTTCTGGGGCCCCTGGGGCCCTCCCCAGCTCTGGCTAGTCCTTAAGAAATGCTGCCTGCTCCCAGCCAGGAGCCCTTCTCCCTAGTACCGCTGGGTCCCCGCCAAAACTTGTGGAGCCACCTGGTCACGCCTCCCCTCCTCTCTTCTCCGCCTCCATCTTCATCTTCAGCTGGCAGGTGTCACAGGCATCCCTGGGCTCCCACGGCCTGATTCCAACTCAGGGTCAGAGACGCTCCCCAAACCTCAGAAGAGGGTGATGATCCAGTGGTTGGCTCAAAGCTGGTGAGCTCATCCTTTCTGAAGGGTCCCGGAGGGGAGCTCAGGGTGTGGGTGCAGCCGTTCAAACAGGGCAAATTCTTTCTCAGCCTTGCAAACCTCATCCTGGGCTTCCCATTCAGGCTGCCACCTATGAGCAGGAAGGAATTCAGAACCGAGTTCTTTTGCTGTTTCCCAGTGGGAGAGCCTGCTCAGGAGAGGAAGAAGGGAGAGTGCTGTATTCTGGTTGTTTGTTCTCAGGTTCAGTGTCTGCAGTGTCTAGAGCACAGAATTAAAGAACTTCGAAATAGTGGAAGGTTCGGGAAGATCCGCTGGAGAAGGGATAGGCTACCCACCCCAGTATTCTTGGGCTTCCCTGGTGGCTCAGCTGGTACAGAATCTGCTTGCAATGTGGGAGACCTGGGTTTGATCCCTGGGTTGAGAAGATCCCCTGGAGAAGGGAAAGGCTACCCACTCCAGTATTCTGGCCTGGAGCATTCCAGGGACTGTACAGTCCATGGGGTCGCAAAGAGTCTGACACGACTGAGTGACTTTCACTTCACTTTTCAGCCTCCACCTTTTGGGAATCCTCTGCAAGCTGTTCCTAGAAACATTAGATACAACTGCCATGAATGTGCTGATGAGCAACATGTGTCAACTCGAGTACATGAGAGCGGACGCAGACAGCAAGGAAAACAAAGCCATCATCACAGAGGTTTTGACACAGTTCTTGCAGTTACCAAGAAATCAAGCAGACGATAATGTGTTTGAACCACATAAGGAACAAGTTTCGTTTTATGTATGTATGTATGTAGAACATTGATTGCATCCAGCCATTAGAGATTTCACATCACTTGGATGCCAATAAATACGAAAACATAGATAAAAGGGATAATTTCCTAGAGAACTGACTCAAGAAGTGGAAAATGTAAAACAGACTGACCACTAAAGGGATATAATCAGGAGTTTAAAACATATCTGCCTGTGCTGCTGCTGCTGCTAAGTCACTTCAATCGTGTCCGACTCTTTGCGAGCCCGTGGGCTGCAGCCCACCAGGCTCTGCCGTCCCTGGGATTCTCCAGGCAAGAACACTGGAGTGGGTTGCCATTTCCTTCTCCAATGCATGAAAGTGAAAAGTGAGAGGGAAGTCACTCAGTTGTGTCTGACTCTTCGTGACCCCATGGGCTGCAGCCCATCAGGCTCCCTGTGCTGGGTACCGTCAAACCGTGCCCCAGCCCTCCAACAAATGAAGAGCCCTTGGTCTCAGCCCCTGAACCTGAGGGAGCAGGGTGGCTATTTTTTAATTAGTATTTGTTTGGCTGTGTCAGGTTGTGGTTGGGGGCTGTGGCTTTAGTTCCCTGAGCAGGGGTGGAACCCGGGCCCTGGTGTCGGGGGCATGGAGTCTTAGCCACCGGAGCAGTGGCAGAGCCCCTGGGGCACTGTGGCCACTTCGAGCAATGGGATACACTGGGAGGGGTTGCTGGTTTCTGGGCCCATGCATGTTTCCAGTTCTGCCCATGGGACATTCTGGAAGCCCTGAGAGCTCCATGCTGGAGAGGCCACATGTAGATGATTCCGTGGATGATCCGCTGGGCCCAATCTTCTTATCTGCTGTCGTCACCAAGGTGCCCAATAGGTTGAGGCCTGCAGCCTCCAGGCCAGGCCATTTGCCAGCTGAATACTGAGTAACCTCTGTCGGGAAGACCCCCTGGAGGACGGCATGGCAGCCCACTCCAGTCTTCTTGCCTGGAGAATCCTGCAGACAGAGGAGCCTGGTGGGCTACAGTCCATAGGCTTGCAAAGAGTCGGACGTGACTGAAGCAACTTAGCAACCTCAGTTGACCTCAGATGGAGCAGAAGAATCACCCATCTGAACCCTGCCTGAACTCCTTACCCGCAAAATCAGGAGATAAAATGGTACTTAAGTCACCAATATTCGGGTTCATTTGCTTTGAAGTAACAGATAAGAAAGCCACCGCCAAAAATAGAATAGATCCTTCCAGGGAATAAAAAAAACAAAACAAAAAGATTACACCACAACCCTTTACCCATCCTTGAAATTCTTCCAGAAAAGAAAAAAAGAGAGATTATGTTAAAACGGATGGGGAACACGTGTATACCTGTGGCGGATTCATTTTGATATTTGGCAAAACTAATACAATTTTGTAAAGTTTAAAAAAAAAAAAGATTAGTAAACAAAAAAATAAAAATAAATCGGATTATCCACATCAGATGAGAATACAAGAAAGGAAGGAAAATGACAGGCTCGTCTATACACCTAGATGCAAAAATACACAAATGCAAATATTCAACTCAGTCGTACAGTGAATGAAATAAAGTGCGTCTGTGAACATATTGGTCGTGATCCAATAATCCAGTGATTATTTCACATGGAAGGAGACAGTCGTACCAGCGGAAGTAAAGGTTGAACAGCCAAGCTAGAGGAAGGGCAGATGCCCCAAGACTCAGGCTCTTCTGGAGCTGGGACCCCGCTGCTGCGTCCAGCCTCCGGCTCTCTCGCCTCGCACACTGCCTGTCCTTCCAGGCTTCCTCACAGACTGGCTTTCTCTACCTCAGGAAGTGTGGCTGTCACCTCTCCTGAGTCTACACCCTACACTTGCAGCCAGGTAGACACCATCTGTGTCGGCCCAGGCTCCCGCACTGTGGGGGAGGGAGTCTGCTGCAGTCTGCCTCCTCTTGGGCTCTTCAGCTGTGCCAGGTGGGAGACTCTGGGCAAAGGACTGTGTATGAGTTTCTGATTGCTGCTGTAACAAGTATAGACTCTGGGGCTTAAAACAGCACATTATCTTACAGTCCTGGAGGCCAGAAGTCTGAAGTCACTTTTTTAAAAAAGTGATATTTATTGGAGTACAGTTGCTTTACAGTGTTGTGTTAGCTTTTACTCTTTGGCAAAATGAATCATTTCTACAGACAAATATAGCTCCTCTTTCTTTAAATTTCCTCCCCATTTAGGTCACCACAGAGCGTTAGGTAGAGACCCCTGTGCTGTACAGAATATCCCATTAGTAGTCTGCTTTATGCATAGTATCAATACCTCCCCATTTAGGTCACCACAGAGTGTTAGGTAGAGACCCCTGTGCTGTACAGAGTATCCCATTGGTAGTCTGCTTTATGCACAGTATCAATAATGCATATTTGTCAATCCAAGTTTCCCGAGTCCTCCCACCCCACCCTCCCCCTCGGTATCCATACATATATTCTGTCTGTGTCTCCATTTCTGCTTTGCAGGTAATACCACCTATATAATTTTTCCAGATTTCACATATATGCATTAATGTATGATATTTGTTTGTCTCTTTCTGACTGACTTCACTTTATATGACTCCCTCTAGGTTCATCCACATGTCTACAAATGACCCAATTTTGTTCCTTTTAATGGCTGAGTAGTACTCCATTGTATGTATGCACCACGTCTGCTTTATCCATTTCTCTGTCGAGGGACCTCTAGGTTGCTCCCATGTCCTGGTTTGAAGTTACTTGCCTGAGGCTAAAGTCACGGTGTCCGCAGGACTGGTTTCTTCTGGAAGCCTCAGGAGGGAGTCCGCTTCCTTGCCTCTCCCGGCTTCTGGAGGTCGCCTGTGTTCCCTGGCTCCTGACCCCGTCCTCTGTAAGAAGGGCATCTTCACACCTCTCTCGACGACCCTGCTTCTGTTTTCACGTCTCTGACTGTAACTCTCCTACCTTCCTCTTGTAAAGAGCTTTGTGATTCGTTTTGGTCCATCTGGACAATCCAGGACGTTCTTTCCACCTCAAGGTCCTTGATCACATTTGCAAAGTCTCTCTTTCCATGTAGAGGAACATATTCACAAGTCCCAGGAACTGGATGTGGACCTCGCTGGGGGCTATTATCCTATCTGCCCTAGACTGTGGTTGGCGTGGCTGCTCTGAAGTCAGGGCAGTTTCCACAGAAGCCTCAGGTGTGAGGGGAGGGCTCGGAAGGACAGGAGCACTGCCCATGGAGGGTGAAAGCTTACCCTTCAGGGGCGTTGTTGTCCAGTCATCATCTGAACTAGAAATGTGAAGGCGCTCGTAATCCCTTCCTTGCCCTTCATGCAACATCAACTATATTATTTTAACCGACACTTAAATAGCACTTAGTCTGTGCCAAGCATTGGTTTAAGCCCTCGACACAGTCACTCATGTAATCTTTGCAACACATTTTTCAACTTCAGTGGAGACAGAAACCATTAATAAGAGAGAGGTCATGGGGGAAACTTGTTCCTTTTTATGGCTAAGTAATATTCCACTGTTTGGAGAGGCCCCCGTTTGTTGTTCGTTCATCTGCTGATGGGCAACTGGGTGGTTCCCATCTTGCCTCCCCCTTGATCTGACCAGTGATGCATGGATCTTAGTGGGTGACCAAAGAAAATGGTACCCTAGTGGGTGATGCTGATATCACAAGTGAGAAGAATGTACAGATGTGCCCAGGGGCCCTGTGCCCTGCCCGCTATTTTGGGGGCAGTGCTGAGAGCCCGGATGTTGGTCTCAGGACACCCAGCTCTGAGTCCTGACTCTGCCGCCTGGGCTCCCAGGACCCCCGGCCGAGTGGAGCCGGCTGTGCTGGTGCTGACGGGTGTGCCAGGAGGCTCCTGTGGGTGCGGGGACCCCTCGGCGGGCCGAGCAGCTCAGCAGGTGGGCAGCTGCTGTGCTGCCTTCCAGGCTTACGTGGAGAGTGAGTCTCTGGGCCTCGTGCGACCAGCCGCTTGCATCTGCCTCCTGCCTCCCTGCTTCCTAGTCTGCTGGTCGAGGCAGGTTGCTGCTGCTCTGAACCGCCTTCCCCACCTGGGCTCCTGGGTCGAGCTGGGCCTGGAGCTCGATTCTCCTGCTTCCAAACTTCAGCTTCCTTCCTCTGAAATGATGTGAGGGGACGCCTTCTGTCAAGTTGCTGTGGAAAGGTGAGGGGCAGGCTCTTTGTGAAACTGGCCCACATGAGCATCCAGACACAAACCTGCACACAGCTGTGCACACGGGCAGGGCGGCCGCCAAGACCCAGAGCCACGGAGGGGACTCGCGCTACCTCTGCCGACTAGGACACGCTCTTCCCTTTAGTGGGGCCGGGCCGGGGCAGCCCTCCCGTCGAAGGCTCGCCCGCGCCAGGGCTCCAGGGCTGGGCTGGGGCAGCCCTCCCTTTGGAGACTCGCCTGTGCCAGGGCTCCGGGGCTGGGCTGGGGCAGGAGAGGACGCTTGGGTGTTTGGGACCGTTCCCTCCCAGGCCTCCTGCGTTGCAGGCGGATTCCTTACTGTCTGAGCCACCAGGGAAGCCCAGGTGGCTCAGTAAAGAGCCCGCCTGCCAGTGCAGGAGACGTGGGTTCGATCCCTGGGTCTGGAAGATCCTCTAGAGAAGGAAATGGCAACCCGCTCCAGTATTCTTGCCTGGGAAATCCCCTGGACAGAGGAGCCTGGTGCGCTACAGTCCATGGGGTCGCAGAGAGTCGGACACGACTGAGCAACCAGACAAGGATGCTGTAGAACACTGAGAGATCGAAGGCCAATGGCGGTGTTTACCAGGCACGCATCAGACGAATGTCCACACCGCCCCCCCGGGAGCCCTTGCTCGCCCATCAGCACGTCCGAGGGCACACCCCGCGAGTGCACACCCGCCCGCCCCCAGACTTGCTGGCCTCCTGCGGTCAGTCTTCCTCGAACGAGGCCAGGCTGGGCTGGCTCAGGCGGCTCGCGGCTGGCCTGCTGACCTTCCCCTCAGCTCTGGCCTGAGATGCTGCAGGGAAGGAGCCACTCGCGCCCTGAACTCTGACCTGCCCTGGGCGGTCTGCAGGTCCTCTGGCCGGGGTCCAGCCGCCGGCCACGCTTCCTGACTGCCCTCCCCTCCTGCCAGACACGATCGCAGGGAGAAAATCCCACCCTGCATGGGGCTTCTCCTTGGAAAGAGGCCTCTAGGAAGGGCCAAGGCTGGCTTTCCCAGCTTTAGGAGCCGGGAAGGCACTCTGAGGTAACCGGGCCGAGCGCTCCACTCACCAGGTAAAGAAATAGGTCCCCAGTATTGGAGGTGGTGGTGGTGGTGTAGTTGCTCAGTCGTGTCCGACTCTTTGTGACCCCATAGACTGTAGCCCGCCAGGCTCCTCTGTCCATGGGATTCTCCAGGCAACAATACTGGAGTGGGTTGCCATTTCCTACTCCAGGGGATCTTGCTGACCCAGGAATCGAACCCATCTCTCCTGCATTGCAGGCAGATTTTTTACTGACTGAGCTATGAGGGAAGCCGTCCCCATAGGGTGGTGAGCCCTCCCCAGGCCCAGAGGGCACCTTCTGCCCCTGAAAGTCACGACCCCCCTGTTGGTGTCCCGGTTCCCTCCTGGGTTAGGACCCCAAGGATGAAAGGTCCCAGCTGGCCCAGGGTTTTGCTTCGAGCCGTGACCATGGGTCTTCTCCCAGCTCCCATCAGGACGTGCCCTCCCGAGTCCTGGTCTCCTGGAGCAGGGGCGGGGGGCCCACTGAACTGGCCGGCTGACCGACACTGCGAAGCGGCGATGAGTGCCGCTCTGGGGCGTGTGTGGCCTTCACCCAGTTCAGCTCACCCTTCCCTGCACCACCCCACGCCAGCCCACCCGGCTGAGAGCGTCCTGGAGGCCGGCGCCGGTCCACGCGTGGTCTCTTCTCGGCAGAGTCCAGCTCGGGGCAGGCTCGGCGCGGGCGCCTGGCCACTGATCACCCAAGGGGGTCCGTTTAGAACTGCGGGGCGGGGCGGGGCCCGGGGAGGGCGGGGCCCGGGGGGGCGGGGCCCGGGGAGGGCGGGGCCCGGGGACGGCGGCCTGGGGCGGGCTCTGGAATCCCGCGGTCCACGGCCCACGGCCCTCCTGATGGCGCCCGCTGAGCACCCGGTCTCACCTCTAACCGCAGGGCCGAGGGGTGCCTGTGAACGCTTGCTCAGGACGGGCGGGGTGGGGACTCCCTGGGCGGTCAGGAGGTGAAGTCTCCGGGCTCCCGGTGCAGAGGGCCCGGTTCAGTCCCTGGTCTGGGAACTGGATGCTGCACCTGAAACCCAGCCAGCACGTAAATTGTAGGAAAAAAGGATGGGCTGGGTGGGCAGCAAGGCCACAAGGACCCTTCGAGAGGGTCCTGACTGTGAACAGATGGGGTGCAGGGAGCGGTGTGAGGACTGGCTGGGAGCCCAGGACGCGGGGCAGGCAGGGGGTGCCTGACTCAGGGGGGCAGTGGGGAGCCGGGGGCCTGTCGGGCTGCTCGCTCTCCACGTACCCCCAGACTCATCTCCGCCTTTCTCTGCTGCTCAGTGCCCGTGAGTAGGGCTGGCCTGCCTCCACGGCCACAGTGGGCCCCTCACCTGCTGGCTTCTGGTTGGCGTGGGCCAAGGGAAGGCATTTAGGCAGGTTGAAGGGCAGGGGACGCAGTCATTGCTGGGCCATGAGTTGGCAGGGGCTGTGCCCCAGTAGCTGTGTGTGTGTGTGTGAAAGAGAGAGAGAGAGTGATTGTGTGTGCATGTGTGAGTGTGTGTGTGTGACTGTGTGCACATGTGTGTGTGACTGTGTGCACCTGTGAATATAACTGAGTGTGTATGCATGTGTGTGCGCGTGCACATGAGTGTGTGTGTGCATGTGTGTGAGCATGTGTGAATGTGTGTGTGACTGTGTGTGTGTGTCTGTCACTATGTGTGACTGTGTGTATGAGTGTGTGTATGTGTATGTGTGTGTGTGCACGTGAGTGTGTGTAACTGTGTGTGTGCACATGTGTGTGTGTGACTGTGACTGAGTGTGTATGAGTGACTAAGTGCACATGACTGTGAGTGCATGTGTGTGTGTGAGACTGTGTGCATGTGTGCACGAGTGTGTGCCAAGTGTGTGCACATGAGTGTATATGTGACTGTGTGGGAGTGAGTGTGCATGTGTGTGTGAGTGTGTGACAGTGTGTGCCCATGTGTGTGAATGTGTGCATGTGTGAGTGACTGTGTGCATGAGTGTGTGTGCATGAATGTGTGCACGCATGTGAGTGATTGTGTGTGTGACAGTGTGTGTGAGTGTGTGTGTGACTGCGTGTGTGCGTGAGACTGTGTGCACATGTGTGACTGTGTGCACGTGTGAGTGTGTGTGACTGAGCGTGTGTGCATGAGTGTGTGCACATGAGTGTGTGTGCACGTGTGTATGTGTGACTGTGTGTGTGACTATGTTTGTGACTGTGTATGTGTGCGTGTGCATATGTATGTGACTGTGTGAACATGTGTGTGTGTAACTGTGTCTGTGTGTGTGTGACTGTGACTATGTGTGTGACTGTGTGTGAGTGACCACACGTGTGAGTGTGTGCACGAGTGTGTGTGAGTGTGACTAAGTGTGTGCACATGGCTGAGTGCACACACGTGTGTGAGTGACCATGTGAGTGAGTTTGAGTGTGTGCGGGTGAGTGTGTGTGTGAGTGACTGTGTGCACGTGTGTGTGACTAAGTGTGTGTGTGAGTGTGTGAGGGTTCCAGCCCAGGTGGGCAGCCCTCCCCTGCAGCCCAGGGTCCCTCTGAGGGTGCTCCTGCCTGTGGTTGGTGGGAGTGGCGGCCAGGGCAGTGTCCAGCCTGTGATGCTCCCGTTCCCCACGCTGGTCCCCTTCTCCCTGTCCACACCCTGTAAACAGCCCTGGTCCCCTGTTGGCGGGTCCCCTGTTGGCGGGTCCCCCTGTTGGCGGGTTCCCTCTGCCTCCTGCCAGGACCTGGGTGTGGACCCTGTAGGTCAGGAATAGTCAACAAGCATGGCGCTGGACCCTGAGGGGAGGCTAAAGGGGGCCTGACAGTCACTGGGGCGCCAGGCTTACCCCAGAGCAGACCCCAGGGGACAGCAGGACTTCTGGGCGAAGCCACGGCCCGCTCTGCGGAGGCCAGGGCTGAGAGAGGAGGCCCTGAGCCCACAGATGGTCAGGGAGACACCGGCGGCTCCCAGGAGGATGAGCCCAGACGGCTCTTCCCAAGTGCAGGCAGTGGGGATGCTGAGCCTGTGGACAGGCTCTTCTCCCTTTCGCACACCAGCCTGCCCCCTCAGCCCGCAGGGGGCTGGCCTGGGCTGCCAGCAGGCGCACGGAGCCCCTGGGCCTTGATCGGCCAGTCTGGCGCCTTGGGGAGATGTGGGGAGGGCAGTCGGGTCCACGTGGGGCTCGTCCTGACTGACTTCCCTCCTAAGCAGTGATGGGGCCCCAGCGGGTGCTGCTCCCAATCACTGGGGCTGCAGCCTGCCCCCTGCCACCCCGAAGGGACTCGGGGGCTTCAATCCCAACCCGCTTGAGAAGCTACCCAGAGCTGTCTCGGCTTCTCTAAAAAACTGGAGAGAACAAAGAAGCTAACTTACCAGTTACCATGGAAACCACCCCACATTTAAAAGACTAAAACCACAGTTCAATATCAAAAACCCTCTTTTTCCCCCACTCTTAAAAGCACACACTCCCAAACCCCACTGGACCACATTAGTCTGATGAGATGGGCAGGGGTGGGGGGGGGATGAGAAAAAGGATTCAGAACCCCAGGGGCCCATGTGGAGATGGGGCTCCCAGAATTAGTTCTGGGGGTTTAAATTAAAGCACCAATAAACATTTGAAATGCAAAAGACCTAAATCCTCAGGTTCTACTGCAGAGGAAAACAAGATAAAAGCTTTTCGCTGGATTAAAAGGGAGAGAAGATATGCAGGTGGGACAGAGGGCCGATGAGCCAGCTGGGCGCTGGTGCCGGGGAAGGCCCGGGGCCACTGCTCGATCTAGAGCCCCATCCCTGGGGCTCGGCCCGCTCCAGCCTCAGCCTGTCTCATTCCCCTGCCGCCTGCAGGCCCAAGAGCTGAGGACCCAGTGCAACGCATCTCCAGCATTCCTGGAGCTGGTGTGGGTGCGTGGAGACTGAACCATTTTCTGTCATGTGGAGGCCTCTGCCGCAACGCCAGGCCCACTCCTGTGGGGACAGGCCTCCCAGAGACTCAGCCTAGTCCGAGGGACATGCCCTGGCGGGTCCCTCG
Organism: Bos taurus; assembly: GCF_002263795.3. Lineage (NCBI taxonomy): Eukaryota > Metazoa > Chordata > Mammalia > Artiodactyla > Bovidae > Bos > Bos taurus. Next base: position 102,031,490 of record NC_037337.1, read on the forward strand.
GTGTAGCTCTTCCCTGCAGGCAGGATGAGTCTGCAGGACAGGCTGTGCCCCCTCCTGGAACGCTTCCCTGGCTGGCCCATCCTGGAGGCTCAGGCATGTGGTCTGAGTGGGACTAACCTCACCCCGAGTTCGGGCTTCCCACGTGGCGCTAGTGGTAAAGAGCCTGTCTGCCAGTGTGGGAGATGTGAGAGACTGGGGATTGATCCCTGGGTCAGAAGATCCCCTGGAGGAGGGCATGGCAACCCAATCCAGTATTCTTGCCTGGAGAATCCCATGGACAGAGGAGCCTCGAAGAATACAGTCCATGGGGTCACAGAGAGTCAGACGTGAATGAAGTGACTTAGCACACGTGCAACTCGGTTCCAGGCGGGAGGCTGGCCTGGCCACAGGGACATGTGAACGGCAAGTGACATGTCCTGGATGCTGGCCCGGAGTTCTGAGGAGATGCCCTCCTTCCTCTCTGGACATGAACCTGGATGAGTGTGCTGGGAGCTACCTCGAGCCCACGAGGGGGCACACCCCGCTAGAAACAGGAGCCACCGCTCAGGAGCAGTGCTGAGACAGCACGGTCCTGGATAAAGCTTTGCCTGAAGCCCGTCTCCCAGCCCCCAAACGTTTCGGTTGTTTGAGCCGAGACATTCTCCACTGTGCTCGAGCTAGCTGGCTTGGTTTCCCATCATCTGCTCCTGAGAAAGCTTTCTGTTCGTACAGATCTCAGCCCCTGGGCCTGGCATTCAAGGCTCATTGCCATCTGCTCCTTTCCCCTTTTATCTGCAGCCCCCCTAACCACTCCATACAATTCCTCCACTCGGCACACTCACCCAGCTGGCCTTTTCCAAACACTGTGGGCAACCCACCCTCCAGGGTGTCGCTTACAGCACCATCCCTCTAGTACAGCCTATCCTGTCTATCTAAGAGCTAAGTACTCAGCACTTAGTAGTACTCAGTACTACTCAGTACTCAACACACTAAGTACTCAGTACACCCAGTAGTACTTAGATAAGTAGAGTATATTAGATTAGTACTAGTCAAGGCTATGGTTTTTCCAGTGGTCATGTATGGATGTGAGAGTTGGACTGTGAAGAAAGCTGAGCACCAAGAATTGATGCTTTTGAACTGTGGTGTTGGAGAAGACTCTTGAGAGTCCCTTGGACTGCAAGGAGATCCAACCAGTCCATTCTAAAGGAGATCAGTCCTGGGATTTCTTTGGAAGGAATGATGCTAAAGCTGAAACTCCAGTACTTTGGCCATCTCATGCAAAGAGTTGACTCATTGGAAAAGACTGTGATGCTGGGAGGGATTGGGGGCAGGAGGAGAAGGGGACGACAGAGGACGAGATGGCTGGATGGCATCACTGACTCGATGGACATGAGTTTGAGTGAACTCTGGGAGATGGTGATGGATAGGGAGGCCATGGGGTCGCAAAGAGTCGGACACGACTGAGCGACTGAACTGAACTGAACTGAAGTGCTGAGTACTCTTTATCTCCCAAGGTCTTTCTCCTCCTTTCGGGAGGACATCCTTGGAAGCCTCCTCTGTGTGTCCCTGATTGACCAGGCCTCTCATCTGGCCCGGATGAAATACACCTGGCTTCCCAGGTGATCCGTGAGCTCCAAGCATCATCCCCTTGGCTTGGTTCAGTAGCTTCCTGGAACCTCTTCCTGTTCCAGCAAGGGAACTGTGTCCACGCACAGACACCCGTCCCCAGGCCCTGCCCTGTTCAGGCAGTCAAGAAGATGCATGATGTGACACTCATTTCCACGTTTGGTCCCACAGTAGCCCTGTGAGGTAGGAGCTTTTGACCCACTTTAAGAACAGAACCGTGAGATCCAGAGCAGTTCAGTGACTCGTCCAAGGTCACAGGCTCCTGCATTCGCAGACTTGGCGCCACAGACCCAGGACTTCTGATTCCCTCGTTCATTCCTCAGATGAAAGACAGACCTGAATTTTACTGAAGGGCCCTGTGGGGTATGAGTACCCCCCGCAGAGCCCAGGGGGCCCTTGTTCTCCTATCATGGACCCAGCAGACCAGGTACCAGGTGGAGGTGGATTTTCAGCAGCCAGAGTCTGGCCAGCTTCATCCTGACCACGCCAAATCCCAGAGGCCTTGCTGAGGGGTCGTGTCCCTCCAGATGAACAAAATAAATTCATGGAAATGTTTTCACAAGGGCGTTTTTCCTCTGCTGGTCTCCGCTTCCGTGAAAAACACAGACTTGAAGGTAAACAGTCTTGGCCGCTGCGAGGGAGCGAACGCAGGCTTCCCTGCCCATCCCCAGCTCCGGCACTTCTGCTTCCTCTGCACCTCTTTCCGGCACCACCCAGTGTCCCAGGAAGGCCCGAGGACCCAGTTCCAAGGGTGGAGGGTGTCCCCCAGCGACAGGCCACGGGAACACCTGGAGCTCAAAAGACAGCGCCTTGTTTAAGAGCGTCATCAGTCGGCACATGGGTCCCCACCCTCTAAACTCTCCCCTCTCCCATCAGACCTGGCCCAGTGGCCTGGAGGAGAAAAAGGGGGGCCCTCCTGAAATGAGGGGTGCTGTTAGGTTAAAACGGAGGCTCCATCCTGAAGGGAAAAATAATCCGTGGACTTGAGCCGTATTTCCTTCTTACTTCCAGACCCTGGAATTTGCTCGTAAACCGCATTGTCATCTTGATTTTCAGCTTCTTGAAATTAAACACTGCTAGGAAGGGTTTGTGCGAACATCCCTAACTGCAGAGGGCAAATCGCGAGGAATTAGTCTGTTTGTTTACGCTTTACATGTTCTACTTGCAAACTGCTCCAGCATCCATTTCACTTTCGTCTTGGGTTTTTTCTTCTCCCCAAGATTCTGGTGGGGGGGCATCCTTCCAGTGACTCCTGGAGGGACCGGAGGAAGACAGCGGTAGAGAGACCTGCCCTCGGGCACCTGTAAGTTCAAAGTGCACGGGAAGGTCAGCCCACGGCAGGCTGGTCGCGATTCTTCACTCGTCTCTGCCGCGTCACACATCCACACCCTGCCACAGCCTCCTAACATCCTCATTCTGCTAAACCCGCGGCTGAGCACGGGACTGGCTTCGCCCGCCGGCAAGCGGCTGGAGGTGGCCGCGCCAGTTCGCGCCCTGCGCAGTCGGAGGCTGCGCATATTTCCACCCGTCCTGGTGCGTGTCTGCCATCGTCACAAGAGGAGTGTCTCCTGACCGCTGCCGCCCTTTAATCCTGGGACCCAGAATGGACGTGTTAGGGGGTCAGAGTTGCCCCTGTTGACCTGAAGACCCTCAGAGAATAAATGATGGCGGCTGTAATGCTCCGAGTTTTGAGACGCTTTGTTAGACACAGCACGTCGTGGCCACTGCTGAGTGATGTATTTAGCAGAAATTCTGTAGATGGCAGGTGATTAATAAATGATACCCTTCCTGGTGTGTTTATTTCCTGCAAGTTTACTAAACATCTATGCTTTTGCCGGGCACTGTGATTTGTTAGGTGATGGGGGTACAGAAAACAAGCATTACTAAAATAATAATGATTAATGTTAGAAGATTATTTCCTTGTTTATTGTTGGCTGTGATGGTCTTTGTTGCTGTGTGGGGGCCGCTCTCTGGCTGTGACGAATGGGCTTCTCACGGTGCTGGCTTCTCTTGGGGAGCTCAGGCCCGGCAGTACGGCTTCAGCAGTCGTGGAGTTCCAGATCAGTGGTTGTGGCTCACGCACTCAAGTTCAGGCTCAGTAGTTCTGGCCCATGGGCTTAGCTGCCCCCCGTATGTGGAATCTTCCCTGGCCAAGGATCAAACCCACGTCCCTTGCATTGGTTCAGTTCAGTTCAGTCGCTCAGTTGTGTCCGACTCTTTGCGACCCCATGAATCACAGCACGCCAGGCCTCCCTGTCCATCACCAACTCCCGGAGTTCACCCAAACTCACGTCCATCGAGTCAGTGATGCCATCCAGCCATCTCATCCTCTGTCGTCCCCTTCTCCTCCTGTCCCCAGTCCCTCCCAGCATCAGAGTCTTTTCCAATGAGTCAACTCTTCGCATGAGGTGGCCAAAGTACTGGAGTTTCAGCTTTAGCATCACTCCTTCCAAAGAAATCCCAGGACTGATCTCCTTTAGGATGGACTGGTTGGATCTCCTTGCAGTCCAAGGGACCCTCAAGAGTCTTCTCCAACACCACAGTTCAAAAGCATCAATTCTTTGGTGCTCAGCTTTCTTTACAGTCCACCTCTCAGATATACGTGACAACTGGGAAAACCATAGCTTGCATCATGAGGAAGCCCTGCGTTTGGAGCTATAAAGGCTCAGAAGGAAGCTTCTGGGAGTCTGGATCCAGCTCTGCCACAGGCGTGTGGTATGGCCTTCGGTCCACCCTTTGCCCCCTTCGGGCCTCAGTGTGCTCCTCTGTAAAGTGGGCTGGAGCGTGTGGTTGAGTGATCTCCATGGGGGTTTCCATGTCAGCGACGTGGGGAGCTCTGGATCCCTGCTTTGGAAGGAAAGTGTCTTCCTTGTCATCTGCAAGGGTGGAGGGGAGCATAGAGGAGGAGTGAAGACGTTCTTTCAGAAATTGTGTTAAAAGCCGTCCAGGCAGTTTCACATTTGTTAGACGAGAGACTTTGTTGCCTGTGGCTCTTTCTACTGGAAACTGGCCATAGAGTGGGATTTGAGCAACAGCACGTGGGGGGTGTGTGTGTGTGTGTGTGTGTGTGCGTGTGGTGGGCTTTAGCTTTTCAAATGGAAGGATCATGAGCCCGACATTAGCTCCCATTTACTAAGCGACTATGATGAGCCACACACGTGCTTCTCTCCGTCAGCCCTCCACTCGACAAGGAGGAAACTGCCGGGGCCCCCCGTGCCGCCTTCTCCTGTTCAGGAGTCTCTCCTCGTAGGAGAGATGCCCTTCGTGGCTCTGTCAACTCAGGCGAGCTCTGAACGTATCTGAACCTCAGTTTCCTAATCTCCAAAACGGGCACGTGAAGGCCTTCCTCACAAGCTTCTGGTGAGGCCCACACTGAGTAACATAAATGCTACTGGGCCACGGAAGGCGCTCGACACAAGTGATCGTTTTACTCAACGTGCAAATAACCATGTGTTAAAATACAACCCTTCTCTTCAGAGGCACTAATCCCATCTCTTCCCAGAAACTTTTATTTGGTTTCACAGTTAGTCTACTTTGCTCAGTTCAATCCAAACCACAGAATCATAGAACATCAAAGCTCAAAAATCACCCAATCTCTGACAGTCCAGTCAGTTTTAGACTTACCTTTTCACGCGTCTAACCAAAGAGCCCCTTTCCCTAACTAAACTTTACGGAGAAGCCCAGTGAATGAAACACAGAAGGGCTGAATTGTTCTGCGGGAGGCGGGGGCTGGGTGATGCCAGGGACGACGCCCTGCCCAGCGGGCACCCTTCTTCCCCGAGTCGGGGCGTCTAAGCGCCGCTGAGGAGCCTTGCCCAGTGCTCTTCAGACTCCGTGAGGTCTGAAGTCAGTCTGCAAGCCCGTGGCGCACAGTCTGGTTCCTGCCAGTTTCGTTTCACTTACGTAAGCATCTAGTGTCTGTTGGACTGAGATGTAAAAATTTATTTCTCACTGCAGCTTGCCATCAAAAGCATGGCAAAGCCAATCACCCCAATCCTTTCGCTTCACGTTCGGGGAAACAGAGCCCAGAAGCGGGAAGTGACCTGTGGGGAAGGGGTGGACCCAGGAGACCACAGGTCCTGGGCTCTTGGCTGCCGGCGCTCGTCTAGGGAGCAGTCATGGAGCATGCACAGGGGGGCCTCTCTGAGCGACAAGGAGACTGAGGCTCAGATTGGGAAAGAAATAAGGCTTCAGGGCTTCCCTGGCAGGCCAGTGGTTAGGATTCTGTGCTTCCGCTTCGGGGGTGCAGGTTCGATCCCTGGTCGGGGAACTGAGCTCTCCCCTGTGCCGCTTGGCAAACAAACAAACAAGTAAAAATGAAGTGAGGGCACAGGAGAAGGCAGAGCTTGATTCAGCCCAGCCTGGGGCCTCCGAGCCTGCGTGTCCCGGCGGCCCTGCTGCCTGGGGTAGGGAGGGTCATCTGGAGCCCAGACTGGACAGTGAGGCCAGACAGAGGAGGAGGGGACCCCAGGCTCTATGATGTGGATGGTGAGGTCAGACGGAGGAGGAACCCCTGGGCTTTATGATGTGGATGGAGGGATGAAAGGAGGAGGAGGGGACCCTGTGCTTTATGATGTGGACAGATGGACAGACAGAGGAGGAGGGGACCCCGGGCTTTATGATGGCTGGAAGGGCCCAGCCCCGCGAGCTCAGAGGAAGAGGGGCTCCCGGGGGGACGCAGCCCTCATCGGCTTCCGCTGGTCAGGAGGGCTGGCACCCAGGCTGGGGCTGGGGTGACCCGCCTGCTGCCCCCGGTGCCCTTGATGCCACTCCAGAAACCACAGGGAGGGCGGGCGAGCGAGGGCAGCCCCGTCTGGGGGGCGACCTCGAGACTGTGGGGCTGCATTGATGTGAATGACCACCTCTGCCCCTTGCAGACTGCTGGTCAGATGCCTCCCTGGTGACCTTGCCTGGGACACCCAGGCGGAAGGCATCAGGGCTGCAGTCAGTCCTGGCTTTTGCTTTTCTAGACACGGCCCCTCCTGCTCTCCCGTCCTCCCGGCACCCCCAGCCACTGTGTCCCCGCGCCTCTGTCTCTGTGTCTGGACGCCCCAGCCTCTCTCCGCGGACAGTCCTCTGTCTCCCTCTCTGGGTCACTGTCTCCACTTTCCATCTCTCTGCTGTTCTTCCCTCCTTTTCTTTATTTTTAAATAACTTATTTATTTTTAGTTGCGCTGGGTCTGCCTTGCTGGGAGGCCTTTTCTCTAGCTGCGGCAGGCGGGGTCCGCTCTAGCCGAGGGGCTTGGGCATCTCCTTGGAGGGTGCAGAGGCTTCAGTGGCTGCCGCTCCTGGGCTCTTGAGCACAGACAGTAATTACAGTTTGCAACCTTAGCTGCTCCACAGCGCGTGGGATCCTCCCGGCTCAGGGACTGAACCCGCATCTCCTGCCCTGGCTAGTGGGTTCTTCAGCCCCAAGCCAGCAGGGAAGCCCGCCCCTCCTTTCGTATCACCAGGGGCAGAGCTGGCTGTTGTGAAGACACAGCAGCTGCACCCTTGCTAACCGCACCCCAGGCCCCACAGACCAGTGACCGTGTGGGAGGAGGCCCTTGGGGCAGGGCCCGTGATTTGTGTCTCCCTTCTCCACAGGAGCAGGATGGGAGCCGTACGTGGCTGCTTTCTCCACGGGAAGCTTTCACAAGGCGCTGCCAATCAACGGCGGCCTTCTGCGCCTGGACAGCCCGCTCTGGGACACCATCCGGTTCTAGAGAGAACTGAAATACCCACGCTGGACAGGCATTACTAGAAACCCAGAAAGCAATTTCCCCTCAGCATTCACAGGCCCCTCCTGCAGCTCTGGGAGGGAAGCCAATATTGTCCCCATTTTATGGATGGGGAAACTGAGGGCCAGAGATGCGAGTGAAGTGACTTCTGGAATTCACACAGGTAGTTCAGAGCAGAGCCAAGACTTGAATGCAGGTCTCTTGACCCTAAACCTCGGTGCTCTGAGTGTGAGGCCTGTGGAGATGGAAGCTTCCAGAAAATGCTGGAGGGGAGAGTAAGAGGGTAGGATGCAGGCTGCCTGGAGCTACCCAGGTGGCACCAGTTGGCACCTGCCAACGCAGGAGACCTAAGAGACATGGGTTCGATCCCTCGATCAGGAAGAGCCCCTGGCGGAGGGCACAGCAGCCTACTCCAGTATCCTTGCCTGGAGAACCCCATGGACAGAGGAGCCTGGCGGGCTAAGTCCATGGGGTCCCAGAGTCAGAATGCAGGATGCAGGCTGCTTAGAACTGGGACTGCGTTCCTCATCTGGGTCCCAGGGTCGAAATGAGGGAACTCCGACATGCGGAAGAGCTGCCTTGCTGCTGGAGGTGTAGCTTCTGTGTGAGGAGGCATAGCTTCTGTGTGAGGAGGCTCCGCAGCAGCAGACGGGAGCCGTTGCTGGCGGATCCCTCCCAAGGCGGAGTGCTGAGGCCAGAGGCCAGGCAGATGGCCCGGCTGCGGGCAGCTGCTCATCCCAGGCGTCCTCCCAGCGCTTCTGCGGGAGTCTTGATTCAGGGCTTCCGGCTGATCTTCGGTGGGCAAAGCAGGTTATAGGGACCGATGGGGGGCGGCGTGGCGGGCAGCAGCCACCGTCGTTTTGTCATCAGTCGTGACCGACTCTTTGCAGCCCCGTGGACTGTAGCCCGCCAGACTCCTCTGTCCATGGGATTCTCCAGGCAACAATACTGGAGTGGGTTGCCATTTCCTTCTCCAGGGGATCTTCCAGCCCATTGCTGTCCCTCCTGGCACCTGGGTTGAGGGAAGCAGGTTCGCCTCATCTGGCCTCCATGCAGCATGCGTGCTGCACGGCTCTGGGGAGCGTCGGTTCTCTTGTGCAGTGCACAACCCACACTGCTGTACACAGCAGCCTGGTCTGGGAAGGAGAGGTGCCTGACTGAAGGGAAAACAGCCCAACACCTGACAGACCCTGGCTCTGAGAACCAAAAGGCTGGTCTTGGTCCACTTTAGTGACCAGCTCAATTTCAGACTGAACTAATGCACACTGAGCTCCCATTGGGCTTTCATGGTGGCTCAGTTGGTAAAGAGGCTGCCTGCAATGCAGGAGACCCAGGTTCGATCCATGGGTGGGGAAGATCCCCTAGAGAAGGAAATGGCAACCCATTCCAGTGTTCTTGCCTGGAAACTCCCATGGACAAACAGAGACCTTATTTTGCCTACAAAGGTCCATATAGTCAAAGCAATGGTTTTTCCAGGAGTCATGCACAGACGCGACAGCTGGACAATAAAAAAGTCTGAGCACCAAAGAGCTGATGCCTTCAAACTGTGGTGCTGGAGAAGACTCTTGAGAGTCCTTTGGACTGCAAGGAGATCCAACCAGTTCATCCTAAAGGAAATCAGTCCTGAATATTCATTGGAAGGACTGATGCTGAAGCTGAACCTCCAATACTTTGGCCACCTGATGCAAAGAACTGACTCATTGGAAAAGACCCTGATGCTGGGAAAGATTGAAGGCAGGAGAAGGGGACGACAGAGGATGAGATGGTTAGATGGTATCACCATCCAACTCAATGCCATCCAACTCATGCTGACTCAGTGGACATGAGTCTGGGCAAACTCTGGGAGATGGTGAAGGGCAGGGAAGCCTGGTGTGCTGCAGTCCATGGGGTTGCAAAGAGTCGGACACAACTGAGCATGTGAGCATTAGAGCAAGCATCATGCGCCAACTCGTAACAAATGATCCATCTCATTCAGGCCTCTGTGTCTCCATGTGCTCTCTACTACATTTGCCAAACATTTATTTATTTTGCTGCACTGGGTCTTGGTTGCAGCAGGCAGGATCTTCGATCTTTCTGGCGGCACGTGGGATCTTTAATTACGGCGTGAGATCACTTAGCTGCGGCACCTGCAGTCTGGTTCCCTGACCAGGGGTTGAACCCAGGCTCTCTGCACTGAGAGCGCCTGAGTCTTAGCCGCTGGACCACAGGGACGTCTCTCTATTACATTTTGAATTAGAGGAAATGCACTTGCTTTATTGATAAAACGACCACATTCACATTTTCAATGCAGACGTTTCACTTTCCAAACACGAAAGTCAACTTTGTAGCCAAGTCTGGCTTGCAAGGAAGGTTGTCTTTGTGTCTTTAAAGATAGCGACAGTCGAGTTGGTACCCAAGAGCTTTTCTGGGGCCCCGCGGATGTCTCTTTTCATACTTATGACCTACAGTCATCAGGTAGGTACTCGAAGCGTCCCTGGGCGTCTGGCTCTCAGCCGGGTAGGGAAGGGCCAGTCTCAGTTTTCTTATGTGCGAATGGAGATGATGATACCTGCTGCACTGTATCATGAGGCTTACATGAAATTGGAGGTGCTGTTTACAGAGTACCCCTGCGAACCAGATCTGTTGAGCCTTGGCATTTGTTAGTTCATATGACTTGCACCTGGCACAGAATCCCCACTGTCTGCTGAATGAATGAATGAACACCTCACACAGGGCCTGCTTCTTGGGCAGGCCCCCTGGGCCCCAGGCTTGGTTTAATGCTCTGCTGTTGCCGTCTTGAAATGTTTCATAATTTTTGAAGAAGAGACCTGCTTTTTTGAAAATTACTTTTAATAAGTGTATTTAGTGAGCAGCTGCGCTGGGCCTCGTGGCTGTGCACAGGCTTCCTCCGGTTGCGATGAGTGGGGCCACCCTCTAGCAGGGGTGTGCGGGCTTCTCGTTTGGCGGCTTCTCTTAGCAGCACGGCCTCCAGGGCGTGAGGGCTTGGGTCATTGCAGCACACGGGCTTAGCCGCTCTGTGGCAGGTGGGATCTTCCCAGACCAGGGACTGAGCCTGTGTCCCCTGCGTTGGCAGGTGGGCTCTTAACCCCCGGACCACCTTGGAAGTCCCTGCTTTTTTTTTTTTCAAAGGTAGGGAGTAGACATATTAATATCCTTTGCAAAGCGGCTGTGGGAAATGGGGAGTGAGAGAATGTTCATGTCCCAGGTCTTGGGCAAGTTCCTAGGACAGGCCACCAAGGCAGGGTCCCTGGCTCCACACAGGACCCTGCGTTTTGATTTTGCACCGGGTCCTGCTAATTAGGCAGCTGGCACCGCCTCTCCGTAAGCCCTGTGGGACATCCTATTCCGCCTTGTCATACCCATTCTACAGATGCAAAAGCTGAGGCATAGGGTGGTGAAATGACATGCGTGAAGTCTCCCAGCCTGCAAAGCACAGAGCAGGGCCCTGGCGTGGACTTGCGCCAAGTGCAGCTCACGTCACTGAGAGGGCAGTCTCGCTGCTGTGGCCTCACGCCTGCGCTGGGCCTGCAGGACAGGTTACAAATCCACAAAGTGGGGGGCCTTTCCCTCCAGCTCTTAAAGGTCAGGGTGTTGGAAGATCTCACCAACCTTTGGAAAAACTTCCAGTTTTTGACAAAGCAGTAAAAACGGCCTTCAGTCCGCCCACTCTGTTTCTCTCTTGTTCTGGAAGATGAGTGAATAGGAAGTGGGGGAGAAACAAGGAAGACGAACAGATCTCGTGGGGAGTCAGCAGCGTCTCCCTTTTTGGCCTGTTTGAGGGGAAGGGGACATGGAAAAGGAAAGCCACCCATCCCAGGCCTGGGGGCTCAGGACGGCTGCGTCCACAGCTCTCCAACCAACGCTGGAAATGAAGAGTGTGGGACAAGCTGGTCCCCACCACCTAGAACAAGGGGAGGCTGGTGTGTCTTAGTCACTGCTAATTTCTGGCAAATTACCGGCCTTGGGAGCAGGACTGCTTGTAAAGTTCTCACTGCTCCAAGCTGGAGGCAGTTTATTCCGACGGAAATGAGGGCCGCATCTGTTGAGGTGACGGGGAGTCGGGGCCTCTTGCGAGCTCGTGGTGCCTGAGCTGGGATCTTAGGTGCACTCTCCCCAGCCCAGCTTGTATTTTCCTGGAGTGGTTTGCAGAAGGATGCTCAGAAGGGTTTATGCGAGCTCAGGACGGTGTGCATGGGTTCTTTGAAAAATAATAAAGTCTTCTACTACTCCCAGGGCTGAGTGCATGTGATGGGGGAGTTGTGGGCGGAAGGAAATTGCAACTGGTTTTTTTTTTTTTTTTTCAGCCTGAGAGTGAGGGTGTTGGAACAGACTCTGAAGGAGAGGAAATGCTCTGTTCGCTCTTAATTCTGAGGTGGCTGGATTCACACATGGCACTCCAGCAGCTCAAGGCAGAAAGGGAGCCTCAGGTTGCAGAGGAGAGTAGGTCTCAGGCTGGAGGCCCTTGAAGGTAAAAGGAAGTGGGGCGGGCGGGGGGCAGGGGGAAGAGATCACGCCTTCGCCTCCCTGCACCTCAGTTTACTCAGCTGTGAAACGGGACCCGGGCGGCAGAGCAGGATGGAGCTTGGACATTCTGGGGTATGGACCAGAGAGGGGGGCAGAGGGTCATTCACGGCCCTAATGTGTGCAAAGTGCAGCTAATAGCCTCTTTAAAGACAGAGTCAGTCTCTTCTTGCTCATGGTCATCCAGCAGACACCCCAAAGAGGGCAGGAGCGACTGGAAAGCGCCACGAGCAATGCTTTCATGTATATGTGTATAACTTTGTGTACTTTGGCTGTGTTGGCTCTGTGTTGCTGGGCGAGCTTTCCTTGCCAGCTCTTCTCCAGCTGCGGCGAGCAGGGGCTGCTCTATAGTTGTGGCGCGGGGGCCTCTCACTGCGGGGGCTCCTCTTGTTGGGGAGCGCAGGCTCTAGGGTACACAGGCTTCAGTACTTGGGGCACTCAGGCTTAGTTGTTCCCTGGCAGTGGGATCTTCCCAGACCAGGGATCGAACCCCTGTCTCCTGCATTGGCAGGCAGATTCTTCACCACTGGGCCACCAGGGAATCCCAGGAGTAATTCTAATCGTAGTAAATTCTAAAGCAAATATCTGTGTAATGAACAATCCAGATCAAGACAGAACGATGCCAGCAACCCTGAGTGCTCTCTCCTGTTCACGTCCCTTCCCGTAGCCTATGGGCACTCACAGCTTTATTTACGAAGACCATTGCTTTTTCGTCTCAGCTTTGCCACTGTGTATGCAGCTTTCAATAGTGAAGCTTAGCCTTGCTTGTTTTTGAATCGTGTACAAAGGACTCACACAGCACATGTCAGTTGTGTCAGCTTCTTTTGCTGAAAATCAGGATTGTGACATTTGCCCATTCTTTCAGATGAAGAAGTGGAGCCTCAGAGAAGTGAAATGACACACTAAAGGCCACGTAACAAGTCCTGGCAACGCTGGGCACAAGCCCACACCGCCTGGTTACCTGCTGCGGTTGCTAACACCCGTTTCTAACAACAGGCAGAGGAGTGGCCTGGGATAGGAGCCGTGGCCCTGCTGCTGAACCAAGCCTAGAGGAGCCGTGTGTCCCCCGAGCTCCTGCGGTGGGATCACATGCTGGGGCCATTCTCCCATCGAGAGTGTAAACAGTGGGGGAGACGGGGTTCCCCCAAAGGAAGTGGGGTGGTCCCAGGGCAGTGGGGTGCTCCTAGGAGGGGCCGATGCTGAACAGCCAGCAACAACATGTGTCTTCTCTTTCGTTTTTTCCTGAATATGGGTCGATCCTTTAAAATTTCTCCTGTTACACCTTTTGTTTTTCCTGTTGAAGGAAAGTTGGTTTACAGTATTGTGTTGGTTTTAGGTGTTCAGCAAAGTGGCTCAGTTACGAACATATAACACATACATAATGGGACGCCCATGTACATACAGATACATACGTTAATTTTTTCAGCTTCTTTTTGATCACAAGTTATTACAAGATATAGTTCTCTGCACTATACGGTAAGTCCTTGTTGCATCTGTTTATATATCAGTTCAGTTCAGTTCAGTCGCTCAGTCGTGTCCGACTCTTTGCGACCCCATGAATCGCAGCACGCCAGGCCTCCCTGTCCATCACCAACTCCTGGAGTTCACTCAGACTCACGTCCATCGAGTCAGTGATGCCATCCAGCCATCTCATCCTCTGTCGTCCCCTTCTCCTCCTGCCCCCAATCCCTCCCAGCATCAGAGTCTTTTCCAATGAGTCAACTCTTCGAATGAGGTGGCCAAAGTACTGGAGTTTCAGCTTTAGCACCATTCCTTCCAAAGAACACCTGGGGCTGATCTCCTTCAAATGGACTGGTTGGATCTCCTTGCAGTCCAAGGGACTCTCAAGAGTCTTCTCCAACACCACAGTTCAAAACCATCAATGCTTCGGCACTCAGCTTTCTTCACAGTCCAACTCTCACATCCATACATGACTACTGGAAAAACCATAGCCTTGACTAGATGAACCTTTGTTGGCAAAGTAATGTCTCTGCTTTTGAATATGCTATCTAGGTTGGTCATAACTTTCCTTCCAAGGAGTAAGCGTCTTTTAATTTCATGGCTGCAGTCACCATCTGCAGTGATTTTGGAGCCCCCAAAAATAAAGTCTGACACTGTTTCCACTGTTTCCCCATCTATTTCCCATGAAGTGATGGGACCGGACGCCATGATCTTCAAATGTTGAGCTTTAAGCCAACTTTTTCACTCTCCACTTTCACTTTCATCAAGAGGCTTTTGAGTTCCTCTTCACTTTCTGCAATAAGGGTGGTGTCATCTGCATATCTGAGGTTATTGATATTTCTCCCTGCAATCTTGATTCCAGCTTGTGTTTCTTCCAGTCCAGCGTTTCTCATGATGTACTCTGCATATAAGTTAAATAAACAGGGTGACAATATACAGCCTTGATGTACTCCTTTTCCTATTTGGAACCAGTCTGTTGTTCCATGTCCAGTTCTACCTGTTGCTTCCTGACCTGCATACAGGTTTCTCAAGAGGCAGGTCAGGTGGTCTGGTATTCCCATCTCTTGAAGAATTTTCCACAGTTTATTGTGATCCACACAGTCAAAGGCTTTGGCATAGTCAATAAAGCAGAAATAGATGTTTTTCTGGAACTTTCTTGCTTTTTCGATGATCCAGCGGATGTTGGCAATTTGATCTCTGGTTCCTCTGCCTTTTCTAAAACCAGCTTGAACATCAGGAAGTTTACGGTTCACGTATTGCTGAAGCCTGGCTTGGAGAATTTTGAGCATTACTTTACTAGTGTGTGAGATGAGTGCAATTGTGCGGTAGTTTGAGCATTCTTTGGCATTGCCTTTCTTTGGGATTGGAATGAAAACTGACCTTTTCCAGTCCTGTGGCCACTGCTGAGTTTTCCAAATTTGCTGGCATATTGAGTGCAGCACTTTCACAGCATCATCTTTCAGGATTTGAAATAGCTCAACTGGAATTCCATCACCTCCACTAGCTTTGTTCGTAGTGATGCTTTCTAAGGCCCACTTGACTTCACATTCCAGGATGTCTGGCTCTAGGTCAGTGATCACACCATCGTGATTATCTGGGTCATGAAGATCTTTTTTGTACAGTTCTTCTGTGTATTCCTGCCACCTCTTCTTAATATCTTCTGCTTCTGTTAGGTCCATACCATTTCTGTCCTTTATCGAGCTCATCTTTGCATGAAATGTTCCTTTGGTGTCTCTGATTTTCTTGAAGAGATCCCTAGTCTTTATGTATAGTGGTGTGTCAGTCTCACACTCCTAACTTCTCCCCCCTCCCCCCTTGTGGCTTTGGTTACCAAGTTTGTTTCTATGTCTGTGAGTCTGTTTCTGTTTTGTAAATAAGTTGATCTGTATCATTTTCGAAGAATCCACAAATAAGTGATACCATATGATTTGTCTTTATCCCTTCCGCTTCTGAATGGATGAGTTAGGATGAGGTGTCAAAGCAACACCGTCAGTGGGACTTCGCTGGCAGTCCAGAGGCTAAGACTGCACTCGCAGTGCAGGGGACCTGGGTTTGATCCCCGGATGGGGAACTTAGACCCCACATGCCAGAGTGGGGATACCAAAACAAACAAACAAACAGAACCCAACGCTAAATATCTGTGGGTAGCAGTGAGCAAATGAAGTTCATGAAAACATCAGTTTTTTTCTGAATTTCTTCCTCGAGAAAGCCTCGCATTCCCCCTCGTAGGCTCTTGCTGCTGAGGCTGACACAAGCGTAAGGCAAAACTGGGGCGCTCACAGCCGTCGGGCGCCCCCGGACCCCTCCAGCCGCGGCTGGGCCGTTGTTCTTTCATGTAACCCCCGCCTTAGCATGGCCCCTCGGGTTCATGCAGGGGCCTTGGAGTCTTGAGAAATGTCCTCAGTCTCCAACACTGGCATAAAATGTTTCCTCACAGTCTTAAGGGGGCTCCTGGCAACTCGGTTATATCCTGGCCTGCAGCGAGGTTCCGGGTTTTCAGAAGACAGGAGCAGCTGAGTTGCGACTCTGGGGAAGGAGGAGGATCTTGGCTGGAGCCGGGAGGACGAATATCTGAAGACACTCCCTGCGGACTCGGGGGCGGGGCCGGGGCCGCCTAAGGGTCACAGGGCAGGGACGGAGCTCAGGGAGGCCCAGGGCACAGCCCGCGGCCTGGGGCGCGTCCTCCAGGGTCCTTGTGAGGAGTCCCGGGGCCCCTCCAGGAAGGCGTAGCATCTCCCCAGGAGCCCCCAGCCTTGGGCAGGGCGTGAGCACTGTGCCGAGCACCTTCATATGTTCACTCACTTGAAACGGCACTTCCCTGGTGATCCAGGGGTTGAAGAAGCCGCCTGCCAATGCAGCGGACCCCGGTTCAACCCCTGGTCCAGGAATACCCCACACGCCTCGGAGCGACTAAGCCCGTGTGCTAGGCTCCTGAGACCGCGCTCTAGAGCCAGCCGCTGCAACCGCGGACGCCCAGCACCCAGGGACTGAGCCCTGCAGTGAGAAGCTACTGCGAGGAGAAGCCCCTGAACCGCAGCAAAGAGCCGGCCCGCTCGCCGCTGCTGGAGAAAGCCCGCCACAGCAGCGAAGACCAGCGCAGCCACAAGTGAAAGAATGAATCTTCAAAAATTCACTTGAGACTTGCAAGGACCCTACACGTTTTCTATTGGCCTTGCTACTTTATCATAAAGGGAACGTTCGCTTTTAACAGATGGGGAAACTGAGTTATCGTGAGGTTAATGTCCGCGGCAGCCCAGGGGTGGAGCCAGGATCCGCACCTCGGTGTCTGACTTGGTTGTCTTCTAGAGCCTCACAAAGTGAGGGGATGGGGCGAGGCGACCTGCAGGGTCCCTCCTCGTCCACCCTGAGAATGGCTGATGGGCTGCTCCTCCAGCTTATTGTCACACAGGGCAACGGCACAAACCTCGTGACAAGCACTCAGCTCTGTAAAAGACGAGCCTGTCAGGCCAACCAGCTCCTTCCTGCAGATCACGAGAGCCCCGGAGAAGCCAGGCCGGGGCCGTCCCGCCTGTGGTCTGGGGGAGCAACCGCCAGCCGGGGGTCCCTGGGCCCTCTGCGCCCGGGTCTCCCTCTGAGCCGGATGGAGGCGGGGCTCGCCTCCTCCGACCGCCCCAGGCCGCCCCAGCACAGGCCGGCTTCTCTTCATGGCCAGAAAGGCCAGAGGCTGGGAGGAGGGAAACCAGGCCTCTCTCAGCCCTTCTCTGTGTGGTAACGCTGCACTGTCATAAAGCGGGGTCGACCCAGACAGAGTGGGGAACCCAAGGCTCGCCTTGGCTTTACTTAGTGCCTGCTTGAGTGGGGGGCAAAGATAAGCCACAGGGGGTGGTATTTGGGGGTCACCAGGTCAAGGGGGTAGGAGCTGGGAGATTGGGACTGACATATCTGGACGATGTATAAAATGGGTAACTGAGCCAGATAGACAGCACGAGGAACGCTACTCAGGGCCCTGTGGTCGTCTGGATGGAAGGAGGCCAAAGAAGAGGCGATATATGTATACGTACAGCTGACTCACTCACGTACAAGAGAAACCAACGTGACATTGTAAAGCAGTTACGTGTGTGTGTGCTCAGTCACTCAGTCGTGTCTGATTCTTTGCAGCTCCGTGGACTGCAGCCCGCCAGGCTCCTCTGTCCATGGGATTTTCCAGGTGCCTCTGTCCACGGTATTCTCCAGGCAAGAATACTGGAGTGGGTTGCCATGTCCTGCTTCAGGGAATCTTCCCAATCCAGGGATCCAACCCAGGTCCCCTGCATTGGAGGCTGATTCTTTATCATCTGAGCCACCAAGGAAATCCATAAAGCAACTATACTCCAATACAAATTAATTTTTTTTAATTTATATTAAAAATTTTTTTTCTTTAACTTTTTTAATAAAAGGAATCACCAGGCCATTGTCAAAACAAACAAGCCTGGTGAGTCCAGGGGGGATCCTGGGGGAGCTCTAAGAGGCAGCACCAGGGGTTGGAACAGGGCTGGGAGCCCCTTTGACCTCCTCTCCTGGGCAGATGAGCGAGCAGGCTTGGAGCACTTACCCCAGGTCACAGCGAGTGACAAGCGGACTGAGGTTCCCAGGAGCCCTCTCGAGGCCGAGGCCAGCTCCCGGTGCCTGAAACCTTCCCTGACTTCGCGTCTGGCGCCAGCTGGGGAAGCCCTGTGCTCTGCTCACACAGGCTCAGAGTCCCCGCCACGACGCCAGCAAAGCTGAGACTGAGAATCACGCACACGAGCTTGTCCCCCTCTGAGGTGAGGGCTCAGCCCCTGCATCTCTGGGTTCTCGGAGCTCCTCCACCGAGAAACGGGCCTGGGTGCAGGCTGCCAGCGTCTCCGCGCGCTTCTCCAGGCTGGGAGGTCACGGCCCGTCTGGGACCTCGGCTGCCTCGGCCGTCAGGACCGCAGGGCCCGTGGTGTCTCCTGGAGGGTTTACCATGCACCCACCCACCCACCCAGCCCCAGACACAGCCACTCCACCAGTCAGCGCTCACTGCCCCTCACGAGCACCCAGAGAGGTTCACACACCACCGCAGAGCGCCGGAGGGAGGGAAGGCGGACGGACGCCTGCCTGCTCGGGTCAAGGACGACCAGTCAGCAGGCCCTCCAGGGCGGCAGAGCCAAGAGCCCGCCCCCAAGTCCACGCGCCCGATCCCTGCAGCCAGGCCACCCGCCCTGCTCACTCCCGGGACATGTCACCCCGCGATTCCGTTCAGAAGCCCCCACCCCATTCATGGGGCAGGGGGAAGGGAGGGGCTGGCTGTCGCCCCCACGCCCCACCCACGGGCGCACACAAGCTGGGCCGATGAGATTCTCGGGGCCCTGACTCCCAGGCTGAGTGACAAAGACAACTTGAGTCGTCATCACAGTCAGTGCAGTCCTCAGTCAGTCGCGTCCGACTCTGCGACCCCACGGACTGCAGCACTCCAGGCTGCCTGTCCATCACCATCCCCCAGAGTTCACCCAAACTCATGTCCGTTGAGTCGGTGATGCCATCCAGCCATCTCATCCTCTGTCGTTCCCTTCTCCTTCCGCCTTCAACCTTTCAATCATCACAGTGAGGGCCCTCAAAAGCTCCTTTCTGACAAGTTCTCTGAACCTACCTTTATTTCTTTGACTTTTCTTCCACCACTGTGGGCCATGCGATTTCCTTCCAATGAATTGCTTTTTTCTCCAGCTTGTTAGCCAGAATTAGGTTCTACAGTTCAAGAACCCTCTGGGTATAACCATGGCAGAAATGATTTCCTTTTCACTGCATGTACATTTAGTGGGTGCCCAGACAGGCCTGCATTCAAATGCGAGCTCTGTGCCTGTTGGCAACGGGATCCTGAGGAAGGGACTTCACGCCTCTCATCTGATCTTCAGCTCTCATCTGAGAAAGGATGATACGACCGTGTGGAACAGGGAAAAGGAACTATAAGGAAGGGTTAAAGCAGATGCAGAGGACGGGCAGTGAGTGAGCGCGTGCCCTTGGCCACAGGGGCAGACGGTGCTCGTGCCCAGGCCTTGCCCCGGCCCCGTCCGCGTCCTCTCCGTGATGGTGCCGTGTCCTCCTCCTTGAGAGTGGGAGGCCCTTCCCTTCTCCTTCACTCTGGGCTCCACCATGCGCTTCGGCCAAGGGGACAACAGCAGATATGGGTCCAGACACCTGATAGGGCTTGCAGGCTTGGTCTTGCCTTCCTGGGCTACTGCCATCACCTTCGGATGGGCGTACCCCAATGAGCCCCCTGGTCTCAGCAGGAGGATGAAAGAAACTCAGAGCGGAGCCATCCCTGACTGAGTCCAGCCCAGGTCAACCAGCCTCAGACTCTCAAGGTAGCCCGGCTGACACCAGCAGAGCCGGTGAGGTTCAGCCTGGGTCTGCCAGCCTCCAGTGACTCACAGACATGTAAAAAAAATCATGCATGGACTTCCCTGATTGTCCAGCGGTTAAGAATCCACCTGCCAATGCAGGGGACACAGGGTCAACCCCTGGTCCCAGAAGATTCCACGTCTCGGGGCAACTAAGCCCGTTTGCCACAAGTACTGAGCCCGCATGTTGCAACTGCTGAAGCCTCCTCACCCCGGAGCCTGTGCTCTGCAACAAGGGATGCCCCATGATGAGAAGCCCGCGAAACCAGAAGCAGAGAAAGCCTGCATGCAGCAAGGGAGACTCAGGGCTGCCAAATGTAAATAAAGTCTGAAATATTTAATATTCATGATTGCTGTTTTAAGCCATTGAGATTTGGGATATTTCATTATATAGCAGTGAATGACTGATACATAAATAGGTACGTGGATGTAAAACATGCATGGCATTGGTTTTGGGGGACTGGATGGTGGGACAGAGGAAACTGTGGGGAAGGCTGAAAAAACGGTGAGGAAACTGCTCTTGCAGGCTAGAAGAACGGCAATTCACACCATGTAATGCTGAATCATTTGGGAAAACTTATCTGTAGAAACTTAAGGAACAAAAAGTGTATCAAATGAACTCCTGGACTCGGGCAAAGGGATATCTCAGCAGATTACTGAAAGCATCAGTTGGCTTTTACGTCTGCGTTTGATAAGGCACTACAAAAAAAGAGATGAGCTCACAGAATAACTGCCCAGTCCGCAAGTAGCATCATAGAGATGGAGTCAGAATCTGCTCCGTTGCTATGGCTCCTGGCCCATGGAGTAGCTGCTGCTGCTGCTGAGTTGCTTCAGTCGTATCCGACTCTGTGCGACCCCATAGACGGCAGCCCACCAGGCTCTGCCATCCCTGGGATTCTCCAGGCAAGAACACTGGAGTGGGTTGCCATTTCCTTCTCCAATGCATGAAAGTGAAAAGTGAAAGTGAAGTCGCTCAGTCGTGTCCGACTCTTCGCAACCCCATGGACTGCAGCCGACCAGGCTCCTCCACCCATGGGATTTTCCAGGCAAGAGGACTGGAGTGCGTGGCCATTGCCCATGGAGTAGAGTGGGGGTAAAACAAAGGGAGCCCACGCAATCTTTAGAGAGAGTTATGTCGACACAAGGACTCCCCACCTGCGTTAAAAGAGACGAAAAGGAGCCTTCTGCCAAGGCCCCGAACGCGGGCTCACCGCTGAGTGAGTGTGTGTGCTGGGCAGGGCCGGTGATGGCGGCCTCGGCTGGAAGCCTGCAGGGCCCCACGCACGGCCTCTGCGGCCAGTGGTCTGGGACCTACATCGCCCTGCTGCCGCCTAGAAGCCTTATGACCCCAGGCACGTCACTGAACTTCCTTTATTTTTAAGCTTAAAAAATTTTTAAATTTATTTTTAATGGAAGGATAATTGCTTTACAATATCGTGTTGGTTTCTGCCACGCATCAACAGAAATCAGCCACAGGTGGACATGTGCCCCTCTCTTGACCCTCCTTCCCACCTCCCGCCCCATCCCAGCCTCTCGAGGTGTCATAGAGCCCCAGTTCACACAGCAAACCCCCGCCGGCGTCTCTTCCACGCGTGCGAGTGCACGATTCCACGCTGCTCTCTCCCTTTGGCCTGCCCTCCCCTGCCTCTCCCCACCCACTGTCCACGGGGCTGGTCTTTATGTCTGCGCCTCCCTGCTTCCCTGCCAATAGGTTATTTTCAAACTTTTTATTTCAAGAGAACTTTAGATTTACAAAAGACTTGCAAAGAGAGTTCCCACATACCCTTCACGCAGCTGCCCCACTGGGAACGTCTTTCGTTGCTGTGATACGCCCCAAGGAAGGCAGCGCTGCTGGCAGTTACTGTCAGCGGAACTCCTGATTTAATTCGGGCATCTCCAGCTTTTCCAGCACGGTCCCTTTTCTGTTTTGCTGTCCAATCCCGGGTAGCGCGTAGCCTTTAGACCCCTTTCTCTCTGCTTTCACTGCACTGTGCGACCTGTGGGGCCGTAGTTCTGGACCAGAATTGAGCGCAGGGCCACAGCAGGGGTTCAACTGGACCACCAGGGACCCCCCGCTCCCCTCTATTTCAGTTTCCTCATCTGCGAAATGGGCGCTGGTAACGGTGGCACCTCTCCCCTCGTCCTCCTGGGAGGGTTAAGTGATGGGTCACTGAAGAACAGCACTTAGACGGTGCCTGCCGCGGGAACTGCTGTATGCGGAGAGGCCACGGCTACAGCACTGGAGACTGGTGGCACCTTTCCATGCCTTCTGGGGCACAGTTTGGAGTACCAGCCAGAGCCCTGCCACGCATTTAGGACTCAGGTTCCTTTGTAACCCCTGGCAGTCAGGTGGGTGACAGCCCATCCTAGATACCATCACTGAGGCCCAGGGGCCCCTCCCTGCCCCTGTGAACCACCCAGGGGACGGGGTGATGGCTAGGGACTGGCTTTGAATCAGGCAGGCCTGGATTCAAATTGTGACTTGAATGGGTTGGATAAGGGACTTCCACTTAACCTCCAGTCATCTAACAAGTACCCATCAAAGGCCTGCTGGCTGTTCCTGGCTCTGGGCTGGGCACGTCCACGTATCATCTCTGAATCCTCCCAGCAACTAACAGGGTGGTTGTTTTCATCCCCATTTTACAGATAAGGAAACTGAGGTTCAGAGCATTTGAGAAACTGACCAAAAGTCATACACTAGGAAGTACTGAAGCCAGGATGCAGGCCTGTGCGCATCTGAAACCTGAACCAGCAGTTCCTCTCCTCCCTGCAGCTGCGTCTCTGAGCATCAGTCCTGCCGTGACAGCTGCAACTCCAGGTGCCCAGGCCTGGCTCAAGCACCTCACACACTTCAGTTAGTGAATAAACGCTTTTTGCTTTAATTGCTCAAGGTGCCCCAGCTGGAAAGTGACAGAGGCAGGTTTTGAACCCACACCATCCAAACTCAACATTTGCACTCTTCAGCCTGAGCCCCCCGCCCCACGATGGTGAATTTTGTAGGAATTTCGCAGCTCAGCTTGAGAATGGCTCAGCGGGTAAAGAATCTGCCTGTGATGCAGGAGACACAGGAGACACGGGTTTGATCCCTGGGTCGGGAAGATCCCCTGGAGAAGGAAATGACAACCCACTCCAGTATTCTTGCTAGGAGAATCCCATGGACAGAGGAGCCTGTGGGGCTACAGTCCATGGCATCGCAAACAGTCAGACATGACTGAGCACATAAACTCAACTCACACATACTGGGAGGAGGGATGGGGACACAGCTGCCTCAGAAATAGGAGAAATAGGAGTAAAAACAGGAGCTCAGGGAGAGGGTGGACCATAGACATCATCTGGGCCAGCTTGGGACCCTCCTTCCCCAGTCACGATGCCACCCAGCAGCCCCGGCCAGGTGCCTGGTGCTGGCGAGGCTCTGGTGGATGGACTCCGTGGCAGGCACACAGCGGTGCCTCAGGAGCCTCCCGTCACCTCCAAGTTCTGGAAGCATCCTCCTGGGAAGGCCCTGATGGCCTGGGCGGGGGGAGGCCCTGATGGCCTGGCAGGGCCTTTCTGCAGAAGCATCAGCAGGGGATGAGCAAGGGGGTGGGGAGGAGACCAGACAGGACACAGAATGTGTGGCTAGGGCAGCGGGCGGCGCGGCAGACGGGTGGCAGAAGCAGGCACACGTGGTCCCCATGGGTTAGGCTGTGTGCTCACATGTGGACAAATGCTTGCCAGCGGGGATCGAGACGGGGGGAGCCCGCAGGAGAACAGCGTGGAGAGGACTGCCTGGAAATCATCGCGTGGGATGCATCGTGCTGGGGAAAACCTGGAGCCTGGGTCTGTGACGACCGAGGCAAGGAGACTGGGAGCTGCCGTGTGTCACGTTGGCTGTGGGCCCTGAGGTGCCCTCCTCTGTCCGCCCCTCTCCCTGCCAGCTTCCCCACGGTGGGGGTTCCAGGGGCTCAGAAGTGAGCTGCTTTGCCCGAGGACAGATAGCTGCTAATCGGAAGGGGTGGGGTGTCTCACACAGTGTACTGCTCAGGACTTGGGGTGCTGCTCAGGACTGGGGGCGGGGGCTTCCCCAGGCCAGCCTCCTGCCTGCGGCCCCACCGGCTGTCAGCCTCGGCTCTGAGGGTGGGAGGGACCCTGATGCGGCTCAGGGCCTCGGGGGCTCATGCCTAGCAGCGGAGGCTGGGGGAAATCAACCTGCAGCCTTGGGGACCTACTTGGGGGCTTTAGGATAGGAACCCAAGATACAGCAGGAGGGCAGAAAGAAGCCGGCGCTTCGCACAGTCTTCAGCGACTGCGCAGGGGAACATTGGGGAAAGCTTCAAAGAACGAGGCTGAGAAGGGTGTTGAGGAACAGGAAACAGGCAGGGAGGGACTGGGACGGTGCTTGCTGCCGATGCCAACGGCCCAGGGCCTGGCCTCCCTACACCCACTCGCTTTGCCAGGAGACTTGCAGCTCCTCCCAGCCTCTGATCCGAGACGCCCCTGATACTTGACTGACGGACGCAGCAGCAGGGTGCCAGTCCCCAGCCCAAGCCGCAAGAGGACTTGCACGCGGCCTCCCGCTCTGGTGGACACCAGCCTCCTCTGCAGCCTCCCGGAGGAGGGGACGCTGCGTGCAGCAGAGGCTGCTCACCCAACTGTCCCAGCTGAAGCCCCGGCAGCTGACTCACGAGTGAGCCAGTCAAGACAAAAGAGCTGGTTCGCCCCCACCGGGCTCCCAGATTCAGAGGCTGAGGATACACACACACCTGAGCGCGAGTGCTGTGGTTTGTTACGAGGCATGACTGTGAAAGAGAAAGCTGACACACGCTCAGGATGGGGTCCGGGAAGACAAGGCTTGGAGGTGGAGTGTTCGGGGCGTCTGGGGGTGGTGAGCAGCTCAGAATTTCTGGTTCACAGGGAAGACCTAAAGCATCCCCAAAGTATCCTCCAGCCAGGGGCTTTGGAACCTCCAGAGCAGCTGACCTGGCCAGCTGCTGACTGATGGATCAAGTGAGTATCTGATTGTCTGGCTCACTGGCCACCAGCCGGACCACTATCTGATGAGCTGACCAGTTGAATGCCTGCCAGGTTTGCAGACAAACAGGCAGCCTATTTGATGTCAGCCCATTTTTCCTTATGTGCCTGTGGCCAGGCCTCTGAAACACCTATCAAAAGTCTGCTTCCCCCTTCTGGGTGGATCCTGCCCACTGGTGACTTTAGCACCTCACTCATGCCCTCTGTTATGGACCGAAAACTTGTGTCTCCCTCAAATTCATGCATTGGAATCCTAACCTCCAAAGTGATGGTGTTAGGAGGTGGGAGCCTCTGGGAGGTGATTAGGTTATGAGGGTGGAGCCCTCGTGAATAGGATTAGAGCCCTTATAAAGAGGACCTCAGAGCTCTCTCTGCCTCCCTGCCACACAGAAATAAGTGAGAAAACAGCTATCTGCAACCCAGGCAAGGACGGCCCTTGCCAGAACCCAACCATGCTGGCCCCTGATCTCAGACGTCCAGCCTCCAGAACTATGAAAAATAAACGTCTGTCTGCTCAGTCATGCAGTCTGTGGTGTTCTCTTACCACTGAGTGAACGAAGATGCCTTCTGGGCGTCCAGTGCCCCCATGGCCTCATGGGGCTGGTCATGCCTGCTGCTGTAGTTGCTACATGGGAGGAGGGTTTACAGGAGGCTGATGACGTAGTGGGGAGGCACCAGGTCAAGAACGGTCAGAGCATCTCCCACGGGCCCCTCCTTTGCTGGTGCTGGAGCTGAAACGCACCCCTGAAGTCATCTGGTCTAACCCACGCAGGGCACTCTGGCTTCCCGGCTGGGTGGATGGCCGTCGAGCACCTGTGTCCCCTCCGGGCCCTGCGCACCTTCCCCATACCTTCGTCATCCATCACCCGCCCCCCTCCTCCTCCTCCTGGGCCTGTTTTCTCCCACCACCTCCGCTTCTGTCTCAGGGCTGCCCAGGAGGCCTGGGGTGGGAGCCCAGCTTGCCCCACAGAGGAGGACATTGCCGATCTGGAGGGAGAGGCCCCTCCTTCCCCTTCCCCACTCCGCACCCCATCCTTCTCTTTTCCAGCCTGTCCTGCCCCCGTCCTGACTCATTACTGAGGAGTCAGCTAGGTTCAACCAAGTCCAGCTAACGTCAGCTAAGTTCACCACCAGGGCACGGTGATGGAGCAGGGGAGGCTGGGGAGTGGGGAAGAAGCCCTGGGGCCTGGAAAGACCCCGAGTGTGGAGGCACCCAGCCCCGGTCCTGGCACGGCCTCGGGACGGTTCAGTGTCTTCACTTACTCAGAGGAGGTGGAGGTGAGGAGTCTAGGGGAGCTCTGAGATCCAGTCCAGATCCCTGGCTTGAAGTTTCTGGGTGTCACCCCCTGAAGATCTGCATCTGAGAAGGGAAGGAGGCCACCTGTGGAGGGGGCCGTGCTACTGCCCAGGAGTTCTCTGCCCCTGTCGAGTGGATAAGACCCCCCAGGACCCTGAGTGAGGCCCAGAGAGGATCCAAGACCATGGCTGAGTCCATCGCTGAGAAGAGGCCGAGGCCAGACAGGGACTGGAGTCCGTCTCAGCCACTCTGAGGCGCTCTCTGTGAGAGACACAGCCCCAGGTCACCTGCACAGAAGTGAACTTCTGGCAAAAGTGCAGGTAGGAAGTAGGTGGGAAAACAGCCTAGTTCAGACCTAGGCCAGAGGGCAAAGGCCAGAGTTCTGGGAGGGACCAGAAGGGAATTCCTAAAGGAAATCACCCTGAATATTCATTGGAAGGGCCCCCTGATGGCTCAGCTGTCAAGAATCCACCTGCAGCGCAGGAGGTGCAGGAGCTGCGTATTCGAGCCCTGGGTCGGGAAGATCCCCTGGAGGATGGCGTGACAACCCACTCCAGTGCTCCTGGCTGGAGAGTCCCATGGATAGAGGAGCCTGGCAGGCTGCAGTCCAGGGACTCGCACAGAGTGGGACACGACTGAAGTGACTTGGCACGCACATTCATTGGAAGGATGATGCTGAAGCTGGAGCTCCAATACTTTGACCACCTGATGCTTAGAGCTGACTCATTGGAAAAGACCCCGATGCTGGGAAGGATTGAAGGTGGGAGGAAAAGGGGACGACAGAGGGTGAGATGGTTGGATGGCATCACCGACTCAATGGACACGAGTTTGAGCAAGCTCCAGGAGCTGGTGATGGACAGCTAGGTCTGGCGTGCTGCAGTCGCAAAGAGTGGGACACGACTGAGCATCTGAAAAACAACTGCCTCTGCCCAGAAAGTGCAGCTGGGTGGGGGATGGGTAGTCCGAGGCCCCTGTTTGTGAGGAGGGTGAGGAAACGACCTGGTGTCCTGACTCTGCGGCTTCAGCTGGAACTGGCTTTTTGCAACACAGTCTCCCCCCAACCCCAGCCTCCCCTCAGTAGGCTGCCCACACTCCTGGGGCTTGCTGAGCCCACGGGGGTCTCTGGTGGGGACCAGGGAGCAGCTGAACTGGCTCCAGGCCGTCCTGAGCCGGGTCCTGGCCTTCCCCAGGCACCCCTCCATCCCTCAGCTTCCCCACCTGTAAAGGGGGCACCGCGACAGGGATGCCCTCACAGGGCTGGGGGAGGACGAGGCCCTGGGGAGCAGGGCACGTGCTTGGGCTTTCCGGGGCAGAGGGCAGCAAGCAGGGGACCCGGGTTCTCCCAGCACGCGGGCCTCACCCTCTCCTCTGCTCGGGTTTCCACCCCCAGCCTCCCCGGTCCCTCTCCCTCGGGTCACTTGAGCTGCTTTTTAAGAAGCACAGTGATTATTTCTCAGGCAAAGCCAGGTCCTGGAAAGCTCCTGGCGGCCGGCCTCACATTTCGGACTCAGACCTGCAATTCATCGCGCGTCTGGAGCAGGTGTCAGGGCGTCGTGCAGAAGTCCGCTAAGCCAGGCCCCGAGCTCTCAGCTCAGCCCCTCCCCGGGCCGGGCTGTCCCGCAGGCGGCGGCCGGGTGCCGACCTTCTAACCCCTCAGGAGCTGCGCGCCCTCGGATGCTCGTGCTGCCCCTGGGGCGATGGAGGGGGTGCTGGGAGCCCGCCCCCCGGGTCTGTCCCGGGAGGGGCCTGGGCAGGGGCTTGGGCCTCGGCTCCCTCAGCGCGCGCCCAGCCCTCCCCGGACCCCGGACCACTTCCCTGCGGCCGAAAGCACCCCTAATCCCGGTTCTGGAGTGGCAGGGAGGGCAGCCAATGAACACGCGAGCGACCACGCATTACATCATCGCCGTGGGCCCTCACTGGTCGGAAGCGTGGCCTTCCGGGGACTGCGGGCCTCGCTGCGCCCCACCTGACCTGCCTCTTGAGAAATCTGTATGCAGGTCAGGAAGCAACAGTTAGAACTGAACATGGAACAACAGACTGGTTCCAAATAGGAAAAGGAGTACGTCAAGGTTGTATATTGTCACCCTGTTTATTTAACTTATATGCAGAGTACATCATGAGAAACGCTGGACTGGAAGAAGCACAAGCTGGAATCCAGATTGCCGGGAGAAATATCAATAACCTCAGGGGCGTGCTGAGCGCTGGCGCTAGGCTTGCGGACAGGCCCGCTGGGGGTCCAGGCTGTAGCCAGGCATCAGCTTCCTCCTGCGGAAGAGGGGCGAGTTTCTCCCGTCCTCCCCACAGCCCGCCTCCTAGAGGACCCCCAGGCTCAGGCTCTGCCCGGGTTCCTCACCAACCAGCCAGGAGACCTGCAGAGACAAGGGTCTTGTCTCGGCCACTCCCCTTTTCGTCCCCAGAGCCTGGCAGGACGTGGACATGTTTAATAATGGTCAGCGCTAACTGACTGTTTTTCTAACTGGTAGACGTTGTCCTGAGCCTTATATATCACTTTATTCATTTTATAAACGTTAACTCCCCACTGACATCGAGGCTGGGTGAGGACAATGATTGCCCAAGGTCATGAGACTGGTGAGAGGGAAAGCCAGGCTTTGCACCCAGGCAGGTTGGCTCCAAAGTGTGCCTGTGTGCCCAGTGGCTCAGTGGGGCCCGACTCTTGCAACCCCATGGACTGTATGTACCCGCCAGGCCTCTCTGTCCATGGGATTGTCCAGGCAGGAATACTGGAGCGCACTGCCATTTCCCCCTCCGGGGATCCTACCGACCCAGGGGTGGAACCCTCCTGTGTCTCCTGCACTGGCAGACTCTTTACCCCTGCACCACGGGGGAAGCCCTGGCTCCAGAGTCCTTAATCTCAAGGCCGTGGGAACATAGGGCCAACTGTCATCCCTGTGCCTGGGTTAAGCTCCCTGGCAGTCTTCGGCAGGAGCCTGCCCCCAGCCGGCTTGTCAGGGCAGGGTTATTCTCTGAACTGCTGTCACTGAGCCCCGGGGTAGACCCGGAAAAGCCGTTGCTGGGATTTGAGGAGTTCGGTCCTGAGAAGAGCATTTCAGCTCTTCTGCCACCCCAGGGATGGGGGCACATAAACCCCAGCAGGCTGGCTCATGGCAGATCAACTGTGGCGTTCGATGGTGCATGTCACTGCCTCCTCTCTGCCTGCCTCCCTCCTCTCTCTCCCCACCTGTCTTGGCTTTTGTTTGAACTCTACACACTTTCTCCTGTATGATCCTGAGAACACGGTGCCTACTGCCTGGGCCTGACATCTGCTCACCTGTGCCAGGAAAGGGCCGGGATGGATGCCCTCACGCCCAGGAGGCCTGCAGGGCCCCACCGGTGCCCTCCGCCTGAGCTCTCTGGCATCTGGGCCTGTGCCCAGTGGTTTTGAGTCAAGATGCAGTTTTTGGGGTGCAGGATCGGGGTACAAGTGCCTGAATGCTTAATGGGACCAACGACTCTAACCATAGGGAAGCTTCTGTGAAGTCAAGCTTGGTGACTTCGAACATGAACGTCTGGCCATTTCCCCACTGCTTCTTGGTAGGTGCTACAGAGAGGAATGAAGCGCGATTCCACTCTGACGGGTGGTTTTGTGAAAGAGGCAGCTGGCTCGCTCACTGTGGCACTGGCAGGCTCACCAAGGGTCCTAGGAGGAGGTTTCTGGTAGACATATTTCAGCTGTGCATAAGGAAAAGCTTTGAAGCTGCCTAGAATGCGGTGATTTGTGGTAGTGAGCTCCCTGTTGCCAGAGGCATGCAACGGAGCCCTTTCACTCATGCATCAAAACTGACCTGGGCAAGGCACCTTGGAAAGTATGGGGTCCAGAGGAGAGTGAGGCCCAGTGGGGACACTTTAGCACCTTGCCAAGTACGGGGGTCCAGAGGAGGATGAGGCCCGTGGGGACACTTTAACAGGTAATTTTGATGTTGTGGGTAAGTGTGAGCACGGGGAGTGGGTGTCTGAATCTGCCTGGGAGCCTGAGGGAAGGGCGTTTTGAGGATAAGGATGCAGCCCGTGGCTGAATCTTAAAGTAGATCAGAAGCTTGCCAGCCAGACGGGGGCTGGGGAGAGGGCTGACAGTCATTCCCACATTCATTCATTTATTCAGGCTATATCTTCCGAATTATATATAGAAGGGCGTGTTGCAGAAGAAATGCAAGTATCAGGAGAAGGGGGGACTGGGGACTTTTGAAATTTAGAGTTGCCTTCACCATAGGTGTTAGAATTCATCTCCATGTAGAGATGCTTCTGGGGGAACAGGTCCCAGCTTCACGGAAGGCCAGGAGGGACCTCGGCCTTCTCTTCCTTGGCAGGCCTGCCTGTTGGGTGCTACCTTTCACTACCCCTGCCCCCGCCATTGCACGGCCAGCCCATCCAGTGTCTTTGCGCTGCTGCAGAAGGACGCCGCTGCGAGGAGGCTCTGGGAGCCGCGTATCCTAGCAACCTCCAAGGCTGGCATCCGCAGGGCGAGGCCCAACTCAAGGTTGTTCTCTTTCCCCAGCCTTCCACTAATGTGTGTCCCCCACGGGCTTGAGGGGCAGGCTGTGGAGAAGAGGAGAGAGGTGGACGGGAAGTGCAGCATCCAGCCCCATCCTAGCCTGGATGAGGCTTCTCAAGGAACACCGCCAGGGTGAGGGGGTGGGGTGGGGAAGGGAGGAGAACAAGAGAAGTCCTTTAGCAGAATCTTGCCATCTGTCTGTCACCAAGGTTGGTTTACGGCCATTTAGAACACAATGAATCTAGGCAGTGGTTGTCAATGACAGCTAACTTCATAAATGATGACAGCTGGAAATTATTTTTATTTTCCTTCTGATGGAAGACCACAGCACCATCTCTGAAGTACTCCTGCCAAAAAACTTAAAAAATCAAGCCTGAATCTGATCAAGCCTCTAGAGGTAATTCTGAGTTACAGGGACTGCAGCCAGATCCTGTCTAAAGGAAGAACACTGTAGATTTCATCCACAGGAGATTGTAAAGAAAAAGAACAAAAGGCAAATCAAAATAACTTCAAATGAAACAGAAGGGGAACTTATAGATGAACTTAACAGAAGCTCAAGAGAAATACCACCGGAGAAGGCAATGGCAACCCACTCCAGTACTCTTGCCTGGAAAATCCCATGGACGGAGGGGCCTGGTAGGCTGCAGTCCATGGGGTCGTTAGGAGTCAGACACGACTGAGCGACTTCAATTTCACTTTTCACTTTCATGCATTGGAGAAGGAAATGGCAACCCACTCCAGTGTTCTTGCCTGGAGAATCCCAGGGACGGGGGAGCCTGGTGGGCTGCCGTCTATGGGGTCGCACAGAGTCGGATACGACTGAAGCGACTTAGCAGCAGCAGCAGCAAGAGAAATACCAACCCATGATAACATATGAACTTTATTTGGATTCTGATTCTTACTAATAAACTAAGAAGCAACAACGACAGTAAAACCTAAGACGCTCGTGGTCCAGCGATTCGCTGTCTGCGCTTCCAGCGTTGGGGGCGTGGGTTCGATCCCTGGCTGGGAAAACTAGCGTCCCGCACGCTGGGTGGTGTGGTCCAAAGCAGCAACAACAAACAAGCAAAATAAACAGCCTCCCACCAAACAGAAAGAGAGTCGTGAGACAGTTGAGGAAATCTGAACACTGACTGGATATCTACTGATGTCAACGAATGATTTTAATTTTAGGGAATGTTCAACTGGTTTAGGGATGATACTTAAAAAGAGCCCTGATTGCTTAGGACTACATACTGAAATATTTGTGGGTAAAATAATGCGAGGTCTGGAATGTGCTTTAAAATAATCCATGGCGGAGGAGAGTGTGTGGAGGTCTAGATGAGACAAGGTTGGCCTTGAGCTGATTGATTGGTGATGGGTCTAGGGGATCATTGTATTACGATATTAATTTATGCATGCACGCTCGGTCATGTCCCACTGTTTGTAGCCCCATGGACTGGAGCCCACCAGGTTCCTCAGTCCAGGGGGTCTCCTAGGTAACAATACTGGAGTGGGTTGCCATTTCCTCCTCCAAGGGATCTTCCCGACCCAGGGATTGAACCTGAGACTCTTGCATCTCCTGCATTGGCAGGTGGGTTCTTTACTACTGAGCCAGCTGGGAAGCAATATTAATTTAAGTATATGATATTGTTGCTATTTATGTAACCATTTTGGAGCTTCACAATGGCAATTTCATGTGATGCCACCTAACCCTTTGGTGTATGTTTGAAAGTCTTCATAATAAACACTTTTTAGAGCCAAAGGAAGAGTGCAGTCCTGCTTTTCCAAGAGGAGAGAGGTATCCCAGGCTGGAACTAAAATCTATGGGACTGTTACGAAAAAAAGCTGAAACGACTCTCAGCGGCCTCTGCTGCCTGCATGAATTACTTCTGTTGAACGAATGATCACGGTAACAATATTATAACTTACAAGTGACTGAAGGCAGATGCCTAGTGAGTTGACTGGATATGTGGTTGCTGCAGAAGATGACATCATGGATGTTTCAACTGCTTAATAAGTAACAATAAAAAATTAAAGCAATCCAAACAAGCAGGAGATGGAGGATAAAGTGAAAATTCTTCCTGCTTTTGAAAGAAGCCACACTGGGTCATTCCCGGAGCCTAACCTGTCCCTGAGGACCGTTGGCCAGAAGACCCCAAAGAGGGGGCAGCGTCAACCCCTGCTTTGCCTCATGGTCTTGCAAATCTTCCGGTTTTTGAAGCCGTAGCCTGCATCTCCTGCCTGTTTCTCAGACTTGTGGTTTCCTGTATCTGGAGAAGGCC
Organism: Bos taurus; assembly: GCF_002263795.3. Classification (NCBI taxonomy): domain Eukaryota; kingdom Metazoa; phylum Chordata; class Mammalia; order Artiodactyla; family Bovidae; genus Bos; species Bos taurus. The sequence continues at coordinate 102,064,237 of NC_037337.1, forward strand.
CAGATCACTCCACTAAGCCCTTTGTCTAGTTCCCGTTTTATCTTTATGCTGAATTAATTCCTCGAGCAGCCAACAGGGTTTTATTTGTTCCTTTTAATATCGTCTTCTCTTCGTGGACCGTGCTGGGTGCTTTAAGGCGACCTGCTTTCTTGTCACAGCGAGCTAATGAGTCAAATCCCGAGGCCGCCTTTCCTAGCTTTGTGGCCCTAGGCAAGTAATACTGAACCTCCATTTGAGCCTCCTTTTCCTTACTTGCAAATTGGGGGTAATGATAGTTAATATCTGCATATAGGGATCTTAGGAGGATTAAATAAATAAGGCAGGTCGGTCACCTACTGTCTGGCACATTGTAAGGCTCAGTAAATGATAACTACCACTATTATTATTTTTACAGAAAACCTTGGATGTTTAACAGTGAAGATAAGCTGGGTGGTTTTGGGGATGTGTGATACATCCTAGGGGACTGGTTTCACAAGGAAGTCTTGTACTAAGAAACTGCTAAGTGCCCCTCACCGTTCATTCTCCTCTTTTACGTTAATAAAAAAGCTAAGACTACATTTCCCAGCCTTCCTTGCTGCTAGACGTGGGCCTGTGACTAAGTTCTGGCCAAAGAAGCGAAAGCACAAGTGTGGTGTAGGACTTCTAGAAAGGCTGCTTCAAGGATCTGATTCAGCTGGGAGGAGAGTCCCTTGCCCCGTATGTTTTTGCTTCTGCTGGTACGGAGCATTGATGTGATGGTTGCAGCTCTAGAATCCTCTTTGGAGTGTGAACCGATCTTGCAGATAGATAATGTGTACTGAGGATAATAGAACCTGAGAGGAGTCTGGGTATCGGATGACTGTGGAGTCACCAGAAAGCCCCTGGACTGCCTGTCTCTGTCGTTTTCTGTGTAGAGAAGTAAACTATCTGTTTAAGTGCCCCGCCCACCCCCCCCCTGCTTTTTTCTGTTGTACACAGCTGAACCTAATTCCAAAGGTGTTGGAATGTTAATGTGTTAAATGTTGAGGCACAGGCACTGACCAGTCAGAACAGAGCAGACTGTGGCCCTAGGGATAGAGCAGCAGAGGGAGGGATTGGGGGATTTGGGGTGGCGGAGCCTGGGAAAGCAGATAGTCACCAACCAGCATGGAGACAGTTTAATATTTTGACCCCCTCTATCGATGGATGCTGCTCAGCCACTTCAATAGCGTCTCACCCTCTGTGACCCCGTGGACTGTAGCCCCCGAGGCTCCTCTGTCCAGGGGATGCTCCAAGCAAGAGTACTGGCGTAGGTGGCCGTACCCTCCTCCAGGGAATCTTCCCCACCCAGGGGTCAAACCCACGTCTCTTGTGTCTCTTGCATTGGCAGGCATATTCTTTACCCTGAGCCACCGGGGAAGCTCACATCAATGGCTCCACAGCTGAAAATCGGATGAGTACAGCCCTGCCTAAACCTATCCATAGAATGAATAATGCTTAAGAACAGCTGAGACGACTGGAGAAGGCCTTCAGGCCCTGGGCACCGCTTGAGTAGAAGGTAAAGGGCGAGTGACCCACAGTGAGTTATGGAGAATGAGAACTGCAGATCAATGTGACTTAATGGGAAGGTTCTTTCTTTTTTTGTTTTTTTCATTAAAAAAAAATGTGTTAACATACATGTAGCATAACATGTACCATCTTAGCCATTTTTCAGTGTTCAGTTCGGTTGTATTGAATACATTTATAAAGTTATGCAAGCATTACCATCCATCTCCATAACTCTTTTCGTCTTGTAAAACTGAAACTCTGTTCCCACAAAGCAGTAACTCCTGGTTCCCCTCCCCGAGTCCCTGGCAGGCATATTCTTACCTTCTGTCTCGGTGATGTTGCCTACTCTCAGTACTTCATATAAGTGAAATCATATAATATTTGCCTTTTTTTGACAAGCTTATTTCACTTAGCATAATGTCCTCTAGTTTCATCTATGTTGTACTGTATGTCAGAGTTTCTTCCCTTTGTATGGCTGAATAATATTCCATTATATGTATATGCCACGTTTTGTTTATCTATGCATCAATCAATGGACACTTAGGTTTCTCCCACATTTCAGCCATTGTGAGTAGTGTTGTCATGAACATGGATCTACAAATGTCTCTCTGAGATTCTGTTTTTAAATTTTGGGAATATATATCCTGAAGTAGAATTCTTATGTTACATGGTAATTCTTTTTTTTGTAATTTCTTGAGGAACCTCCATACTGTTTTCCCTGCCCCAGCAACAGGGCACAATGGCCCAATCTCTCCACATCCTCCCAATACCTCTTTCCTATTTTCTCCCCCAGATTTATTGAGGTGTAACAGAGAGTGAGTACTGTATATTGAGGTGTAACAGAGAGTCAATGCTATATGTTGAGGTGTAACAGAGAGTCAGTGCTGTATGTTGAGGTGTAGCAGACACTCAGTACTGTATGTTGAGGTGTAACAGACAGTCAGTGTTATATGTTGAGGTGTAACAGACACTCAGTACTGTGTGTTGAGATGTAACAGTCAGTCAGTGTTAAATGTTGAGGTATTATAGACACTCAGTACTGTGCGTTGAGGTATAACAGACACTCAGTACTGTATGTTGAGGTGTAACAGACACTCAGTGCCGTGTGTTAAGGTGTAACAGACACTCAGAACTGTGTGTTGAGGTGTAACAGTCAGTACTCTATGTTGAGGTGTAACAGACACTCAGTACTGTGTGTTGAGGTGTAACAGACACTCAGTACTGTATGTTGAGGTGTAATAGATATCCAGTGCCGTATGTTGAGGTGTAACAGACATTTATTGCTGTATGTTGAGGTGTAACAGGCACTCAGTGCTGTGTGTTGAGGTGTAACAGTCAGTCAGTACTCTATGTTGAGGTGTAACAGACACTCAGTGCTGTGTGTTGAGGTGTAACAGTCAGTCAGTACTCTATGTTGAGGTGTAACAGACATTCAGTGCTATATGTTGAGGTGTAACAGACACTCAGTGCTGTGTGTTGAGGTGTAACAGTCAGTCAGTACTCTATGTTGAGGTGTAACAGACACTCAGTGCCGTGTGTTAAGGTGTAACAGACACTCAGAACTGTGTGTTGAGGTGTAACAGTCAGTACTCTATGTTGAGGTGTAACAGACACTCAGTACTGTGTGTTGAGGTGTAACAGACACTCAGTACTGTATGTTGAGGTGTAATAGATATCCAGTGCCGTATGTTGAGGTGTAACAGACATTCATTGCTGTGTGTTGAGGTGTAACAGGCACTCAGTACTCTATGTTGAGGTGTAACAGACACTCAGTGCTGTGTGTTGAGGTGTAACAGACACTCAGTTCTGTGTGTTGAGGTGTAACAGTCAGTCAGTACTCTATGTTGAGGTGTAACAGACACTCAGTGCTGTGTGTTGAGGTATAACAGTCAGTCAGTACTCTATGTTGAGGTGTAACAGACATTCAGTGCTATGTGTTGAGGTGTAACAGACACTCAGTGCTGTGTGTTGAGGTGTAACAGTCAGTCAGTACTCTATGTTGAGGTGTAACAGACACTCAGTGCTGTGTGTTGAGGTGTAACAGATATTTGGTACTGTATGTTTAATGTGTACAGCATAATGATCTTACTGACATACATCATGAAATTATTGTCATGTTTAGTGAATATTCATCATCTCACAGTAGAAATAAATAGAAAAATTTACTTCCTCATGATGCAAGCTATGGTTTTCCCAGTTGTCACATGTGGATCTGAGAGGTGGACTGTAAAGAAAGCTGAGCACCAAAGAATTGATGCTTTTGAACTGTGGTGTTGGAGAAGACTCTTGAGAGTCCCTTGGACTGCAAGGAGATCCAACCAGTCCATTCTGAAGGAGATCAGTCCTGGGATTTCTTTGGAGGGAATGATGCTAAAGGGGAAACTCCAGTACTTTGGCCACCTCATGTGAAGAGTTGACTCATTGGAAAAGACCTTGATGCTGGGAGGGATTGGGGGCAGGAGGAGAAGGGGATGACAGAGGATGAGATGGCTGGATGGCATCACTGACTCGATGAACAGGAGTTTGAGCAAGCTCCGGGAGTTGGTGATGGACAGGGAGGCCTGGCATGCTGCAGTCCATGGGGTCGCAGAGAGTCGGACACGACTGAGCGACTGAACTGAACTGAACTGATGCAAGCTCTGAAGATTTTCCTTCTTGACTGCTTTCATTTGTAACACACAGCAGTGTTAAGTCTGTCGTGTATATCACATCCCTAGTACTTACTTATCGTATAACTGGATGTTTGTACCTTCGACTACCTTCATCCAATTTCCCCTTCCCCAACGCCCCCCCGCCCCTGCCGCCTCTGGTAGACTCAAGTCTGATTGCTTTTTCTATGAGTTCATTAATTTATTTATTTGTTTTTGAAGTGTAATTGACCTACAACACGTGCTAGCTCCTAGCGTACACTGTGGTGATCACGTATTTCTATACATTTCAGAATAATCATAATCGTAAGCTGAGTCACTACTTGTCACCATATGCTATGTAACTGTTGATTACGTCCCTCCCACTGCACATGGCCTCCCTGTGACTTGTTTATTCTGTAACGGACGGCTGCACCTCTAACCTCCTCTACCCGTTTCTCCCGTTATCCCGGCCTCCTCCCCTCTGTTCTCGTGTCTGGGTCTGTGACTGTTTCTGTTCTATGTTTGTCTGTTTGTTTTGCTTTTTAGAGTCCACATGTAATCGAATCATACAGCATTTGTCTTTCTCTGACTTATTTCACTTAGCATGATGCCCTCTTGATCCACCCCTGTGTCTCAAATGGCAAAATTTCATTCTTTTTCATGGCTGAGTAGTATTCTGTTGTGTGTGAAGTGCTATCTCATCGCAGTTTTGATTTGCATTTCCCTAATTAGTGGTGCTGAGCATCTTTATATGCTCATTGGCCATCTATATGCCTCCTTTGAAGAAAGAATATTCTTCTTAACGTGTGTATGTAGGTTATAAGAGGGACTGGAAGATGCCATTTGAAATAACATCAAAGAGGCCAGACGAGTCAGATTACAGAAGCCTGTGAGAGGCAGATTCAGAAATATTCTTGAATTTGAGGCTAGAAGGAGCATTTGTGGGTGTGGGGGTGAGTAAGGGAGCAGATGGCCCCAGGAAGTGAGGCATCATGGCTCTGCAGTGCTGCTTTCCCCATCAGTCAAAGAAATCACGAGTCCATCCGGATTCGGTGGGGAGCAGACGTGTGCCCCTCTTGCTGGGAGGAGTGTCAGGGTCCTGTTGCAGACACGCACATGAGATGGAGGCTCTATCGCGGCCGTCTTTGGAAAGGACAGCCTGGCATGGAGCTATCTGTCCTGTCCAGCACCTGTCTTGTTAAGAAGCCTTCAGGGTGGCTGCCTTCTCTTTCTAGCTCCAGCCTCTTCAGAAGTATCTGGAGGTGCTTACTGTCTTCTAAATGGGATACAGTGTGCACCTAAATTATTTATGGAAACCGGTGATATCTTTAGTGGAAAATAACCAAGAAAATGCTTAAGCATGGCACTAATTAGCTAATGTAATTGAAACGAAGGGAATAGTTCAGACTCTAAGTATGACTCAAAAATAAAGAGAAATGATTTTTCAGTGGGAGGTGATATAGTTCTCATCATTATTCAAAATGACTGGATCTATGAGTCATTCATTTAGCAAAACTTCCTGAGTGCCCACTAGGTGCCAAGCAGTGTGTGAGGTCCAGGGTGAAGAGGCCGGTGACCCAGCTCCTCCCTGCGAGCACTGGGGGATGAGGAAGTGTGCGCTACGGCCTGCTGAGCCCCTGCGGGGAGAATGCGGAAGGAGCCCGGGGGTGTGCGGCTGCAGGGCTCAGGGGTCAACCTCGAGCTGGGTTTTCAAGGAGCATAAGAGCACCAGGAGGGCCTCCCTGGTGGCTCAGACGGTAAAGAGTCCGCCTGCGATGCAGGAGACTCAGGTTCGATCCCTAGGTTGGGAACGTGCCCTGGAGAAGGGAGTAGCTACACACTCCAGTGTTCTTGCCTGGAGGACTCCGTGGACAGAGGAGCCTGGTGGGCTACAGTCCATGGGGTCACAAAGAGTCAGACACGACTGAGTGACTAACACACACACACACACACACACACACACACACACACACACACACGAGTACCAGGAACCCAGGGGCAAAGCAGGGCCAGGACTTCCCAGGTGACCCTGCAAGCTTGCTAAGGGTTGGGTCTTCTCAACCATGGCTGACTGTTGATCTCACAGACCCAAAGTTTAAAAATTATACATATATATATAGTTTTCTATATTTATATGTGTTAATGTACGATTTTCATCTTTCACTATAGCCTTAACATGAGCAATAGCAAGTCCTAGACAGTGATATGGGGCTACTCAAGGAAGTAGCAGGCAGCCTCCCCACCCCCGTCTCTACAAGCCCAGAGGGAACTGTCCATTCATATTGAGGGCAATGATCAACGTCCAAAATGATCATTCTGGCCATCCAAATTTTTTATTATTTCTTAGATCCACTAAGAAATGGATCTAAATGAGGCATACCAGATGACCACATCTTAAAGAAAATCAACCATTGTTATATAAATTTACAAAGAACATTTACACATACCCTTTTTCTTGGCAGCCCCGTAAATGAGTTTATCCCCATTTTCTTGATCAAGGCTCGGAAAGGTCAAGTGTCTCGCTCAAGGCCACTCAGTTAAAATCAGAGAGGGGACTCCAACCTAGTTCTTCTGACGTGCTTTACTGTCTGGATTGGATAATGAACTTCTGTGGGACAGCTGATTCTTCCATGATGCCAGCCAGGCGACAGAAGAATGGATCCGAGTTGCCATCAAGGAGGAAGGAAGCGATGGTCTTTGGTCTTTATCATTTTGACCCCACCCCCCACCACACCAGGCCACTCTGAGCCTGGACATCCTGCCGCAGGAGGAGGAGAGGGGCGGCATCCCTGGAGGCTTTCTGAGCTAGGTTGGGACGCGGAGAACGCAATGTGCCCCACAGTCTGCTGCTCAGAATTCAGTCAGCTGGGCCCATCTCAAGATCCAGGGAGCAGGGAGATACAGTCCCAAGCATCCCAGTGCTCCTGGCACCGCGGAGACTGAGAGAGCGCAGCGCGACAGTTTGGTGTCTGGATCAGCAGTGCCGCAAACCAGCGCTGGCTGAGCGCCTGCAGCGCACCAAGCAGCTTCCTATGAGCGCGTCCGCACTGCGCAGTCAGTCCTCACATCACGGCCGGCGGAGGACTATGATAAGGCACCTAAGGCCCCGGGCGACCCCGTGGCTCAGCCATAGAGAATCCGCCCAGTGCAGGAGACCTGGGCTTGATCCCTGGGTCGGGAAGATCCCCTGGAGAAGGGAACGGCTACCCACTCCAGTATTCTGGCCTGGGAAGTCCCATGGGCAGAAGAGCCTGGAGGGCTCTAGTCCACGGGGTCGCAAAGAGTTGGACACGACTGAGAGACTAAATCTCAGGTTCCGAGCGGGGCGGGTAACCGGGCGCATACCGAGCTCCCTGCTCTAGACTCCGGGCGTGGCCGGCCCCACGCGGCCCTCCCGACGCCTCTGCTCCATCACCTGCCCGGGGCTCCTCCTCCCCACTCCGGCCACTCTCTCCAGGTCTCATGCGCCCCCTTCCCCCAGCGTGTCCCCCCAGCCCACTCTCTGCTCTGCCACCAGTGACCGTGAAAGCCAGGCATGGCTCTGTCTCTGCCCCTCCCTCCAGCGCCGGCCTGTCGCGCTCGGGATGAAGTGCAGACGCCCTCGCAGCAGTTATGTCCACCTGGTGACGGCACCTGCATCCTCGCCTCCCGCCAGGCGATACGCTTCAAACGCTAGGCACCACCCCCTTGAGCTTCTCACCAGGCCCCATTCACCATGAAGCCTGACTGAATTCGTGCCTTCACAGTGCTGTTCCTTCTTTCTGGAATGTTCTTCCTTCTTGCATTTGCCAAATTCCAGATCTTCAGGACAAGGCTCAGAGACCACCCACCCCTTACGTCCCCTCCAGGCTCCCCGAGCTGAGTCCTTCATTCTCTCTTCTGTGCTTCCCGAGTTTGCATCAAGACCCCAGCCCTTCCCACCTGGCCTTGCTGTCTGTTCCTCCCTTGAGTGTCTCCCTCCCGAGACCAGGAGCAACTCAGGGTCAGAAGAGAGTCTCATCCACGACCATTTCCAGGGGGCCTGGAACAGGGCCGAGCTCTTCCTTTGTCACGGTGTCCCGTCAGGAGGAGGGAGCCTGTGCTCCACGACCCGTTCTTCCCCAGCCAGATCGGACCCTGGTTGAATAGAGGGAGGGCACTTGTCTAGTCACTGGTTCTTGGCTCTGGGAGCCTTGTCGAAGTTACTAACGGCCAAGCGTCACCCCCGGCTTCCAAGGTGGCCTTAGTGGTAAAGAATCAGTCTGCCAGCGCAGGAGAGGCAAGAGACTTGGGTTCCATCCCTGAGTCGGGAAGACCCCCTGGAGGACGAAACGGCAGCCCACTCCAGTGTTCTTGTCTGGAGAATCCCATGGACAGAGGAGCCTGGCGGGCTGCAGTCCGTGGGGTCACAGAAAGGGGGACGTGACTGAGCGCACACACGAGCATCACCCCCGGCAACTCTCAGTAATGCTCCCGGTGCCTCTGACACGTGGCCGGGGTGAGGACCACTCCAGGCTCTCACGCGCACACAGAGGCCCAGGATCACGCCGAAGTGCCAGCTCGGATCCTGTGGGCCAGGGTGGGGTCGGAGGGTCTGCATTTCTCATAAGCTCCCCAGCGATGGCAGTGCTGCAGGTCCAAAGACCACGGTTTGAGGAGGAAAGACTTAGATGACTGTCCCATCACTGGCTTGGCATCGGACGCCCCTGAGGGGGGAGGAGGCCTGGAGGCCTGCAGCTCAGAGAGGAGGGGGAGGGGGAGGGAAGGAGATGAGGTCGGGGAGACGGGGTCCCTGGGAGCTGTCAGGGAGGACGCACGGGGGACCTTGGCACGTGCGTGGAGTTGACAGTGCTGCCTGACACGCCGCATCCCCAGGGTCCATGGCCCTGCGAGTCACAACAGCTAGAGCTTGTCAGGTGCCCGGCACTGCCCTGGACTCGCAATTCATTTAATCCCCTCGTCCTTTTTACAAATGAGGCAACAGAGGGCGGAGAGATTAAATGACACACCCAAGGTCACAGTAGGAAATGACAGAAGGCAGGCTCCCTGGGTCCAGGTCTGAGCGACTCGCCCCTTCGCGCATCGCCCCTCTGGCTTCTGAGCCAATGCATTTCTATTTCTTTGTTCATTTCGCCAAGTACTCCATGGGCCCTGGCTCTGATCGAGGTCGGGCGCAGGTGCTGGGATCGCGAGGATGCCACTGCCCCGGTGGCCACGACAGAGCCCTCGACCTGTGCGCAAATCTGTGCTGGCGAGCAGCACCCCGCCCCCCTCAATACCCGGTCCCAGCTGGAGCCTGCGCCGGGCGGGGAGGAGGGTCCCCGGACCACCGCGCACATGGCTCTGGGTGGGACACAGGCACAGTGCCCCGCCCATCTTCCCCGAACAGCCACCTGCCCTGCCCTGCCGTCCCCAGCCCCCTGCCCCCGCCAGCCCCGGGTTTCCTGGCCCCAGCCCCCGGGGCCATCCAACCGCTTGCCCTTTACAAAATCGATTCCATTCTACTATTTACTAATTGCCTACTTTTTATCTTGATGGGTGGAATAGGGCACCCAGCCCTCGGGGTGCCTGGAAAGCAGACTGACTTCCAGCCCACATTGCTTGGATAACAGCAGAGCCTCAGGCCGCGAGGCGGGGAGGCCGGGTGGGTGGGCTGGGTGCCCCTGCCCCCCGCCCCGGGTCCCTGGCTCCTGGGCACTGACAGCCGCGCCTCCCCTCAGGTGGGTGAGCTCAGTGGCTGAGATCACAGGTCTCCTTCCGGGAACCTGATTGCTGTGGGAGATAAGACCCTGAGCTCCAGGTGGGGACGCAGGGTCAGGAGGAGGATGATCGGAATCAGAGCATCAGGCAGAAGGGAAAGCTGACCCCAGCCAGACCTTCCTTGGTCTAAGCGTCTGTCTCGTTGGGCCTCGTGTTGGTATCATTGCCTCCACCTTCAGGCTGGGAGCTCCAACAGCATCTGATCTTTCTCATCTCTGTCACCCGTGGAGCCTGCGTAGATGACGTCATGTGTATCCCATGGGGGAAGACAGCCCAAGGATTATCATTCCACTTAGACTGAAGCTGAAAGTCCAATACTTTGGCCACATGATGCAAAGAGCCGACTCACTGGAAAAGACCCTGATGCTGGAAAAGATTTGAAGGCGGGAGGAAAAGGGGACGACAGAGGATGAGATGGTTGGATGGCATCACCGACTCAATGGACAGGAGTTTGAGAAAGCGCCGGGAGTTGGTGATGGACAGGGAGGCCTGACGTGCTTGCAGTCCATGGGGTCACAGAGAGTCGGACACGCCTGGGCAGCTTTCACTTTCACTTTTTCACTTCACATTGTCCTGTTGCAAGGCGTGAGCTCCAGGGCACCCAGGTGTCAGTAGCTGCTGCCGGCAGGCTCGGAAGCGGAGGCACCCGGGCTTACTTGCCTTGAGGCTTGTGGAATCTTCCCGGCCAGGGATCAAACTCTGTGTCCTCTGGATTGGCAGATGGATTCTTAACCCCTGGCCATCAAGGAGCAGCCTGTGGATTCTTGGGAGTCTCTTAAAGCCATCTGTCCACTTCATGAGAACTAATTCAAGGAAAAGCAGTTTGCAAACTCAGCTTCCTGAGCAAAAGTGAAACCCATGCCTTGAAATACTCAGGGCCAGAGCCTGCCCTCATCTCTCCACCATGTGGCTGCCTGACTGGGAGAGGTCAGTTTGCAGTCAATTCAACGTTAGTAAAGCTTCAGTTCCTTCCCAATTTGTATGTAAAGATCTGAATGAGAATTCTAATTTTGTCGTTCTGCGCTCAGATCAGTCAGCTTTAGCACTCGGGTCCAGACTTCCAGTACAGTCTGTTTCTTGCTCCTTTAATAGTAATTACCATTTCTTCCATGGTTTGCCAGCATTCTTACATAAGATTCACCCAATTTTACATGGATCAACTCTTTGGCTAGCCAAATAAACATTTGAAAATAGCCCCAGAGAGTTATTTGATTCAATAAATACATGCTCAGGGACACCAACCGTGCTCAAGAACCCTTGTTTATGAAGCATTAAGTTCAAAATAGGCGACTGGTGTTCAGCATCACACAAGGTAGAAACTCTGATTTTAACTGATGGAGCGAACAAATGCTCTGAAGGGCTTGCGACTCCTGTTAACAGTCCCCCCCCCACCTGTGACTTGTTGGGTCGACATTTACAAAGGAACGGGGTGGTGACCACCGGAATCAGTGGGCCCGCTGGATTTGTGTCTCCCAAATAAGCAAACGGAGCGGAGGGGGTTAGAAGGGGACGTACCTGAGCCTCGCAGAGGCTGAAGGTCACACCGAGAGCTGATGGTGGAACTGGGTTAAAGCTGGGTCTTAAATAGTGCTATAGGAATCTTGCAGGTTGACCTGTGCTATTTTGAAGACGTTTTGAGATTCTTTGATCTTTTTTTCACTTTTATTTACTTGATCCCAAGTCAAAGCTGTAAAACAAGGTACATTCAGATAAGTCTACTTCTACCATCTTTTTATTAGTTTTGGGGATTCCTTCAATTGTTTCTTTTTAAAAATATAAATAAAACACACACACGTGTATGTGTGTGTGTGTGTGTTTCTTCCTGTTCTATACACAAAAAGGGCAAGCTGTGCATGCTGTCTGGCAACCTCCCTGAACAATATGTCTTGGAAACTGCTCGTAGCATTATTTGGAGATTGTCTTCGTTCCTTCTGTCTTCCTTTGGCTGTGCTGGGGCTTGGCTGCGGCACACGGGAGCTTCCTTACTGCGTGTGGGCTCTCTAGTTGTGGCAAGCGGGCTCCAGAGCCCACAGGCTCAGCAGCCTCGGGGCTGAAAGCAAGCCCACTGCATTGGAAGGCATTGGAAGGCGGATACTTAACCGCTGGACTTCCTGGGAAGGCCCTGTCCTCGCCCTTTTGTATAGCTGCATAGTAATCCATTGTCGAGCTTGTGACTCACTGCTCTTTAGACGAGGTGGATTTAGTTAATATAGTCAAGCCTGTGAGTAGGGGCGTTTATAAAGAGCTGGAGGCAAGAGGGGAGAAGTGAGAGCCTCAGATCAGAGGGTTTTTTTTTTTTTTTTAAAGAATTGACTGCTGGTCTATGATCGAAACAGGGCTTCCCTTGTAGCTTAGTTGGTAAAGAATCTGCCTGCAGTGCAGGAGACCCGGGTTCAATCCCTGGGTCGGGAAGATCGCCTGGAGAAGGAAATGGCAACCCACTCCAGTATCCTTGTCTGGAAAATCTCATGGACAGTGGAGCCTGGTGGGCTGCAGTCCACAGGGTCGCAAAGAGTTGGCCACGACTGAGCGACTAATACTAACGACTAACACTAATCCATGGGTGCTCTTGAACTGTGGTGTTGGAAAAGACTCTTGAGAGTTCCTTGGACTGCAAGGAGATCCAACCAGTCCATCCTAAAGGAAATCACTCCCTAATATTCATTGGAAGGACTGATGCTGAAGCTGAAACTCCAACACTCTGGCCACCTGATGCAAGGAACTGACTCATTGGAAAAGACCCTGATGCTGGGAAAGATTAAGGGCAGGAGGAGAAAGGGGGAAACAGATGAGATGGCTGGATGGCATCACCGACTCAGTGGGCATGAGTTTGAGTGAACTCCAGGAGTTGGTGATGGACAGGGAAGCCTGGCGTGCTACAGTCCATGGGGTTGCAAAGAATTGGACATGACTGAGTGACTGAACTGAACTGAACTGATGATAATCCGTTGTATGGATTACATTGTACATAGGCTATTCAACCAATTATTTATTGATAAATATTTGTGTTTTTATGCTTCAGTGAAGACCATTTGCCCATATCATTTTGTATTTCTTTTGGTGTACTTTGGGGTAGATTCCTAGAAATGACTTTACTGGGTCAAAAGGTAAAGGCCTCTTTACAAAAGGTAAGGTAAATGCCTATATAATTTTGCTGCTGCTGCTGCTAAGTCACTTCAGTCGTGTCCGACTCCGTGCAACCCCATAGACGGAAGCCCACCAGGCTCCCCCATCCCTGGGATTCTCCAGGCAAGAACACTGGAGTGGGTTGCCATTTGCCAAATTCTTGATAGGGACTGCATATTTTTTGCTTTTCTCCCAGGATTGACTGAACTGGACTGATTGTCTGAGAGTGACTATTTCCCTATGGCTTCTCCAGCAGCACATGTTGTTAAGTTTTTGAAGTCTGCCGATATGACAGGTAAGAAGTAGTAATATCTCGACTTAGTGTTAATTTCCATTTTCTATTTTCATAAGTTTAGGGGCTATATGCTTTTTTTCCTGGGAACTGTCCATTCAAATTTTTTATCCACTTTCTGCTGAGTTGTTGTTAGGGGTACTCTTTGTGAAGTAAGTTTAAAAATATTTTTCCAGTTTAACATTTTTGTCACTGTGCTTATTTTTCTATACGGAAAATTTTAAACTTTTTTATTTGGTAATTTTACTTGGTAAAATTAAAATTTTGGTAATTTTTCCCCCTCATTGCTTTGCACTTTTAGTCATACTTAAGAAAATGTTTTTCCAACCCCAGGTTATAAAGGAATTCACATATGCTTTCTTTATAGCATTATTGTTTTAGCTTTTACAGTTAGATTCCTAGTTCATATGGAATTTATCCTGGCATGCAATGTGAAGATCGAATCTGATTTTACCTTTTTCTGTGTGGCTATCCAGCTGTCTCACCACAACTTATTAAAATGTTCTTCTTTGCCTCCATTAACTTGAAATGCTACCTTTATTGTATATCAAATTTGCATATGCACTTGGATCTATTTTTGGATTTTCATCAATCTGTGCACCAATACTGCATTATTGTAATTACAGAAGCCTTAAAATATGTTTGATATCTTATAATGTGAGGATCCCTTATTGCTCTTATTTTTTAAGTTTTTTTTCCCTGGCTACTCTTACTAGCTTTTATTCTTATAAATTTTATAATCAACTTCTGATGCTCCAGGGGGAAAAAAGATGGCATTTTGGGAGTGGAAGGTCTCATTAAATTTGCAAATTAACTTATGGAGAGCTGACATTTTTACAACCTTAAATTTTTCTACTCAAGAGCATGGCATGTACATCAGCCTGCTCCAGTGCCCATATTTGCATTTCAGGAACTTCTTTTTGTCTTCCCGTAGGTTTTACACATTCCTTGTAAAATTTATGTTTAAATACTTTTCAAGTTTTTGTATTATAAATGTAGTCTGCTCTGCTGTTATTTTATTTTTTATATTTATGAAGACTTTTGGTTTCTGCGTGTTAATTTTATCTTACTCTTTTACTAAATTCTCAATATTCAGGGCAGTTTTTCCATATTCTTTCAGTTCAGTTCAGTCGCTCAGTCGTGTCCAACGCCTTGCAACCCCATGAATCACAGCACGCCAGGCCTCCCTGTCCATCACCAACTCCTGAAGTTCACCCAAACTCATGTGCATCGAGTCGGTGATGCCATCCAGCCATCTCATCCTCTGTCATCCCCTTCTCCTCCTTCCCCCAATCCCTCCCAGCATCAGGGGCTTTTCCAATGAGTCAACACTTCTCATGAGGTGGCCAAAGTATTGGAGTTTCAGCTTCAGCATCATTCCTTCCAATGAACACCCAGGACTGATCTCCTTCAGAATGAACTGGTTGGATCTCCTTGCAGTCCAAGGGACTCTCAAGAGTCTTCTCCAACACCACAGTTCAAAAGCATCAATTCTTGGCGCTCAGCTTTCTTCACAGTCCAACTCTCACATCCTTACATGACCACTGGGCTTTTCCAAATACATATGGTTGCATCATCTGCAAAAAGAGATAGTTTTTACTTCTCCTTTCTTATTCTAACACCTCTATTTCCTCTTTCTTATCTGATTTTATTGGGGAACACCTCCAATGCGTGTCAGCTACAATGTGCTATGTTAAAATGTGCTGTTAGATTTTGTTTGCTATTGTTTTTGTTTGTTTGCTAGTATTTTATTTAAGACTTTTCTATCTGCGTTCCTAGATGAGATTCACGGGGCCTGTTTCTGAGCACTTCTGTGGTAACCATGGCCTAAGCATGAGTAATAGCAAGAACTACTAAGATTCTCGTGAACTTCACTCTCAACTTCCTCCACACTGGCTGCTATCCTCACCTCCCTCCCCTTCGCTTCCTTTCTGTTGTCTTCCTTTGGTTTTTAAATTTTTCTTGACTCACCCTCATGTTTGCTTCCTGTTTCTTCTCTTTTCTGGGAAGCAATGAGGCCTGGTGGTGCTGGGTAAGTCCTGGGAATGGATGAGGCCCGATGGTATTGGCTAAGTGAATAGACCTCAGACTCACACAGACCAGCCCAGTACTGAATCACAGCTCAGCCACGTACCAGTCTTGTGACTTTGGGCCAACTGTGGAATCTTTTCAAGCCTGAACTTTCTCATCTGTAAAATGGAAGTAGTGTTAATGCCTTACTTCACAGTACTGCTGATGTGAGTAACACGTTAAAGAGACAGTACAATTAGCATGTGTCTGCCATAGCTATTTACCAGGCCCACTCTTTCTTCCTGAGAATACCTTTAAAAACATTTCCCTTCTTCCTTGTAGTTAGGGGTGGCCATGTGTGTGCTAGCCAATGGAATGTGATCAAAATCATGTGTGACACTTCTAGGTGAGGCCCGTAAAAAGCGTCCCACAGGTACTCGTCCATGCTTTTTCTCTTTTGCTAGTTTGACGTAGACAAGCAAGGCAAAGATAGTGAAGCTGCAATGCAGAAGGAGGCTGGGCCCCTCCATTGCCAGATGGAAGAGCTTCCTTGCTTGCTGGGTTGCTCAGTCATTTCTGACTCTTCGAGACCCCATGGACTGTAGCCCACCAGGTTCCTCTGTCCATGGAACTGTCCAGGCAAGAATCCTGGAGTGGGCTGCCATTCCCTTCTCCCAGGATCTTTCCAACCCAGAGATCAAACCCGGGTCTCCTGCATTGCAGGGAGGTTCGTTACCCTCTGAGCCACCAGGGAAGCCCTGGAATAGAGTCACCCGCTGATCAGAGACACGGCTTCAGACTCTGGTGAACACACAGAGAGCTCCTGCCACGTCTGACCCACTGCCGTTTCCAGGCGTCTCCACCCTCGCCGTGCTCGGTGGGCAGGCTCTCCTGCTCCCCCTTCCCCTCTGCCCGCCCCTGTGACCCGCGCAGCGCCCGCTCCCCCAGCCTGTCCTCACCCCCTGGGGCAGCAGGTGCGTCCTCAGTCTCTGTGCTCCCACGGCCCACAGCTGGGGCTTGGGGAGGTTAGTGGGCTGAACAAGAACCGCGTGTGCAGTGTGAAGAGGCACCAGATCCATGTTCTGAAAACAACGGAAGGCTGGCTGATGTCTGCAAAAGGCTGTGGAAATAACACACGCGCCGTCTCGTCCAGCTTCAAGTCTCAAAGCGAACCGTCGGCCCAGTCACAGCTCCGGTCTCTGCCGGGACGGCTCTCAGTGCAGCCCTCGGGTCTGCGCTGGTGCCGACGGCGCGGGCGGCACAGCCCTGCGTCCCCCACCAGTGAGCTCCAAGCCCCGGCTCTGTGTGGAGCTGGCTGTGCCGTCTCGGACACGCTGCCCCTGCCCCGGCCCAGACGCAGCCCCTCACCCCTCCAGCTCGGAGAGTGTGTCTGGGAGGAGGGAGACAGTCTGACGGAGGTGGGCCTGGGGAGCGACAGGGCCTGAGGCTGGGGCAGACCCACGGCTTCTCTGGGTCCCACGCGGCGTCCAGTCAGCGAGTGCAGAATCGCGTGTCCAGGCCTCGGTTCCCCCGCCTCAGTCACTCAGCTCCAGCATCTTAGGGCTCCACACTCCCCAAAGGGAGGCCATTA
Source organism: Bos taurus (assembly GCF_002263795.3). NCBI lineage: Eukaryota > Metazoa > Chordata > Mammalia > Artiodactyla > Bovidae > Bos > Bos taurus. The sequence goes on from NC_037337.1 coordinate 102,081,131, forward strand.
CCTTAGGAAAAGATTCTGGGGGCTGCTGCCACCCTAGAGTGGAAGTGCAAGTCGCTCAGTCGTGTCTGACTCTTTGAGACCCCATGGACTATACAGTCCCTGGAATTCTCCAGGGCAGAAAACTGGAGTGGGTAGCCTTTCCCTTCTCCAGGGGATCTTCCCAACCCAGGGATCGAACCCTGGCCTTCCACGTCGTGGGCAGATTCTTTAGCAGCTGAGCCACCAGGGAAGCCCGCCACCACCAGAAGTCACACAAAATTAGAACAGTGCTAGAAATACGGCAGTCCAAATGAGTTCTGATTTTTTTTTCATGGTCATTATTCTGACAGGGCTTTTACAACATTCCATACCAACGTCTTTCTAAAATGCTTTCTTTTCCCTCGCTTATTGCTGCTGCCTCTGTTTGCTGCCTTCTTCACTCCCGCTGGGCCTCCTGCCTTGGGACCCAGGAGGCAGGCGGGGCTCGTCAGAAAGCGCCCTGAGCGGAGCCCCCCTGCCCCCGCGGGCAGTGCTAACGCCCCTCACCCGTGCGGGAGGGGAGCCAGGCCCCCAGCTCCTGCGGGCTCGGAGGGGGCGCGAAGGCCCGCAGGTGCGGGGCTGAGGCTGCGACAGAGGCCTCGGGCAGCGGGAGCGCAGCCGGGAGCGCAGCCGGGAGGGGGCGAGCAGGCAGGGCCGGGGAGAGGCCGCGGCTCAGCCTGCGGCGGGGCTGCGGGCAGCGAGGGCCGGGGGCTTCGTGCCGCTGAGGCCGGCGGGAGGCGGGCGGCGGGGACGAGGGGGCCCCACGCCTTCCGGCCGTTCCTCTGGGGTTCCCGCAGCGGCAGGGGAGCGGGACCAGCGAAACGCACCCCCTTCAGAGCCAGGCTGACCAGACCCAACCCTGGGCCCCATCATGGCCTTGGGAGCATCACTTCCTGTTTTCTGAGACAAGACTTGGTCCAAACGGGAAAGGATCATAAAGGCCAACTAGTCTCGTGGGAACAAGGAGCTCTTCAAGAACCTGCTGGGAGAAGGCAAGCAGGAGCCAGGACTTCCGACTCCACCCAAGTGCTTCACCCAGCACATCGTTGTGAATATCGGGTACCCACCGACATTCAGCCGCCAGTTCCCCGCATTTAACGCTCATCCCTCCGACTCCATTCAACCGCCCTTACGCCGCATTCCATCTGCGCTCCTCTGTCACCCATCCACCCACCTGTCAGCCTACCCAGCTAGTCTGTATCCGCCCCTCTACCCCCATCCCAGCCACCATCCATCCATCTGCCCACCTGTCTACCCATCTTTCCATCCAACCACCGTGACATCCATCAGCCTGAAGGAACAGGGCAATGACTTGGGTACATGACGAACAGTTTTGCCATAGGGCGTGAGAAGCTACAATTATTACTATTAAACTCTTTGTTCCAAACTCAATTCAGTGATTACTGAGTTTCTATTAAGTTCACAGCATTGTGTTAAGCACTGCTCAGTAGGGGCAGGGATTCAGGAAAAAAGCCCCAAAACAAAATATTTCCTCCTAAAGAAATATGACAACTGAAAGCAATTTTAGACCTTGGGTTGGGTCTTAGGCTGGGAAAATAAAAGAAGTATAAAGAATACTGTTGAGACAATCGACGAGATTCTAATATGGATTGTAGAACAGACAATAGTATATTGTTGGTATGTTTAATTTCCTGATTTTTGTAACTGTACTGTGGTTATGTAAGAAAATATCCTTTTTCTTAGGAAATTCACACTGAAGTGTTTAGGGATAAAGTGACTTGAAATTTCTGACTTACTTGAAATGATTTCAGAAAAAAAACATTATTTTTATCATATATGTAAATATATATAATGTGTAATATATAAATATGCTATATATGGTAATGTATACAAGGAGGAAGAGGGAGGAAGCAAATGGGGCAAAAAGTGGGCGATTGATGGATTTGGGTCAAGATTATATGGGGGAGCCCTCCAGCCAGAGTAAAATCCTAAAGTAAGGAAACCCCAAGAAAAGGAAAAAGAATATATGGGGGACCCTTTACTAGTCTTGCAAAATTTGTTTGTTTGAAATGACATGAAATTAAAAGCCATTTTCCCAACTCAATAGTTCCGTTGTCGTGGAGCTTATAATTTAGATGAAGGAGATACTCGCTGGAAACCCAAATAGGAGGAAGACAAGCTGTGTATTAATCTGTGAGTGTTCATGTTGCCTTCCCCCACCCCGCAATGTCTGTAATAAAAAGCGAGAGGGCAGAGAATGAAAGAAAAACGGTAGGGGGTTGGTCTAGGGTGGGCTTGTGAGAGCTGCAGCTTCAGGGTGGATGAGAACTTGGGGGCTGCAAAGGAGCTTCTGAGAATCTGCCATGGATTATGAATTTGATTCTTTTTCAAGAAACAAGAAGGACTGAAATGTCTTTAAAAAGTACTTTCGGGTGCTTGACTGTCTTTGAGTGCAACTTTATGCAAAGACTGACTAACAGGGAGCCCTGCGTCTTATCCCAGTATGACTAGCCCCCATCAGTGACGACTGCAGCGGAGGTGACTGGGGAATGGGCTGGTCAGAGAAGACAGAGGCTTGAGAGGTAAGTGGCAGCAGGTTAGGCAGAGAGGAAGAGGAGATAACGGGAACCCAGGTGACAGAGCGTCACCTGCTTATTTAACTCCTATGAAGAGCACATCACGAGGAATGCTGGGCTGGAGGAAGCACAAGCTGGAATCAAGATTGCTGGGAGAAATATCAGTAACCTCAGATATGCAGATGACACCACCCTTATGGCAGAAAGTGAAAAAGAACTAAAGAGCCTCTTGATGAAAGTGAAAGAGGAGAGTGAAAAAGTTGGCTTAAAGCTCAACATTCAGAAAACTAAGATCTTGGCATCTGGTCCCATCACTTCATAGGAAAGAGATGGGAAACAGTAGAAACAGTGGTAGACTTTCTTTTTGGGGGCTCCAAAATCACTGCAGATGTTGACTGCAGCCATGATATTAAATGACGTTTGCTCCTTGGAAGAAAAGCTATGACAAATCTAGACAGTGTATTAAAAAGCAGAGACATTATTTTGCCAACAAAGGTCTGTCTAGTCAAAGCTATGGTTTTTCCAGTAGTCATGGAAGGCTGAGTGCCGAAGAATTGATGCTTTTGAACTGTGGTGTTGAGGAGACTCTTGAGAGTCTCTTGGAAAGCAAGGAGATCCACCCAGTCCATCCTAAAGGAAATCAACCCTGAATATTATTAGAAGGACTGATGCTAAAGCTGAAACTCCAATACTGTGGCCTCCTGATGCGAAGAACTGACTCATTTGAAAAGACCCTGATGCTGGAAGGGATTGGGGGCAGGAGGAGAAGGGGACGACAGAGGATGAGATGGTTGGATGGCATCACCGACTCAGTGGACATGAGTTTGAGTAAACGCCGGGAGTTGGTGATGGACAGGGAGGCCTGGCATGCTGTGGTTCATGGGGTCGCAAAGAGTCGGACACGACTGAGCAACTGAACAAAACAAGGTAACGGAGGGGAAAGGCACAGAGAAGACAGGTTTTTATGAAGCCCGGCGCCAGGCTCACTTACACCCTTCATTTAATCCATACAGTACATCCACACGATAATCCCTGCTAACTACTCACTGTTAGTTCTACTTTGCAGATAAGGGAACTGGGTCACGGAGAGATTGGCTGTGCTGCTGGTAGGGGCAGAAGTAAGAAGTGCACGGCTCTAAAGACCTGTGACGCCACAGTGCCTCAGGAAAGGGCACGGTTCAAAGAGACGGCAGCCCTCACCTGGGACGATGGTGACCACTTCAATGAGTTACCGTGCAGCGGGAGGTCCTGGGAAGGAACACAGAACTAACAAGACACCACCAGCAAGAGGAGATCGGGAAAGGTCAAAGGAGGGAGGAGGCGCCCGTCCACATGTCCTGCCCACGTCCCAGAGTCCTTCCACGGGGGTCCATCTTGACTGAGCAATGCGCATACCGCCAGGAAGGGTTCCAAGTCAGGACGCTGGCCAGAGACGGCCTGGAAACTCATCTCATCAGCATCAAACCCAAGACTGGGAGCCCCGCGGCAGGGCGCTCCCCTGGGCCCCTCACCCTGCTGTCCTCCGCCCGGGCGCCCCTCCCAGTGAAGGCTCTTCCCTGTGTGCACGTCTCCCTGGACAGGTCGCGTCTGAGTGTGAGACAAGAGCCCTCTCTCGGGCCCTGGAAGGGGTCCCCCGTTCTTACCAGGAGTAAGATCCCAGGCTTCACAAACGCAGATATCCAGAAAACTACTTCGAGAGAAAGGGCTTGGTGGACATGGAGTAGGAAGGATCTGGGCTGGGGATTCCAAGCCCCAGTTACCCAGCCGCCCCAGCACTGACGACAAAGAGGGCGACCGCTCAGGGCTGGCCGACCTCTCAGCCTGATGGCGCCTCCTCGGGGTGCGGACCGCCAGGCACACACACGCGGGGAGGAGGGGTGTGATGCTGTGGCAGACTCCAGCTGTGAACTGCTGGCTGCCGCTTCCCGTTCTCTCCTGCCACAGGATGGGGGAAGCCCCCGCTCCCCGCTAGTGGGTGATCTCTGGACTCACCCCAGCTGCTCAGTTAGTCCAGCCTTCCTGCTTGGTAGACTGGACTGCAGCCCAGCCCCCTTGGCCAGCCCTGAGTCTGGAACCAACCCTTTCTGGATGGGACGAGGGGCTGAGCGTGTGATACAGGCCTGTGTCGGGAGGGACGGCCTCTGGGCGGTGAGGGGAGCAGTGAAAGCCAGAGAAGAAGGTCATTGGGATTCAGCAAAGCAGGGTTCCCCTGACCGGGCCGGAGCCGTCTCCTGTCAGCCGACGGTGAAGGACGGCAGGCCCCGTGGGGCGGCTGAGCCACGAATGGAAGGCGCCTGGGCCTCTGATGGACGGTCAGGCCGACAACTGACACGCCACCCTGCATGCTCATCAGGACGAGTGTGGCCAGAGGAGACTTCTGCTGCGGCAGTCTGTCACATTTTGGGCCCGTTTGTTATAGCAGTTAGCTGCTCACTCACACACAGTCTGAATCACCAGGGTGTCGTGCAGAGCACCCTGCTCCCGGCTCTGCCACCAATTCACTCGGTCATCTTGGACTACTCACTGCTCTGGGCCTTGGTTTCACCATCTGCGAGGAAAGAGGGTCAGTTAATAGGTTTCCAAAGTCTCTTCCACAATTCCACAAGTCTGTTCCTAAAAGGTGGGTGGTAGTATTTGAGAATAGAAACCCAGTCAAATATTTGACAAAATGACCCAAACATCCTTACTAATAACCTGGTAAAGTGGAACCTTGCAGTTTATGGGTGGGGATCGGTTGATTAATGATGTCTAAGGACCACTGATAAGTAGATCAGTAACAACAGGGAAAGGAGGTCTCTAGCGCCATGCTACAGGGCTCTTAAAATCAATGATTTGGATGACGACATAGAAAGGAAGCTGAATAAATACAGATCTTCCTCAACTTGCGATGGGGTTACATCCCGCTATATTCATGGGTTTATCTAGAGACCTTCTCATATTAGCCTACGGCTGGGCAAAATTACTGAAACAAAGGCTGTTTCATAAGTAAATATTGAATATCTCATGTCATATATTGAAGACTATACTGAAAGTGGAAAGCAGAACAGTGGCCTGGATACAGAATGGTTGTGAGTGTACGGGTTGTGTACTCTCAAGATTGCTGACTGGCTAGGAGCTGTGGCTCATCGCCCAGTATCACGAGAGAGGATGGTACCACATCTCACAGACAGGAAAAGATGAAAATTCAAAATCTGAAGCATGATTTCCATTGAACACATATGGCTTTTGCACCATCATGAAGTCAAAAAATTGTTGTAAGTCAGGGACAGTCTATAACAAAGCTGGGAGGGCTGGTTCATAGATGGATGAGGGACTTACAGTTCAAAATAGTCTCTGTTAGGCAAGAAGTTGGGACAAAGGCTACAAATAAAAAGTGAACCAAGATGAATGCAGGTCCTACAAAACTCAAGGGCCAGGGCCCTTGTTTTGGCAACAGGCCTTAGCAACAGGCTGCGCGAGAGTGCCCTGGACACTCCTGCTGACCACAGGCTCTCGTGGAGCCAACGTCAAGTCATGGCTGCCGAGACACGCAGATTCTGGGCCTGCACCAAGCACACACAAGGATCCCAGGAGGGGACACCTTGGGAAGTGTCCATCCCGAAGGTCAGGCCATACCTGGGATTTCCTGTTCCGTTTAAGGGACCACTGATGCTTCAGAATAGGAATGAGAACAGTCTTTCTGTAAAGGGTCAGACACTAAATGTTTTAAGCTTGGTAGGTCATACAGTGTTCGTGTTAACTATTCAGCTTGGCCTTTGTAAGTCAAAAGCAGCCATAGACAATAATTGAGTAAGTGTGGCTATGTCCGAATAAAACTTTATTTACAAAACATGGAGTGGGCCAGATTTGGTCTTTGGGCTGTTGTCTGCAATCCCTACTTAGAAAGAGGCGACATAAATGACTGGAGTTGTCAGGGTCCTGGAGGCTCAGGCATAGGTGAATTGGCGAAAGAAACAGGTGGGATTCAGTGTGGAGAGTTAGGCGTGCCCACCCAGTGGTCCTCGACGGAAAACCATGATGGGGGGAAGTCATAAAGAGGCTTATTTGCCTTCATGTCAAGGAAGACCCCATAAATCAGCAAAGAGATGATTCTGTGTCTTCAGAGGTGAGCACGCAGAAACTGGGGGGTGGGGGAATTGGACTGGGTGCTCTTTAATGCCTAGTCTTACTCTGGAGTAAAAAACTGTTCTGCCTCCCGTGACGTCCCTGTGTTCCCTTCCTTCCCAGTACTCAGTGTGGAGCTGGTACACCTGTCCCACAGAGTGAGGCATGAATAATACACGGGAGAGGCATCACAGTCCCTTTGATCATTGGCATCAGGAGGTGGGGAGACAGGGGGACATTTGTAGAACTGCCTTGATGGGAGACTTGTGGTGAGCCTGGTGGGCGCGGGGGCGGTGGGGGGGGCTCTGGCTGCAGACACGCTCCCCTGCCCCCCTGGGTGAGAGAAAGCTGGCTCCTCAAATGGGAGAACTGGCCCAGGACTGAGCGTTTAGAGCTCCCACTGTAACCAGAATGGATGCGCTCAATCCACTGGTCTTTCAGAGTATAGGCACCTTGGCGCCCGCAGATGGAAATGCAAGCCTCCTTGGTCAGTTTTGACTGACGCCGGAAGGAAGCTTGCTAACAGAAGCGGGGCCTCCAGGTTTCTTGACTCAGCATTCTGGACCCCGTCACCTCAGTTCTGTAAGGTCGTGACCGCCCTTGTCCAGGTCTTACTCATTCAATCTTGGAATTAACCAGAGGTGCCAGCCACAAGGCTTTGCTTACTAGGAAGAGAAACTCCAACTCACCTGACCGCACAGAAGCAGAGAAGCAAGTGACTCATCACCAAAGGCCTGAGACCCAAACCCAAGTTAGTGAGATGCCTGCTCAGGTAAGAGACTCCCCAATTCCAGTTAGCTTCAACAGGGAAGAAATACATCCATTATGTCAACCGCAATCCTCTGGTAACATGGAACCCCGCCTCCCTGGTTACAGCTGATTGGATCAGGGGAAAGCACTGGACTCAGAGCAGCCAATCAGTGGCCCGGCCGACAGGCAGTGGGATGTGTAGAGCGGGAGTCCATCCAATCGAGGCACCAGCAATAAAGATGTCCTGGTTAGAGCTCCTTTTTGGAAATTTGGTCCTGAGAGTTGGAGTAAGACCTAAGATCCTTAGAGGGAGCTGGAGACAAAAGTCCCAACCAAGGTAGTGAGTGGAGGAGTTTGAGCACACGGACACAGAAGCCAGGGGAAAGCAAGGAGCTGACGTGGAGAGGAGCTGCCCATCTGGAAAGCCAGAGCTGAAGCAGATGTTTCCTGGCCTCCAGTTTGTCCTGGTCTTTTTGCGTTTCTCCAGGGAGTTTGCCAGGGATGTCATGCCCAGTGACGGGCCTGGTGAAGTTGCCAACTTTGCTGCTCTCACAGTGTCTTTATACACGACCTCCCATCACCCCCCAGTATCACCAGACTGGGTGAGAGGAGAGAAGTGGACCCCCTGGGATTCTGAGTCGGTCTCGTGTAGCAGACTCCCTGGGTCAGGTTCTCAGGGCCTGCAGGAGACAGGAGAGGGCGCTGGGAGTGGCATTCAGATCTCTGGTCTCCTGGATGTCCTGACTCCAGCCCTAGGCCAGGGGCTTCTCTGGTCCCGTGGGGGTGAACACTGGGCAGCCAAGGCCGGGAAACTCAGCCGACAGAGGTGCCTCGCACATATGGGCAGCTGGCATTGCCTTCTGCCCTGGCCTTACCCGGGAAGGCCAGTGTGGGGTCCAGGCAGTGGGGAGGGGAAGTGGAGACCAGGTCTCCAGACCTCCACACACCCTCATTTCATTAGGAGAGGGCTCCTGGAGTTTCTCAGACAATGGAGACTGTCCAGATACAGCAGAGGCTGGGGGTGCAGTCACAGGATCCAACCAAACTCCTGGGTCTGCCGGTTACTGGGCAAGTCACCCAACCTCCCTGGGCCTCTACTTGCCCATCTGTGAAATGGGGAAGATGATAGTACCTACCACACAGCAGTGAGAGGGTTAAATGAGCTCAGATGCATAAAGCACTTGGTATGGTGCCGGGTCCATAGTAGGTGCCCAGTAAACATCACGCCAGGGTTCAGGGAAGGGTATGGAGGATCTAGAGAAAGGAGAGAAGAACAAGGAGAGGAAGCTCAGAAGAAGACGGGAATGAAGCGGGCAGAGGAAGGGGAGCCACTGGGTGCTGCCCCTCCCTCCCTGGGCCTGCTTGGGGCTCCCGCTCTTGTTCTTCCCTCCCCCATATGTTCTTCAGAATTCTGAGGAGTTCTGCTTCCACCCCCAGCAGTTGCCATGGTGACGGAACCCTGGACCCAGTGGAAAGTTCTCTGCGCTTGGCAACGGGACCGCAGCGCCCCGCCCCCTGCCTGCCTGTGCGTGGGCGGCCGGCTCCGGCTGCCGCAGGGCCTCCTGTCTCCACTGGGACACAGCCCCCCAGAATCCAGGCCGGGAGCCCCTGCACCACCAGCACCGATGGCCCTCAGAGGGCATCCAGTCTGTCCCTCTGCAGGTGGGACGCTGAGCCAGAGAGGCGACGTGCGTGACGCAGGCCTCCTGACTGCCCTGGGCCCTCTCCCTTGGGTGCAGCTGTGAGTCCTGCTGGCGGGGTGCTGGGGACGCCACAGGCAGGACCGAGTCCACGGCAGGGCGGCCAGCTCTGGGGAACTGCGTGGTTGCTGAGACCAGGGGGACACAGGAAATCCCGGAGACCCTGGGGAGAGCGCCACTGACCCCCGCCCCAGCACAGTTCTCAGTGGGCTTTGCGGGGGGCCATTTTTGTTCTCCTCCCAACAGCTCCGACTTTCAGCCAGAGTGAGAAGGTTGCAACGCCAGCCTTTAGCAAGCCTCCCCTGGCCTTCCCTGGTGGGGCCCATGCCCCGCCTCAGCCCCGCCTCCAGCCCTTCCTTCCCCCAGACCGAGCCTTGGTTCCCAGAAGGAGTCACTGTCTCCTTCAAGGGTCAGGAGGTCCCGGCTTCTTTTACTTCTCATCTACTTCGTTTCTTTAGTGTGATTTTCTTCTGTGGATCCATGTTTTCAAAACTTTGTCTCGGGCTTCCCTGGTGGTCCAGTGGTGAAGAATCCGCCTGCCAGTGCAGAGGACGTGGTTAGACCCTTGGTCCGGGAAGATTCCGCGTGTCTCCGGGCAGTGAAGCCCCGGCACTGCAACTGCGGAGCCTGCCTCTCGAGCTCCGTGTTCCGTGACTGCTGCAGCTTGCGACCCTCGGCCCAGCCCACAAGACAAGCCACAAACGAGAACGTGTGGAACCAGTGAACCCCGGCTAGGGAGTAGCCCCGCCCACGGCGACTAAAGAAAGCCGGTGCACAGTACTGAAGACCCAGCACGGTCAGAAATACTAATATTTTGTCCCTTGAGCAAAAAGCCTTTATTGAGCAACTTGCTCACATAGCCCATTAAAAAAAGAGTCTTCCCAGCCCTGGATACCCCAGGTTGGCCTGCCCCCGAGGCAGAGACATGGGACTTGTGTGGTTGGATGGTGGGTATGTTTCAAGAAATGAAAGTTGACACTAGCTCAGGGCTCATGCAGGTGAAGGTCCCCAGGTTGGTGATGATGGGATTTCTCCCAAGTTCCACAAATCCACCAGTGAGAAGGACGGGGACTGTCTGTCTTGGGAGCTGTGGTTACTGTCCAGATTGAGGCCAGGATGCACCAGGTCAGGCCCACCCCACCTCCTGGGAACCCTGAGGAATGTAAAAGACTCTTGTGGTCTGCTGAGAGTCCAGCTCTTGGAACGAAGGGATCTCTCATCCTGTTTCTGATACTATGACGTGGATGACAAAAGCACTTATTGGAAGCAAAGGGCTTTCCTTGAGCCATCTTAGTGGCCCTGGAAGCTATTATCCCCAAACTAGAGATGAAACCCATGAGTTCTAATTTTCAACAGAAACTCGGAGTTGGAAAATTCCCTCTGAGGTAGATTTTGCCCAATGTCCTCATTGCCCAGGGCTGTGAACTGCAATCTAGGTGAGGAAGTGATGGCACAGGCAGGGGGTGGGTACGAGGTCCAGAGCCACGGGATAGAAGCTCAGGCTCCACCTCTTGTTCCTGAGCTGAGCGATTACAGAAGAATGACATCACTTCTCTAAGCCTCAGTCTTTCCATTTATAAAATGTGGCCTCTGTTCATTCCTTCACCAGGTCACGTATTCCACAGGAGAAGGACCATATTAACCTCTTGTTTCTCTTCCACATTCCTGTTACAGACAGCCTGGCATAATAGTCCCGGAGAAATCAAAGGATAGGAACCAACCACAAGAATATTCCTTCCCCAGACCATCCACCACTCACTTGTCTCATTAATTAATTTGCTCATTTGTTCAAACAAAATTTATTGTCATCACTTACACGTCAGGGACACAGCAGTGTGGGAGACAGATGAGAAGCTTATTCCTAACTGATGAGGTCAAAAGTGGTCCTCACACACTGGAATGTGGGAAGTACAGGATACAGAGGAGACCACCTTCGTTTCTGCAGAACCCAAGCAGCCTTTCCAGAAGAGGTGACAACTCAGCCAAGATCTCAAAGATAAGAAGGTTTAACATAAGCAAAGCCAGTAGTGTTAGAGTTCTAGGAAAGATAAGTGTAACCCAGAGCGGGAGGGGTTCTCTGGGGGCCACACGATTCCCTTTCTCAGAGAAACGACCTCATTCTGAGCAGAGACCAGCAGATGGTTCAGGACCACGGAGAGCACCACAGGGACTTTGCACCGTTTTGAACTTGCTGATTTGCAGGGACATGACTCAGGCCATGGAGAAGGCAATGGCACCCCACTCCAGTACTCTTGCCTGGAAAATCCCATGGATGGAGGAGCCTGGTAGGCTGCAGTCCAGGGGGTCGCTAAGAGTCAGACACGACTGAGCAACTTCCCTTTCACTTTTCATTTTCATGCATTGGAGAAGGAAATGGCCACCCACTCCAGTGTTCCTGCCTGGAGAATCCCAGGGACGGGGGAGCCTGGTGGGCTGCTGTCTATGGGGTTGCACAGAGTCGGACACAACTGAAGTGACTTAGCAGCAGACTCAGGCCAAGGCCCGAGGAGACAGGCAGGCCCGTGGGGCCTGGGGACCACCAGGTTAGAAGCAGAGGGAGGAGAATCTGGGGACTGACTCAAGTCCAGCTGTCACCTCTCCAACTGCATGACGGCTACGGTCAGCAGACCCAAGCCTGGTGGGCAATTCCCAGGCCTGAGAGTCTGGGAACCCTGCTGGCCACAAGCAAAATGGCAGGGTGATTGAGACGAGTGATTCGCAAACTGTTATAGAATCAGAAATCCCTTTGAGAATCTCCCAAATAATGAAGAATAAATTTAGAAACATAACATAGTAAAGAAGTAAATTAAATAGTGTGTCAGAAGGTCATAAATGTCACGGGGAAAAGGGCACTCCCTCCCCAGTGGAAAAAAAAAAGCACACCCAAGTGAACCAAATTTTTTGGTATAATTTAGGAAGTTCTTTTTTTTTTCTTTCTGGCATTCTAAGATCATCTATCTGTTATTTATTTATTATTTTTAATTGAAGTTTAGCTGATTTACAATCTTTTATTAGTTTCAGGTAAACAATACAAGAGTGATTCAATATTTTTGTAGATTATATTCCATTTAAACTTACCATAAAGTATTGGCTGTGTTCCCTGTGCTGTACAATAGATTCTGTAGCTTATTTCTTTTACACATTGTAGTTTGTAACTCTCAATCCTCTACTCCATCTTATCCCTTCCTCCTTTTCCCTCTCTACCAGTAACCACCAGTTTATTCTCTGTATCTGTGATTTTTAGCATGCCTGAACCCTCTGTGGGCACATTTAAGAACCAGTGCCCCTCCAGAGTATAACCCAGCCTGCATGAGCAGGGGTGGGAGGTAAAGGTGGAGAGAGAAGCTGGCTGAGTCTGCCGGGACCCCAAGACAGGTGTTGGGGGCCATGCTCCCTGAGCGCTGCTAGGGGCACCCTGGGCTCCCGGCTCCAGACTTACCTGCAGCCTCATCTCTCCAGCATCATATTAACCGAGCATCTATGCTGGCTCAGTACCTGTTCTAGATACTAAGGAGGTACCAGTGAGCAGACAAAGTAGAGTCAATGCCCTCCCTGACCCCCGGAGCCTATATTCTAGTGGATGGATACAGAGAGTAAATAATTGAATAACAAAATTACATAGTTTATTCAAAGTGGTATGTGCTGGGAAATAAAGGAAGAAACCTGGCAGGTTAAGAGGGACTGGTGACCTACATGGGAAGGAAAGCCAAAAAAGAGGGGACACGTGTATGTGTGTGACCGATTCACTTTGCTGTATGGTAGAAGTTGGCACAATGTTGTAAATAGCTGTACTCCAGTGTGTGTGCTAAGTCGCTCAGTCGTGTGCAACTCTGTGTGACCCCGTGGACTGTAGCCCGACAGGATCCTCTGTCCATGGGATTCTCCAGGCAAGAACGGTGGGTTGCCATTTCCTGCTCCAGGGGATCTTCCCAACCCAGGGATTGAAACTGTGCCTCTCACATCTCTTGCATTGCCAGGTGGATTCTTTACCACTAGCACCACCCTGTCAATACTCCAGTAAAAAATTTTAAAAATAAAATTAAGTAAAATTAAAACGTAGATAACCAACAAAGATCTGCTGTTTAGCACAGGAAATCTACTCACCACTCCGGAATGAGCTACACGGGAAAGAGTCTAAACCGGGGGGCCAGACCATGGGGAGGCTCCACCAGGCCAGTAGCCGGGGAAACGAGAAAACAGGTCAGGTTCTGAACACATTCTGAAGGTAGAACCAGCAGGATTTACTGAAGGATCAAATACCGGATGGAAGAGAGAAGACTCAAGAACGACTCTTCGACCTGAGCCACTGGGAGGATGGAGCTCCATCCGCTGAGATGAGGAAGACTACGTGGGAGGAGCGGTTGGGAGATAGAACACGGTCTCACGTTCGGTTGTGTGTGTTGTTTAAAGCGATTGGTTGGTGTTTGTCTGTTAGAGTTTTGCTGCCCGTGTCCTTGCGCAGCACAAGGGCTCTCCTTGGTGGCTGCGGGCTTCCCTGACCTAAGGCAAGGTGGAGCTTAGTCCCCCAGCTGGAGACTGAACTTGCATCCCCTGCACGAGAAGACAGATTCTGAACCGCAGGGCCACCAGGGAGCCCCTAGCCGTGTTCTTTTTGAGGTGGTCATCGGGCATCGCAGTGGAGACGTGGAGAAGGCGTTTGAAACGTGACCTGGACTCCGCAGCCCGAGTGGCCCCCTCGGAGCCGGCCCGTCTCCTCGCGCATCTCCCACTGCGGCTGGCAGGTCCCAGGGTGGGTTTGCTGTCTGCTGAGGCCGCCCCGTGTGTCGGGACAGTCCTGAGCGAGACAGTTCTTCCCGCCCTGAGCAGACTTCTGTCCCCGCATCTCGGGACCGCCGAAGGAGACGCGGATGAGAGACACCGGGTGAGCTCAGCGTAAGAGACACTGAGACGCGGAGGCGGTCCATGGGGTTCTGACGCCGCCCTGGGGCCTGGCTTGACCCTCATGAGGCCGGGTTTCCCCGGGATACCTAGAGCTCCCCCACAGCGCTCCCCTTCTCTTCAGCTGGCTCCAGGGGGCTCCGCCCTGCCCAGGGACCCCTGCCCAGGCAAGCCCAGGATGGACAGAGGGGCTGCCAGGACTCAGCGAGAGGACGTGTCCCTTCTCGTCCCTGCGCCTGGCGCAGAGAAGGTGCTAGATGCCATGAGACGGTCACCTGAGGCAGGATGGTCACCTTGCTCCAGAAGCGCCCAGAAAGGCAGCAGTCAGGGAGCTGGGCTGGAGTTAACGGGATGAAGAGGGGGAAGGGGGTCCCCGGCCTCAGGCAGTCTCTTCTCCGCACTGAGCGTGCCCAGCTCCGCCCACGCCCTCCCCCTGGTGAGTGTGGTCCCGCCCCCTGGCGGGCGTGTGGGGCACAGAGCCTCTGGAGGGAACGCAGCACAGTGGAGAAGAATGCCCACAGACCACAGCCAGGTATCCAACCCAGGCCCAATTCTCACCTTGGGACCCGAAACAGCTGACTCAAGCCCTCTGTGCTTCAAGGTCTTCTGAAGACAAGAAGATAACTAACAGGCTTTCCTTTGCAGACTTCGTGAAGGGGGATAACGCCTAGAGAGAGTCTAGACACGGTGAGCGCTCAGGAAATGTGAGCATCCATCGTCGTGGGTGGAGCTTGACTCGGTGCGACCTCAGCCTGTGTTCAGTCCAGCCAGCCCTGGTCTGCCCTGGCTCACACAGCCTGCTCCAACCCACGTGCTCAGGCGCCGCATTTCACAGACACGGGAATGATGGTGACTCTGAGAGGCCAGATGACATTTCTCAGACCCTACAGCTTGTTGCTGCTGTTCAGTCCCTCAGTTGGATCCGACTCTTTGTGACCCCTTGCGCTGCAGCACACCAGGCCTCCCTGTCCTTCACTGTCTCCTGGAGTTTGTGCAAGTTCATGACCTTTGAGTCAGTGATGCCATCCAGCCATCTCATCCTCTGTCATCCCTTTCTCCTCCTGCCCTCAATCTTTCCCAGCATCAGGGTCTTTTAAATGAGTCAGCTCTCCGAATCAGGTGGCCAAAGTATTGGAGTTTCAGCTTCAGCATCAGTCCTTCCAATAAACACCCAGGACTGATCTCCTTTAGGATGGACTGGTTGGATCTCCTTGCAGTCCAAGGGACTCTCAAGAGTCTTCTCCAACACCACAGTTCAAAAGCATCAATTCTTCGGTGCTCAGCCTTCTTTATGGTCCAACTCTCACATCCATACGTGACTACTGGAAAAACCATAGCGACACTACAACTGGTCAGGGCAAACTCAGCCCCGTGTCTCGCTCAGGAGAGAGGCAGTTACTGACCTAAGTGAAGGTGCGGTGGGAACTTGAGGCTGGAGCAGGAAGCAGAGGAGACAGGCAGTGTTGGGGGCCGGGGTGTGCACTTCTAGCAGGAGGAGGGAACAGAAACCCAGGGCCCCCTGAGGGGCAGAGGAAAGTCCGCCACGGACACCTGGCTGCCCCGTTAGGCCCACACCTCGCCTGCCTTGGCCCTGAGTCCCGAGCTCCGGCAGAAGAGCCGTGTGCCAAGTTATGGGCCGTGGGGACCCCTGCTCTCCAGCCCCATGAGCCGCCTGCTCAGCTCTGTCCCCGCCTCCTGCCCACCACCCGAGCCTGGGCTCTGCTCCCCCGGCCCCCAGCTGGCCGTCCCCCTGGGCAGACTCCCTCGGCTCTCAGACCTGCAGACTGACCTAGGGGCCCCCACCCCAGAACACAGCCCCAGGAGCTGGGGGCCCTGATGTGCTGTTTGCTGTGCATCCCAGGGCCCACCGTGCAGTCAGGCCACTTCCAGGCCTCAGGCTCCGTGTCCCTGAGCCCGTTCACTGCCTGCCCAGCCTCCACGTCTGCCCAGTACGCTCGTCCCTGCCCACCAGCGAGAGCTCCTCCAGGACCCCCTCCCTCTTCTCTGTCGTCACCCGCTCCTTGCACGCCCTTAATCACTCCCAGCTCCACCCGCTGAGCTCCATCACTCGGCTGGATCACTTCCTGTCCCCTCCTGACCGCACAGTGGCCTCCCAGTGGCCGCTCCCTAGTCCATGCCCCCAACCCCCATCACGCACACAATTCCGTCCTTCCTGCCGAAGCCAAGTGGGTCCTTCTCCTCCAGGACTCCTCGATGTCCTCAGGAGAGAGTCCAGATCCCTCCGCAGGCCCTGAGCGGCCCTTGGACACTGGACTTCTTCTTTGTAAACGTTTATCTATTTGGCTGTGCCAGGTCTTAGCTGCGGCATGCAGGGTCTAGCTTCCCGACCAGGGATCGAACCTGGGCCCCCTTCACTGGGGGGCAGAGCCTGAGCCACTGGACCACCAGGGAGGTCCCGAAGCTGGCCTTCTGCGCCCCTCTGCTCTGCCTGTAGGTCATTCCGCTTGTTTCAGGAACCGCCACACTCCTCTGTGCCTCTGTGCCTTTGCGCATCTCATTCTTTCCGCCCGGAATGTGTCAAGGCCTCCCTTGTCTGCAGGAGAGATATCCGCCCCGCGCATTCCTGAAGCACGTACAGGGAAACGCGTCCTGACTGCCCAGAGTTGTACAGCTCCTCCTCAAACTTGCGCCCCTTACTGTGGGTACTGGATGACATTTCTCACGTTGTACCTCAAGGTTTGGAGGTTTTTCTCCCCTATGAGGGATTTCTTTAACAGGCTTGTGGTTTATTTAGACTGAACACGACCACCCATGCTCACATGTAAGTATAAACAGCACCCAGCTCAAGTGGGCGTCCGTAAATATGCAGGTAACGACTGTGTTGACAGACAGCAAGGATGGGAAGACAAGGGGAAGGATAGAAGAATGATTGGATGGGTGGGAGGATGGAAGGAAGGGAAGAGCAAAGATGGATGGATGGACACGTTAAGGAGCGAGGGTGGAAGGAAGGGCAGAAAGTGACTGAAAGGAGGGGAGGATGAAGGCTGGGCAGACGGGTGGCTAGAAAGACTGAAGTTTGGATGAAAAGAAGGAGAGGCGAAAGAAAGGGAAAGAATCACTGGATGGAAGGAGTGAGTGGATGGTTGGATGAATGAAGGGCTGAGAAGATGGAGGGAAGAACGGGACGGAAGGGGAGGCAGAAGGAAAAATGGAAAGGCTGAGTGAGTGCGTGAATAATCAGACGTGATTCGTGGACAGAGGTGAGGTTTTATGCCGCTGAAGCTGGTTGACTTTCTTGCGAGGCAGGCTGGGGCTCCCACGTCGTCCCTGTAGCTGGTCTCAGCTGCCTGGTCTGGTGTCTTTATACTGCGCACTTTGACCTTAGACAACAAAGTCATCATCCATTGGTGCGTGTTCAGAAGAGCTAGAATTCTGTAGACCGGTTAGTTCCGCAGATGAAGGGCGTGTCAGAGCTAACAGCTCCGAGGGTGCAGCAGCCGGGACCCTGAGACCTCAGCCTTGGTCTCAGCCCCTCCGAGCCCCTGCAGACGGCACGCTGCTCCCCGAGTTGCTCGCCTCTTCTCCCGGGAGTCTAGCTCTGGGCTGTGCCTCGCCGGTCACCAACCTGGAGAGAGGTTTTTTCACGGAGCAGTTGCGAAAAGGAAATGACCTCACCCAGGACTGAAGCTGCGGAGGTCGGAGCGGGGCAGCCACCTTCCCACACCTGGAGGGACCCTGAGCGGAGGAGAGGGGATCGATCCAGGGATTGATCCAGGGGCCGCTTCTGGGTGCCCTGCCGGGGCCGCGGCACAAAGGAGTTCTGGGCAGCGCTGGAGAGCAGGCTCAGCGCCTGGGAACCCTCGGGGGAGGTGAGCAGAAGGGCAGGGTGCCCCCCGGGGACCCCCAGACAGGCGTGCGTGGAGGGACCTGGTCGAGTGGGCAGGATCGAGGCCGAGCCCTACCTGTGCGCCCAGCTTTCTCCCCTGCATGGTGCTCATCCCTCTTTTCTCAGCTCTTCACCGTGGACTTTTTGATGAGGCTTCTGGAAGGCGCCTGGATTCCTGCAGTGCCCACACACTGCCCTGCCGGCCCGCATCCCGTGAGGCCGCAGTGACCCAGCAGAGCTGCTCCTGGGAGGCCGCTGGCCCCTCTCTCCATCTCCTCCCTCCCAGCCCTCCTTGGGAGCCCCGGGGCCGCCGCCTCTGCGGCTCCTCCGTACCTGCTCATGGAGACCGGTAGCAGCCCCAGACGAGGCGGCCTTGGGGTTTCTACTACATAGTCCTAGACCCAGACCCGCGGCAAGGGGACCCAGAGAGGTCACACAGCTCAGTCACCGGGCACGCGTTCTGGAAGGCAGCTTGAGACGCGGGGAGGGCCTCCGCTGTCTCAGCCTCTCGTCTAAGTCAAGTCCCCCTGCCTGTTTGCTGTCTTTTAGGTAGCCTGGGGACAAAGCATGCATTTTTGAGATGGCAACATTTTATTTTCTTTTTCTCCTTTTCTTCCCGGAAAACAATTCAGGGCTTTCTTTTCCTGCTTCGTGACCATAGTGACTGAGAAAAGTCTTTTCTGGAAAGCTGGGGCAGAGTCCAAGTTTCCTAGGGAGGCCGACTCGGCCTTGGGGTGGGCTGGCCCGCTTTCCTTGGTGCCTGCGTGGTTACCCGACCCCTGTGGCCAGCCCCGGACTTCCTCTTCGCAGGCATCGAGCCCGCTGCGGTTTTCAGTGTTGTTATTTTTCGGAGTTAAGAATCTGTGGGTTTTAATTGCACCCCAGGACACATACCACCCTGCTCTGCTCCCAACCGCTGGGCTCCTTAGAGGCAGAGCAAGAGACTCCAGGTAAGGCGTGAGGCATTGTCACACTGACAGCTCACAAAAACACAGAGGGCTCTGTGTTTACTCAGCCAGAGACAAGTCCTGGGAACGTCTGCAGAGAATTAGATATATGGGGTCTAATGTTAAAATATCTTTGTGTAAATTAATATTTCAGTCGTGGAAATACATAGTCAGATTGTCACAGTGCTGTCGTTGGGCATTTTGTTACTTTGTCACAGTGCTGTCGTTGGGCATTGTGTTACTTTGTCCAGCCTCCTTGCCTCCACTCTCACCCCTTGTAGTCATTTTCAGCATTTCGTCCGGAGAGAAACTTAAGGCACACACATTCAGGATCAGGGCCAGAAAACTTCCTCTATAAAGGGTCAGAGAGAAGATATCGAGGGTCTCATGGTCTCCATGGCAGCCATGCAACTCTGTACAAAGCAACCACAGACAACAGTAGCCAAATGAGCACGGCTGTGTTCCAATAAAACTTTATTTACAAAAACAGGCTGAGGGCCTGATCTGGCCCTTGGGTTATATTTTGCCAGTCTCTCTGTAGAAAAAAGACAGATATAAATGGCCAGAATGGCAAACATTCAGGAGGATGAGGGAAAGAACTGGTTGGATTTCTATGTGGAGAAGACTTGGAGAGTTAGACATCCACCTCTTTAAAGGAGGGAAGGAGGAAGGACTCAGTGGTCCCAGAGGCAGGCTGTACTGGGTGGGGGGAGTTACATGTATGGTAAAGGTCCGTCTAGTCAAGGCTATGGTTTTTCCAGTGGTCATGTATGGATGTGAGAGTTGGACTATAAAGAAAGCTGAGCACCAAAGAATTGATGCTTTTCAACTGTGGTGTTGGAGAAGACTCTTGAGAGTCCCTTGGACTGCAAGGAGATCCAATCAGTCCATCCTAAAGGAGATCAGTCCTGGGTGTTCATTGGAAGGACTGATGCTGAAGCTGAAACCCCAATACTTTGGCCACCTGATGTGAAGAGCTGACTGATTTGAAAAGACCGTGATGCTGGGAAAGACTGAAGGCGGGAGGAGAAGGAGACAACAGAGGATGAGATGGCTGGATGGCATCACCGACTGAATGGACATAAGTTTGGGTGGACTCCGGGAGTTGGTGATGGACAGGGAGGCCTGGCGTGCTGCAGTCCATGGGGTCACAAAGAGTCGGACATGACTGAGCGACTGAATTGAACTTGACGATGTCGCTTCAGTCGTGTCTGACTCTTTGCGACCTCATGGACTGTAGCCAGCCAGGCTCCTCTGTCCGTGGGATTCTCCAGGCAAGAGCACTGGAGTGGGCTGCCATTTCCTTCTCCAGGGGATCTTCCCCACCCAGCGATGGAAACACGTTAGGTCCACCCGAATTGGTTAGGTGGGTTCTTTACCACTGGCGCCCCCTGGGGGTGGAGTCACAGGAGGTATATTTTCATTCATGTCAAGACATTAAGTAACTGAAGACGCCCATGAACAGTGAAGGGGTGAGTTCCCCATCATCGGTCTCTTTGAGTAGCGGGGTCTGTGCTCAATCCCCTTGAAGTCTGGCAGGCCTGTGACAAGGTGAGGATGATGCTACGTGACTTCTGAGGCTGGGTCTGAACGGGTGACAAGCTCCATCTGTTTCTGCTGGGATGTTCGCCCCTGGATCACAGACACCATACTCTCAGGAAGCCCGGGCCATGTAAAGGCCTCCAGCTGCTTCGGCCGACTGCCCCACTGAGGCCCCGGCTGATAGCCGGCCTTGACCTCCAGACACGGGTGTGCGGGAGTCTTCAAAATGACGCCAGTGCAGACACTGGAGCCGCCTCGGAGGCTCAGTGAGAGCCAGCTGACCCCCAGAAGTGGAGGACACAGGAGCAAAATGCGGTTTTCAAAACCCTGAACTATAATCGATTTAGCAGGCTGCGCTAGTTTTGGGAGCACACGAAAATGATTCAGTTATAAATGCGTGTGTATGCATGCATGTGTGTGCGTGGAGGTGCTCTCTTTCAGACACTTTTCCATCATAGGTTAGGAAAATGATTCAGTTATAAATGCGCGTGTATGCATGCATGTGTGTGCGTGGAGGTGCTCTCTTTCAGACGCTTTTCCATCGTAGGTTAGGAAAATGATTCAGTTATAAATGCACGTGTATGCATGCGTGTGCGTGGAGGTGCTCTCTTTCAGACGCTTTTCCATCGTAGGTTAGGATAAGACATTGACTATAGTTCCCTGCGCTACACGATAGGGCCCGTTTATCTGTTTTATGTACAGTAGTGTGTCTGCTATCCTGAATTCCTAAAGTATCCCTCCTCCCCCTCCCCCTAAGGTAACCATAAATTTGTTTTCTGTGTCTGTGAGTCTGTTTTGTAAAGAAATTAGTTTGTATCTTTTTTCTTCTTATTTTGTATCTTCTTTCTTTCTTCTTTGTTCCCCCCCATACTGTGAACTCTGTGAAGCAGGTGGGATCTTAGTTTCCTCACCAGGAAGTGAACCCATGTCTCCTGCATTGGAATCGGTCTTAACCATGGACTGCCAGGGAAGCCTCTGTATCACTTTCTGAGTCACATTCTACATGTAAGTGATATCATATGGTGTTTGTCTTTGGCACATTCCGCTTAGTGTGATAATCTCTAGGTCCGTTCACGTTGCTGCGAATGGCAGTGTTTCATTGTTTATGGCTGAGTAGTATTCTACTGCATATATGGATATCTATGTAATGGAATAGATATCTATCTACATATAGATCGTGTCTAGGTATCTATACAAGCTCTTCATCTGTTCCTCTGCCGATGGCCGTTTGCATTGCTTCCGTGTCCTGGCTATTGTAAATGGTGGTGCTGTGACTGTTGGAGGTGCATGTAGAATGTTGTGGTTTGTGGTTTTAAGTACTCAGTGGTGGGGGCGATTTGCTATTTAAAAACGTTGAACAGGGGCTTCCCTGGTGGTCCAGGCGTTAAGGATCTGCCTTGCAGTGTAGGGGACACGGGTTCGATCCCTGGTCTGGGAGGCCCCACATGCTGTGTGTGGGGCGACTGAGCCTGGGTGTCACAGCTACTGAGCCGGCGCGCTGGAGCCCAGGGGCTGCAGCTGCTGCAGCCTACCTGCCCTGGAGCCCAGGCTCCCCAACGAGAGACGCCCCCGCAGTGAGAAGCCATGCACCCCAACTCCAGAGGAGCCCTCGCTCACCGCAACTAGGGAAAAGCCCGCCCAGCAGCGAAGACGCAGCACAGCCGAAATGAAATAAATGTTTTAAAAATGAACAGCAGCGAATTGTTGTGTTGCTTGTAACCCCAGCGTTACAGGTTCCAGACTCGGGCGGGGGCGGGGGCTGAAACACAGCCCCGGAGGGAACCAGGCCCGCCCTGCTCTGTGGCCTTGGCTGGGGCACTGACCGTCTCTGGCCTCTGGAGGCGTGGGGACAGCGGCCCTTCGGCGGCAGTGGGGCGGCTCAGGGAGACGACGCGTGTGATGTGCGCTCAGCAGTGCCTGCTGCGTGGGGGCCCGCTGTCAGCAGTCGCAGCCGTCGTGCCTGCCAGGTGGCCTGCTGCGGGCACGCAGCCCAGCGGAGCACAGGCGGCCCCAGCCCCGGCTCCTCCGTTTCCTGGCTCTGACTGCCCCGCTTCCACCCGACCTCACGCTCTGGCCCCGAGCCCGTCTTCCCCGTGAACTGACAACTTGCCCTTCACTGTGGGACACTATCTGTTGTTTACATTATTGGAGTGGACCCGCCCCCACCCCCACCAAAGTCCTCACAGTCCAGGGAGCCACAAGCCAGCTCTCTTCTCGGGTGTGTGAGTCAGAACTGGCTCTTCTCCCTGTCCTGGCAGACCCCTCTCTCTTCTTGTTTACCCCTGACAAAGAGGAAAAGGCCCCAGAGAGCAGGGGGTTGGGAACTGGCCTTGGCGTCAGGGACAAACGGCTGGAGTCTGGGCTGCTGGAGCAACGTGACCCCCAGAGCACCTGGGGACATACCTCTGTCCCCACCAGCCGTCTGAGCCTGGGCAAGCTCCTTTCTGTCTTTGAGCCTCAGTTTTGTCATTTCTGAAAGGGGCACAGGAGTTGCAGTCTTGAGGCGTCGGGGCTGCCTGCCTCACTCGGGCTGAGCCAGGACCCCATGCTGAGTGGGTCATGAGCCCGCGAAGCTGGTCCCCCGCTTTTTTCCGGGCTCTCTGGTGCCCTCACCCCGCCCTACAGTCCGTGAGGATGGCGTGTGCGCAGACTGGCCTGCCCTTTACACGTGGGCGCCGGGGGTGGGGTGGGGCGTGGGGCCTCCACCGCTTCCTCTGTCAGGCACCCCGTGCCCAGCGCTGGGCCACACACAGAGAACCACCCTGAGCCAGAGGAACAAATGTGCAGATATGGGATTTCTAGCTGGGCCTGAGAACCCAGGGGAGAAGCTCCCAAGGAGCACCTTGGGGTGAGTCAGCAGGCAGAGGCAGGCGAGGGCAAGGAGCATGGTCTCAGCCCACCTGACCTTTGGAGAATTCCTAGACAGGGGCCAAGGACCAGCCCAACCCAGCCCACTGTAGGCGGCAGTGACTTGGAGGATGATGGATTTCCTTTCCCAGAATCCAGGGGCCCTGGAGGCACCTCAGTTGAAGAAATCTCTAGAATCCACAGGCCTGAGCTGCTCTGCTTTCCCCAAGTCAGTTTCATTCTGTGATCTTTGTCATTCTCATGATCCCATTACAATGTATTGTTTTGTTTGATAAGTGTTGTATTTCGTTTAAGCAATAATTATGATGTACCAGGCACTATTCTTGGTGTTCAAAAAATATAAATTGACTTACTACATCAACGCTAGAAAATGCTGTTGTGCAGTCTCTAAATCATGTCTGACTCCTTGTGACCCCATGGACCACAGCACACCAGGCCTCCCTATCCATCACCAACTCCCGGAGTTTACTCAGACTTATGTCCATCGAGTCAGTGATGCCATCCAACCATCTCCTCCTGTCATCCCCTTCTCCTCCCACCTTCAATCTTTCCCAGCATCAGGGTCTTTTCCAAGGAGTCAGTTCTTCCCATCAGGTGGCCAAAGTATTGGAGTTTCAGCTTCAACATCAGTCCTTCCAATGAATATTCAGGACTGATTTCCTTTAGGATGGACTGGTTGGATCTCCTTGCAGTCCAAGGGACTCTCAAGAGTCTTCTCCAAAACCACAGTTCAAAAGCATCAATTCTTTGGTGCTCAGCTTTCTTCACAGTCCAACTCTCACATTCATACATGACTACTGGAAAAACCATAGCTTTGACTAGATGGACCTTTGTTGGCAAAGTGATGTCTCTGCTTTTTAATATGCTGTCCAGTTTGGTCATAGCTTTTCTTCCAAGGAGATGGATACTGTTCATTAACTGAAACTCAGAAAGGTTGAGTAGCTTTCTGGAGGTCACGTGGCTAACAGATATTAGACCAGGGTTCTCTGCTTCCTTCTGAGAGGCAGCAGCTGAGAACAGGGCACAGCACGGCTCTGGATCTGTCTCTGGACACAGTCTTGTCCCATAAGCTCCTCCAGGTGCCCTGTGGGCCTCAGTTTCTTCGTCTGTAAAAGGGGACAATAATGGCCTGCTCTGGGGGTGGGGAGGGCTGGGGGCCTGGCTCCACTCTCTCCTTCCCATTCACCACCTGCCAAGGCTGGCTTGGAAGCGCTTGCCAACACGATCCTGCTGGAATAAGCCGCTAGGGTAGAAGGAGGTCAGAGCAGGGTGGGGAAGGAGCCTCAACCCTGGGTCTGGCTGGTCGGGGCGGGGGGGCCAGGGTGCACTCTGAACAGCATGGGGCCAGGCGCACAGCGGCCGTGCAGGCTGAGCCCTGGGTGGTTCGGCCCGGGGGCGACCCTGATGTCAGACGGCCTCCCTGGCACGGCCCGCTGCCACCTTGAGGAAATCCACTCAGTTCCCCACAGGGCTCCCTGCCCCAGTGTCCTGCCAAGGTACACAGGCCCTTTATGTGAGGACAGGCTCTGGGCGGGAGGAGGCCGAACCGACAGACACTTGTCAAGCACCCACCCAGGAGGGGTGGTCATCCTCCAAACAAGCCTCCAGCCTCAGAGCCCCTATCCTAGCCGTGCCAGACCCCCTGTGAGGGGAGGACCACCAGGGGCCTCCGACGGGAAGAGGGGAGCCCAGCGCTCTGCCCAGCTCCCCTGCAGGAAGGAGCCAGAGTGCACCTGGGCTGAAGGTCGCACAGAGTGCTGGCCGCCGGCCACCTCGCAGGCCTGTCCCGGGAGGCCCCCCAGGTTGCCCTCTGACTTTCTCCCCCAAGGAGGAGACGGCCTTGGGCAAGGCTGAGACATCTGCCGAGCAAAAGCGAGCTCTTCTTATGGGGCCTCCCTGGACGCACCTCCCGTGGTTCTTCAGTGTGGTCTGCGCAGAATCAGTCCTCTGACCAGCCTGTAATAACCGCTGTAGAGTTGCCGCGCGGATGAGGTGGGATGGGGTGTTAACCGTGACAATCCGTACGTTGTGAACCTTAAAACTCACGCTGTGATTCTTACTGCCCCATCCTGACGCGTCTTGGTTTGGTCAGGCATGGGAGCCTTAGAAATGACAGAGGTGGGGTCAGCCCTCGCCGCACCCACCCACGGGGGGGTGGTGGCGCGGCTTTCCAGGTGTGGTGAGTGCGATGACGAGAGTGTGGGGGGCAGGTGGACGCCCCCACGTCCGCCCCTGCGGGGGACAGGACCCGGGGCTGGGCCCGTCTCGCCAGGTCCTTCCCTGTGTTCCTGGGCCGGGACCCCCCGCCACCCCCCTGGTCTTCAGCGTGTCCGTCAAACCCTCGAGGGACCAGCCGAGCGCCCGCTCTGCCGTCCTGCAGCCCCGCCTGCCCAGCTCCGGGGAAGCCCCTCGTGGTGGGGGAACCCCCGAGCCGCCTCAGGAAGGAAAGAACATGCTTCTGGAGTTGTCACAGCAGAGCGGGCCTCCGGGCACCTCCTGTTTACCGAGGCTGAGTAAACACAGCCGGGCCCTGGCAACGGGCACAAAGGGCTTCTGTGTGCCAGCGGCCCCGCGCCTCCCCGGCTCAGTGCCAGCCGCGAGCGCAGGGAGGGCCCTCGGGCAGGGGACCTGCTGCGTGCGGCGTCCTCCGTGGACAGGAAGCTCTGCGGTCAGAGGTGGAGCACCTCCAGCGGGGACCGGGGGGCGGGGCCAGGGGCGGGGCCGGGCAGGGCCAGGGGCGGGGGAAGGGGCGGGGCGGGGCGGGGCCGAGGTGGGGGTGGGGGTGGGGGTGGGGTGGGGGTGGGGGTGGGGGCGGGCTCGGGGCGGGCTCGGGGGCGGGCGCGGGCGCGGGCGCGGGGCCGGGCTCCAGTACCTGGTGTGAACAAGGGGCTGCACCCCATCAGCCTCGAGGCCTCCCAGGCCTCAAACGAAACTAGTCGTACCCCCGTCGAGTGCTGAGGGCTCCAGGCTCCCAGGCCCCCTTTTTGACACGAGGAGCCCCTCTTCCAGAAACCTGCTCTATCCCAGACCCTGGGTAAGCCCCTCTCCTCGCTGTCTAAACAGGGGGTGAGGCAGATAATGACAAGTGGTGGACTCATGCAGGGCGTGACGCGCTCCTGCCAACCAGAACACAGAGGAATGCCTTGGCTGAAAAATGAGGAGACATGAGAAAGTAATTCATAGAACACTTCAGAAAAGAGTGGCTGATCAGCACTTGGGGGAAGGGGAACCACACTCACTGTAAGAAAAATAAAAATAAAGCAACAGTGACGTTTTCTTCTTTTCCTCCCAGTAGATTATCAAAAGATGAGAAACGTTTCTCCTAGTGTTGTTAGAAATGTGGGGACATGGGAGCCCCTGCAAACTAACACTCTGTCACCTGCTAACCCTTGGCCACTGACATAAACCTACCTGTTCTTCGCTTTCCTTGTCTGTAAAGTGGGCATGAAAGTACCCACCTCACAGTTTTGGGGGGAGGATTAAATGAATTATCAGGTATAAAATGCTTAGAGCAGTGCCAGGCAAAGAAAAAGTGCTCAATTCATGGTATTGATGTTCAGTCACTCAGTCGTGTCCGACTCTTTGCGACCCCATGGACTGCAGCACGCCAGGCCTCCCTATCCATCACCACTCCCGGAGTTTATTCAAACTCCTGTCCATTGAGTCGGTGATGCCATCCAACCATCTCATCCTCTGTCGTCCCCTTCTCCTCCTGCCTTCAATCTTTCCCAGCATCAAGGTCTTTTCCAATGAGTCGGTTCTTCGCATCAGGTGGCCAAAGTATTGGAGTTTCAGCTTCAACATCAGTCCTTCCAATGAATATTCAGGACTGATCTCCTTTAGGATGGACTGGTTTGATCTCCTTGCAGTCCAAGGGACTCTCAAGAGTCTTCTCCAATACCACAGTTCAAAAGCATCAATTCTTCAGTGCTCAGCCTTCTTTATTGTCCAACTCTCATGTCCATACGTGACTACTGGAAAAATCAAAGCTTTGACTAGACAGACCTTTGTCGGCAAAGTAATGTCTCTGCTTTTTAATATGCTGTCTAGGTTGGTCATAGCTTTTATTACAAGGAGCAAGTGTCTTTTCATTTCATGACTGTAGTCACCATCTGCAGTGATTTTGGAACCCAAGAAAATAAAGTCAGCCACTGTTTCCATTGTTTCTCCATTTGCCATGAAGTGATGGGACTGGATGCCCATGGTAGCTACTTATTATTATTATTTAAAAAGTAAGTTGGTACAGTCTTTGTAAAGGCCAATTTGGAAACACAGTTTTAAATCTCAGTTTTAAATTGCCCACCAGTTCCTGACCTTCCCTGGTGGTTCAGATGGCAAAGAATCTGCTTGCAATGCAAAAGACTCAGATTTGATCCCTGGGTGGGAAAGATTCCCTGGAGAAGGGAATGGTGACCCACTCCAGTATTCTTGCCTGGAGAATTCCATGAAAAGAGGAGCCTGGCAGGCTGTACAGTTCATGGGGTCGCAAAGAGTCAGACAAGGCTGAGTGACTAATGCTTTCACTTTACTTTCCAGATCTAAGGAAACAATCAGGCAAGTGGGAAAAGAGCTATATAAAAGGATATGCATCAGAGCATTGTTTGAAAGAACAAAAAACTGGAAAGAATCCGAATGGCTCAATAGGAAACAGAGTAGTTAGACTGTAACCCATCTATGCAATGGAATCCCGCCCAGCCATCAGATCACAGAGGACAGAGATGTTTGTATTGATATGGAAAGTTCTACCTGTCACACCAAAGGATGAAAAAGGAGGTCATGTGACTGCAAATATAAAGAAATCCCGTTTATGTGAAATCGACTGGAAACATAGATGTATAGGTTTTATATTGTGTGTGAGGATATTCAGTAGAATGCCAGCAGTGGCTTTCTCTTCAGGTAGCTTTTACTTTCTTCTTTATATTTTCCTGAGTTATTTAAGCTACAATGCAAGCAGACACGGGCTTCCCAGGTGGTGCAGTGGCAAAGAATCCACCTGACAGTGCAGCAGACGCAGGAGACGTGGGCTGGATCCTTAGGTTGGGAAGATCCCCTGGAAGAAGAAATGGCAACCCACTCTAGTATTCTTGCCTGGAGAATCCCATGGACAGAGGAACCTGGCGGGCTGCAGTCCATGGGGCTGCAAGAGTCGGACACCACTGAGCACTTGCAGGCACACAAACATGTATAAAGTTTTGTGTTTTTTTAAGCTTACTCAAACCTTTTCTGTTGTTTAAAGTTCAGATGCAACAAGTGTTGAGTGGAGTCATGAAGGCCTTGCTCTCAGCGTTTGTGAACGGAGCAGGGCATGGAGACTCAAGTCGGGGAGAGACGCCGTCTGTCTGGGTGGTGGGGTGTCGGGAAGGCAGGGGGGCCCGGGGTTGGGGCAGGAGGGGCCCTGCACGGTCAGGGCCTGCAGGAGTCTGGGGCTGCGAAGTGCGGCGTGGAGGGGACAGCCGTGGAGCGTGGAGGAGGTCGGATCGCGGGAGCAGCCCCCGTGCGGGAGGCGGCCGTCACTTGGAAGGCTGGGCCGGGCCCTGCCCCTTCCTAGCTGCCCACAATCAGGCCCCACCGCTCCAGGCCGGGCCGCCTGGGAAAGGCGGGGGACCGGCCTAGAGAGGCTGGGGCTCACACACAAGCAGGTCGTCCCGGCTCGGGGCCGGGGCTGCGGCCCTGACCGAGTCTCTCCTAGCCCCACAGGGCCCGGGCCGCCCGGGCCCCGCGCTGAGAGCTCGGAAGGGTCTGGGTCCGCTGTGGTCAGACGGCTCTCCACCCCGGAGGCCGATGAAGGCCGCCACACAGCCTGACTGGTCACCACAGGGCTCGGGCCAGAGGCGTCGCACACTCACAGGAGACTCGCGCTTCTTCTCTGAGCTCTGGCCACGCCCCCGGTTGTGCAGAGACGCACTCGCCCTCCTTGGCACTCGGCACTCGGCACTCTGTGGGGCCTCTCCTGTCCCCTGTAGGGTGTTGAGCAGCATCCTTGACCTCTACCTATCAGACGCCAGATGCGCCCCTGCCGGTTATCAAGGCGAAGTGCAGTGTTTGTCGCTCAGACATGTCTGACTCTTTGCGATCTCATGGACTGTAGCCCTTCAGGCTCCTCTGTCCATGGGATTCTCCAGGCAGGAATACTGGAGTGCGTTGTCATTTCCTTCTCCAGGGGATCTTCCGGACCCAGGGATTGCTGGGTCTCCTGCATTGCAGGCAGACTCTACCATCTGAGCTACAGCCCCAAATGTCTCCAGACGTCACCCCATGGCCCCTGGGTGGCACAATCACCCCCAAATGGGAACTGGGACCCCACAGTGACCTCTGTGTCCATCTGCCCTCTCCAGGACTGAGTGCTCCTCCCAGGCAGGGTCTCAGAGCCCCAGCTCAGGCTGGGTGCTCAGAAGGGACTCAGCAGAGCTTGACCCCAGCCCTGCCTCCCTCAGACCTCTCCCCTCCCCATTGCGGAGGCGGGGGCAGGAGCAACAGAGAGACGGGCAGGCAGGTCCCACCCATCGGGAACCCCACCCCCAGCCCCGCCCCTGGGCCATGCCCATGCCTGCCCAGCCGAGGATGCTGAAAGCCCACTGCTCCCTCCCACCTCCACCAGCTCTGGTCTCCAAGTCACCATGATGAAAAGAAACAAATCCTTGGAGAGAAACAAGCTTCAGTAACCTTTTCAGACACTGCCCCCCGACCTCCACCCGCACACCAGGAAGCTGGCCTCCGGGGACACAGCCCGCGTGGGGGTGACTCCCTCTCCTTGGGTCTGCACACGCATCTTTCGCTCGCATCCTTTGTGCCCATCCTCCACTCACATCCTTCACA
Organism: Bos taurus; assembly: GCF_002263795.3. NCBI lineage: Eukaryota > Metazoa > Chordata > Mammalia > Artiodactyla > Bovidae > Bos > Bos taurus. Next base: position 102,111,159 of record NC_037337.1, read on the forward strand.
CGCATCCTTTGCCCGCATCTTTTGCGCACATCCTTCGCCCTCATCTTTCGCCCGCATCCTTCACTCGCATCTTCTTGGCACCTGCTCACTCAGAGGGTGGGACCACTGGATGCCACACCACATCCTTAACATCCGAAGTATTTACAACGAGCTAAATTCTCAGGCTGGCACGCCAGGAGGACGGTGCTGCGCCTCTAGACCTGCAGGCGGGATGGCCAGGAGGGGCCCTGGGCAGGGGCACCGCGGGGTGCAGGACCCCAGGTGGGGTGGGGGTGGGGGCTCATGAGGCCAGTGTGCCGGGGCAGGGAGCAGCACAGGTGAGAGGTTCGACCTTCTCAGACTGCGATCCGGAAGGGACGGCCACCTCCCTCTGCCCATGCTTTGGACAAGCCCAGCCAAACATAAAGCGAGAAGCCATTCCAGGCGGGCAGCCAGCAGGGCACACAGGGCATCGAAGGAAGGAAACTTGCGGCAGCTGCCTGGCTGGAGCTGGCAGAGCATCTGCAGGTTCAGGGACCCACATGGCGACACGAATCATCCCTTAGGAAGGACCCTTTGCAGACCTCATGTCTTGGACAAGAGCTCATGGGGCTCATGGGTGTCAGCAAAGCCCCAAGGAGCAGGCTTTCAGATAAAAGCAGAGTAGAGCCACGACTCCAGGAGAAGGACGGTCACCAGTCCCCGGAGAGGAGAGCCTGGAACTGATGACCAAGCCCCACTGCCGGGCTCCCTGTCCTCGGGCTCTGTTAGCTGCAGGGCAGACTGTGGACTTCCTTTCAGAAGGTGCCTGCCAGCCATCCATCCACAATAAGGACCTTCATTTGCTGCCGCCTCAGGGCTTCTCAGCACTCCTGGTCCCTGGGGTCCACGGAGCAGGGACCACACTAAAGTATTTGAGCTTCTAAACGGCTTCCTAGCTTTTCAGAGTGAAGGGGACCCCAGGCAGCCCTGTGGCGCCACTGCCCGCAGGCGAGCAGGTGTTTTGGTGAGTGCAGGTGGCCAGTGGGCCCTGCGGGAGTGCCATCAGGCGTGCCATGGGAAGTCCACCCTTGTTGAGGTCCTTCAATGGACCGGAACCTGGTGGTCTGGAGTCAACTGGTAAGAAAGTAAAGGTGAGAGAAAGAGGCTGATATTACTTGGTTTACGCAGAAAGCCAATAAAGCCCCTGCACGGGGCTTGCTCTGTTCACGAAGGCCTCAGGTGCCCTCTCGATGGGGTGAAGGCACAGAGTGCCTTCTCGAGAGGGTCTTAGAAGCCCGGGCAGGAAAGTGAGCCCAGAGGGCCTCTGTGCTCCAGGGGATCAGCCTGAAAAAGAGAGAGAGGGAGACAGAGAGAGAAAGAAAGATAAAGAAAGACATGGGGACCAAACCTCTGATGGAGCAAAGGTGTTTTAATCAACATGGTGTGGGCATATATACTGTATGATTAAGATAAAGATACTGCTGCTAAGTCGCTTCAGTCGTGTCCGACTCTGTGCGACCCCATAGACAGCAGCCCACCAGGCTCCCCCGTCCCTGGGATTCTCCAGGCAAGAACACTGGATAAAGATAAAGCAAAGATAAAGATTAAAATTCCAGACTTACAAAACATAGGCGATCCATATTAAAGAGAGAGAGAGTTGTAAATAATCACTTTTACCATATGGTTCATAAAAAGGAAGAGGGTACTTATCACCGTATAGAAAAACTAACGAAGGAAATGCCTGGATTCCTCAGCCCTGGGGAGAGGCTTGCCTCTCCTCGTAATTCCTGAATATTCAGGAATAAATAAGGAACAGAGGATTCCTGACAGATCCAAAACAGCACACAGGAAGCCTCCTGTTAAATGCTTCCTGATATACCCTAAAGGAAATCAACCCTGAATATTCAGTGGAAGGACTGATGCTGAAGCCCCAATACTTTGGCCACCTGATGCAAAGAGCATCATTTTTCATTGGAAAAGACCCTGATGCTGGGAAAGATTGAAGGCGGAGGAGAAGGGGACGACAGAGGACGAGATAGTTGGATGGCATCACCAACTCAATGGATATGAGTCTGAGTAATCTCCAGGAATTGGTGATAGATAGGGAGGCCTGGCATGCTGCAGTCCATGGCGTCGCAAAGAGTCAGACACGACTGAGAGACTGAACAGCAAGAACAATGTCATGATAGGAAGAAACAAAAGCTGAGCACAGCAGACCTAGGTGTCTGGGTTTGGGGGACACAGAATATTGTGGCCAAGACTCTGGTGTCTGGGATGAGCACAACCAGGGAAGAGGCCCCTCCTGCTCCTAGCAAGCTGGCTGTCTGCAGCAGACATGCTTCTGACTGGGCTCCCTGTCTTCAGGGCACAGCTGCTCAGGATTTGGGGTCCCTTCCTCTCCTCCGCAGGGAGTGCAAACCCCTGGGCCTGCTGTGCCTCTGTCTTCACATTGCCCTGGAGGATGGCGCTCATGGCCATGTGGGTACACGTGCCAGACATTTTCACTGACCTCCCCCTCCTCTTCCTAAGTGAGAATCCTGGTTTTGTTCGAATCAGCAGCGTACCCAGGCCTGTGGGATGAATCCTGCCGCCCTGATGGTGCTGTGCCCTTTCTCCACATTCTCTTTCCTGAGCTGCCTTGCAAGCTCTAGGTGGCCACTGATTCAGTCCCAGGCAATGAGATATAAGGGGACGTCTGCAGGGAGGAAGTTAGGGAGACATTTGGGACAACTTTTGCTTCTTCATAAAAGGGACAGATATGCAGGGAGGGTTCGCTCAGGCCGTTGTTCCTCCTTTTTCATGCTGGAATGTAGGCGTGATGTCCAGGGGTGCAGCAGCTATCCTGCAAGCATGTGGCATCAGGCTAACACTGAGGATGGTGCTCAAAGATATGGAAAGAACCTGGGTTCTTGATGACCTCACCAGACTGCCAAGTCACCCTGAAGCCCCCTACATCCAGGATTCTTGTTAAACAAGGACTTACTGTACTTGTGGCTTAGCTGGGTTCTGACACTTGCAGACAAACACATCAGGGTGGCAGTGAGGTGTGTCTCACTCAGAGTGAGCGTGTATGACCCGCCCGGCATGGTGGTCATAATCACCCGGCATGTGTGTGCCTGTGGCACACGTGCACTTGGTCGCTTACCCACATGGGCGTGCGTGGATGGCTGATGGATGTGTGAAGTGTATGCGCACATGTGACCTCCAGAGTTGAAATGTGATTCAAGTCCAAGTCTTGTGACTCGGCACAGCCCTGGGGCACAGCCCTTCCTTAACTAAACTCAGAGGATGGTGACAGCTAACTGAACTGGAGCTCATGTGTCAGGTGTCAACAGGACCCAGCGGGAGGGCCAGAGTTCTGGCTCTGCCTGGCAGGGGGGAAAGGAGGCTCCTGGAGACAAAGCGATGTGGCCAAGTCACAAGCTGAGAAGTGGGGAGGCTGGGACTTGAATCAAATTTTCTGCTTCTCTACGTGGCCTCACACAGTGCTGGGGGCATTGGAAGGCTACACTCTGCACACACACACATGGTGTGTGTGTACAATGTGTGTATAGGGTGTGTGTGCAGGGGTGTGTATGAAGGGGCGTGTGTGCAGGAGTGTGTGCAGGGTGTGTGTGCAGGAGTGTGTGCAGGGTGTGTGTGCAGGGGGGTGTGCAGGGGTGTGTGTGCAGGGTGTGTGTGCAGGGTGTGTATAGGGTGTGTGTGCAGGGTGTGTATAGGGTGTGTGTACAGGAGTGTGTGCAGGGGTGTGTGTACAGGGGTGTGTGTGTAGGGTGTGTATGCAGGGGTGTGTGTGCAGGGTATGTATAGGGTGTGTGTGCAGGGGTGTGTGCAGGGGTGTGTGCAGGGTGTGTATACAGGAGCATGTGTGCAGTGATGTGTGTGTGGAAGAGTGTGTGCATGCAGGCCAGTTGCACGGGCTTGCCCAGACTCCCGGGCTCCGGCAGGCCTGCCCCTATGTGCTGACTGCCTCCAGCTCCCAGGGCACAGGGGCCTGCCTCTCCCTTTTCCAAAGCAGAGTCCACAGCAGCCACAGTCACAGCCCAGGGGACACACAGCTTCCCCCTGTTTGCCCTGCTGCTGTGCTGCCCGGGCTGGTCTAGGCTGCCACTGGCACCAGCAGGCGGGTTTCCTGCCGCCCCCCCCACCCCCCGCGCCTTGGCGGGCTGACTTTGCTGCACCTGCTTCCCTCTCCTTTGATGCCAAACCCCCAGACAAGGAGGGCTCCTCAGACTCTTCCGGCCGCGCCAGCCCGGGGGTGGGGTGGGGACCCTGTGTGAGAGCGAGCCGGCGAAGGGCGGCAGCAGCTCAGAGAGACGTTCCAGGCTCCTCGCCTGCCCTCACCCCCGCTTGTCGGAGAGGACCTTTCAGTCTGTCCTGAAGTCAGGGTCCACCAGGACCTCAGGCTCTGGCCCAGAGGTCGCCCGTCACTGCAAACATGCTGGGAAGCCCCCCACTCTCAGCTGACGGGACCCGCCTCCCCTCCTCGCTCCTGGTCCTCACCTGCCTTTCTGCGTCTCTGGTGGGAGAGTACCCCCAACCTGGAGCTCAGGGCAGTCCCGCTTTCTGGGCCCGCCCGGCCCCTCCGGCCCCCCAGCTGCAGGCCTCCCTTGCACAATTTTCTCACAACAAGAGCACTGTCTTGCTGTCCTCCCCCCAGGGAGTCTTTGATCCAACTTGGGCCCTGAGCCAAAAAGTCACCAGAAGAAGGCGCAGCCAAGGAGAGGGGAAAAGTGCTCTTCTGACAGGACAGAGCTAAACGCTGCCGCACGCCGAGGCTCTGGCCTCCCCAGGAGCTCAGGGAGCTTCTCAGGGTGGGCGGGGGTGGGCACAGGGGGTGGCTGCCATCCAGCTGGGAGCCCAGCTTCACCCCTGACTCGAGCTGAGTGGGGGCCAGCCCCCAGGGCCGCCGCCTGGCCCCTGGTGTGGAGCAGCTCTGGTGAGGCAGGCCTCCCGTGGGTCGCAGCTCCCATGGCTCGCGTATGTGTTTGGGGGGACACCGACCTGCGCCCCTTGCAGGACAGATGACCCCAAGGCCTGGGAGCGGTGACCTGCCCAGTGCCGAAGAGTAGCTGGGACAGCCCTGGCTGTTCCCACGCCCCCTGCAGCCCTCGAGGCTGACCCTGGCCTCCAGGAGACGGTGCAGAGTCGAGGCAGCGGCTCTCAGAGGCGTCGCTCCCATCTCGCTGTGTCAGCCCCTTGCTGCAGAAGCTGAAGCCTGGCGTGGGCTCTCTGGCAGGACAGGGGTGAAACACTCGGCTCCTGTTCCTCCCTGCATCTTGCCCAAACCAAGTAGTTGGTGCTTTTTTTTTTTTTCGTTTTGGCTGCTTCGGCATCTTAGTTCCCTGTGTGGGGATCGAACCAGTGCCCTCGGGGGCGGAAGCACAGTCTTCATCACTGGCCCTGACTTCCCAGGAAGTCCCTGAAACTAGCTGCACGTGGGGCTGTTGACTGAAAAGATGTTCACGGCGAGAGTTGCGAGTTAAGTGCTATTTGGGGCAAAATGAGGGCTGCGGCCCGGGGCGGCGGCCCCTCAGATGCTCTGGGAGAGAGAGCTCCACAGAGGCGGGGGGAGGGCAAGATATAGGAGGCGGGTGAAGGGGAGCTCAGCGCAATCAAGGACTCATTTTACAAAAGGCTCTCTGCCAGTCACGAGGCGCTGACGTCACCGGGGAGGGATTTAGTGCTTCTCTAGAAAGGAGGAGAGGCGAGGATGAGGATCACGAAATGTGTTCCTGCAAACACCCAGCTGTCTGAAGACCTGCTCCACCAGACTCCCCGGGCGCAGAGTGCCTCCCGCACCCTGGGCCCCTCAGCGGGCGTTGAAGGGCGCAGTCTCCACAGAGGCAGATGGCAAACGCCTTGTTGTTTGGCTGCTGGCAGTGCTCGTGGCGGCGCCCATTTGCAGCCGACAGACCCAGTGCTCTGGGTCTTCAGTACATGATCCCAGTTGCTTTTTACAACAAACTGGCAGCCTAGGGCCCCTGTCACCCTCCCATTTACAGCTGAGTGAGTTGGGACGGCAAGGGACAGACCCAGGGCCACACGGTGGGACTCAGACCTGGGCCTCTGACCCGTGTCCAAGGCCTCTGACGCAGTCCTCCCTTCGCTGCCCCCAGCCACGTGCTGGTGGGAAGGTGTGAGCTCTCTCTGCAGGGCGCCTGGCGCGTCGTGGGCGCCCAGTGGCCGTGGCACGGAATAGAGCCCCGGCAGACTGAGCAGACGTAGCAGCAGGGCGCTGGTGGAGATGTCACGGAGGAGACAGAGGAGGCGGAGGCTGAAGCAGTGGTCAGGGGGTCCCGGTGGCTCAGACGGTAAAGAATCCGCCTGCAGTGCGGGAGACCTGGGTTCAATTCCTGGGTCCAGAAGATTCCCCTGGAGAAGAGAATGGCAACCCAGTCCAGTATTCTTGCCTGCAGAATCCCATGAATAGAGGAGGCTGGTGGGCTGCAGTCCGTGGGGTCACAAGAGTTGGATACGACCGAGTGACTAATGCTAATCCTGTGAATAATCCCAAGTGCAGTTTAACGGTCTGCTGTGGTTATGGGAGGAGCAATCCCAGAACCTGGAGTTTGTCTGCTCAGGAGGAGGGACAGGCTGGGGTCCGTGAGGATGAGGTCAGGACCTTTCAGGGAGTAGCTGAGCAGAGTACAGGGGTCTGTCAGGGAGACCCAGCCGGCTGGTGGCAGGAGACCCCACAGGCTGAACGAGGCAGGCAGTGGCTGGACAGCTTCCTCCAGGCGCTGCGTCCAGCTGGGAGTCCAGACCTAGAGATGCCCGGCTCTTGTGGCTTCCGCTGTCCTCCAGCCACAGCCCTCCTCGGCCTCTGGAGCTTCTGCTGAGAGCCTGCCCCCATCACCTGTGCCCCAAGGGAGCATCACGTTCCCCGAGGGGAGTCAAGGCGGACCCCCAGCCGGACACTGCCCCTTCTTGAAGCCGCCTCTGGGCCCCACACGGCCCCCTGCCCTCCTGACCTCCGCGTGACACCAGATAGGACCAGGCCTCTCAGAGAGACCCACCCCTCCACCAGGGAGGGGGACCTGAGCCTGGGTGGGTTGCCAGGGCAACAGCAGCCCTTGGGGAGGCAGGCCTGATGGCTGAGCAGAGGCGGGGAGCCGGGTGCTGGGGACTCACAGCCAGCCCCCTTCATGCTTAAGTGCTGTTAGCCGATGTGTGTGCCTGTGCATGCCCGGGTGTGCGAGCAGGAGTGTGCAGTGGGGTGTGCGAGCAGGAGTGTGCAGTGGGGTGTGTGAGCAGGAGTGTGCAGTGGGGTGTGCGTGCCCTGGTGTGTGTCTCTGTGGGACCCGTAGCCTCGATGCTGCGGGGGAAGGGGAGGGGAGGGAGGGAAGGATGCCTCGGCGGACGCTTCCAGTCTCTGGGATGCAGTTCACTGTGTAGATGAGGAAGCTGGGCTCACGGTGCATTCTGCCCACAGCATCTCAGGGAGAAGGTGCTTCCCCGGGCCTCCCAGCTCCGAGCCCAGGCTCTGCCCCTGAGTCCTCTGCCCCGAATCACACATTTCTCTCTGTCCTGATGGACTGCGTGCCTGGCCCTCTTGAGTAGAGCTCCAGGCTCACCGGCTGTCCCTGCTCCTGGGGCAGGTTCGGGGCAGCTGTGTGGAGGCCCCAGGCAGATGGAGTGCCTGTGTAGGGCAGAGCCTGGGCCCACGGGGCTGAGGGTTGAGGGGAGGTGGTTGGGGAAAGAAGAGTGGGTGCCGGGCTGGATCCCACCCGGTCAGCTGAGCACTGGAGGCTGAGGGTTCCGAGTCCCCTGCATTCTTCCTGCTGTGCCCCCATCACCAGGAGGGGTGTGTAAGCGGCCCCTGACCTGCAGCCTCATCGGAGGCCAGGCTCCTTCCCCACCCGGCTCGCTCAGGGAGAGAGGGCGATGTCCTCCGAAGGACTTCCGAAAGAGCTGGGGGACAGAGGTGGGTCAGGCTCCCGTCCCAGCCGCTCACCAGCCTCGTGACCCTGGGTGCACTTCTCATCCCTTCCAAGCCTTGGTCTTTTCACCTGTGACAGGGCACCGCCAGACCGCCCAGGCTGCACGGCAAAGTACCCCACATGGGCGCTTAGACAGCAGACCTCCATTTTCTCAAAGGTCCAGAGGCCGGACGTCCGAGAGCAGGGCGTCACGGGCTGGTCCCGGGGCTTGCAGATGGCCGCCTCCTCCCCGGGTCCTCAGTGGTCCTCCCTCTGTTGGTGGCTGTCCTCATCTCCTTTCTTATCTCCCTCTCAGGTTGGGTGTGTCCACCCCCATGGCTCTGTATAGACGGCTCACGTCTTTAAGGCCCCGTCTCTAAATGCAATCACACTCTCAGGTCCTGGGGTGGGCCTTCAGCACCGGAATTGGGGCTTGTTGTTGTTCGGTCGCTAAGGAGTCGAACTCTCTGTGGCCCCATGGACCGCAGCCCAGCAGGCCGCACTGTCGCCCACTCTCTCCCGGGGTTTGCTCGAGTTCACGTCCATTCGGTCACTGATGCCATCCCGCCGTCTCATCCTGGGGGCGCTTGCAGCTCAGTCCCTGACAGACGTGATGAGAGTAGCAGTCTCAGGGGTTTGCTGTGAGGGTTAATCACCACAGAGCGGGGCCTGGTCTGGGGTCTTCACACATTGTGTCTGTGACCTTCACGCCTGCGGGGAGCACAGGCCCGCGCCCCCGGGGAATGGGGGGCCCAGGGCTTGGAGCGTGGCCTGGGTAGGCCCTTGGCTGGGGCGCAGCTTTCTCAAGCCTGCCCTGTCCACTCCACTGCAGGGAAGGGCAGGCGGGCACCATTTCCAGGGGCGGTTTCCACACCCTGGGCCAGCGGGCACAGCCCAGCCTTAGCGCGAGTGGGGCACAGAGCAGAGCCCTGCACTTCCCGGATGGGGAAACTGAGTCACGAGGAAGCCGTCACTGCAGCAGGGGCTGGGGTGCACCGGGGCTGCGGGCCTCGCCTGTGTGTCCCAAGCTCCTGGCCGCGGGCCCCCGGGCGGGAGAGGAGGTGGGCCTGGCCTGAGCAAGGGAAGGGTCCCCGGGCCCCGCCTGCAGCCCCGCCCCCGAACCCGCCCCCCGGGCCGCCGCCTCCCCAGCCGGCAGCCAGGACGGGCTGGGCTCCTGAAACCATTCCTAAAAAGGAATCGGGCTGCGGCGGTCCGGCTATTTTTAGACAATTGTGTTGAAAAATTCCCAGAGTACATGCAGCATCATGCACTTTCTTCTTCAGGAAGAGAGTAGAGAGGGAGCAAGTGGGTACCCTCCTCTACCGGGAGGGTCCCCGCAGCGCGGAGCCCGCAGCCGGACCCAGGGCCTCGGGCCGGGGCGGGGCTCCCCTCCGTCCCTCCTCATCCCGGGTTTTCAGGGGGCTGGGGGCCACGATCACCCCAAGTTACAGGTGAGGAGACTGAAGCCATTGGCCCTTGTCCTCATCCTCAGTCTTTACTTAAAAAAAAAAAAAGCTTAACATTTTTTTCTATTCCTTTAAAAAATAGTTTATTGGAATATAGTTGATTCACAACGTTTTGTGTTTCCGATGCAGCACAGTGACTCAGTCACACACATACACGCGTGTCTATTCCTCAGATTCTTTTCCCATACAGCCGTTACAGAGCACTGAGCGGGGCTCCCTGTGCTGAACAGTAGGACCTTACTCCTCATCTGTTTTATATATAATGGTGTGTATATGGGGCTTCCCTAGTGGCTCAGCAAGAATCTGCCTGAGATGCAGGAGATGTGGGTTTGATCCCTGGGTTGGGAAGATCCCCTGGAGAAGGAATGGCAATCCACTCCAGCATGCTTGCCAGGAGAATCTCATGGACAGAGGAGCCTGGTGGGCTACAGTCCGTGGGGTCACAACACAGCTGGATGTGATTTAGTGACGAAACAGCAAACAGTGTGTCTAAGTCACTTCCAATCTCCAGATTTGTCCCTTCTGCTGCCCCCACACCGCCACTTTCCCCACTGGTAACCGTAAATTTGTTTTTTACATCTGTGACTCTTATTAAAAAAAAAAAAACAACTCTTAAAATGATATAAATGGACTTATTTACAAAAACAAAAGCAGACGCACAGACTTAGAGAATAAATTTATGGCGACCAGAGGGGAAGGATGGGAGTCTGGGAGGGACATGGACACACCGCTGTATTTAAAATGGATGACCAGCAAGGACCCGCCGTATAACACGGAATTCTGCTCAACCTTATGGGCCAGCCTGGACAGGAGGGGAGCTTGGGGGAGAAAGGGTACATGTATGTGTGTGGCTGAGTTCCCTCCCTGTCCATCTAAAACTATCACAGCATTGTTAATCAGCTATACTCCCACATAAGTTAAAAAACCCAACTTTATTGGGAGTATAATTGACGCACAGTAAGCTGCACATAATTAAATGCTTCAATTTGATACGACCTTCGTTTAAACCAGTGGGGCCAGCACCGCAGTTCAGACAGCGAGCACAGCCGTCAGCCCTCAGACCCCCGACCCTCTCCGCAAGCCCACCCCACCCCTGCCCCCCATCGTCCACTCCCTCCTGCCCCCGAAACCTCGCACCTGCTTTCTGAAACTGCCTCACTTGCATTTGGCAGTATTTTCTGTAAATGGAAGCCCATAGTCCGCCCTCTTTTTATGACTGGCTTCATCCTCATTCCGTTGAAATACACGCATGTTGTCGTGTGTATCCGTAGCCCACTCCTTTTTATTACCCCGACGACCTCATCACGTGAATGGACTGCGGTTTGTTTCTCCATTCACGTGTTGACGGATTCTTGAGCTGTCTCCGGTTTGGGGCGATTATGAATAAAGCAGCTCTGGACATTCATGGACAAGTCTTTGTGTGGACAGATATTTCCTTTACGGTAAATACACAAGAGGAATTTCTATGTTTAACTTTAAAAGAAACTGCCACGCTGTTTTCCAAGGTGGCGGCACGGTTTTGCATTCCCACCAGCAATACCCAAGGGCTCCAATTTCTCCGCTTTGGAGCCAACACTTGCTCTTGTCTGTCTTCTGGATTCCAGACGCCCCAGCGGGTGTGAAGCGGTACCTCGCGGCGATTTTGATTTGCATTTCCCTCATGACAAGGATGTTGAACATCTTTCCGTGAGCTTGTTGGCCCAGATTGCACTTCTTCCTTAAATAAGCGTTTAATTTGGGGGTAGTTTTAGGTTTACTAAAAAGTTGCAAAGATGACATTCTCATATACTGCTCACCCAGTTTCCCCTAATAGTAACCCCTTATATCACCTGGGATGTTTGTCACGACTAAGGAACCAGCATTGCTATACTGCCGCTAATTAATCTCTGATTTTAATCCAGGGTCACCAGTCCGCTACACTGATCAGAACTGACACCACGTTACATTCTCCTGCTCCCATAGGCTTCTCTGTTTGGGTCAGTTTCTCTGACTTTCCTTGTTTTCCACGCTTCTGACAGTTTTGAGGAGTATTGTTAGGTATTTTGTAGAAAGTGCTTCAACTTGGCTTTCTCTGATGTTTTCTCATGATCGGGGTGGTGGGTTCTGGGACCAAGAGCCTTCTCTTCCCTTGGTATCGAGGTGCACGCTGCCCGTGTAACCAGCCGCTGGTGATGACCTGATCACTGGGTCAAGGCGCCGTCTGCCAGGTTTCTCCCACTGCTGTTGTTTCCCTCTTTCCAGACTCTGCTCTTTGGAAAGGAGCCGCTGGGTCCAGCCAGCACTTAAGCTCCCTAAGCCTCACTTAGATTCGAGCACCTTCTGTGCCAGGCCCTTCACGCTGACACTCCTTTAACCCTCCGCTCCACCACAGTCCCTCTGGGAGAGGCTCCAGTTACCCCTAAACTCAGCGATGATTAGGGTTACAAAGGATGGTTCATTCAAAGCCTTTCTCACCCTTTTAACAGATGAGGAAAGTGAGGCCCGTAGACAGAGGTGACTCACTTATCACAGAGGTGGTCTTGGGGCCCTGGGCCAGGGCAGAGGTCTAGAAGGGTGCCCTCCCTGGTCCAGAGTAGGCATCTGTTGGTAGATGAGTTGGGCATGTGAGGATTGAAGGGTGCAGACCTGCTTGTGATGTGGTTTCTCTATGAGCAGTGAAGAGTCATCGGGGCACGTGTACCGCCCAGGTGCCTGCCCAACAAGACCCCCTCCACCCTGCTGGGAGTCTGGGATGCCCCCAGACTGGCCGTACAGCAGAGAGGCTGGCTCCACACAACCCTCCGAGTGCTCGGGCCCCACAGTGGGCAGACATGGTCACTGCCTACGAGTATAAACTGGGAGGGCAGTTTGTTCACACATATCAAGGGCATCAGGCATGTTAATAATGATTCTGCTCTGGTTCCCCCAGGGAGGCCATGGATGGATCGTGGAGTTGGATCCTGGATGGAATACAGGTTTTGCTCTTTCGAGAGTCCCTTTACTACCCCGAGTCTCAGTATTCTGATTTATAAAATGAGGGTGGATTTGAGAAATGCTTTTTTTTTGGTGAAATGGGTGGTGTTAAAGTGTGGATCAATCCACCATCAGGGTGGATTGGTTAGCAAAATTGTACAGATGCCTCTCATGTGCCCAGTAGCCCCTGGCCATGCAAACCTCCGTCTAGTTCTATGTCCAGACGCCTCTGAGGTTTTTGTTCCCTGGTCAGACTAGGGGAGGGGGGAGCTGAACTCTGCTGTTGGAATCCTGCTGCGTCCGCTGTAGTGGACTCTCTCAGGAGACGCCAGGGAACAGGCCCGGCCGTGCAGACTGGGCGCCCGCTTTGGCCCCCGCTTGCTGACGGAACGCTCTGTGGCTCAGTGTCACCGCCTCGCAGAGGGCCCCCTGGCCACTCGACAAAACCACCACCACCCATCGCTTAGAACTTGCTCCCAGCAGCACCACCCACCCGGTAATTAGCTCATTTCTTCACCCCTCTGTTTGCCATCTGCCTCCTGAGTTCCTACCAAGGCTGTGAAATCTCAGGCCCACAGGAAGTGCCTGAAATTCGATATCTAATACGGGAAGTCACCCCTGGGACTCAGCTCCACAGCAGGCAGGGCACCCAGAAACCTGGGGAGTCTGGGCGGGGGTCTCCCTGCCTGGCAGCTGCACCCTCCTGGAGCCGCTGGGTCAGCAGAGCTGGGGTGCAGCTCTGTCTGGAATGACTTCCTTCTGGCCGCGGCCTTGGGGTGCGGCCTGGAGAGGGATGAGAAACCCACTGGAGCTGACAGGCGTGTTAAACGGTACTGACGACGGGGCACACGTGCCTGCCGAGAGCAGGGCTGCTTTTGCACACACCTGAAATCTTTGCAGTGGCCTTGTCCTGCCCATTCGACGGATGAGAAAACTGACTCAGAAGTAGGGACCCCGTCCCCGCAAGGTTCTTCGGAGAGTGGGCGTCCAGGCCCAGATTCCAACCCCGGCCCCGGAGGCTGTGGACACGGGCCTGCCTCGGGCTGCTGCAGACGGGGGATCTGCGGCTCGGGGCTGGCCTCCGGCTCCTGGGCTCGGCCCTGGGCGGCAAAGGCGGGGGCGTCAGCGGCGGCTCTGGGGGCGGCCCTGTGGGCAGGGGGCCCAGCCCGAGCCTCCGGCCTCCTCGGGCAGAGAGGAGAGGCTGTGAGCCTTCCTCTGGCTGCAGGCAGTCCTGTGAGGAGGCGGGGACAGAGCCCCCGTCCCTCAGCCTGGCCCCCCTCGCCCAGGCGGTGTGCTTCCTCGAGGTTACGGTACAGCTCATGGCCCGGGAGGCCAAGTGGCCCCCCACGCGAGACAGGCCCTGCAGGCCCTTCCCCCTCTGGTGACGTGACGGGCGGGGCTGGGACTCCAGCCAGACCTGTGAAACCCGCTGCCCCGGGGTCACCAGGAAGCCCTATTGTCCTCAGGGGCCAGGGGGCGACCAGCTGGAGACCGAGGAGGCAGGGGCAGCCGGCTGGGGCTCCTGCTGCCGACAGACGGGTGCACGGCACCCCATCAGCTGTGCGCCCCCTCCCCGCGGCCGGCTCCACCCTGGCCCGAGCCTCTGGGGGCCTGGCCCCCGGATCCCTAAGGCTGCCTGCTGACCCACGCCCCAGCTGGAAAGGCAGGCTGAGCAGGGGCCCGGGGCTCAGAGGGCCGATGACTCGGGTCACCCCAGGCAGGCACAGAGCTGGGACCCCGGGGTGCAGCCACAGAGACCCCCGAGGAGCCCCCGCCTGCCCCAGACGCTGGCGGCCGGCCCTTCCCTGTCCCATCCGGCCGTGGCAGGGCGGGGGCAGCAGGAATGAGCTGACCGCAAGCGGGGTCAGCTGGCAGCGGGGACGGTGGCCGTGCTGAGCGTCCATCCTTGGGGAGCGGCCATCTGCCTGTCCCCTTGGCGGGAGACTGGGGTCCCCCAGCCCAGCAGGGTCTGCCCACGGCCTGTCTGCACCCGGACAGGACCTCACGGGCTCAGGAACTGTGGTCCAGGGCTTCGGGCGCTTCCAGAGAGGAGCGGGTGAGGCCTGAGCGGCCGGTGGCCATTCCCCAGTGGGGCAGGGGCGGGCAGGCAGGAGTCGGCACGGGTAGGAAGGGCTCTGTGCAGAGAGCGGGTTCCTGGTGGGAGGGGAGGTGGGAATGAGGGGGAGGCGGTGACGGGGGACCATCCTGCCGCCCCCTCAGCTGGTGCCCGCTGGGCCAGGGGAGCTGGTGGGGGGGTGCGGTGCAGGGCTGGGCCAGGCTGCAGATGGGGTGAGAGTCTGCCCCGGGTGCCCGGAGCTGACAGCGTGAGGGCTGATCTCCAGAGAGAGGGGCAGGGCCTCCCGGGGGCAAAGGGACGGGCCACCCTGGGATGACCGCACGCCTCCAAGGAGCTCGTGGGACCGTCCGGAGGAGTTGGGGGCTCACACGGGCCCCAAGTCTCCCCTGCAGGCGGGGAAGGGCCGGGGGTGGAGGTCTCCCTTCCCACTGGGTGGCCCCAAGCCTGTGCCCTCTGCGTCCCGAGAGTGAGCTGGCCCCAAGGACCTCCCCTTGAAGGAAGGCCTCCCTGCCCCTCACTCCGCCCCCACCCCTGGCCCCCATGCCCCGTCCCCTCCAGCTCAAGGGGGACGCTGAGCCCCTGGCCTCAGGGCCTGGTGCCAGGACTGCAGGAACCGCGGCCCCGACGGCCCTGGCTCCGGCCTGTCAGGGGGCCTCTTCGCTAACACGCGGTGGGCGCCTTCTCAGGAATGGCCGCAGCTTGCGGCCCGTGCCCCCCTCATTGTGCAGCGAGCTGCAGGCCTTCCCTCTGCTCTTGACGCCCCGCCAGCCTGGCCTTCCCCCTTCTCTGCCCAAACAGCTCACCTCAGCCGGGGCAGCCACGACAAACCTAACCATAGCCTGGATGGCTTCAACAGCAGACTTGCTCCTTCTCACAGCTCTGAAGGCTGGACAACCATCAGGAGACGGGCAGGTTCGGCCTCTGGTGAGAGGTCTCCTGCTGGCTCCCTGCCGGTGGCCTCAGCTGTGTGTGAGCTCTCTGTGTCTCTCCTTACGGGGCCACTAACCCTACTGGGTCAGGGGCCCTTCCTTCTGACCTGATTTAACCTTAATTACTTCCTTGGAGGAGCCATCTCCAAGCACACAGAGTGGGGGTTAGCAAATACATTTGGGAGGGCGCACAGTTCAATCCGGGGCTTCCCAGGGGACTCAGTGGGAAAGGACCTGCCTGCCAATGCAGGAGACGCCAGAGATGTGGGTTTGATCCCTGGGTCAGGAAGATCCCTGGAGGAGGAAATGGCAACCCACTCCAGTGTTCTCACCTGGAGAATCCCATGGACAGAGGAGCCTGGTGGATTACAGTCCATGGGGTCGCAGAGAGTCAGACACAGCTGGGAACACACACACTCAAGTCAATCCATAGCTGGGAGCACACACGTGCACACACACACACACACGTCAATCCATAGTATAACTCTTGTCCAGATCATTGCTGATGTCTGTGGGGCAAACCCAAGGGTCAATTCCTAGATGTGCCCTACTGGAACCATGGGGCATGAACACAGCCAACCAACCACCCTTTCCTCCTTAAAATTGGGTTTTTTAAAATTGGCCTCTGAGTCTCCAGTCTCCTTTGGTGCTAGGAGGTCCTGCCCTGGCTTCAGTGTGGGGTCCACCTTGCCGGACTCTCCCCACGTTGCTTGGGGTTGGGGCACGTGACTCAGGCCTGGCTTGACTCATCCTTCATTCACTCGGTCAGGGAACTAGGTCCCACATGCCACATTAAAAGCCTGAATGCCGCAGCTAAAAAGACCCCACGTGCCGCAACTCAGACCTGCTGCAGACAAGCTAAAAAATAGAATAGAGGACACTCAGGGCTGTCAGAGGGCTTCCCTGGTGGCTCAGCTGGTAAAGAATGCGCCTGCAATGCAGGAGACCTGGGTTCAATCCTGGGTTGGGAAGATCCCCTGGAGAAGGGAAAGGAGAATTCCATGGGCTGTAGAGTCCACGGGCTCGCAGAGAGTTGGACAAGGCTGAGAGGCTTTCACTTTCAGGGCTGTGAGCGAGTGGATCACAGGGCTCGAGGTAGAAGCAGGGAACTGCCGCAGCACGTGGGGGCTGGGGCATGGCGCTGGGAGAGGTGGAGAGGCCTCAGATGGGATTTGCGGAGAAACGACAGGATTTCCTGAATGGTAGAAGGCAGAGGCGGCAGGTGGGGTTAAGGACAAGGAGAGGCAGTTGGGAGCTCCCGCATGGGGAGTGAGTCTGGTGATAATTCCCTGTGCTTCTCAGGCCCCGTTCAGGCACAAGTGATGGAAGGCTACACTGCTGGCTCTAAGCGAGACAGAGAACGCACTGGTCCCCAGGATGGAAAGCTCTGGGGCTTTAGTTCTCCGTGATGACTCTGGAGTTTCTCTACTGCCCCACCGTCGGCTCTGAGCTGGCATCAGTCCCAGGCAGGCCATCCCATGCCGCCAAATGGCTACCAGCAGGCCCAAGCTGGCATCTCAACAGGATGTCAAACCCAACAGAAAAAGAGGCTTTTTCCTAACGTTTCCATAACACAAGTCCTAGAGGGGCCTTCCATTGGCCAAGCTTGGACCAAACATCCAAACCCAGTTCAGTTCAGTCCAGTCACTCAGTTGTGTCCAACTCTTTTCGACCCCATGAACCACGGCACACCAGGCCTCACTGTCCATCACCAACTCCTGGAGTCCACCCAAACCTATGTCCATTGAGTTGGTGATGCCATCCAACCATCTTATCCTCTGCTGTCCCCTTCTCCTTCTGCCGTCCATCTTTCCCAGCATCAGGGTCTTTTGAAATGAGTCAGCTCTTCGTATCAGGTGGCCAAAGTATTGGAGTTTCAGCTCCAACATCAGTCCTTCCAAAGAACACCCAGGACTGATCTCCTTTAGGATGGACTGGTTGGATCTCCTTGCAGTCCAAGGGACTCTCAAGAGTCTTCTCCAACACCACAATTCAAAAGCATCAATTCTTCAGTGCTCGGCTTTCCTTATAGTCCAACTCTCACATTCGTACATGACTACTGGAAAAACCATAGCCTTGACTAGATGGACCTTTGTCGGTAAAGTAATGTCTCTGCTTTTTAATATGCTATCTAGGTTGGTTGCAACTTTAAATTTCATGGCTGGAATCACCATCTGCAGTGATTTTGGAGCCCCCAAAAATAAAGTCTCTCACTGTTTCCACGGTTTCCCCATCTATTTGCCATGAAGTGATGGATGGGACCAGATGCCATGATCTTGGTTTTCTGAATGTTGAGCTTTAAGCCAACTTTTTCAGTCTCCTCTTTCACTTTCATCAAGAGGCTCTTTAGTTCTTCTTCACTTTCTGCCATTAGGGTGGTGTCATCTGCATATCTGAGGTTATTGATATTTCTCCCGGCAATCTTGATTCCAGCTTGTGCTTCTTCCAGTCCAGCGTTTCTCATGATGTACTCTGCACAGAAATTAAATAAGCAGGGTGACAATATACAGCCTTGACGTACTCCTTTTCCTATTTGGAACCAGTCTGTTGTTTCATGTCCAGTTCTAACTGTTGCTTCCTGACCTGCATACAGGTTTCTCAAGAGGCAGGTCAGGTGGTCTGGTATTCCCATCTCTGGAAGAATTTTCCACAGTTTATTGTGATCTACACAGTCAAAGGCTTTGGCATAGTCAATAAAGCAGAAATAGATGTTTTTCTGGAACTCTCTTGCTTTTTCGATGATTCAGCGGATGCTGGCAATTTGATCTCCGGTTCCTCTGCCTTTTCTAAAACCAGCTTGAACATCTGGAAGTTCATGGTTCACATATTGCTGAAGCCTGGCTTGGAGAATTTTGAGCATTACTTTACTAGCATGTGAGATGAGGGCAATTGTGCGGTAGTTTGAGCATTCTTTGGCATTGCCTTTCTTTGGGATTGGAATGAAAACTGACCTTTTCCAGTCCCGTGGCTACTGCTGAGTTTTCCAAATTTGCTGGCATATTGAGTGCAGCACTTTCACAGCATCATCTTTCAGGATTTGAAATAGCTCAACTGGAATTCCATCACCTCCACTAGCTTTGTTCGTAGTGATGCTTTCTAAGGCCCACTTGACTTCACATTCCAGGATGTCTGGCTCTAGGTGAGTGATCACACCATCGTGATTATCTTGGTCATCAAGATCTTTTTTGTATAGTTCTTCTGTGTATTCTTGCCACCTCTTCTAAATATCTTCTGCTTCTTCCATACCATTTCTGTCCTTTATTGAGCCCATCTTACCATCACTAAATTATAAGGCTCTACGGTTCTGGATGCAAAGACTGGACCTTCGAGTTCACCCTTGAGCCATGTGGATGGAGTCTGGGCTCTCCCGAGAGGTGGGATGCTCTGGAGGGGAAGATGCTGGACAGGCAGACAGGAGCCATGCATGGGCTGGTGCACACAGGATTTTCCAAGGTAAAGTCCTGGCACGGAGCTGGCCTGGGAGAGAGTGGCTGGTATGGAACCTGGACCATTATCCTCGGGGGGGCCTGGTCTCCTGCCTTCTCAATGCTGAGCTGGGTGGGTCTCCCACCACAGTCCTGCACAGGATCTCAGGCTAGGCACTCACACTCTAGCCAGGGCTACCCACTGCCCCACTGGGCACCGCCCTTTCTTGTCATTGCCTCACACTGCAAGTCCCATGACTATGACCACCCATGGGAGGCTGCCTGAAGTGGCAGTGCTGACATTGGGATGCCTGCCTGCCCTGCCCACAGGGAGCTTTTGCCTGCAGTCTCTCCCCAGACATCAGCTGCACTCTCACCGGCCTGCTCAGTGAGTCAGGGAAGTCATGCCCAGCTTAGGCAGGGGCTCTCAAGGCTTCAGGGTGCTCCCAGCAATGCGGGGCCACCACACTGATGCTCAGCCAACCAGCTCTGGGGGATTAGGGAGGCCTGCTCAACTTCTCTCTGGTTCTTGGTGTCTAGTCTTTACTGTCCAATCTGTTGGGTAGAGCTTCACATTTGGCTCCAACCCCCTCATACACCTCTCTTCATGGTGGCAAGAGGGCTGCTGCCATTCTAGCCTCACAACTCAGGTTCAGGTGTGAGAGAAGAACAGCCTTTCCTTGCAGCTCCCATCCTAACTGGACCACTTCAGGTCACATGCTCACTCCTGATCGTCTGTTGGAGGGAACAGCTAGATGTTGACTGGCTAGGCCTGAGTCACAAGCTCCAATTTCAGGCAACACGGGAAAGGAGAATTGCCCCACTAACATCAGGGCCGGACCTCCTCATTCCAAGGGCTGAGGAGTCCAGGGAAGCCCCCAGGCACCAAAAGCTCCCTATTCTATGAACTGAGTATTAGGCTCTCTGTGGTCTGTGGGTTTTCATGAGAAACACAAGCTGTGGGTCCATTTAAAAATCATTTTATTATTAACATCATCTTTCCATTTAGCCAAGTGTCTGTAATGTATAAGGAATGTCGGTAAATATTCCATTTGAAGCTTCTTTGTACATATTTCCATCGATAAATAAACTCTGAATTCACATAAAAAAGTTAAACTTAAATAACTCATATTTCCTTCTCTTGTAACAGGCATATATTGGCAAAATATAAATATTCTTGGACTCAGGCTTTGTTCTAAGTGAGGACAGTAATTTATCACATGGTACAATTATTGACAACAAAACCAAGAAATTGTCAGCTGGTGTCCTGGCTTGGACTAGTTACTGAGGTGGGAACAGAAAATTCACATTTGGTTTCTGGGCCAAGGATACAGCAGGAGTGGTGATGGGGGGGAGCGAATAGTTTTCTTTACAGCTCTGATAAAAATAATCTGCTCTGCCACTGAATTTTAACTTTGAATACATTCTTCTACATTTGCGGATTAATTCCTTTCTCATGTTACTTAAAACTCAGATGTCAACTGACAAAATATGGCACGTAATCCATTTTGAACCACGTCAGTAGATTCGAGAACTATCATCGGGCTGGCGGGAACAGCAACAGAAATGCACGTTGAGGGCGGTGACTGGGGGTCGGCTGGGTGAGTCCACGCGGTCGGTTGCACACTTCCGGGGCCTCGCGCAGCACGCGGCCGTGTGCCCGAGCGGCGGGAGGCCAGGGCCGCTCAGGGCGCGCGGGGGATGACGGGAAAGGCGCGGGGCGAGGGATGACGGGAAGGGCGGGGCCGCTCAGAGGGCGCGGGGGATGACGGGAAGGGCACGGCGCGGGAGGGCGGGGATGTCGGGAAGGGCGGGGCAGGGCGGCTCAGAGCGCGCGCGGGATGACGGTGAAGGGCACGGCGGGGCTGCTGGCCTCCAGCTCCAGGGCCGTCAGGAAGCACTCGGTGGCTGCCGCGTCGTTGCCCTGAGCCTGCAGGACCTCGCCCAGGCCGTTCCAGACCTCGTGGGCCGTAGAGTTCACCTGCACCGCGTCCCGCAGGATCTTCTCGGCCAGACTGTAGCGGCCCAGCTGGTGGAGGATCAGGGCCTGCAGAGGCAGACAGACAGACAGACAGACAGTCAGAGAGACGACGCTCTGGACTCCGAGCTGTCCCTGAGCTTCGGCACGTTCCTCGGAGGCAGGCAGGTGTCTCCACCAGGCCGGGCACAGTGGAAGTTCAAGTTCTTCCTGCGCTCAGGGCGGGAGTCAGAAGGATCACTCAAACCATGAACCGTGCGAAGTCCCCGGCATTCAGCCATTTCCAAAGGTCCACCCAGGACTGCACCGCGTGGGCCGCCACGGTCTGTCTGCTGACACCCGCCCGCAGAGGGCTGTTTGCCATCTTTTACTTTTCTTTAACCTCAAGAAAAGTCACAACAAACAGAACAGAAATGTCAGTTGCTCACAGCCCCCACCCTGGCCGCACCCTGATCTCACGGTCCCCTCCGTGCTCGGCGCCCGCACAGCTGTCACTTCAGTTTTAGTGACTGCGCGCGTTGGTCCCCAAGTATTCCGCCCTCATCGTGTTTCCAGGTGGTGCGTCTCCACAACTGGTGTGTCTGGATTTCATCCGACAGACACTCATTTACTCAAGGACCCTCTCACGGGGAGACACCCAGGCTTCCCAGTCTCGAGCGACTGAACCACCCGCCCCCACCCCTGCGTTGCCTCGTTTCCCGTCGGGGCTGAACGGGAGCGGAGCCTCTCCTCGCCGCTCTCGCTTGCAGCGTGTCGCGGGCCGTCTTGGCCTGCACTGGTCAGACGAGCTTCAGGGTCACTTTGTGAGTCCCTCTGGCTGTGCGCGCACGACCGCTCTCAGAGCAGGGAGAAGCCTGACAAAGCCTCGTCTTCCTGCCCGGAACGCGGCCTGGCCTCCGGGCCTGCAGACCTCAGCCCTGCGCGTTCTCTCCGTGCCTCGCGTGTGGCGGGGCTGCGGCCGCCCGGTTTCCTCGAGGCTGCGCCTCGCCAGGGGCCAAGGGCAGAGCCGGGCTGTGCTGCCCGAGGGTCCGCTGCGGCCCGAGCCACAGCCACCGGCGCCCTGAGCCCACACTCCAGGGGGCTCCGGCCTCCGAGATGAGCTCCTGGAGCGGGTAGGGGCGCTCTCGGCAGGCAGCCCCCAGGCCCCGAGGGCTGTGCCTGGGTAGTTCTCAGGACCAGAGAGCACCCTGACGGCCCAGAGCCGTCGGCACCTCTGAGCACCCGACTCGGGGCAGTGAGGCTGACCCGGGAGCCTGTGGTCAGAGGGTGACGGCCGGGACACCCGTAGCCTCAGCAACGAGCGCGCCTCGGTCCTGGCGGGGCAGGTTCCTGACTGAGGAGGAGGAGCAGGAGGGCTCAGGTGGAGGGAGGCTGCCCTCCCGGGGCAGAGGACAGTAAGCCCAGGGTCAGGTCCCCTCTCGGAGGGGAAAACTCCAAGGAGAATAGCATGTGTTTGCCTTCTTAGTAACGTCATCATATCTAATGACGCCACAGGGGCCTCCCTGGGGGCTCAGACAGTAAAGAGTCTGCCTGCAATGTGGGAGACCTGGGTTTGAGCCCTGGGTTGGGAAGACCACTGGAGAAGGGAAAGGCTACCAACTCCAGTATTCTTGCCTGGAGAATCCCCTAACTGAGGAGCCTGGTGGGCTACGTCCATGGGGTCGGACATGACTGAGCAGCCGAGCACAGCACAGCACAGCAGACAGGCTCAGAAAGGCCTAGTGTCTCGCCCGAGGTCACAGGGCCCAGGAGGGTGGAGCTGGCAGCTTCTCAGTGCTCGCTGCTGCCGCTGGCACTGTGAGAGACCGGCCCCCGGGCACCAGCCCAGCTCCAACTGAGCAGAAGGGCGCCCACTGTGCTGTGGGTCCCTCCCAGCCCCTCCTTCCCGCATCTGTGATGGGGTGGCTCCCCTCGAGGGCACAGCCTTTCTCCCCTTTCTCTGCTGTTCAGAAGCACCCTGCATATTCGCTCAAGGACTGGGGCGCTCCTTGCCTCTCTCTGGGGGCCACAGGCCGGCGGTCACCTTGAGGCTCAGGGTGGCTGCAGACGCTGAAGGACTGGGGGTCCTGTTAGTCAGAAAGCAGACCTGTGAGATGAGACTCAGGAGCACCGGGACCTTGGTCCAGCAGGGCCTAGAGGTGAGTGCTCCAGCAGCACTGCCCTCACCCCGCCCTACAGGAGTGGGGACAAGGACACCGGTCCACTGGCTGGTAATTTTGTTTCGAAAGTGGCAGCTGCTGGATCTTGGAGGCTCCAGGGGCACAGGGCAGGGACAAGGGCACCCCTCCCAAAATGCCTGCAGGAACCAGCTGTGGGCTAATCCGACCCACTGTCCTTAGGGCTCGCCAGCTAAGGGCCTTGTGATTCTCAAGAGTTCTTACCGGCGTGGGAATTTCTAGCCCATCCCTGGACTTATATTTTGAACGTAAGAACAGGCTCCCATTTCCAGATGACCTTGAAGCTTCCTGAGCAATCTGTTTAGTGGAATTAATTCCTAAAGCCAGGGCAGCTTGGGGAGGCATCACAGACTTGCCAGGGGCTGCCAGCTCACGCTCGGCGAGGGAATGAAACATCGGCCTCTCCCCAGTCCCCGAGTGAGCCAAGGGTGGCTCAGAAATCAGGCAGAGTGAGGGCAACCAGAGCAAGCTCCGGCCGGGGGCTGAGTCAGTGCTAGGGGCCAGCATTGCTGGCAGGGTGGCCAGAGCTGGGCTGGCACCTGGACACGCCTGGCCATCAGGACTGAAGCGCCTCTGGAGCCCCTCTGTGTCATGAGGGGCTTCCATGCGCTCCTGTCCCTGAAGCCCCCTTCATTCTTCAGGTCCCGCTTTCTCTCTTCTCCGAAGATCAAGGCCTCACCCCCTGAGGCTGGCAATCCGCTGTGCTCACCCCCAGCCAGGCCCTTTCTCCCAGAACAGGCCTCTTGGCTCATCCAGGCCGATCCCTCAGCCCAGGTATTTCTGCAGGACGCAGCACCCACCCCTCCTCCACCTCCCCAACCTTGGTCAGTCTTGTCTGCCCCTTTCTGGAGCTCTAGTCCATCTGCCTGAAGCCCTGACAATCCCAAAGTCCAGGCCACACCAACCCCTTAGGCAGCACTGTGCATGTGTGTGTGTGTGCTAAGTCACTTCAGTCCTGTCTGACTCTTTGCAACCCCATGGACTGTAGCCTGCCAGGCTCCTCTGTCCACGGGATTCTCCAGGCAAGGGTACTGCAATGGATTGCCAGGCCCTTCTCCAGGGAATCTTTCTGATCCAGGGATCGAACCCACGTCTCTCATGTCTTCTGCACTGGCAGGTGGGTTCTTTACCACTGGCACTGCCTGGGAAGCCCTTAGGCAGCTCTACCCAGCAGCATATTAAAAAGCAGAGACATTACTTTGCCAACAAAGGTCTGTCTAGTCAAAGCTATGGTTTCTCCAGTAGTCATGTATGGATGTGAGAGTTGGACCATAAAGCTAGCTGAGCACCAAAGAATTGATGCTTTTTGAACTGTGGTGTTGGAGAAGACTCTTGAGAGTCCCTTGGACTGCAAGGAGATCCAACCAATCAATCCTAAAGGAAATCAGTCCTGGGGGTTCATTAGAAGGACTGATGCTAAAGCTGAAGCTCCCAATACTTTGGCCACCTAATGCAAAGAACGGACTCATTTGAAAAGACCCTGATGCTGGGAAAGAGTGAAGGTGGGAGGAGAAGGGGATGACAGAGGATGAGACGGTTGGATGGCATCAGTGACTCAATGGACATGAGTTTGAGTAAACTCCAGGAGTTGGTGATGG
Organism: Bos taurus; assembly: GCF_002263795.3. Lineage (NCBI taxonomy): Eukaryota > Metazoa > Chordata > Mammalia > Artiodactyla > Bovidae > Bos > Bos taurus. The sequence continues at coordinate 102,135,644 of NC_037337.1, forward strand.
ACAGGGAGGCCTGGCGTGCTGTGGTCCATGGGGTCACAAAGAGTCAGACACGACTGAGCAACTGAACTGACTGACTCACCCAGTGGCATTCAGCCGGGCAGGAGACAGAGAATTTGATGACTGACATAGTTCATTACCTTAGCAAGCAAGCACCCTCCCCCCATCAAAGGCACAAAAGCGCACACCCCAGCCGTGCACTGTGGACACGGATGTGGGCAAGAAGCTGTCCTGCTCTCAAAGCCGGGGACCCGGTGACAACCCCAGCGTGACCAAGCTGTGCGCCTGGCACTGGGGTCTGCCTCAGCCGCCGGCCAGACTGCACTTCACCTCTACTGTCTGCACGCCGGGGCCACAAGGCTGGCTCCTGCCCGAGACGCCTCTGCTGGGCTGAGCGGCGGACCTGAGATGTGGTTGCTGCGGCCCCGACGCTGGGCCCCCGCTCCTCCTCTGAGGGAAGACGTGCAAACGGCCTGCGCCTCTGCCAGCCCCTGCCGATTCCAGGGTCACCGGAGATGAGGGCCCGCTGGGGCCGGCCTCCCGAGCAGACAGGAGCCCTCGAGGAGGCGACTCTCAGTCCCTCTCTTCAGGCGCAAATGAACACAGCTTGCTAAGCTTGCAATTATTATAATCAGGTGTTTGGTACAAAGAAGACCTTGGTGAGGCACCACACTGGAAGTGAGGGATTAAATTAAACCTGTTCTTTCAAAGGAGACAAAAGGGACTTGGCGGGTTTGAGGATAATCAGTGTCTTCCTCACTCACGCTTTTACATGTGTGTGGAGACGGCTGCCCAGGGACGGAGCCCCTGGCTGCTTGCGGGGGCGCCATGCAGGGGCCCTGGCTGTGGGGAGCCCCTCTGTCCACGCCCAGGACAAAAGCCCCTTGGAGATCTTTTTTTTTTTTTTAATGTATTTATTTTCCTTTTTTTTGGGCTGCACCGCGTGGTCTGTGGGATTTCCGTCCAGCGACCAGGGATCGCAACGGTGCCCCCTGCATCGCAAGCAGTCTTAACTACGGGCCCCCCAGGGAAGAAGTCCTGCCTCTTGGAGATTTTAGACGTCACCGCGGGTCTCTGCCCAAGTGCCAAGCCAGCGCTTCACTTGGGGGTTCACTGGCTGTCGGGACACCCGCCCTATGGCACCGCTGCTGGGGGCTCCCGAGCTCGGGGGACCCACCAGGGGCAGCGGAGCGTGTGCAGCCCGAGGGGGTGGAGGCAGGTCGGAGCACGGGCCCCTGGCTCCCCGCATGCCCACGAGCCCAGCTCCACCACGGACTCGGGCAGCTTGCGCGGGTCCCAGGGGCTCTGCCTGCATCATGCGAACAAGGACTGAGACACGGGAGAGCAGCGAGGCCCGTATGAGGCCTGGGAGGGCTCAGTGACGGTAGCCTTCGCTGAACCGTCCCGTGGTCAACGCCGTGATTCTGAGCGACCACGGGGCAGGGGCTCCTGGAGGCCCGCGGCCGATGACCCGCCCCTGCCGGCCCTGCGCCCTCTCGGCCGCCGCCCGGTCAGATGAGGGAGCCTCCGATTCGCCTGTGTGTGTGCGGCGCCCGGGGCGGCCCAGCACCCCCGAGGGCCTCGGTGAGCGTCTGCTGGATGGATGGAGAGATGGATATGGGGACGACGGAGAGGAGGGAGGTGGGCCGGGGGCGGGGGGCCCAGCCCCCTTCCCTGCGACGTAACCCTGGCACCACCGGGGCCAACCTCTCAACAACCCTCCCACCCGTAAGCTTTGTCCGAAGAAACGCCGCACTGGCGTCCGCAGCCCTTGCCAGCCCCCGCTGCAACCCGGCTGTCCCGAGCTCTGTGCACTCGCCCTTCGTAGTGCGGAGTTTCCAGAGCGATGGAGACGTGACGCCACCTCTCCGTCAGGAGGTCTGAGCGCCTCTCTGACTTCCACTAGGAAGATGCGGAGGCAGCGGCTTCCTCCCTGAAAACCAGCGGAGAGGCGGCTGCTGCGTCTCTTTACACCCAATGCAGCCTCCACCCGGAGCCCCAGGACCTGAATTACTATCTGCGTCCCAAGGTCTGGGTGTCCTGCACTGGAGCCGGCAGGACCCTCAGAAGCTGGGAGGGACCCTCAGAGGGTGGCAGGACCCCCAGAGGACGGTGGGCCCCCCAGAGGCCGGGATGGCCAGGTGATGGGAAATCCTGTGTCCAGGCAGGCGATTTCACCATCAGCTGCAGCCTGAGACAAGGACTCATAAATTCAATGAGCTCATGCTCAGAAACACCAGCATCAACATCGCAAAAGCTCAGCGTGACGCACTGACCTAATTAAAGAAATGTCAGATCGAGCCAGCCCCACGCGCTATCAAGGGACATCCTCGAGAAGGCAGCTCGGGGCAGCCTGTGCAGCTCCGAAGACGTGGCGATGCTGGGTATTCTCCTCACTCTGAGGCCCAAGAAAGCTCTCGGTAACATTCCAGCCCATCTCCAGACTCGTTGCCCTCCATCTGCCATTGCAAACAAGTGCCCTGTTGTTGCCACCAAGAAGGACCTGAGTCTCCGCCAGCCCTCAGGAGAGCACCACAGTGCCCGGAAGGACCTCAGTGCCCCCACCAGCTCCCCACGCTCGCACTTTTCCACTGTAATGGCCAAGAGACTCCCGCTGACTTATTTAAACATCTCCCAGGTTGACTTATTTCTTTATTTTTATCGGCCTTCCCCAACAACGAGTCAGAAGGAGCAACAGCATGGGGCGGCCTGGAAGTCAGCGCTTCCCCACGAGGTGCCCGCAGTGGAAAGTCAGTGCTAATCACCCCCTGAGGGAGGCGCCGCCCCGCGTGTGTTTGGGAAGATGGTGCCCTGCCCCCCTGGGGTCCACTCCAGGCCAGGCCTCTCCCCTCCCCTGCACCCCAGGCCCGGGGACCCCCAGGGGGCACAGCAGCCCAGGAAGCCACCTGGCTCCCCCCAGCAGCTGGTGGGGTGGGGATGGTGGGGGAGACATGGCCCCACAGTCCAGCCAGCGGACTGGAGGTTCTCTGTGGTCAGGAAAACAGTTCACACGGGACTACCACATTGCTTGGGCTGCCCTGGTGGCTCAGCTGGTAAAGAACCTGCCTGTGATGCAGGAGACCCAGGTTCAATCCCTGGATCAGGAAGATCCCCTGGAGGAGGAAATGGAGAATCCCATGGACAGAGGAGCCTGGCAGGCTACAGCCCATGGGGTCGCAAAGAGTTGGACATGGCGACCAACACACACACACTGCACTGCTAAGCTGACAGGCTTCCTGGGAGAAGCCGACGGAGCGGGCCCTAGAGACCCTAGCCCCATCCCGTGGTCCCAGGCCAGGACCCCCTCCCAACAACACTGACACCCCCGTCAGGCCCCGTCTCAACCTGTCCTCAGACAGGGGTGGGGGGGTCGCACCTTTGAAGCATCACTACATTTGGGTCTGAACATTTATCACCAAGACAATGAAAACAAAGCCTGTCCTGTTATTTCCAGCAAAGAGTCCTGGCCTCCCCTGGGCCGGGAAGCGTCACAGTGGTGGAGAGCAGGTCCTCTCAGGACAGCTCTGCCATCCACCACCAACTGTCCAGCTTAGGCAGAGGCTAGAGAGAAGGACCTAGAAAATGAAGGGGTGGAGGAGGTGATCTCCAGATGAAAATTCGAGGATTTGGTCAAATTTTCCACCCAACAAGTATTTTTTGGAGCATCAGCTACATACCAGTGAAGAAGAACTAAAGAGCCTCTTGATGAAAGTGAAAGAGGAGAGTGAAAAAGTTGGCTTAAAACTCAACATTCAAAAAATGAAGATCATGGCATCTGGTCCCAAAACTTCATGGCAAATAGATGGGGAAACAATGGAAACAGTGACAGATTTTCTTTTCTTGGGCTCCAAAATCACTGCAGATGGTGACTGCAGCCATGAAATTCAAAGATGCTTGCTCTTTGGAAGAAAAGCTATGACCAACCTAGACAGCATATTAAAAAGCAGAGACATTACTTTGACAACAAAGGTCCATCTAGTCAAGGCTATGGTTTTTCCAGTGGTCATGTATGGATGTGAGAGTTGGACTATAAAGAAAGCTGAGCACCTAAGAATTGATGCTTTTGAACTGTGGTGTTAGAGAAGACTTTTGAGAGTCCCTTGGACTGCAAGGAGATCCAACCAGTCCATCCTAAAGGAGACCAGTTCTGGGTGTTCATTGGAAGGACTGATGCTGAAGCTGAAGCTCCAATACTTTGGCCACCTGATGGGAAGAACTGACTCATTTGAAAAGACCCTGGTGCTGGGAAAGATTGAGGGCAGGAGGAGAAGGGGACGACAGAGGATGAGATGGCTGGATGGCATCACCAACTGGATGGACATGAGTTTGGTGAACTCTGTGAGTTGGTGATGGATAGGGAGGCTTAGCGTGCTGCAGTCCATGGGGTTGCAAAGAGTCGGACACGACTGAGCGACTGAACTGACTGAACTGAGCTACATACCTGGTACATATCTATTCTTTCAGGGCTTAAACTTTAATTGGAGAAACAAGCAGAAAACACGGCAGGGAGGCCTCTTCTTGCCGTCAGCAGGGCAGAGTGTCCACGGAGGGCCAGGAAGGGGGCTGGGAAGGGCTGCCTGTGGGGGGGCCTCCTGGGGAGAGGCTCTCGTCAGTGGGGGGCCCTCCAGCAGTAAGATAGACACAAACGGGAGAGCGGCCCCAGAGGTGTGGCCCCTTCCACTGCAAGGCCCAGCGTGGGTGGGAGAGAGAGGGGGTCTCTCTCTGAGTCTGGGAGACCCTGAGGATGCCCGTCTCAGTCCCCTGGGACCTGTGTGCCCTGGGACCCAGTGGGCGCTCGGTAAACGCTGCTTGTCCGAAAGGCAGTCAGGACACGTCGGTGCTGGGTGGACGCTGGGCATGTGCGTCACCTGCTCCCCGAGGAGGGCGGGCGCCTTGCATGCACGTCTGGGAGCAGCGGGGCAGGGAGGGCGCAGTGGGGGCGTGTGGGCCTCCAGGTTGGGCCTGGCAGGCTCTGTCGGAGTCTCACGACGGACACCACAGGGCCCGGGGATTTCCCGGCAGTCCTGCAGGGCCGCTGGCTGAGGACCCCCCGGAGGGTGGCGATTCCCTACCTGTAGGGGGACGCGGTCATCTTGGCCAGTGGCTGCTGCATCCCTGCCAAGGGCTGGGCATGAACTATTTTTCCACTTTTACACAGGAACAGACAGGAACGATAAGACACTTTCTGACGAAGGGAGGACAGGAACTGATAAACCCTGGAAAATTCTTTTTCCACAAATAACAGGAGGAGTCAGCACACGGAGTCCAGGCAGGAAGGCGGGTGGGGGCTCCGGGGCTGCGGGGCGGGGGTCTGCGGGGGAAGTCCCGCTGCCCGTTTGCTGGGATGTGGGGACGCTGCCCTGCCCTCGGGGCTAGCTTGGCACTGGACGTGGAGCAGCTGCCCCTGGATCCTCGGGGCTGCAGAGCCCGTGGAACGGATGGCCTGGCTCCTCTCCCCACATGGCCGAGCCCTCACGCTGACCGCCCCAAAGAAGAGCCAGCAGCGTCACTTCCTCAACACTCCCCATTCCCGTGGGAAGGGCAGGGACGTGGCCGTCCCCTGCAGAGAGGCCCTCGGGGCTGAGCTGAGGTGCTGGCTACCTGCCCTTCCATGGACTTCGATGTCAGCACCTTGAAGTCTGCAGGCCACAAGCCCCTGTGGGGAACTCCCCAGTGGACACCGAGGGTGGACGGGTCACCTGGATGGAGGGAGGCAGTCAGAGGGGTCAGGGGCAGCCTCTGCAAACGGCACCTGTGGTCAGGCCATGGGACGTGCACGTGGACTCAGGGAAGGCAAGACTCACTGGTCCCGGAGGCGGCCACTCGAAAGCAGGGGGACCTACCCTCAGCGGCACTGCCCAAGGAGCGGGGGTCTGCTCTCAGCCCCCGTAGCCACTCGAGGACCCCTGCTCGCTGTCTGGGGGGCTTTGCTGAGAAGGGAGCCCTCCCCGTCTCCCAGAGGGCGGGGCCCCGGGACACCCAACATCCACCTTGCCAGGCCCCGGGGGCCTGGGCACGCTGCACGGTTCTTGTAGCCGCTTCCTGGAGCCAAAGGAAGGGACAGAATCCTAACAGCCGCCAGGCGGGAGCTCCCCTGGCGGCCTCGTGAGAATGGGAGTCTCATGTCTGCAGGACAGAGGCCACACTGCCATCCAGGGTCGCAGGAGTGGCCAGTGGACGGCAGAGCTAGAACGCAAACGTGGGTCTTCTTGGCTCTAAAGGGTGAGCGCTGCCAACCACCTCGGCTCCTGCCCCCAAGCTCCGGATGGTGCTGCATGTCCCCCTGAGCCTCCCCTGCTGGCTGTCTCCACACAGAGGGGCCAGGTGACCCCGCCACGTCACTCCCCTAGTACGGCCGCCCACCCCCTGGAGCTCTGCCTCGCGGATGCCCCCTGCTCCCCTGTCCCCTGCCTCCCTCCCTCCTAAGCCGTCTGACCCCAGGCCACGGTGTGCAGCAGACTGGCCTCCAGAAGGAAAATGCCCTGTTCATAGCGTTCACCACCTTCCGTGGTATGAACGTCCCCTCTGGGGCCGATTTCACGGGATGTCTCTGCATGGCCGGGGCAGGTCAGCCCCAGGATGCTCCTCTCTCCAGGGCTGAGGGCGGAAGGGGAGAAGCGGCCTGTCTTCTCCCCTCATCAGGCGATGTGACTCCACAAAGCTTACGCTAAGTCACTCAGTCGTGTCCGACTCTTTGTGACCCCATGGACCATAAATCCCTCAGGCCAGAACACTGGAGCGGTTGCCATGCCCTCCTCCAGGGGATCTTCCTGACCTGGGGATCGAACTTGTGCCTCCTACTGCAGGTGGGTTCTTTACTGCTGAGCTGCTGGGGAAGCCCTGGGCAAGCTGAGGGTATCAGTGAAATGCCCTCGGAACGCCCCCATGCCTCTGTCTCCTCCCCTTCAGCCAAGGCTCCCTGGGCACCCGGCCTTCTGGGCCTGGCCCCCTAAAGCCAGCAGTCCCTGTGAGCTGGGACGCCCCCCTGCTGCAGCCATGGTGGGCGCTGGGGGCAGGGGCAGAGTCAGCAGGAGGAACGGGGTTTCTAGCGTCAACCGTCCCAGAGGCAGAGGCTGATCCATCCCTCTGGGTGAGACCCCAGCGGCAGGTAGAGAGATCTAGCAGCGTGTGGGAGCTCTGATTAGAGAGCCAATTATAACCCCACTGGCCTGCCTGGCTTTGACAGGCCTGGAAAAAACGCATGTCTGTCCTCAGGAAGAAGCAGGTTGTGCTTCTGGTTTGTTCTGAGAGATCCCCGCGAGGACGGCTTGCTGGCACTGTGGTTGCAGCCTCCTGCCTCTGTCCGGATGCCTGTGGCCCCAATATGGGGCATCAGAGGGAACCTGCGGGGACTCTGGTCCCTAAGGGGAGGGTTGCTTTCTGCCATAGGCCTGCTTCATGCTTCTGTTTATGAGGAAGGACACAGCCTGGTACCCACAGGCTCCCCCGTGGGGCCAGGCAGGCAGTTTCTGCTTCGTCTGGAAGGACGTCAGTTGGCATTTCAATCATGGGTCTCTTCAAGACGGACCTCCTGGCAAGGCCAGGCCCCAGGCTCGGGGCCTGTGTGTCCAAGCTTCCTTGCAGAAACAGACCCTCTGATCATCATCTTGGGTCACCCGCCCTCCCCGGGGAGGCTGACGCCTGGCAAGAGACTCTGGTCTCCTGGAGACACGGAGAAGGGACGGAGTGCGTTTCTCCTGAGAGCCAAGGCCACGTCCACTGTCAGACAGCAGGGGTCTAGGCGCGGTTAGAGGCAGCGCCGACACGCACAGGGGCCACAGGCCTTCCGGATGACTCGGGGACATTCCGAAAGGCTTGGGAGGAAACCATACCTGCAGAGGTGTACCTTGAGAGACAGGTGTTCTGTAAACACCAAGCCGCTGAGGAAGGGGAGGGAGGGTGCGGACGGGAGGAGAGGGGGCCTGGTGACCGCCAGCGGCCGGCAGGAGTGACCGGGGCGAGGAACTGGGGCTCGGGCGACGGGTCTGGGGTCCCAGGAACCGAGCCAGGGGGGCTGTGGAGCAGAAGAGCTCCCGGAGCTTCCTGAAGCCTGAAGCCCACACCTGATGGCTAGCTGGGTGGGGGGCGCCCTCAGACTTGGGTCCCAGCCTCTCCCGAGCAGGCTGCTGAAGCCTCGGGAGGCCCCTGGCAGCCTCCTCACCCAGCGCTCAGCCCGGAGCCCCTGTGCGCCTGCACAGCTCCCTGGTCAGCAGGTCTGTAAGAGCAGGGGTCTGCGGTGCCCGGCCTCTGAGCAGGCTCCCAGTCTCCACCTTCCCAGAGCCCAAGGTTGGAAACCCGGCGATCCTTGGCGTTTCATCACTGGTGCATGTGGCATCCCTTCCTTCTAAGCAATGAGCCTAAAGACCTAGGGAGGACATCCTGCTAGAAGTTTCCCCCAGGTCCTGCTTCTGGGTTTTCTTCACCAACATCAAGGATATCAGTGTCCACCAGAGTGGATGGGTGGCTGACGAAAGCCTGGACTAAAAATCCCTCACCCCCACCCGACCCCCTTGGCAACAGAAGGGTTGCCAAAGACGGACCCCAGACGGACCCAGAGACGTTCCTGCACACGCCCAGACTCCCAAACCAGTGCTGAAGCGCATGGATCTAGGCATTTCCAGGGCTCCGGCAGCTGTGAGTAGGGAGACATCCCTGGGCGAGGTGAGAGGCAGGAGAAGAGGCGGAGGCTTCACCCCAGGTGGGAGCAAAAGAGGAAGGAGACAGCTATAGCAGATGCTGCTTGATGTGAAGACAGGGTCACGCCCTTCAACCCCTAAAAGATGGTGAGAAACTCCTCTCCTCCCACCAGAACAAGGGGCTGAGTTCTCTGGGGCCAGGGTCACCGTGCAGGAGGTTAGAAAGCTGATCCATTTCACCCCCGCCGCAGCTCAGGAAGGCGAGTGCTAGTATCCCATTTAACAGAGAAGGAAAGTGCTCAGTTGCTCAGTCGTGTCTCGCTCTTTGTGACCCCAGGACTGTAGCCCGCCAGGCTCCTCTGTCCCTGGGATTCTCCAGGCGAGAATACTGGAGTGGGTGGCCATGCCCTCCTCCAGGGCATCTTCCCCACCAGGGATTGAACCCGCATCTCTTGTGTCTGCTGCACTGGCAGGCGGGTCCTTTACCACTAGCACTGCGGGCGCGAAACCTTCAGAAGAGATGGAGTCAGGATTCCTGGGGGTGGGGGCTGCCACTCAGCGCTGTGCCCCCGCTGCCTCCGCGCCCCTCTCTGTAAAAGGAGCTGCTCAGATGAGGGAATCCCACGGGCGCTCTAAACCCCGGAGTGCCCTCCACCCTCTGGGGAGCTCCAGGTCCAAAGGCTTTCGTCTGCCACCCATCCACTCTGGTCCCTCATCCTTGGTATTGGTGAGGAAGAACCAGAAGCAGACCTTGAGGGAACTTCTAGTGGGAGGTCCCCCCTAGGCCTTTGGGCTAAAGGGTTTGAAGTTCAGACTGTCAGAAGGTCCGGACCACACGAGGGAAGACACGGCCCAGAGGGAACGTCCAGAAACACTAGTGAGGGGCCTCTCTGAGACCAGCAGCAGAAGATGGGGGCAATTTAAGTGTCAGACAGGCTGGGGCTGCCAGCCCCAATGCCCCCAGGAGGAGACGGGGGCCGCCTCGCCACACCCTCCGGCTGAGTTCAGAGTCAGGCACTGTGGGGGAAGATGCTCAGGAAGCCAGGGAAACAGCAGGGCTGAGATCCAGGGAGGCCTGAAACAAGGAGGGAATTAATTAGGGACTGGCATCTAGAACACAGGACGACCGTGGTAAAGGAAACAACTCCGGACCAAATTCCTAACCCAAGCTAGGGAGCAAGAGCCGCGGTGAGGCAGATCCAAGCTAGAGAGCAAGAGCCGTGGCAAGGCAGGAAGGCGGTGCAAGCGAGATGGCAAATCGTCCTGGAAGACTGGGGCAGAATTTCTAAGAATAAGTGGTTTGGGAGGGTACGTCAGATTTTAAATAATTTTAGATCATCATTACTAATGAGACACTGAACCACACTGCCTATAATTAATTAGTCATCTAAGAGTACAAAGCAGAAAATAGAAATAAACAAAAGACCCTGATGCTGGGAAAGATTGAGGGCAGGAAGAGAAGGGGATGAGAGAGGATGAGACGGTTGGATGGCATCACCGACTCAATGGACATGACTTTGAGTGAATCCGGGAGTTGGTGATGGACAGGGAGGCCTGGCGTGCTGCAGTCCATGGGTTGCAAAGAGTCGGACACGACTGAGCGACTGAACAACAAGAGCACAGCACAGAAAACAGAAAGAAATGCAGAACTCTTTCTTTTTGTTCCCTTAACTTGCTGCAAAGGAACGCCTGGTGACGTGGCTTGCATTTCAGAGCCTGTGCCGGGTCTGCGCTGCTTCTGGGCCTGTGACTTCAGTCCTCAGTGAAATCAGGGGTGGCCCGAAGCCACGGAGCCCTGGCCAGCACTCAGAAAATGCTGCAGTGGGAGGAAGGACCCAATAATCAAGCAGAAAATGTCTGCAGAGACTACGTCTTCACCCAATGAGGCCGTTGGGGCTGGGAGGATGCCTGCGGGGTGGGGCGGGCAGGGTGGGCGGCGAGAACAAGGCCACAAGCCACACAGGGGTCGTGCAGTCGCCCAGCAGAAGTTCCAGAGTCCTGGGGAACACGCCTTTCGCTCCACGGAGGACACGCATGCCCAGTGAGCTGAAAATGCTCTCAGCTAAAGGACGCAGCTCCAAAAGGAGTGAAGATGCAGCTGGTGCCATAAAAACCGTTCGAGTGCCTGCTTTTCCCCCTAGGTCATTTCCAGCACCCTCCCCACCCACTCACACGTGCCGCCCCTGGGTTCCACCCCCCACAACCCGCTTCAGCAGACCCGCTCTCTGTTTCTGCCACTGCTGTCGCCTCCCACCCAGAGACGGGTGCGTGCTAGGGCGCTCAGTCGTGTCTGACTCTGCGACCCCATGGACTGTAGCCTGCCAGGCTTCTCTGTCCATGGGATTCTCCAGGCAAGAAAACTGCAGTGGGTGGCCATTCCCTCCTCCAGGGGATCTTCCCCACCCGGGGATTGAACCCACGTCTCTTACGGCTCCGGCACTGGCAGGAGGGTTCTTTACCACCAGCACCGCCTGGGAAGCCCCAAAGCAGGCACTCTGCAAACCCAGTTGGGGCAACGTGGTCTCCCCGTCCCTTCCCCAGAGGCGCCGCCCTCTAAGCGAGCTGTGAGGGCGAAGAAGATACCGTGCTGCTGTGGAAATAAGGAAGCTGCTTCCAACTGGGTTTGGGGTGGGGGTCGGGGGTGAAAGAAGAATCTCCCTCAGTCTGGGACCAAGAGCAGAGGTGGTCTCGCCCCGACAGGACACCAGGCCCACGGTCCATGGGGGAGCCAGTAGGAAGGGCTGAGTCACCATCAAGGGACCAGGAAGTGTCCTTGGGGAGAGAGGACAGAGGGGTGACCCACAGAAACCCCGCAGGAGAGTTCACCCGGCCCGGGGCGGTGGGGTCTGAGTGTCGCTCTTTTCAGACAGGAAACGATGCTTAGGGACACTCGCGGGGCGCACGGGAGGCTGTCCCTCGCTGGGCTGGGCTGTCTCCAGGGGGCGTTCCCCGGGAGGCCCTGGTCTCGGGGGAAGAAGGTGGGTGAGAAGCGGCCCCTGAAGAAGCTCCGTGGCAGGAGAGGTGCTGCCTGAATCAGCGCAGCCCATTGGTGCCGCCGTGCCAACCAGCTGCCTCCGCGCCCCCGCCGCCGCCCCGGGGACCACCTGAGCCTCCCAGCACCCGTGTCTGGGTCAGGCCTTGGGGCCTGGTATGGAGCTTGGCCGGGAACAGGGAGAGCACACAGGGCTCCGACCAAGAACGGGTGGACTCTCTGTGAGCTGCCGTTCTGATCTCTGGTCGGGAACTAGGCCTCTTGTCTGTGGGCGTGTTCGCGGGGCCGCGTCCCGACTGGACTGAGACCCCGAGGCCCCGGCAGACGCCTCCCCTCGGCCGGGCCTCTCACCCCGACGCTGCTCCTGGGGGCCGAGGCCACGCGACTCCAGTCCTGAGCTGTGGCTGTCTGTGGTCCCGGCCACCACGCCCCCCATTCGGGTTCAAGGTCTGGCACAGAGGAGTGTCTGGAGACGACAGGACAGAGCCTGAGCGTGAGAGGGGCTGTCGCTGCGCCCTCCCAGCCCTCGAGCAGAGGGCTGCCCCGCAGCCTTCTCTCGCATTCAGTCCCCGGAGCAGGTCCGAGGGTCCCCGCCAGGCCGGCCCACCTGGAGCCCCGCCCGGGAGCCCGGCACATCCTCCTGAGACCGTCCCGAAACCCACCGCCCGGAAGTCCGGTTACTCAGCCCCGCCTAGGCCTCCACGGTGCCCCCTACGTCACTTCCTGTCCTTGTAGCCGACTGTACCTGAGCCAAGGCCGAGGCGACGGAGAGCCGGTGAACCTCGCCGACGAGACTAGCCTGTTCCCACGGGCTCTGCTGAGTCTAGTCAAGATAATGGGCCCCTAGGCTTTGGGCCGGGCCTTCACTCACGAGGGGAGCGGTGGCAGCTGTGAAGGGCACGGTCACCTCTCCCCCCAACCCCCAAGCCGGCGGTCACCTCCCAGTCTACGCGGCCACTGCGCTGCCAGGCGGGATGCCTCCCCCAGGGAGCAGACAGCTCCGTGTCGGTTCCCCCAGTGCTTCCAAGGAGCGAGGTCCAGGGGCCGACACCTCCCGCCAGGGTGGGTGGGCGGGGGCCAAGAAAGGCTCCCCTGGGCAGTGACTCCCAAGTCTGCTCCGTGGGAGGCTCCGTCCCTCCTGCCCGTGCAGCCTCTGCCCCAGGCCGGGGGCCACGGGCCATCGTCCACAGCAGTCCGGTCTGGCCCGGCATGGCCACCCCTGAGCCCGGGCAGAGGTGACGCCTTCTGTCTCTGCCTGAGACAGGTCAGGCCAGGGGAGGCCTCCGCTGTTTCCTGACGCCTTTCAGACGTCATGACCAGGGCGACAGGCTCAAAAGCCACAGTCAGAAAGTAATACTTGAAAAGGAAAGCACCATGCTTCTGGCCAAGCATGTGCCATGATATGTTCTTACTACAGCTCCTCTGGTTGCTGAAATTCGGTCAGGGGGAAAGCCACTCCCGAGGTCAGCTCCTCCGGAAAAGAACTCCCCTCAAATAGACACAGAGGGGCCTCCTTCACGGGCAGGTGACCTGAAAGTGCTTAGAGAGCCTGCGGGACTCAACCCGCAAAACCATACCACTGAGCGGTCACTGTTATTATCCCCATTCCACAGCTGAGAGAATGGAGGCCCAGGAAGACTAAGGGACTTGGCCACACAGTCGGGAAGTGATAAAGCAGGGATCCAGGCGGGCTGGCCCTGGCGCCATGCCCTTGACCGCTGCACTGTCCTACTGTTTAAGCTCCAGACCCTTAACAGACTTGACCTTCCAGTCCTGGCTCTGCTCCTAACTTGAAATGTGACCTGGGGCAGGTCAGCAAGCGCAGTGTCTTTCCCGTCAGTAAAAACGAAATTCTCGATTTCACCACATCTTGCAAGAATAAACATCAGACATGGAGGATGAGGTTTTAAATTTCTTTTCAGAGGTGAAGGTTATGTTCATGCCAAGGATTCCCAGTTCTCGGAAGGGCCTGAAGCTGTCAGAGTTGCTAAGAGGCAGTGTGTACCATGAAAGGGCAGCAGCGGAGCTGGCTGGAGAACCAGCAGCTGGTAGGAAGCCCTGCACCCTCCTCTCTGTCAGTCTGAGCCCCAGATAAACAGCCAAGAACGACAGCAGAGAAACGAAGGCCTGTACGCTTTTCAGAGGGCTATCAACAGCACACAGGCGTGCAGAAAGGGTGGCCCTCTAAATATTTCATTAGTCTTTCTTTAAAGCAAACAATCGTCCTCCTTATGTTTAAAAGCAGTTTTAAAATCCTGAAAGTAAATGAAATACGATGAATAGATGAGACAGCCTTCTCACTAGACCGCGGTAGAGTTCTGTTCCCTCCCAATCACGCCTCCCGTGCGAGGAGAGAAACTGATACTTTGGATGAAAGAGATCAGTTTCTGAGGATGAGCGTTCGCAAGGGGAAGGACATCTCCACTCTGCTCCATTACCTTAATTGTCCCTGGGTCTCATCTAGAGTAACAGGATCAGAGTTCCCTTCTCTAAGACTGGTTTCTCCAAGGCAAAGATGCGTAGCTCTGCCCTGTCTGTCTGTGCCCTGGGCCCCGGGTCCCCCTTGCTAAACTGATGGATAAATTAGATCCACAGACAGCTGCCATCTCTGGTGAAAGTGAAAGTGTTAATCGCTCAGTCATGTCCTACTCTTTGCGACCCCTCGGACTATAGCCCACCAGGCTCCTCTGTCCATGGAATTCTCCAGGCAAGAATACTGGAGTGGGTTGTCATTCCCTTCTCCAGGGGATCTTCCCCAGCCAGGGATCCAACCTGGGTCTTCTGCATTGCAGGCAGATTCTTTACCATCTGAGCCAGCAGGACCATCTCTGGAATCACCCTGAAAAATTCACCAGCTTCCTGCTGCCTCTCTCCTCCAACAGGGGTATCCATTGGAAAACATGCTTCTAAATAATGAAATATGAGACGCAAGCAATTTCCCCCAAATCTCATGAAACAGACAGACACTTTAAAAGAGCGAGAGGAATAAAAACACCAGAGTTTTGTAATTTAGTGGCACAAACTGCCTGCCTCAAGCAAGCCGGAGCTCACCTCCTTCCCTGGATTCAACCCCTCCCTGCCATCCTTCTGGCCCGTCATGCATAACAGGATGAAACGTTTCCCCTCAGTAATCAAGCCTGTAAGCTTCTAGATGGTTAAAAGAAAGCTCCGACTTCAGAGCGATGTTGTGAGCCTTGTTTTGATGCTTCTGGCTCAAACTTTAGAGCCGTGAAAACAACTTAAGCTGTAGTAACCATGCAGAGCCTCGCATTTCACGTCCTCCTTCCAGCCCCACCGCCAACAGGGCGTGCCCCCGGGTATTTCGTAATAAAATCCACTTTCCCAACAGCACGGCTCTTCTCTGCCAGCCTCTGCGACTCACGTGCTCCTGAAACAGAACTGCGACCCACGTCTAAAGTTCTCACGCTCGACGTCACTGCAGACTTCCGGTGTTTCAGAAAGCCCAAGACAGGGGACTTCCCTGGACCTCCAGTGGTTGGACTTGGCCTTCCAGTGTGGGGGATGTGGGTTTGAATCCAGCTTTGGGGGGCTAAGATCCCACCCAAATGCCTTGGGGCCAAAACCCCCCAAAAAACATAAAGCAGAAGCAATACTATAACAAATTCAATAAAGACTTTTAGAAGGAGAAAGAAAAAGAAAATGTAAGATCATGGAGGAAACCCTCAGGGACAGCTCGTCCTGGAACCTTTGCCTGGAGCTCACACCTCAGTCCAGCCACAGAGGTCAACCAGCACTTCTGGACACTTGATGCCCAAACAAAAAGCTTGTTCTGTTACTCGACTGGCCCTTTATTATGGTGATCCCCAAACTGTCTTTCCACTGAGCACGAATCCCTTCCCGCCTCACTGATGGGTCCTTTCTGCCCTGCAACCCGCCATCAAGGGGCCGTCCATCCAAGGCAGGCAGGCGGGCCTTCACCCTGTGCCCGTGGTGGATCGCCCGGCCCCTGGCCCCCAGTGGTCTCTTTTCCCCATTGTCCTCCCCTTCTCTGGGAGCTCCACCACGGGGCCTTTCTCACTACTTCCCACGGCAGAGCGGGAGAAATTTACCAGCTCCCTGGTCTCCCAACTACCCTCCTTTGAAGGACAGCTGGCCTCTGTCCCTGAACAGGCATCCAGCCTTGTTGAGAGACCTTCGACATACAAGGGCATGGCCCTGAGAACTTTCATTCTATTTTCTCCTGCTCAGCATCCGCTCTGAGATCTTTGTCCGCCTCAGTTGAAGGCCCCGCCCTCAGGGCACTATTCCATCTTCTTCCTTTCTGTGGCCGGGGGCGGGCAGGGGCCCCTGGGTCCAGTCCCTCTCCAGCTCGTGTCCTCCATAAAGCTGCATGGGCACGTCGCCCACACGCTGCCGTGCCTCCCTCAGCATGTCCTGGGTGAGCCCCACCATCTGCTTCTGACTTCACACCTTTTTAGACCAGTTGAGCGTGTTGGTAATGTGCTCTAGGATAAGTCTATTTCTCAGCAACATTTCTCCTCTGGTCTTACCAACCCCAGCTCCTGCACCCAACCCTCCTGGCCTCCTTCCACACTTACCTCTCCCTTAGAGGCTCTGTTCCTCTCTCTCCCCTCATCTCACATTCTGCCCTTGAGAGCCCAGGCTGACATGATCGGAGGGCAGGCACGTGGCGCTGCTCGCGGAGCCTGGCCCTGTTCTGGTCACCGTGGCCCTGGTTCTGAGCCCGGCCCACCCTTGGCCTGGGTGGTGCCACCCAGAGGCTGTTCCTCTGCCCTCAGTTCCCCGCTCTGCCCCCAACTCCCGATCACAGCACTACTGGTATGGAAACAGTTGCTCCATGTTTCATTAATTCATCTTGGGTCTTGGGAGTGAAAGGCTTTTTAACCATAGCATGCAAATGTATGTAAATTTATACACTTTTGCAAAAATGATATGAAAATATGCCTTTAGATTTTTCTGGAGAAAACGTCTGATCACTCTATGAATCCCTCCCTTGTCAACAGCATGACTTTGTAATTCCTCAGCCCATCAGCTCACTGCTCCCTTACTATCTGCCCACACTCAGCTCTTATCTTGTGCTAACTCATTATTAATATTAAACACACGATTTCTCTTCTTTCTTCTCACTGTATACGAATTTAAATGCATCTCTGAAGGCTGAAACTATTAGAAAACTGTCAATTTTTGTTGGAGTTTCATGTACATTTCTGTTGTCAAGTCTGACCTTATGTTAACTTTAATGCATTTAACGCTTTAATGAAAACCATCTGCCTCCAAGTCGTTAATGCTTTTTTAACAATATTACTGTGCTCGCATTTCTCTGCAGTCCTGCCTCTCCTATGAGCTGGGCTGATGGAGGGGGCTGGCACACATCACCACTAACCTACTCTCAAAGGGAACAAATGTCCCCACCTCGGGGAACAAGCTCATGGCCCTGACTGGGTACCACTCTCCAGGTTTAACATCAGCCCCTGGTCTCCACCTGTGACGTGGAACACGGCTCCCTTCTCTCAAGACAGCTCCTCCAACAGCCCCTCTGCCCTCTCCTCTCTCTCCGAGCATTAGGGCTGGTGCAGATGCTTCCTCCCTCTGGGTTTTTCCACGGGCTGCAGTTGGCCTACAGGCAGTTCCTTCCTTTGGAACCCCTTGCCTTGATCTTTTGGGGGAGGTCCTCTTTGCTGCTCAGGTTCTTCAAACTCCTTCTAGTCTTGACTGCTGACCCCTGGCCTGGCCGGCCAGGCAGGCCTCCCTGGTCCTCCCATCACTGCACAGCCTGCTCCCCGAGAGTCAGGTGGGTGCCGACACCCACATCTGCTTCCGCCTCCTCTGCCATGTAACTCTAGAGCCCTGACTCTTCCTTGGGGCGTGACCTGGTGAAAAGACAGCCTCGTCTCCCTGCTGCCCCTTCGTCTTCACTTCTTCCTGATCTTTTCAGGCCTGAACGGCCAGTGCTTAGTCGCCCGGTCAGGTCTGACTCTCTGTGACCCCACGGACTGTAGCCCACCAGGCTCCACTGTCCATGGGATTCTCCAGGCAAGAGCACTGGAGTGGGCTGCCGTCCCCTCCTCCAGGGGACCTTCCGCACCCAGGGATGGAACTCATATCCGCTGCATTGTCACGTGGATTCTTTACCCCTGAGCCACCAGGGAAGCCCACTGAGACATCTTAGGGGTTTATTATTATTATTACAGTTTTCTACTGCTGAGACCCCTAAGGTAGCTAATGTCTGCGGGCCAGAGAAGGCTCAGCTGTGGCTCTGGATCCAACAGGCGAGGCTCCTTCATCACCCAGCCCTCGCTTACCAGCTCTCCTAGCCTGGGCCCGCGGCCGCTTCTTTCAGAAGGGAAAGCGCCTGGCATTTGTCAGGGAGCTCAGGTGTCTTGACAAGCTCCAAAGGTGCAACCGAAAACCTTCCTGGTGCGATTTTCCTATTTGATCTTTTGTCTCATGTGTTCCCCTTGGGGATGAACAAGAAATACTTCTCTGAATAATTTATAGGCCCCAGGGTAGAAACACGCTGCCTCTTTTTAATAAAAAGCTGGGTACATGGCCTTGATTATACCTCTTCTGTGATACTTCAGCAAAGGCAGAGAGACCTGAGAAGCTCTTTACAAATTCCTTTTAAAATAGTGAGACAAAGATAAAAAGCCATGTAATGCTTCTAATCAAACAAAAGAATGTTTGGATAATACATACGATTATTTATAAAGCTGTATTGAGCTATGAAAGGCTCATACAGGGAAGCTGAAAAAACTCAACAGCTATAATTACTATAAGGTCCAATTTATTTTTAAAACTGAAAATGGCTGTCTTCGGTTTTCTGTTGAATGAGCACCTCCTGGGTGCCGGGGCTCTGCTGGGCTCGTCATGTGGATCATTTCAAGGAGTTCTCACATGTGAGCTGGGTACGGAGCGGGTCAAGATACAGAATCACCAAGGCTCCTGGGGGTGCGTGGCCAGCCCACGGTGCCCCAGGACCACAGATGGGGCTGAAATGGAACCCAGAGCTGACTCAGAAGCACACACGTCGCATGGTCCCTAATGGTGGGCGCCCCGACCTTCTGTTGAAAACCAGTAGATGCTGCTCAGTTCTGTCCATTTTGCGATGTTACTGTGGGCAACGGCGAGAGAATGGAGCCTTTGGGACCCTCTGGAGTACATTTTACTTATTAGTTACAAAAGCGTCTCCTCTTAGCCCCAGACAGAACCTCACGGCCTCTCTGGGTGCAAGCTGAATGTCTTCATTTTACGGGAGGCTGGGGTGACTTCCCTGGGTCCTCACAGTGCAGGGAGGCTGTCCCCCCTCCTCTGACCGGATGTCCCTGCCACCCAGTGGCCTTGGGGACAGGCTGCGTTCTTGGCTCCAAGGGGCCCCCGAAAATGGAAAGTGCTCAGAGTCTCGTCCTACAGGCTCCCCGGGGTGTGGGCCCCCCAAGGGGGCTGCTACCGACAGCGCAGAGACCAAGAGGACAATGACGGCGCCCAGGGTTACAAGAACGTGTTCACTGAGCCCGGAGCCACAAGGTGGCTTGGCCGGCTGGCCTGAGGCCTCTGACCCAGACTCTGCCCTCAGTCGGCCCAGGCGCCCAGGCGGGCGGTGCACTGCCCGCTCCCGGGAGCTCCACCTGCACAGACCACCGCGGGGAAGGCGCACCCGGAGCCCCCGGCCGGCAAGTGCATCCGGAACCGGCACACGGGCTGAGGGTCCAGAGCTGCCGCTGCCTCGGAGGGGTGCCCCCGGACTCACCAGCCGCTGCATGCTCTTCACGTGGGTGGGGCTGATGGACAAGGCCTCCTCGTACCACCGCCGGGCCTCGTCCACGTTCCCGCGCAGCTCCGCCACCTGGCCGCGCATGTAGAGGACGTTGTGAGACATGGGGAAGAGGTTGGCAGCTTCCTGCGTGCAGGCCGTGGCCTCCGCGGGCTTCCCGATGCCGATGTAGACTTCCGCTGTGAGAACGAGAGCACAGGCGGATGCATCCCGGGTCACGGCCCCCCAGACGCCCTGCAGCGGGCCGGGGCTGCGGCTGGGACGCCGACCTCCCCCGAGGGAGCCTGAGAGGGGCCCGTCTGGGAAACCCAGGGCCCAGAGCCCGCCCCAGCCCAAGTGGGAACAGCCGGGTGACAGTCCTTCCTGCCCCTGATACGGACAAGAGAGTCACGGACGCGGGGCCTCCGAGGAGACACCTGTCACCACCAAGAGGGGCCTGAGGCCAGCCGGGCCCACTGCCCCCGGAGGACTCCCGCCCCCGGAGGGCAGCCCGCGCCCCCCCCTCCCCCACTGGCCAAGGACTCCCGCCCCTGGAGGGCTCCCCGCTCCGGAGGACTCCCTCCCCCTGAGGACACCTCCCCTGGGGGACTCCCGCCCCCGGAGGACTCCTCCCCCAGGCCCACCCGGGACACCGGCCCTCAGGTCTGACGTCCACAGACCAAGCGCTGGCTGAGCCCAAGGACGGGCCAAGCAGAGGTGCACAGCCCCTAGGCGGGCAATGGCGCTGCCCCTCGGCCGGTTCTTCTGAAGCCCGCAAGTGTGACAAGGGCTGCGGGTGGAGGCTGACATGTCTGTGGGTGTGAAGTCAGATGGCTGCTCGATCCGACCCCGCCCTGGGCCGAACCAGGAAAGCCACCACCTGCAGGGACTATTAGCTGAGACCGACTCGGCCTGTTGAGACCCCAGGCTGCCACTTTCCAAACAGCAGCATCAGGAGCCCTCCTCCAGCAGCCCCAGGGCGCCCTCATCTGCACGCAGGGCCTGTGCAGACGCCCGCCGGTCTGTCCCCCACTCTGGGCCCACCGATGCCGCCTCCCAGCTCAGGGCAGCCCCTTCCCTTCCTCGCCCGTCCTGCCCTGACCACTGCCCTCTGCCCTGGCAGAGAAAGCTGTTTCTGTGCCCACACGTCCAAGCTCCACACATACTAACATGTTGTGTAGAACCGGACGCACACAAGAATACCAGTGATGGAAGACGCCACGGAAAAGAGCGAGATGCCTGCTCTTTCTCATGCACCTCTGGCGTTGCCTTCCGGAGGTGCGCCCTCCTCCCTGCTCCTGTCTCCTCCAGCCCCTCCGTGTGTTGCGTGCCGCCACCCTCCCCGGCAAAGCCCTGGTGGGGTCGCCCCTTCCCTGAGGTCTCCCGCTCCGGGCACCCCTCAGCCCGCAGCCTCCCCTGACCCCACAGGCAGGACCCCTTCACCAGGGCTAAATTCAGGTGAAAGAGAGGGACAAGGGCCTTCTGAGCTCATTGGCAGATGCAGGCCTGGGGAGTCTCGCCCCGAGTGGTGAGGGGGGCTCCTGACTGAGGGACCCAGCCCAGGATGCACCTCCAGGCCCCCGAGCACCCGGTGTCCCCGTTCCTACTTCTAGTTTCGGATACTAGTCAGGCTCCCGCTCAGTGTCAGCTGAGAGGCTGAGATCTGGGCCCCGCACTCTGCCTGGGGCTCAGGACCACGCAGAGGTGTCAGGCGAGGGCGGGGTCGGCGGGGGGGGCGGGGTGTGGAGGGGGTGGTCGCTGAGCAGCCTGGACCCCTCCGGCCAGCTGTGCGCCTGGAGACGGAGACACTCCCCTCACTGAGACTCCTGCTCCCTGGGGCTCCAGCTGCCCACGGGCACTTCTCTGAGACCTGCAGGAGGGCCGCTCCTGGTGCGGATGCCCTTCAGCCGAGCCGCTGGCAGGGGCAGAGGAAGGAAAAGGCGCATGGGGACCAGCTTCCCACGGATCCTGCGGCTCCCTGACCCCGCAAACCACTCCCTCACCCCAAGCCCTGGTTCTCCAGGGAGAGGAGCCTGGTGCCTGGGAAACAAGCTGGGCAAGCTGGTGCTGGCCTCCTGGGCAGCGCGGGCTCCCCTGCCTTCGTGAATCGGCTCTTTCATGTGGAAATTGCATGAGGGCTAACAGGACAGAGGTCCTGCGAACCCACACGATTCCTGCCCCCGGCAGAGTCAGCAGGCCTGGGGAGGCAGCTACCCGTATCCTCTCCCATGGGAATGCCCTTCATTGCTTCTGCTTTGGGGGGCTCGGGAAGGGGAAGGAGGCAGGGGCTCTGCTTTCATGGGTGCGGCCCGGCCCTGAGCCCCTCTGGGACCCCACGCCGGGCCTGCCGTCCGCGAGGAGCGCAGCCCACGTCCTGCCCTCGTGGAGGCCCCGTTGGGGTCCTGCTGCACGTTTGACATTTGTTTCCGGGTTTGCAGACGGCTGTGTCCACTGTCAAGGGCGACCCCTTAGTGTCGGCGACGGCGAGACCAGGGCGCCGTGTCCCCCGTGTGTGTGACACACCTTGTCCCCGGCCCTCGGCTGACCCTGACTCGCCGCCCGAGGAGCCGGCAGTAGCCGGCACGGAAGCCCCTAACCTCCGTCCTTGACCCCTGCTGTTCCCGCTTGGCCCCTCAGGGGTCTCCTGTGAGGACTGTGTCCCCGCCCCTACCAGGGCGGCTCCATCCCTGATGCTCCACGGACACGTGTATCCGTGTCACCATCTCCCAGATGCCAAGACCAACACAGGCTCCTGTCTCCTCCTCATCCACCTCTCAGCACCTCCAAGCTCCTCCATCCACGGAAAACTCACTGCTGATTCACAGAGCAGAGAGGGCAGGGGCAGGGGACTGAGACATGCAGACTATTAGGGAAGAAAGAGCCTACAAGGATGCACTGCACAGCACGGGGCACGGGGACACTTGACGGTATTACGGAGTATATTATGATATACACTTAATACATATGCATACTGTAAGATATAACTAATATAACATGTACTATTATATACAGGTATAGTGAGTGCATGCACACATTATATGCCTAATGTATACACGTGTACAGTGTGTGCACACTCAGTCGTGTCTGACTCTTTGAGACCCCCTGGACCGTAGCCGCCAGGCTCCTCTGTCCATGGGATTTTTCAGGCAACAATGCGGGAGTGGGTTGCCCTGCCCTCCTCCAGGGGACCTTCCTGACCAGGGATCAAACCAGGTCTCGTCACTCTTGCGTTGCAGGCGGGTCCTTCACCACTAGACTACCTGGGAAGCCCAATATAGTATTCAGCATACATTATTCATCACATTGTATTTTATACATGCAGTATAGCCTTTAACGGAGAAGGCGGTGGCACCCCACTCCAGTACTCTTGCCTGGAAAATCCCATGGATGGAGGGCCTGGCGGGCTGTAGTCCATGGGGTCGCTAAGAGTCGGACACGACTGAGCACTTCACTTTCACTTTTCACTTTCATGCATTGGAGAAGGAAATGGCAACCCACTCCAGTGTTCTTGCCTGGAGAATCCCAGGGACGGTGGACCCTCGTGGGCTGCCGTCTGTGGGGTCACACAGAGTCAGACATGACTGAAGTGACTTAGCAGTAGCAGCAGCATACCTTTAAAAATACATAAAAAATGCAAGGCTGACTTAGAAACCGTTATCTTAGAAGCTCCTGAGTGATCACCGCCTGCTGAGCACGCTTGTGCGTTACCGTGACTGTCACGACGGTGTGACTTTGCAGGGAGAGCAGCAGGCCTGGGGAAGCAGGTCCCGGCAGATGGCGGCGGGGCCGGGGTCTCCCTGGGTCTAGCCTGGGACCCAAGCCCCTGGGGTCCACACAGGCCCCTCTGCAGCCCCCTGGCTACAGGGACAGCACCCCCTCGCTTTCCCCCACCTTGCTGACCACTCCCTTGCCACTGATTTGGCTTTCCTCTCCTCCCCCATTTTTTGGGGGTGCTACACTGGATCCCAGGTGTGGGGTGAGGGCTCTCCAGTCGCAGGCCACAAGCTCTCAGGTGCGGCCTGTGGGGTCCAGTTCCCTGACCAGGGATGGAACCGGGGCCCCTGCATCGGGAGCGTGGAGTCTTAGAACTGGACCCCCAAGGACGTCCCTTCAGGTCTGGGTCCTGGCTGTCCCTTCCTCCATCAGCGTTCCGGCCCAGGCCGTCTCCTCACATTCCTTGGCTTTAAAACGCCGCTCACGACTTCCTGTTTCCTGCCCAAACCTCAAGCGAGGGTTCAATGTCCACCTGTTCCCCCACCCAGGCCGCCAGTGGTGGGAAGCAGAATCACCACCACGCGCGGAGTCCTTCACGCGCGCGTCTCACCCAGCAGCTCCCCGTGTGTGTCCATCAGCTTCACCCGGAAGACGCGGCTCGGCGCCCCTCCCCGCCCCGGAGCCCCCGCCGTCCCAGGAACGCGCTCCGGCTCCCCGCGGCCCCCGCCCGCCCTCCGCGGGCCTGGTCTGACCACGCGCCCTCTGGTCCTCTCACGTCCCGGCGGCCACCTCCCTTCTCGTTCTCCCCAGCCCGCCCCGCCGCCCCAGGGCCCTCGGCACGGGGAGCCCAGCGCGGCTGAAGCGCAAACTCCACGAAGGGAGACACGCGCGTCCGCCGAGCGCCCCCTCCAGAGCCTGGCGCTCAGACCCTCCGGCGGCTCCGGCGGGGCTCCCGGCTGGGGGCCGCCCGGGGCGGGGCCGGGGCTCTGGGGCCACGCTGGGTCTGGATTCTGGTTTCTCCCCGTGTTAGCCATGTAACCCTAGGGGGGTGACGGGGGACCTCTGTCTTGCTGTTTCATGTATGAAACGGGGTGACTGAAGGTAAGTATACCTCGTACGGCTGGGCTTCGCCAGCGGCTCATCGGTAAAGAATCCCCTGGCAATACAGGAGACGCAGGAGACGTGGGTTCAGTTCCTGAGTCGGGAAGATCCCCTAGAGGAGGAAATGGCAACCCGCTCCAGTACTCTTGCCTGGAGAATCCCATGGACAGAGGGGACTGGTGGGTTACAGTCCATGAGATTGCAAGAGTTGGAGACGACTGAGCAACTCAACACACACACACATTTTATATGGCTACTGCATGGAGCAAACAAGTGAAGACGCATGAAGTCCTGAGATAAGATCAGACACATGCGCGGTGCTTGGCAAACGTCAGCCACCTGCAGGCTGCAGACGGGGAATCCACCCCCCCCTCCGACCCAGGGCAGGGCCAGCAGGGCTGACCCACGGAGACTGGCATGAGGGCAGCCTGACCCCTGGGCACTGCGGCTCCCTCCGGCAGGCACGCCCTGTGCAGGGACCCTAACACCACCTGTCTGCAAGCTGTCTCCATCTTGGCCTGGTGCCCAGGCCACAGGCTCACCCTGCAACCCCGCCGAAGCACCTCTGGGCGGCCGGGAGGAAGCAGGCAGGGGGCAGGGCAGAAGGGACAGACCAGCCCGGGCCAAGGAAATTGTGAGAGGGTCACAGCTTCACCTTCCCAGCAGAAATCCAAAAATCTGATCTTGCACATCTAAGAATAGCCACTGGTTTCGACGGTGAGAGCTGCCAAAACGAAAGCTGTAATTATTAGTAAGTAACAAGCAGAAAGTACCCACCTACCGCAAAGTCATTTCAGCTGCCGTTCCCAGAGAGGGTACTGAAGGGTGGGCACCAAGAAGCTGCTTGGTCTGAGAAAGACCCTGGTTGAGCCCTGGGCTGTGAAAGTATGGATTTCCAATGGCCAGTGGCCACGTGCGTGTGCTTCTAGAGAAACAGATCTGTGACTCCCAGAGAGATACGTCTTGAGGTGCAACTAGCCTCACATGCTTTAGTTCAGCCCTCCTGACTCCTGTCTCAGTGAGACCACAGAGGTGCTGGCTTCTCTCTGGCCTGGGTTTCCCTTCTGTACCACAGAGGAAAGTAGCCTTCTGATCTTCTCTATAAGATGGTGTATATGTTACAAATAGCACTGGAAGATACTTGGAACTTTTAGGAAAAGAGGCCGTAAAAATGGGCAGTTGCTTTTGAAACATCGTGTGATGCCCAGATGCTATAAAGAAAAGATTGATAAATGGGAAAAAAAATTGGCAAAAAAATCACAACAACAAAACCGTAAAACACAAACTAAATGAGAGAAAAGACAGCGCGTATGACACAAGGCAAATTTCTCTGGCGTGTAGCCAACGCCACAAACCAAAAAGAAACGCTCAGTACCTAAGAAGGTAATGGCAGGACCCACGAGCAGACAATGGAGCCCCGCTGTCCCCTGTCAGACTGGCAATGGTCTGGAAGTCTGACAACTCGTCGTGCCCTGAAGATGTGAGGAAGCGCCTTGTGCATCTTGCTGTGTGGTCACTGAGTTGTATCCAACCCCAGGGACTGCAGCCCACCAGGCTCCTCTGTCCATGGAATTTTCTAGGCAAGAACACTGGAGTGGGCTGCCATTTCCTTCTCCAGAGGATCTCTCTGACCCACGGACTGAACCCGGGTCTTCTGCATTGCAGGTGGATTCTTTACCACTGAGCCATCAGGGAAGTCCTAATACCTTATTGACTGGAATGCAAACTGGCACAGTTGCGGAAGGCAATGTGACAAACTTTACCAAGATTAAAGAGTAACTTTTGATCAATTCCACTTTTAGGAATTACCCTTACCCAGAAGGACTGATGCCGAAGCTGAAACTTCAATACTTTAGCCACCTGAAGTGAAGAACTGACTTATTGGAAAAGACCCTGATGCTGGGAAAGACTGAGGGCAGGAGGAGAAGGGGACGACAGAGGGTGAGAGGGTTGGAGGGCATCACCGACTCCATGGACATGGGTTTGGGTGAACTCTGGGAGTTGGTGATGGACAGGAGGCCTGGCGTGCTGCGGTTCACAGGGTCACAGAGTCGGACACGACTGAGCGACTGAACTGAAGTCACACAGAACAGTGTTCAGAAGGCTATTACTGATGCCTGTCTGTAACAGCAAAATACTAGAAATAATCTAAACATGAGTCAGCGGATCACTGGTTAAAAGATGGTCAGTTCACACAGTGGATTCGGTCTCTGACGTGACAGGTAGCGGCCTCCACAAGCGTCACCCCTCTGGCAGGTGTGCAGCCACTCACATGGTGGCCGTGGAGGGGGGTGACCGGTGCTCAGTGTGGGGAACGCCTCCACTCCGTGTCTTTTGTGCCCTTTAAATGGTGTACCATGAGCTTGGATTATTTTTTCAAACATAATATAAATGAAATTGTCACAAAGGTTCGAACCAAGCGGCCGAACACGGACAACCCACGGGGGTCGGCTGCCGGGGGTCCCGGGAGGAGCCGGGGGCTCTGGGCCAGAAGTGCTGGGGCAGGGGGTCACCCTGGGCACGGCCTCCCCACCCAGGGGCCCTCAGGGGCTGAGTACCCCTGCTCTCCTGGGCTGGGCTCCCTGCAGGGCTGGTGGCTGGCCCCTCAGAGAAGCAGAGGCTCAGGGCTCCTGGTCACAACCTCTCTGCCTTTCAGACACACACCCCGCGGCCGGGACCTGCTTGTACGACAGGCTGGACGTCTGGGTCACCTCAGAGTGGCCTCACCTGCTACTCTCAAACCGGGCGCCTCCTCCATCGGGCGCCGCCTCACCAGCTCCCGCTACACTCAGACCACAGAAAAATGACCAGGAGAGAAGAGACCCACAGGCCACAGAAACACCAGCCTGGGGTTCCGGGCCTTGATCTAGCTTGCTCTGAAACCTGCGCCGTTTGCAGAAGCTGGTGGTATTGCTGGAGCTGAGGATGGACACAGATGCTCCCTAGTTTCCGTACGTTCTCAAAAATGTGGGTCACTTGCATTTTGCTGCCCAGAGCAGTCAAGCCCAAACCACACATGGTAGAATCCTACATTTCAGTGGAAGCTTGTTTTATGAATTCTTTCTGAATTTACCTCTTCAAAGACTAGGTTGAATATATGACACAATTCTAATCTTGACTCAAACAAAGCCAGTGCTTTCAAAGAGTCAATATGGCACCAATCCTATAAGATTCTAATTTATGCCACTATTCATACTATATATGCGTGATTTATATTCTGCTCAGAGCTTATACGGCAGGTACGACATTTGCTTTCCAGAATTCAATTCCACCAACTCCTATAATGTTAAAAGCCACACCTATTAATAGCAATGAGAGCTTTATTCTCTCTTATAGGCTATGGCAATGAGAAATGGATGTCACGTGATTAATAAAACTTCTAGGACAACCCCAAATGGAATCTTAGCTGCCAAGTTCGTCAATGCTCTCAGAAGCAGATATGCAGTTTCTTCCCAAGAGTCATGGCAGGCCATGCCAAGAGGAGCACAGTGTGGTCTTACCACACAACGGGCAGGCGAAGGCGTCCTGGACTCACGGACCCTCATCCAGGTCGTCAGCATTTCTGAGACACAGGTAAGAACGGCAGGGCCTGAGGGGTCCGGGGAGCTGGCTCCAGCCTGGAAGGGTCCCCATCAGCCCTCTGGCTTTTCAGACTTTGGCCTTTCAAAACTCAACTTCAGGGACTTCCCTGGCAGGCCAGTGGTTAAGACTCCACGCTCCCAGTGCAGGGGGCTCAGGTTGGATCCCTGGTCAGGGAACTGGACCCCACGTGCCACAGCTGAGAGTCTGCACAAAGCCACTGAAGGGTCCTGAAGGTCCTGCCTACCGCCACTGACACCGCGCAGCCAAGTAAATGCCCATTAAAGACAACAGCAGTAACTCGACTTCGTGCCCGTTTTAAAGGACAACGCTGCCCCTCCACTAGCCCTGCAGGTTCAGGCAGCCTCACCTGACCTGGACACTAACAGGAACCCCTTCTCTTTCTGTTTTTCGCCATCAGTGCTCATGAGGGTGATGGAAGAGGATGGCCATTACATCCTAGACAGGGGACCGGGCTCTTCTGCAAGCAAGCCGCAAAGGAGGCATCAGCCCGTCTAAGTCCCCTAGGCCGAACGCTGGCAAGCGTCTGCACAGGGAGAACAATGAGCAAGGCCGTGAGTCAGCCCTCGTCTGTGTTTCTGCTCAGAAGAATATAATTTGTTAATTCACGGGCATTGTTACGGCTCACAGAAGGCGCTGCCTGAGCTTGGCTCTGGGACATGCCCAAGCCAGGTATATAAACCCAACTGTGTCTTCTTACACAAAGGTCGCAAACAAGATTGCGCATCGTGCAATTAGCCCTGGCACAAGCAGACTAAACAGATGGGCGCTGGTGGGTAAGAAGCACTTTCCCCAGCCAGATGTGGGCTTTCACCAGGCACCCCGGGAGCTGAGCCTGGGAAGCCCTGTGAGATCAAGGGCTAAAACACGAGAAAGTGATCATTCACACGGAACTACACACATGCCAGCAACTCAGCCGCCATCGCCGGCTCCCTACGGGGGACTCTCACGCGAACATGCCCGTGTGCTGGATTTACTGGGGGGGACTTCCTAGCTATGCAGAAGCAGCCGTGTGAAACTGGGGGAATCACACCTGCTTTCTGGGCTAGTGTCCCGCCCCACAGCCATGGCACCTGCCTTACTCTCTGAGGGTCCCCAGGAGTGCTGTCAGAGAGGGGAGCCTGGACACAGGGTGCTGCCCCTTCCCCGCCTAGACGGAGACGACTTGTCACCCGAACCCCAACCCCTCTCCCAGGGTCTCTGGGATGTCACTGCTAGAGTGCGCGGGGCGCTGAGCTCATCACCCCAGGAGAGGGTGCAGTGAACCCCGTGGTGCGGAGGAGGAAACCGAGGCTCATCACCCTAGGAGAGGGTGCGGTGAACCCCGCGGTGCGGAGGAGGAAACCGAGGCTCATCACCCCAGGAGAGGGTGCGGTGAACCCCGCGGTTCGGAGGAGGAGACCGAGGCTCATCACCCTAGGAGAGGGTGCGGTGAACCCCACGGTTCGGAGGAGGAAACTGAGGCTCAGAGCTGAAGCAGGACCACTGGACCTCTGGGTACCCTGCAGAGGCTGGCTGGGGGGCAGTGGCCCTGCTCTCGCGTGAACACTGCCGCCCCGGGCACACGCCCCTCCTTGGGCGCAGCGGCAGGCCGGGTGGGGCAGGGGACAGAGCGGTACCTGCATGCAGCCAGATCTGCGCCAGCGTCATCCAGGGGTGCAGGGGGCCCTGCTTGGGGGCGCTGCTCTGCAGGGACGAGGCCACTTCCGACAGCGCCTGCTCCACTCTGGAGGCCGCGACTGATGTGGCGTGGATGGAGCCTGCGGGGTTGGGGTGGGGGTTCGAGAAGACCACATCAGAGGTGAAAGGACAGACTGAAGCAGCCAACCCCAAACGCCCCACAGCCCCCACACAGACACGAGACCAAGACGCACGCACGTCCCTCCCCGGGGGTGTCTGGGTTTCGAAGGTCACACCCCATGCGACCGCTGGGGCCTGGCATCCTAGATCCTGTCCTTGGCTTCAGCTGCCCTCTGAGTCACCACAGAGCTTAGACTGCAGAGCGACTCTCCAGGAGCCTCGAGTGGGCTGAGAAGGGGGACGCCGGGCAGAGACACGCTGCTGAACCCGGCATGCTTGAAGGGCGACCAAGGCAGGCGCCAGAGCACCCTCCCGGGGGCCTGGACCTGGAGACTCCCTGGGGGGCAGGGGAGGGACCACCCTGGGCTGCTGCGAAGGATTCCGCATGGAGGGTTTTGGTCTCAAGACACACCCAGCAACCGCCCACTTCGTTCCCTGGCCTTTGAAGGATCTGGGGCCATAGTCTGGGATGTGACTTAAAAACTACAGAAGCACGCACTTTTGCCCGCTATGTAAGCAGATGTCTACACCGAGGCTAACCCCAACCCGCTGGAGGTCAGGTCAGAGCAGAGGCGGCGCCCGCCTTACTCTTCTGTGAAAGCTGCTCTTCTGAGGCTGGGACAGGTTCACTAGCCAGGGGGATCTGGCCAAAGGGCTGCTACTCAGACATCAAATGAGTCAAACCACACGTTCCTCCCATGCTGACCTGGGGAGCTCCTGCCAGACAGGGGCCACCTTCTGAAACAGGGGTCTCTCCCCACCTCTTTCCCACATCCCCTCTTGGAGGAATGGTTTCAGAACTGAGAACAGGAGTCTCAGTTATTTCAGATTGAAAACTGGTGATATTTATATTCGCTGGCAACATTCTTAATTTATAATTCATCCTCAAGTGAAATACAGAGATAAACATTCCAGCCCTGTCAGTGGTAACTATCAACTTATTATGAGGTTGAAAACGGTGATTATAGAGAGATACACGCTGACTACTCAAATAAACCGAGTTGGGTCTACTCTGGGTAAGAAGAGACTGTGAGCATAAAAATAATTTCTGCTGGGGCTTTCAAATGTACCATAATTTACTCATTTTTAAGAGTATTTGCAGTGATAAACTGGCCATCCATATTGTGTTTTGACAGTCCCAACATGAAGGAAATGTGGATTTTTCTCAATATACTCAAATCCTTCCGTGGGAGGGGGTTGGTGGAAGGGAAACGGGGGAGGGGGCTGGGGACCAGCCTGAGAATCCAGCTTCTGCGGACAATCCCCAGACAGCACCCACGGGGACACGTAAGAGGACGGTTCTGGAGAAGGCCCAGGGAGGCCTCCAGAGTCAGCGCTGCTGTGCGAGGAGGCCCACGAGCCCAAGTTCAAAGGTGACACAAGAGAGCTGATGGAGCTCAGCTAAGGACTGACCGTGCAGAGACAGAGTGTGTCAGACTACTTAAAAAAAAACCTAAGCAGCAAGATGATGAAACTGCTGTTGGTTTTGGGGGTCTTGTTCTGTTTTCAACCTCTTTATGGAAAATCAGCATTTTAAAAATTGATAACAAGGATGGACATATCTTCTCTGAGATTTTTAATAGCAATGATTAGTTATATACATGAAACTGCTGTTGCTACATCCTGACCCTATTACCAAGCTGGCTTACCTTCTTACTGACTACCTCCAACAGGGGTTCTCAACCTTGGCTTCACATTAGAATCACTTAAGGATTAAAAAAAATGACCATGATGTCATAGCTACAGCATCACTGATGCTAGGGGTGGGGCCAGCCATCTATTCGTTGATAACGCAGGTAACACCAACGTACAGCTAAGACTGAGGCCTCGACCTGGATTGACAGGAAGAGGGTGTTATTAGATGACAGTGGGTCAAGAAAAGCCTGAGGGCTTCGTCTACACAGCTCAGCCAGCTTGAGCGGTCCTGCCTCCCTGCAGCCCAGCGATCTGGGGAAAGGGGACCAGGAAGCTCTTGTTCTTTAGGACAGAGGTTCTCAGAGCCCTTTTATCTCAGAATCCCTTTGGACTCTGCGAAGTCATTTTCTTTAATTAATTAATTTGGCTGCACCAGGTCTCAGCCAAGGCATATGGGATCTAGTTCCCTGACTGGGGATCAAAACTGGGCCCTCTGTATCAGGAGTGTGGTGTCTTAGCCACTGGATCACTAGGGAAGTCCCTCTGCAAAGTTATTGCAAGGCCCCTCAAGAGATCTTGTTTACATTGGTTAGGGACTGAAATCAAAAATGAAATCAAAACTGAGAAATGCTTAAAATGTTTCATTTTTTAAAAAGAAAAATAATAAACCACTGCTCTAGAAAAATTCTACACATTTTCTACTAGATTCTCAGACTCCTTGGCTACAAGGATTTGTGACTTTTAGACAAAGGGCTAATTTTGCTTTTCAGATGATCTGTTTGGTTCACAAACCAACTTCTCAGAAACAACGTCAAAGTTCCTTCTCTTTGTGATATCTATACACAACTGGGGCTGCCCTGGTGGTTCAGGCGGTGAAGCGTCTGCCTGAATGAGCCGGGTTTCATCCCTGGGTCAGGAAGAAGATCCCCTGGAGAAGGAAATGACAACTCCCTCCAGTACTCTTGCCTGGAGAATCCCATGGACGGAGGAGCCTGGCGGGCTACAGTCCATGGGGTTGCAAAGAGTCGAACACGACTGAGTGACTTCACTCACTCACATACACAACTAAATTCATTTATTCTTCACATACTCATGTTTCACTGTGAAGAAGGTCTGGCAGATGATGATGCCGGCAGTGGTGATTATCAGTTTTAGTGAACTAGTTTTGATTATCATTTTTGATTATCAGTTTTAGAGGCCTGTTCCAGGCACTCTGGTTTGCATTTTATGTATATTGCTTCATTTAATCTTTAAACAATTCTCTGAGGCAGGTAACACTGTTACCTGCATTGTTTAGACGACAAAATTGAGATTTAGTGAGTAAGTTACCCAAATGCATATAGCCAGCAGGTGACTCAGACACTAGTCTAACTGCAAATCGAGCGTCTAAATCCAGCTCTGATACCACCTCCTCTAGGAAGGCTGCCGTGAGCCTTTGGATCCTCCTCCCTACCATTCTCAGGCAAAACGTTAGACCTCAGGACCTCAGTGCCCCATATCCTCCTGTGGTCATGGTGATCCCTGTACAGACCACACTGTTTTACGTTAACGTTAACCTAACTGTCTCTCTTATGAGACTGGGTGGTTCTGGAAGACAGGAGTCATGTCCTCCATTTAGGTATTTTGAAAGTGAAGTGAAAGTCACTCAGTCGTGTCCGATTCTTTGCAACCCCATGGACTGTTCAGTCCATGGGATTCTCCAGGCCAGAATACTGGAGTATTCTGCCTTTCCCTTTCCCTTCTGCAGGGGATCTTCCCAACCCAGGGGTGAAACGCAGGTCTCCCACGTTACAGGCAGATTCTTCACCAGCTGAGCCTCCAGGGAAGCCCGCTAGGTACTTTAGGGGCTAAGAATGCCAGGCCCTGAAATGTGCTTGGTAAATGCTCATGGAACGAACGAATGAATGAGTGAATGAGCACTGCCAACAGACTTGTCACTGTATGACATCTGCAAGAGAGTGGCCCCCTTCGAGGGAACCACGGCTCGGTGCCCTACCCTCCTTCCCTAACCGCCCAGGGGCCAGAACCTTCCCCGGCTCAAAGGGCTCCTCCCAACCACTGGCACTAAGGCTGACCGTGGTGCACATGAATTAACACTGCTCTTACCTAGGGGCTCCCCAGCTCCAGTGTAACTAACCCCCTTACAAAGGGAGGGTGACTGAGGTTCATCAGAAACAACTGTTTCCTTCCTACATGATCCCTTTTCACACACGTCTCACGGGGCAGACACCCTTCAGGTTCTGAGGGAGGGGTGGGTATTTGAGCATTCAATATTTATTAACAAGAGCAGGTGATTTACAATAATGATAAAAATACTTAATAGCTAATGTCTATAGGGCTTCCCTTGTGGCTCAGCTGGTAAAGAATCCGCCTGCAATGCAGGAGACCTGGATCCAGTTCCCGGGTTGGGAATATCCCCTGGAGAAGGGAATGGTGACCCAATCCAGTATTCTGGCCTGTAGAATTCTATGGACTCTATAGTCCATGGGGTCGCAAAGAGTTGGATATGACTGAGCGACTTGAACTTTCACTTTCACTCTTCCTAGCAATAGTGCAAATATATCAAACTCTCTCACTGGGTTAGAATTTGGAGGAAGAAAGGGCTAAGCATCACTATGAATTAGAATAGATAAATCTGATTACAAAAAATAATCAAAACAACCTGCGTCTTACTGTTGCATAGACTGAAATGGTAAGTGCCAAGATAGATTTTGATTTACGTAGGTAAACTAGAAACGCTAGTCCTGACCAACCTATTTTTAAAGCAACCCTTTTCTTTCTCATGAAGGCAAATGTATTCTTACAGCGTGCATGGGGGTTAAGAGGATTATCCCTCCAAGGGAAATGGACAAACTGAGGCTTGAGAAAGGAATCAGAGTGGGAACAGAAGGCATATTTCTAATTTGAAATCCAAGACTCTGGAGGAATAAGCTTCGAGATAATCAGGTTTGATAGGTGAGCCAGGGGACGTGTCTGGCCGCTGAGCATCTCCTATTTATCACATTAATTCGAGAAGTGCTTATCCCTGTTGGAACCCTCAGGGCCGAGCAGCCACCAAGTCCCTCAGTCACAGGGTGCAGGGGCTCTGAAAAGCCACCGTGAAACCAACTGAACCGACAGCTGACGTGGGCAGGTGACAGCGGACCCTGAAACCTGGCCTAGGTTCTGTGTCCATGGGGCAACGATGTCCTGGAGCTGAATTTCATCCCACCTAGATGCCCAAGAGAAAATGCTGCTTTGGACATCTGATACGTCGGCAAAGCACTGCTTGAAGAACTATTCTGATCCCCACCTCCAGGGTCTTTATCTGAGTCCCCGCTTAGGACCACCATCTGGGTGGGGTGTGGAAGGGTACTGCTGATAGAGAGCCTGGGCCGAGGGGCCAGGAGTCAGGGCCCCTGACCTCAGGAAGCAGAATGCAGGCTCCGCATCCCCTGGAGGATTCCTACCCCCATTCCTATCATCTCCTGAAGCCCATAGAGAAACTCTGCTAGAAGCAGGACACGGGGTCCAGCCAGCTCACACTGCCTGCTGCTGTCTTTCCAAATCCTCTCCTTGGCTCACTACACCTGTGGTCAGTTTCACACAGGCCTCAGACACGGACCCTAGTTCAATACTTGAAGTTCATCAGGCAAAGGAATCTCAGAGCCCGTAACGCTGTTAAGCAAAAGGCAGTAAACTTCACAGCCAGGCTGTGTTCGGTCACCTGTATTTTCACAAGCAGGGTCACTGACTGCTGGCATGTTTTTATACTCCAGTGGCCCTCTCGACTCTTCTGGTGGTGGTACCTAAGCCGCTGTGGTTTGAACGATGTCCACCTTCCCTCTCCCCTCCCATCCTCACAGCGTGTAGAGGAGGAACAGGTCAAAGGTGCAACCCTGCCGACTTGGTGAGCATTACAGCCCAGGAACAACTGACAACTGTGCTACTGAAGTGCGAAAAAGAACAACAAAAACCCCTCTGCCGAAGAGCTAAGGACCCATGTCTAAGTGTTCGCGCGGGGTTCAGGCTGCCCTCTGCTTCCAGCCCTGGAGCGCTAGCTCGGAAGCCCCTGCGCGTGAACGCGGGGAGCGCGGGGCGCGTGGCTGCACCGGCTCGGGCCTCGCACCTCGTCACCCGCGTCCCATCTGCCCCGCGCAGCCTCGCAGGCACCCGCCCTCTGGCGCTGCTCTGAGAGGAGCCCGTGTGTGCAGGAATTACCCACTGCCCAGAGCTCTCTGCACGTGTTTTCCCTCGGTCCTGAATTGACTCAGTGCTACCTGCTGGCAGAGTTCACTCAGCTTCCGGTTCTTCGAAGCTGTGCCCCTCCCCCAACAATGAAATTAAAAAAAAAAAAAAAAAAGCAGCTTCACTTCTCAAAGGCCCAGCGCACTGAACGGTGATCTGAACGACTAAGCATTCCGCCAGACAGCTGGGCTTGAAACCTTCCATCTTTAACAGGAGAAGGATGCCTGTTTCTCAAGAGGAGGCTTGAGCGCTGATGAGAGGTGGTCCAGCGACCTCCTCGCACCGGGTCCCTGCGCTCTGAGAGCCTCAGCGGCCCGGGCCTGAGCAGCCGGTGAGGAAGGGGAGGACAGGGCCCCACCTGTCCCTGCAGCGCTCAGTCAGGCGCATGTTCTCTGAATCCTTAAAAAACACGGACCATTTTCCCTCCACGCCCACCCCTCAACCCCGGGTTAGGACAATCCCCATCTCCACTGGGGGTGGTCCTGCCTCTGATTTGGGGGGTGGGCTCCTCACACGGGGCTGTCAAGGGTCTCCCTTCCGCATTCTGGCCCCTGGAGGGCTGCCCGCTCCCCTCGAGTCGGGGAGCTGGGGTGCGCCCCAGCAGAGCGGCCTTGGGGGCCACTGCGGTTCCATCCGCCTCCCGCCCACTGTGAGGCCTGCTTGTGGGCTCTGAGGATCGGTAACTTCGGGGGCTATTCTCGTAGCTACTTTCCTTGTTCCCTGTGCGAAAAGGAGACTAAGATAGCCAAGTACATCTGGACAAAACAACCCCCCAGTCCCAAGACGAGGTCACGACTCCCAGTGACTTTCACAGAGTATCAAGCACAGCTCAGACCTGATGGGACGTGCTTTCCTCCGGAAAGGGGTGGTCCTTTCCAGGGAAAGCGTCGGGAAGGACCCCGGAGGCAGGGGCATGCGCGGCGGCCAGCGTGCTCCGGGGCTGTTGGCGGGGCGCTCAGCAGGCATGCGGGGGGCCGGCCGTCGGAGGGAGCTCGGGAGCCGGCTGCGGGGCGGGAGGCAGTACCTTCTGGAGGACTACATGGGGAGGCTCCCCACCTGCCCCAACCCCGCCGCTGCACAGTCCTGAGCCCGCCACTCTGCACCGAAGCGCCCACCCCTGGGGAAAGCGGCTTGTGCGGATGCGGCCCGGGGAGGAGGCTCCCGGCTTGGGCCGCGGCCTCACTCCTGGACACACACGCCCGGCGTTAGCCCGAGGGCTGCATTACTGACCTGTCCACCTCCTGAACTGCCATTCAACCTCGTTTAGGGAGAGACATCCTAGAACTATCTAAGTGAACGTGCGTCAGTGTCCAGTGTTTGTCGCTCAGTCGTGTCCGACCCTTTGTGACCCTGTGGACTGTAGCCTCTGTCGTGGGATTCTCCAAACAGGAACCCTGGGGTGGGTTGACGTGCCCTCCTCCAGGGGATGTTTCTAACCCAGGGATGGAACCTGAGACCCCCACGTTGCAAGTAGATTCTTTACCATCTGAACTCCCAGGGAAGCCCGAACTACTTTTTTAAGAGAATTAATTTTAATGAAAAAAGAGCAAGAACATTTACACTTCAGTTGCCACCCCTCAAAAGCAGTGGGGCCATCATTAGAGTGACCTTTTCATATATAGATTAAAAAGGGACTTTTTTCTGTTAGGCAGAGGCAGAAGGTACAGTCAGTCACCACCTCACCGACTTGGTCACTTCCTGATCCTGACGGATGTTTTTAAGTCAGAAAACGCAAGGTCAATAATAAAACGCTCACCACCTCGGCCTTGTATCTCACCTTGCTTCATTTGAGCGGGGTGTGTTTTCCTTAGTATCATTCTCTTCTCTGGGCTCCTAAAGAGAGCAGCACTTTCACCAGAATCGGTGAAATAAAATGAAGCTGGGAACACGAGCCGGCACATTCTCGGAGAGGAGGGTAGGACATCCACCCAGGTCTCCCTCCAGAATGACGACCGCTGGGGTAGGTGCACGGGGGCGCCTGGGCTCCTCAGCTCAGGAGTGAGGGCGCCGTGGGGGGCGGCCTGGCGGCTACGTTCCAGGCCAGCTCTCCCCGCCTGGCCGGTCACTGCCCTCAGGGAGCCACAGGGGCTGGTAGAGGCTTAAAATCAGGATCAGCTCCTGGTAAACCACAAAAGCGTGTGTGAACAGCGTGCTCAAGTCGCTTCAGCTGTGTCTGACTGCGCAACCCCATGGACTGTAGCCTGCCAGGCTCCTCTGTCCAGGCAGGAATACTGGAGTGGTCTGCCATTTCCTTCTCCAGGGGATCTTCCCGACCCAGCGACCGAATTGGTGTCTCTCGTGTCTCCTGCATTGGCAGGCGGCTTCTTTACCACTAGTGCCACCTGGGAAGCCCAGGTGTGTGAACAGAGTAACAAGCAAATTTAGACCCTCACAGGTGAGGAATCCAAGGCCAGGAAGGTTAAATGGGTTGCGTGGGCCCCTCTGCAGAACTGCCCGCGGAACCCAGGTTCCCCTGGCCTTCCAGAGACTTCGGGCTGTTTTTATCGAAAGGGTTAACACCTCTGTATGAATACGTCAAGCCTCATTTTACCGTATGGAAAGGGAATCGCTTTTTCTGTGTACTAATAAGGGTTGAACCAGAAAGGAATTTTGAGATTCAACTAGCTCCGTCTACCCCAAATCCACAGATGACCCTCACTGGGAAGCCTAGATGTCTCACACTTTTGATCAGTCGCCGAGGGGCTGCTGACACCCCCACCGCACTCGTTCCCTTGGGCATTTTTCCTGCAATGCCTCCTTCTGTAGTCCTTTCCAGACAAGTGCTGCCTCCTCCGTATTTAAACCCAAGCTGCATGAGGAAGCGTTAGAATCTCGAGCGAGCTGGGCCCCACGAGGGGTGAGCAAGCGGGTGGCAGCTTAGGGTCCAGGCCATCCGAACACTCCCAGGAATCGACAGCCACAGCACACACTGCGCGGTGGAGGGTAGCGTGATTCTGGAGACCCTCGGAAAAGTTAATAGATCGGTAAACTACTTACTAACTGAAAAAAGGGAGGGAAAACCATGAAAGTATACTTCTGGAGAGTTGCCTTGGAACAACAAATCAAACCAAAAATTAAAACCAAGAAACAAACATTTGAAAAATCAAAATTAAGGCTAAAAAAGCAAATGGAATTCTCATAACCTTCCAACTGTAAGTCCGGTTGTCTGGGATCAGATTTCAATTCAAGAGTGACATATGTTTTTCCACTAACAATGGTTTTTTTTTTTTTTTTTTTAAAGCAAAGGAAGGCCAACTGGGCATTCCCCTCCGTGTTTAAATGTTCACTCAGCACGTGAAAGCTGACCAATTCATGGACTGTTTTGTTTCCAGGGCAGGAAATTCCAAAGGGAAGGGAAAAATAAACAAGCAATTTCCAGATCTTTCCACACATTAAGCCTCTTCATGATTCCAGCAGTTGTAGGGTTGGGCTAGTGTTCGATCCTGTGAAGTCAAAGGATTGGGGGCAGGGTAGGATTCAGGGAGCTTTAGGTCTAGGCTATCTGTTCTAGGGGAAAGAGCTGCATTCAGATTTACTATAATTTTAATCAATAAATTTCACCTTTGCTAGGCACGTGCACGTGTGGCACGTTTCCTTCTCCAGCCCAACGCTGTGCTTGTGGCTGGGAGGCAAGGTCCTCGGGCGCGACAGCCTTAGAACACCTGGTGACCGGCCAGGGGCTCCCTCAGGACGGAAGGTGACTCAGAGCTTTGTGAAGAATAAACAGCCGAGGCTGCTTGGCGCACAGCATGTTCAGCAGAAAGCCCAGTGGGTGCGCGCTGCCCTACCCATTTGCTAATTAGTCTGATATCAGGTGTCCCACCAGAAGAGGCTGGACCTCAGTCCTCAGAGGTTTAAAGGGACACAGGGCTGCTTGGGATGCAACGAGGTAAATACTGATGGGTGTGGAGGTAGGTGGCTTTGTTACGCAAACAAGAAGGGAAGGGGCAGTGGGAGTATCTAACATCATTCTAGAATAGTTTTTCTTGTTATCGTTCAGCCACTCAGTCGTATCTGACTCTTTGTGACCCCGTGGACTGCAGCCTGCTAGGCTCCTCTGTCCATGGGATTTTCCTGGTGAGAATACTGGAGTGGGTTGCCATTTCCTCCTCCAGGGGATCGTCACCACCCAGGGACTGAACCCACGTTTCTTGCGCTGGCAGGCGGATTCTTTACAACTGAGCCTCCTGGATCAGTAAGATTCCATTTCAAGAACCCCAGCCTCAAGCTGGGCAAAAGTCAATGTAAAAAAACATCTTTCTGGAAAAACCAGAACAGAAAAAAAGCCAAAGTTGGCAACTGCTCCTAGTCATTGTATTAAGGGAAAATGTCTATTTTAAGAAGTAGATTAAAAACAACGTAAGCAGTTTATAAACATTATCTTCATCTTCCATTTTGTAAAAGTGGGATTGTCATTGAGGCTGAGTTCAGAACAGTTACTATGCAGATAAGTAAGGTCAGAGTGTTTCTTGGTTTAAATTATTTATTTTAGATGACAGTCTCCTTTCTGTGTGTGTGTGTGCACACGTGAGTGAGTCTAACGTAGCAGGTCACCATCAGAAATATGAGCACATTCGGGAGAGTAGTTCTTTATATGCTGAGCTTTTGTTCAGCATATAACAGCGTTTGGACCAAAGATGAACCCTTATAAAACATGGGTATAGAGATTAAATTTTCTGGCTATGTTGCAGGTAAAGTCAGCATTAAATAAATGAGTGGAAGAACAAGGGTGGATCTCCTGGTGAGACTCACATTTAGGGGCCATTTAAGGACTTTATCAACCAGTGTCTCATTTTAATACAGGGATCTTTTTTTTTTTTAATTGACAGGACCCAAAACAGACTTTCAAATGTCCCTATTATTTAAAAGCAAGATTAGATTGAAACACTGTTCAATTTCCCTGCCTAGATTCATGACACAAGCCCTCCATTTTCTTTCCCTGCAAATGGAAAGCAATTTATAGTCTTAACAACCGCTGTCACGGGAATCATGAGAAGGTATTTCATACACGCATATTCTTGAGCCCCAGCTCAGGCCTCCTGAATCGTAAACTCTGGGGCTCGGACCCAGGGGATCTGCAGTTTTCAAAGCTCTCTGTGTGACTGTAACACACCATAAGCTCTGAGAATCACATATTTAAAAGGCAGATGACTGATATTTTTAGATACGACCTTGCTTATGAAATACTTGTTGAATTCATTTCTAAATTGAAAACCAGAAATAATTAGGAATGTTCTAAATTGTCTTTTTTAAGAAAATAGGATCTTTATGCATTGATATCAAGTCCAGGAAATCATAGGAGTGCCCAAGAGCCAGAGGCAATGTTCTAGAAAAGCTTCTATTGATTCTGCTCAAGACAGGTTTCCTCTGCTTTTCGGAGGGGAGGGCGGAGCTCGGCAACATTGTCTCCTGCCCCAGGCAGCATCTGGGTTTTCAGACTAGCAAGTTTTGCTGTCACTTGGGTTTGATGGCGTTTGCTACCCAGCTTATCAGTTAGGAAGATTATCAGAAAATAAAACATCAGGCAAATGAAGCAGGTCTAACAAGAAAGGAAAAAAAACGAACATAAACCATGTTTACACAGAGAGGGTTCCTGGCGGGGCCCCGGGTCACTGACGGAACGTGCAGCCGGGGGCCACACAAAGGTTTCGGGTTTGGGATGAGAAGGAAGATGAGGAGACAGAAACAGGTGGAGAGGAGACTCGGTTCTTGGAAGAGAAGAGGAGGAGGAGGAGTCTGACACTAAAAGAGTGAAAGAGAAAAAAAAGGATAAAGGCAAAAAAACTTTAGAAACACAAAGGAAAAAAAATAAGCTAGCTTTTAATATACTCACATAAGCTGCAAAGAAAATGAGGTCATGTAACACAGTCATTCCTCTACTTGACAACAGAACACAAGTACTTTTCGAAGAAAACAAATTTGCTGTTTTCACTGGTTATTATTTGTTCTGCAACCACACCATGGAACAGGAATAACTCAGGTTTACCTGGGCACAGATCCAGCAGTATGGTCCACTGAAAATAATACGTCTTTAACCTATAGTATCCGCAACACTCTAGAGGGAAAGAAACTACTTGCTTTTCAATGAAAGGATTAGAACTTGACTTTTCCTTGATTTGTTTTTTTACGAGAAGCACTTATATAAAATTTACTTGAGAACTAAGGTTTTCCTAGATGCAGCTGTTGAGGGGCAGCCACCGGCCAGCATCGCGGCAGTGGCGTGTGAGCGTGCCAGGCTGGGCCACGGCCGTCTTCGGCTGGAGAGACACACCACGCCGTGGGAGGGCCACCACGGCGACGATTAAAAACGTTCCTGGACAAAACGGGGCAAACTTTCAAGGTGAAAGAATCGTTTTACTTTGGATAGGTGTCTGGTAATATCCACCAATGACTAAAGATAAATCCCCTTACTCCACATCCTGTTTTGAAGGCAAAAGGAAGAAAAAAAAATTTTTTTTCCATCCTCTATTTAAGGAACTAACTTATTCCAAAGAAAAAACAATGACTCATAGCTTCAAAGTTGAAAGACGGTCGTTGGATTCGAGTCTCTTTTGATGGCTAGGACCTACTGGACGACAGAGGTGGGGGTGGGGAGAGAAGGGGACTGAGAGGGATATTAGAAGGGAAAGCAGATTCTTTACGGGTTGTTTTCCACTCTGCCACTCCCGTTTAATAAAACCAACGTCCACTCTCTGGCTACAGTGGGCTTGGCGAGTCCGAGGCCTCTAGCCTTGGGCTCCCCTCGTGTTCCAGTTCAGATCCGCATCTGGACAATTGCAGGGGTGGGAAGCGGACCTCCCAGTTAGCTACCCACCTTTCAAAATGAACACCACCGAGCCTGTACTTCATCATGACCCAGATGTATAATGAGGGTTCCTTGGCTAGATTTTTAAAGAACTCTTATCTGTTTGACACATACATTGAAATTTTAACAGGCAAAATATGATATCTGAGATCTGCCTCAAAATACCTTACAAAAACTAAGTGTTGGACAGCAGAGATAAAGGAAAAAAAAAAGGAATTGTTGGAGGCTAGTGGTAGGTACATGGGGACTCATGGCATTAGTATCTCTATTTTGGAATATTTGAAGTTTTTCCACAATAGAAAATTAAAAAATAATAATAAAAGGGAAATAAATTTTAGCTCTGGCAAACAAAAAGGACAATCCAAGGGGGGCTGTGGCTTCGAGAAGGGGTCTCCTGCGCTGCGGTGACAGGGTGGGCCGTGTCGTGACCGCGGGAGGTCGCCTCTGTGCCAGGCACACGTCTTCATCCGCTGTGCTCCTGGCAGAGGCCTGGGTCCTTCAGGGAATTTAGAAAAGCCACTTACTGTGGGGCTGTAAAAAGCCCCAGGACGTTCTCTGCTGACGAAGGCAAGGGGGGTGCGTGAAGGGACCCCCACAGGGGCCGAGCAGCCCAGACACAGTCTGCTATTTCAAGTCAAGGGATGTGGGAAATAAGATCTAAGCTTATTTGCATGGAAGGGAAAACCAAAAGCTAATAAAAACAGTTATCTTTAGGAAAAGGCGAGGGAGAAG
Organism: Bos taurus; assembly: GCF_002263795.3. NCBI lineage: Eukaryota > Metazoa > Chordata > Mammalia > Artiodactyla > Bovidae > Bos > Bos taurus. The sequence goes on from NC_037337.1 coordinate 102,178,615, forward strand.
GGCAGGGAGGAAGCAGAACTTAAGCTAAATCCGTGGGTCGTTCTGGAGACAGGGGTCCTGGAACTGCCCACGGGCTCAGCTGTACAAAACTGCCCGTTATTCATCACGACGGAGGCACCTTTTCCATTTATAGGAGCGTCTGTCAGGCTTTTTAAGTCTCTCGGATTTAAAGGATCATCTCAGAAGGTTCTGCCATCATTTACGACCAGTCTGCCGCTGGTAAGGTCTGCTAACATGGCCTTCTGCTTTTCCGGCTCCCTAGCCTCCTGGTAAGTACCGGTGGTGGTGAAACCAACGACATGGGGCTCCCGGGCAGGGCGGGTGAGAAGGGTCCTGGAGGGGCTCGTGTGGCAAGTACAACCACAGCACAATACCACGGTCACTGGCCAGCACCTGGGAGCCTGTGCCCCGGCCGCGTGGACCCCACCCCGGCTCAGGATTCAGGGACAGCGGTGCCCACTATGCACAAGGGCGGCCACCCACGCTGGGCACGAGACACACCTCACCTGGATGCTGTGGCACCTGAGGTTTCCTCTGCGGAGGGAGCCTCCTGAGGGCTCAGGGCGGTGGGGGGATGTTCCTGGGGCAACGGGGAGAACGAACCCCAAGGGCCTCGCTCATTTTCTCCTGCCTGTTTGCACTGTGATGTAGATGAAAGTTTGGGGACCTCGGGGCAAATGAAGACCCCGACCAGCTGGAAGGACAGGGCGTCTGACTTCATACCAGGGTCCTCACAGGGTCCTGGGGGGAGGAGGCCCCGGGCGGCAGCTGCGAGGAACTGGTGAGCATCACCTCCCTGTCTTCTCTCCCCGGAGGTCCAAGCATCACCTCGCGGGGGCTAAGAGCCTGACCTTCCCTTTTCTGCAGTGAAGGGTCACGCACGTCCCTCCAGTGGGACTGGACCGTGAGCAGAGCCCAGCTCAGGGTCGGCCTGGTTCACATCTAAGCCCGCCAGTGGCTGGCCCTCAGTCCGGGGCCCAGGCCGCTGTAAGGCCGAGGAGTCCCTGTGGCCCTCCCAGCCTGCACTTGGAGCGGCGGCTGGTAAACGGCACTGACTGAAATTCACGCTGCTGCCAGCGCTCTCCTGACCGGGGAGCCCCAAGGCCCTCCGGTTGGGCCTCCTGAGCCGACTTGAGGTCTGGAAAAGGGGGCCTAGCGGGGCAAGGCGGGCAGCTGGGAGAACAGCTCAGGCAAGGACTGTGCCCGGCTCCCGTCCCCGGGGAGAGGCTCTCCAGGGTGACTCCCCGCGCTGGGTTCAGGGATGCTCTCCAGCTCTTCGGAGGGGTTGTGTCTGGACCCAGGACCGGGAGGCTCCTCTCGTGAGGGCAACCCCCAGGGGGCTGGGGGCGCCCAGAGGTGGTCTAAGCCAGACACAGAGTGCCATGCGGGTGGCGGGGAGGCAGCAAACCTGCTCCCAACGACACTCGGGGACTGCCTCAGGCTCACAGCTGGGCACGTCTTAATAGTCCCTGGGTCCGTTGAGTCCTCCAAACGGCCCCCTGAGATGTCGGTATTCCTATCAGAAATTACTCGTTTGCACTTCTGGAGATGATAGCGGTATCTCTACCCACCCTCTACTTAGGCAACTGTAGAAACACAGATGCGAACTGACGTGCTCATGTCTGCAGAGAGGCAGGAAGTGCGCAGGCCTCCTCTCGGGGTCAGTGGACTCCGAGGCTCAGAACCCACTGCCCCCTCGCGGTGGGTGGGTGGGTGTGTGTTCGTGGGTGCCACGGATGAGATACCGAAACCTTGATTTCAGCAAGTCTGAAATCTACAGAGACACAAAGAAACACAAAAGCCAAGGGACGCTTGAAGGCGATGGGAAGAGTCTGATTTTAGTGTCGAATTTTTGGCTCCAAGAGCAAGGGGAAAAACAGAAAGATTTCAAAGAATTGTGTTGGCAAGGAACAGGACGGCCCCCACCATGAACCCAGACTCGAAAAAGACCCTGGGGAAAAGGCCCGTCAGGCGGGAGATGAGCCCGTTTCCCTGGCGATGCCTTCCGGCCCTGGGCCCCGGGGTCTCCAGCCCACGGCCCGGGGGCCGGGCCCCACCCCGCTCCGGCTAACACCGTTTCAGCCCCGCTGCCCTTTTGGTCTCACCTGTCTCAGGGTCGCTGAAGTCTGGCAAAGTAATTGTATTAAGCTGTCGTCTGTCAGCAATGGTTCTATCTAAGAGGCTGCTCCCACGTCCAGAATCACTGCAAAACACAGCTGCAGAGGTCAGTCATTGGAAGGGCGGGCGGGGGAAGGAAAGAGAAGCACCCGATCCCCACGCCTGCACTGTGTTTCTGACGTTCTTGGGCACCTTGTCACCTGTCACCACGCGTCCAGCTTTCCCTGGGCCAGCTTCCTTTCAGCATCCGTATCCCCGGCGTGGCTCAAACCGCACCTGCGGGCCCGAGCTATGCGGGAAATGGAAACGTGGAGCCAGCGTCTCCACCCCCGCGGGGGCACACTGCTGGGCGCCAGGCTCGCTGGGGCCGTGAGCGTGCCATCCTCCCGTTGCCTCCCGGAACCCGCGATCAGCACCCATGCTTCCAGCCGGTGGCGGCCCAGAAAGATCACCCGGGGCATCTCGGTAAACCGCTGAGGCCTGGGTTCTGCCCGACCCAACAGACCAGAAGTGCTGGTGTTTAAAGCTCCCCCTTTGGTTCCAATGCGGAGCCGAATTCAAGAACCACTGGGCCCTACTTTTCAAAGTCTGATCACAGCCACGGCCTCCTTTGGGTCCCGAGAACAAGCCTTTACCATCATGATGCGGTCGAGACCTCTATCTAATGAACGAGGGAGAGGCTGTGTGAGGCTGCACACGGGAAGGGGGGCTGGCAGAGAGCCCCGGCCAGCGCTCCTGAGCAGGAGACAGCCTTAGGGAGGGCACCTCGGGTCCTGCCAGCAGCCTCCCCACTGGCACCCCCAGCCAGTGTCCCGCACCGAGCCCCGCAGGCTGCTCCTGCAGAACGGGACTGGCCACTCCTCAGGTGAGTTATGGGAGACCACACAGGCCATTCATTCACAGATTTTAACTCACACTGCTCCCCCCTCTAATTGCAGAAGGCTGTAAGCAAAAAAATGAAAACAACCGCCTTCTTCTTTTTCCTCCATCACGATGTTCCATCAAAGACGCATATTTGTCTCTTGAGGTTTGAGTCTAATGCTTTTCTTTCAATCCTTTTTTTTTAATCTGGGGGCTCTACGGATGATTTTTTTAGTTGTTGTTGTCAAGAAATTCAACTTCTACAATAAAGGGACACGATTTCCTTCCTCTCTGCAGCTGTTGCTAAAAGTGGTACAAACAAGATTTGCTATGAAACTTAATATGGTTTGCAGGCTGTAATTTCCACGTCCAGTGATGTAGTTAGAGAAATCCACAGGAAACAGAAGGAAACTTGCTTCAGTACAGACTGTCAGCCTATACTTATGACATCACTGGATACATGCTTCTTGGAAACTATTCTATTAGTTATTTCCATGTCTGAGAAACAATAAATGTCTCTGAGCAGAAGACAGCATGAAAGTCTGTGCAAATTTGCATGAATCACATTACCAGCTGAATGTTTCTAGCATTGTTCTGTTCAGGTATGTATTTTTAATACAAATATTACAAAAATACTATAAAATTTGACAAAGGGTTAATCATCTGAATGTTGCAATAGGTCCCCACCTAGGAGTTTTGGGAAGATATGTTCCCAAAATATAGTGATATTTTTCATCACCTTGGGGATTCCAGGACACACAGTGAGGTGCTGGAATTGCAGAGGAAGGATGTGCCTAGGTTTTCAGAGAACTGGACCTTGGTAAGAGGGTGGGACTGTCCGTTCCAGGCTTCCCACCGCACCAAGCTTCAGGGCACAGGGCTGGCTGCTGCGTGCCATGTTGCGTCCCGGAACCCAGCCGGGCCAGGAGTCTGGGCTCCTTCCTACATCTGTCCCTGATGGTAGGTCACTCTGAGCAAGGCCACTTCCTGTGTGCTTCAGTGACTTCCCTGTGAGATGAGGATGAAGATTGTCTTCCCACATACGAATGAGTCAGGCTGAACTGAGGTCATGCAGACAGAGCATTCAGAAGGGTTACAACTCCTGGGCACACACCCCGAGGGGTCCTTATAAGTACTACATGAGGGCAGGCGTGGGGAAGCTGAGTTAAGGACCTCTGACCCCAGGTGCCAGAAACCCCAACTAAGACAAAATCTTGACTTACGAAGATCACCCAGTAAGGACACAGGACCTGTTGACCTGTTTCTCTCCCGCCAGCTGAGAAACTATGTACGGTGTGTCCCTTCCTTTACCTCCACGGTATTTAAGCAGCAGTAACTAGTCTGAAAGAGACGCTTTTGTTTCCACCCTGACTCAGTGACTGAGAATCCCGCTGGATGCTTTAAGCAGGTTTCAGTTCTTGGCTTACATGCTGCAGACTCTGCCTTCACCGTGATCCACAGGAGGAGGGAGAAGGGGCTGGGGAGGCCTGGCCGGCCCTGGAGGTTGCTTAGTGCTCTCACTCTGGCCTGTCCCCCCGTGAGCCCTCCTCTCTCTGGGACACATCTGCTTGGGCTCCTCTACAGACCACCTCCCCTGAGAGCCCCATCACCTCCGCTCCTCTCTGGTTTGCTTTTAGGTGCCAGGACCCCTTTTCAAGGAGGCTGGCAGGAAGGAAGGGAAAACCATTCCCAGCGATGGTGTCAGTAGAAGGTTTAGGGAAAGAAAACTGGAAGGAGCCTCAAATCCACTGCCCATGAGCTGCAGAGACCCACACGTGGAGACGTACACGTCCGGTAGCTCCTACTCCCCAAATCAGGACTGAAAATCCAGAGTAAACTCTCCTGATGTTTAAGCTGTTCTGGAAACCGGAAACTTCTCTTGGAAATTCTCTAACAGTAAGAGGAAAGCTGGTGGGGGGCTGGGAGTCGGAATGCTAGAGTTCATCACAGCTTTGTCGCTTCCTGGCTCTGAGATAGTGCCAGGTGCATGATAAATACTGGATGTGACAGAGGGCCTCAGAGAGGGAGCTGGAGCATTTCCCAGGTGTCTTCAGGCAGGACCACACAAACAAGGCGAGTTCCCTTCACTCCCGAACTCAGCTTTCTCACCAGTAAAAAGGGTCTGACAGAACACAACATCTGCCCGTTTTCTGGGGCTGCTCTGAAGATGCATGAGAGCGCACTGTGCAAAAAGAAAAGCTCCTCCAAAGCACTGGTGACTGTCAGCATTAAGGAGAGGAGGCAAGAACCCACAGAACAACCACACAAAAGAGAGCTTCACGACCCAGACAAGCACCACAGTGTGGTCACTCACCTAGAGCCAGACATCCCAGAATGCGAAGTCAAGTGGGCCTCAGGAAGCAGCACTACGAACAAAGCTAGTGGAGGTGATGGAATTCCAGCTGAGCTACTTCAAATCCTGGAAGATGATGCTGTGAAAGTGCTGCATTCCATATGCCAGCAAATTTGGAAAACTCAGCAGTGGCCACAGGACTGGAAAAGGTCAGTTTTCATTCCAATCCCACAGAAAGGCAATGCCAAAGAATGCTCAAACTACTGCACAATTGCATCCATCTCACATGCTAGTAAAGTAATGCTCAAAATTCTGCAAGCCAGGCTTCAGCAATACATGAACCATGAACTTCCAGATGTTCAAGCTGGTTTTAGAAAAGGCAGAGGAACCAGAGATCAAATTGCCAACATCCGCTGGATCATCGAAAAAGCAAGAAAGTTCCAGAAAAACATCTATTTCTGCTTTATTGACTATGCCAAAGCCTTTGACTGTGTGGATCACAATAACTGTGGAAAATTCTGAAAGAGATGGGAATACCAGACCACCTGACCTGCCTCTTGAGAAACCTATATGCAGGTCAGGAAGCAACAGTTAGAACTGGACATGGAACAACAGACTGGTTCCAAATAGGAAAAGGAGTACGTCAAGGCTGTATATAGTCACCCTGCTTATTTAACTTCTATGCAGAGTACATCATGAGAAATGCTGGACTGGAAGAAGCACAAGCTGGAATCAAGATTGCCGGGAGAAATATCAATAACCTCAGATATGCAGACGACACCACCCTTAGGGCAGAAAGTGAAGAGGAACTAAAAGCCTCTTGATGAAAGTGAAAGAGGAGAGTGTAAAAGTTGGCTTAAAGCTCAACATTCAGAAAACGAAAATCATGGCATCTGGTCCCATCACTTCATGGGAAATAGATGGGGAAACAGTAGAAACAGTGTCAGACTTTATTTTTGGGGCTCCAAAATCAATGCAGATGGTGACTGCAGCCATGAAATTAAAAGACGCTTACTCCTTGGAAGGAAAGTTATGACCAACCTAGATAGCATATTCAAAAGCAGAGACTTGACTTTGCCAGCAAAGGTCCGTCTAGTCAAGGCTATGGTTTTTCCAGTGGTCATGTATAGATGTGAGAGTTGGACTGTGAAGAAAGCAGAGCGCAAAAGAATTGATGCTTTTGAACTGTGGTTTTGGAGAAGACTCTTGAGAGTCCCTTGGACTGCAAGGAGATCCAACCAGTCCATTCTGAAGGAGATCAGCCCTGGGATTTCTTTGGACGGACTGATGCTGAAACTGAAGCTCCAGTACTTTGGCCACCTCATGTGAAGAGTTGACTCATTGGAAAAGAGCCTGATGCTGGGAGGGATTAGGGGCAGGAGGAGAAGGGGACGACAGAGGATGAGATGGCTGGATGGCATCACCGACTCGTTGGACATGAGTTTGGGTGAACTCCAGGAGCTGGTGATGGACAGGGAAGCCTGGCGTGCTGAGATTCATGGGGTCACAAAGAGTCGGACATGACTGAGCGACTGAACTGAACTGAACTGAACTGAATGTGATTGAAATGGGACTTAGGAAGAAAAAGTTTTCTTCCAGTCATGTGACTACATGATGGATGGTCCAAGTGGTGGTGACAAGAGGGAGAGGAGTGGTTAATAAGAAGAAACCAAAGGCAAAGCAGCTGGCTGTCGGCTTAGAGGGCGCACAGGCGGGGGGAGAGCCTTGATGTTCAGCAGACCGGGGTTTGAATCAAAGATGAACTAGTTGTTTAGCTGAGAAAACTAGGGCAAGATCTGTAACCTCACGTAGCTTCACTTTTATTCTCTATAAAATGGAATGAACAGTAGCCGTCTCGCAAGGCTGAGACAGGGCTTGAGAAGAACGTATAAACAGCCTGGCCCGGTGGCATAGAGACGGGGAAGTGCTTCCACGCTGGGAGGCTGCTGGACTGTCTGGCGAGGTTCTGGCCGAAGTCACACGATCTTGAGTGGCCAGGTCAGCACTTGCAAGAACAGCCGGAGCTGTGCGCTTACCCAAGAGAGGAGGCAGACCGTGAGGTGGGTTTCTGTCCCAAAGACAAGCGCAACCTTGCAGGCCTCAGGAAGTCCGCCCAGGTTTCTGCAGTGACCAGCACTTTGCCATGCGCACACCCAGGAGAACGCCCCACACCCTGCGCTCACAGGAGATGTGGCCTGAGCTGGGGGTGTGGCTCTCCCTCAAGCCAGAGTTAAGAGGAGGGGAGGGTTGCAGAGAACACTTGGCGAGGTCCGGGCTCAGTCTGGCCCTGTGATGCCCCGGGGTCCTCCTCTGCGCCCGTGTTCCCTGCTCTGGAACCAGTGCCAGCCCCAGGGGGGGTTTGTAGGGGGTGGGTGTGGGGGGCAGATCCTGAGGGTGAGCAAAGACCTCCCCCCGAGACCCCTGAGACACAGGGGCGCCTGAGCCCCAAGTCAGCGAAGACCTTCTGCAGCCAGAAGCCAGCCTCCTTCGGCCAGGGGGCTTTCTGCTTCCCAGGCAGGGCCGCTTCTCACCCACCTGCTCATGCGCCTCTGGCCTTTTCTAGAACCCTGTGTGACCCGACTGGGGGCTGCCGGGCCCAGAGGGCACTGTCCCTCCCGAGCACCCCCCACCCCCGCACCGTGGCCCTCTCTGTGCCAGGGCCGTGTGCACGGGGAGAGCCACAGGAGAAACGCTTTATTTCTATCCCAGAGAAAATATAGTTAGAAGAGCCACAGGAAGACCTGCCGCCCCTCCCCCGAGGCACCCCCGCCCTCCCGCCCCATCCTCTCTGCCCCCCGCCAGGCTCCACCCTGCACCGCCCTGAAGATCCATGCACACAGCCCAGGCATTTGGTGAAGTATTTTTAAAGAGCTTTCCGATTCTGCTATTTTTTTTTCTCTCCTCACATTCAATATTCTTGGTTGCTATGTGGGAGGAAATGTGGGGAGGTGGGAGAGGTGTGGAGAACGGAGGGAAAATTGGCAACGGAGAGCTGGTGGATTTCTCTCCTCATTTCTCGGGGGCACAGACAAAGGCGTGAGCTCCAGCGGGAAGCAGCCGGCTCCGCGGTGTCGGCTCGTGGCGAAGACCCTCCCCACGCCCTAATCCTGCTGCTGCCGGGAGACCCGGAGGGGGGCTTTGGGGACAGAAATGTGGACGTTTCCCATTGCTGCCTACAGACTGAGAAGGCAGCCTTCTCTAAACATTAGGATGATCTTTATCTCCAGAACACAGCCACAGAAGGGAGGAGGCCAGTCTCTGGGTGTCTTCCCACCGAGGGCAGATGGCTGGGGCGGCCTCCCCGCCTGCACCGGGGGCTCATGGGACGGCCTGGGCTAAGGCCTCTCCTCCTTCACCTTCTCAGCCCTGCTCTGCAGGGTCTAGACCTGACTAACGCTCCCCAGTTACCGACCACCTCTTCCCTGTTCCTGTCACACCAGCGGCTGTGCGCTCCGCCAGCCCTTCGGAGCATGAAGCTTAGCCCGGCTCCCTTTCTCGCTCCCTTGGAGTCGCCCCAGACTCTCCTGATGTCGCCTGGCCCTGGTCTCACCACTGTCCTTGTGGAAGCCCCGCCTGAGCCCACACACCGTCCCCCGGCCTCCCGGGGGCTGGGCCGGACCCCGAACACATCCGTGACTTACACGCTTCAGACTCCTGACTGTTCAGAGTAGAAGGCAGGCTATCCATACATCCTGCTGCGAACCTGAACATATTCTGTGTGAGTGGCTGTCTGAATTCACCTGAATGACCAGGTCCCCTTTTCCTTAAATCACCTCCTTCACAGGTCTGGGCACACTCTGTAATCTAGACATTTGCTGGGAACAACTGCCCAAGACTTGATGCTTTTCGGGGACGTTCTGGGAGAGGACTGGTGGGCTGCCTAGCGGACCTTCCGCACAAAATCTGCCTGTGTGGCATGGGGCCTTGACTGACCGAGGCTGGCCAGGCTGTTTCACAGCTCTGGGGGGCAGAGTTGCCGGCGAAAACCTACCAATTTTGTCTGGTTGAGACACAGTCAGTGTCTTTAGAGAAGGTAACCTCAAGCAATACATTTCATTGTTTTATAGAATATTATTGTTTTTATATTTATTTGCAAATTCATTTCAGCATATCTAGTTTTCAAATTCTTCTTTGAATCAGTCTTAACAGTTTATTGCTTCCTTCATTAGTTAATGAGATAAATAAAACCTTTGATAAATGCTTCCTGTATATTTGAGTCATGATTTTAGCTTCTTGAAAATTACACTTTATCACCCCAATAGCAATTTCCACTCTCCCTGGTAGGATGCAGCCTGTTAGCCACTCAGGTCTTTTAAATATTACCGTGAGAACACCATCTGGAATATATAACTGACTAGTCTATCCACAAATCACTAGCAAGATGGTAAGACTCTTCAAAGGAATTATGTAAATCAGGAGGAGACCGGTTGGAATTGAGCCTAGAGGGCCACTGTGGCGGCAAAAGCATAAGAAACCCATGACTTGGCGGATTCATCAGACGCCAGGAGAAAATGCCCTTAAAGATGGAGCGTGAGGCTCCACCGCGGGGGCCCGGGGTGCACGGGGGTGGAGAGCCCTTCCCGCTAGACGCCGGGCGGGGACGGCGGAGCGGCGGACGCCACGCGATGCCCGCACGACGCATGCCTGGCCTCTTACCTGGGGTTGGTCAGGTTGTAGCAGGATTTCCAGATCTGTAACATGTGCTTACACGTGAGGAGCGCCTCGTCCGGGCCCCGGGAGAGGGACTCCAGCTTCACTTTGGAAAACAGCAGTCTGCGAGGGGAGACAGAGGGGAGGACACAGCTCAGGCCGGAGCCCGGCAGGACGGCACAGGTGGCCGGGAGCTCTGCGGAACCCTGCTGGGGGGCCACAGCGTCCGTTCGGCCTTTCCCTAAGAAATCGGAAGGGACTCTTTGGCCGCCCTACAGGAAGGGGCGTCCAAAGGCTGGACCTGAGGGAAGCGCGGTGGCCAGGGACTCCAGAGCTCGCGGGGCAGGATGCGGCTTTGCCCGACTCTCACTGCCAAGGCGATGTCGGCACAGCGCCGCCATGGGTGGTCAGGTGAAAAGCATCCGATCGGCTAATTTCATTCAGGACAGAGAGATTTTAGGAAGAGGGTGCTTTTAAGAGCACAACCAACTTACCTGCAAAACCTCAAAAATCCATCAAAAGTGAATTTTGATTTATTTACAAAACTCCAGGCGATATGACTCGGTTGATATAAATACCTATCAGTAATTTACACAGTGATTGTCATCGCATGAAGGAGATGACAGCTTGGACCAAGGGCTCATGAAAAGCGGGGCCTGGGTAAGGCCTTCCCCTCTGTGATCTGCTCCAGCCCCGCTCTGAAGGGGCAAGGACTTCACCAAGTCACTCACAATCACTGACTCTCTCTCCCCCTTTTTGGCACTACCCATGGCTCTGCCCAGACTGCCAGGGCACTCAGGGGAGCCTCTTCTCACTTCCCTGGCCTCTCAGAGTTCCTCTGCAGGCACAGTATTTTGATTCCCTCTGGCATCAGCTCCTTGGTCCCTGGGCTCATCGCCATTGTCCTTGTGAAGCCCCAGCCTGAGCCCAGATTCCGTCCTGATGGTCGCACTATCCTCTCACTTTCCCAGCTCTGAGAAATCATACATAAAGAAATCGCATCTAAAAATCATTCCCATTCCCAGCTCAAGAAACTACAGTGATTCCTTACCGCCTGTAATGTTAAGTCAAAATTCCTTATCGAGGCCTTTAAGACTCTGCCCGCAGGCCACCGTATGTCACCGTCCCACCTGGTGCCATGTTTTCCGCCGGACTCTACCCCCACCAGCGTAATTCACTGCAGAGAGCATGCGTGTGCTCAGCCGTGTCTGCTGGTGGACTGTATGCTGCCAGGCTCCTCTCTCCATGGGGTTCTCCAGGCAAGAATACTTGAGTGGGTTGCCATTTCCTCCTCCAAGAGGTCTTTGCAAGCCAGGGATTGAATCCATGTCTCCTGCACTGCTGGCGGGTTCTTTTACTGCTGAGGAAGCTCTATGTAATTCACCGAAGTCTGTGTTTTTATCATAACTCTAAGAGTACTTGCCACGTTCTCAATCTTAATCTCTACTAATCCACGTCTCTCCTTGGTTCCTCCTAAATTCAGCAAAACCCCATCTCATCAAACGAGTCCCCCACGGATACCACTTAATCACACCTTTACCTTTACTCCGTGTGCACCACAGGCGTGCTGAGTCACTCAGTCGTGTCCGACTCTTTGCGACCCCGTGGACTGTAGCCCACCAGGCTCCTCGGTCCATGGGGTTCTCCAGGCAAGAATCCTGGAGTGGTTGCCATCTCCTCCTCCAGGGGATCTTCCCTATCCGTGGATCAAACCTGCGTGTCTTGCATCTCCTGCGTTGGCAGGTGGGGTCTTTACCACTAGCGCCACCAGGGAAGTCCTTGTGAGGTGGTGTTTGTTGGTAATAAAAAGAAGACAAAGACAGGGAGGCGCGCCCGCTTGTTAAAGCCTCCTGTGCCCTCGCTCCGCCCTTTACAGAACGCCGCAGTGTTGCCTTTGTAAGGACCCTTCTCGGTCGGTGCTGTTCATCTCCCTTCAACAAGAAAATCCCAGTCTCTCTCTCTGGCCTCCCATCCACAGTGCTTAGCTCCGTAAGGTCAACAAGCTTCAAATCAGCATTTTCTCTCTAAACCACAGAAGATAAAGAAAAACGTCTCTAGTGATTGAAGTTGGACCTGCAGGAGAATTCCTCACCATGGACCACTCATTTGAAGGCAGGCACTTCTGAGGGGGACAGTCTCTTTTCCCCTATGAGAGCTGGAATAGGCTGGTCCTGAGAGGCGCCACCCGATCTCGGGATGGCTCGGCACCATCCCCTCCCTCCGAATGGACTCCGGATGCCTGAGCAGGTGCTGGCGGCCCCCAGGGGTCAGGGCTGTGGCCCCCTCAAGCCTGGGGCTGTAGAAGCCGAAGTGGGGGCGGTAAGAACCACAGGCCAAGGAATGCGGGCGGCAGGGCCTGGCCAACCAGCGGCAGGCAGAGAGAGTGAGGCCAGATGGAGACAGGGCTTGGCTTTGGCTCAAAAACACCTCAAGAAGTGACGTTCCCGGAGGCCTTTCCAGGACTGCCTGCAGGGAACGGCAGCTCCTCAGGTGTCCTGAGGGGTTTTTAAGGAGGCAGATGTTGATTCATGAGTATCTTCATGCGTCTAGAAGGTAGTGGGAGTACTTTTTCACCAGAAAGTGTTAAAAGTGAAAGTGAAAACGTGAGTCAGTCGTGTCTGACTCTTTGCAACCCCATGGACTGTGGCCCACCAGGCTCCTCCATCCATGGGGTTCTCCAGGCAAGAAGACCGGAGTGGTTGCCATTCCCTCCTCCAGCGGATCTTCCTGACCCAGGGATGGAACCCTGGTCTCCCGAGTTGCAGACAGATTCTTTAGCACTGAGCCACCAGGGAAGCCCACATTTCCAGCAGAGTCTTCCAGCAAACACAGGTCACCTGGGAGGCATGTTACAGAGGAAGCAGGGCTGCTGAGCAGCCACCTGCCAGCGTGTGGTGGAGACCTGCTTGGACGCCAGAGACCTCACGGGTGATGGTTGGGCACCAAGCCATTCGGGCCAATGGGTCACCCCACCAGGACCACGGTGGGTTCTTGGAGGCCCCCAGGTCCTCTGACTGAGCCAGGCTCGAAGCGGGCCTGCCCACGGGGGCCAGGAGGTGGGGGGGAGGTTTCCCTGCCCAGCAGGCAGCTGGGGCTCTGAGAGCAGTTATCACGGCTCCTGGAACTGGACAGGACGCCAGAGCCTCGTCTCTAGGCTGCAGCTTGGGAGAGCAGTTCTGTGCAAGGCTTCTTGGCGGAGAAAGAACTTCTAATTAACATGAAATAACAGCTTTCAAACACTTGACTCAGGATGTGGAGTTGAAAAGGTGTGGGCTGGATTTCAGAGAACCCGACAGGAAGAACAATAGTACAACTGCTGAGCCCAAGAGATGGGAAAGGCGCTGGGCATGGAGTGCAAGGAGGGCAGCACGAAGGGGAGGCCGGGGACGGGGGCCTGGGGACGGGGGCGGGGGGGCGGGGGCGGCCGGGGACAGGGGGCTGGGGGACAGGGGGGCTGGGGACAGGGGAACTGGGGACAGGGGGGCTGGGGACAGGGGAACTGGGGACAGGGGGCTGGGGGACGGGGCCGGGGACAGGGGGCTGGGGGACAGGGGCGCTGAGGATGGGGGGCTGAGGACAGGGGGGCTGGGGGACAGGGGGGCTGGGGACCGGGCTGGGGGGGCAGAGCCGCTCACCCACCGTCAGGCGTGTCCTGCACGATGGCAGACCTCCAGGACACCTGAGTCTGGCCCGGCTTTGAAGGCAGGCAGAAGCGGGGGCAGAGGCCTGGCCTCAGAGACCGGCCCCGGGCCTGGCTGGTGAGGCGGAGAACAAAGCCAGAACAGACCCCGGGATGCCTGACGCCCTTTTCACCGAGCCCTGCTCGCGCATCTCAGGACTGTTGCGAATGCCTGGCTGGGGGCACGTTCCATTAGGACAGACTCGAAGATACACACAGCGTCTGGCGTTCACGGGCCGTGGTTGATGTCCCAAGAGGCCGCAGAGCCTACCTACAGAGGAGACCCTGAGGCAGAAATCCTGGGACCGACCAGCCGCAGCTGTCTCAGCGCGCCGACCTGTCGATGCAATGGAAGCAGCAGCGGGTGGACGGCTACACACACCCCTGGGTCCAACCACGGCCAAGTGAGGTGTTGCTCTAAGTGCAGTCAGGTGTCATGTGCTGGGAAAATGGTCTTTTCCTGTTCCCTACAGCTGGCTCAAAGTCCATTAATCTAATTTTAAAACTTTTTGTTCAGAGACTCCTCGAATCCTTACAGGAAATTAATGAAGACTAGAACTTCCCTACAATACCCATCTGACGATGTTCCTGGAGCCCAAACCTAGCATCTCGGGCAATGCCCCTGAGGGCCTGGCTCCTGCCCATGTGCTCCGCCCACCAGGGGCACCCCCATCCTAGTCAGGGTCGCCTTCCTTCATGGTCACCCTCCTTGCGCCCCTGAGTCTGTGCGCAGGCTGTTCCTTCTGTCTGGATTCTGCTTTTCCACCTGTTTCTACTTTTAAAGCCTTCTCTACTTAGCTTTCAAGGTTCAGGTCAAACCTCCTTGCCCCCCAACCACTGAAGCCAGCCTTAAATAAACAGAAGCTAAAACTCCCAAATGGAAATACAATTCCAGAAAATACAAGAGTTCTCTGCTGTGGAATAATGAGCTATAAGCCAGGAAGCTTCTGCTTTCAAGACAAGTGAAATAATAACAATAACCACAGTGGCTGCCAGACGCTGTAAACATGTGATCAGTGATTCTTACGACATCTCTGCAAGTTTGGCCGAAAGCTAAGTCTTCCGCCCGAGTTCACACAGCTGGTTCCTGGCAGAACAGAAATGTAACCCAAACCCACTTGACTCCACAGCGCAGGACAAGAAACGTGAGAAAGACTTAAAATATTCTAAACACACCACTGACACTAATGAAGATATGTAGCATTTTCTAATCCACTGTTAAATATTTAAAACCCTAAAATGTGCAAGTGGTAAAGAATCCACCTACCATGCAGGAGACACAGGAGCATGGGTTTGATCCCTGGGTCAGGAAGCTCCCCGGGAGGAAGAAATGGCAACCTACTCCTGTATTTTTGCCTGGAGAATCTCCTGGACAGAGGAGCCTGGTGGGCTACATTCCATAGGCTCACAAAGAATCAGACCCGACTGAGCATGCATATGGAGACAAAATCTGCAAAGATCTCCATTAGATACTGTGTGGAAGAGAAAGAGGCATAAAATACAGTTCCTTGCCCTCAGAGAATATATAGTCCAATCAGTAAAAAAAAAGACTTGCTTGCCACAAAGATTAGGCGAGACTTCTGGCTTAGGCACAGATTGTATGTGTGTGTGTTAGTCGCTCAGTTATGTCCAACTCTCTGTGACCCCCTGGACTGTAGCTCTAGGCTCCTCTGTACATGGGATTCTCTAGGCAAGAATATTGGAGTGGGTTGCCATTTCCTTCTCCAGGGGATCTTCCCAACTCAGGAGGCCCTGAAATTTGGGCAGGGCTGCAGGAAAAGAGGAGTTGGGGCTGCTGAGGTTTTGTTCCTAGGATACGTCATACGTGATTCTGAATAAAATGATTACATTTGCTTTTTGTGACTTGCTTCTTCCCTCAAAAGTCAGGTGCATATAAAACTCTAGACACTTGATGGACACAGTTAATCAGGGTTTTACTTTTCATTAGAACTAATAGAAATAATATTTTACCCTATTTTTGGAATTTTTTGAGAATCCCAGAGTAACTCTCGAAATAACTGCCTGGCTTAGTGTAGAGCTCAGAGAGAAGATGGGGCCCCTGGTGAGTTCTCACTGGGCACTTGGGCAATGTACCAGGGCCCAGTTTAATCTCCAATCTCACCCCAGGAAGATTTCCTCACTCCTGGACACCCTGCCTCCAGCACGTCCCTCTGGTTCAGCTTTATCCTGGGCCCCACCCCCATGAGTCCCAGACACGACCCCGCATAGGCCCTCCTACCTCCCTGCCTGTGTTCTCTGCCTGCCTGGAGGTCTCCTCCCCAACCACCCTCCCAATGACCCGTGCAAGTCCCTCTGTCTGACATTTCTGATCTGCCCCTCCCCAGGCAGCAACTAGCTTCGTCCTCATCTCATTTGCATATTTCTTTTCATCTGTTTACTCATAAACATAGACAGCGTATTAAAAAGCCATCACTTTGCTGACAAAGGTCCATATAGTCAAGGCTATGGCTTCTCCAGTAGTCATGTATGGATGTGAGAGTTCACCATAAAGATGGCTGAGTGCCAAAGGATTGATGCTTTTGAACTGTGGTGTTGGAGAAGACTCTTGAGAGTCCCTTGGACTGCAAGGAGATCCAACCAGTTTATCCTAAAGGAAATCAGTCCTGAATATTCACTGGAAGGACTGATGCTGAAACTGAAGCTCCAATACTTTGGCCACCTGATGTGAAGGAGTGACTCATTGGAAAAGACCCTGATGCTGAGAAAGATTGAAGGCGGGGGTGGGGGGGGGTGTGGTGCGACAGAGGATGAGATGGTTGGATGGCATCATCGACTCAGTGGATATGAATTAGAGTAAACTCCAAGAGATAGTGAAAGACAGAGAAGCCTGGCGTGCTGCAGCCCATGGAGTCACAAAGAAGTGGACATGACTGAACAACTGAACAACAGATCTATGCAGTTGTCAGTGTGCCTGATAATGAATTTATTCATCTTTTTGTCAGTCATTTTAAAAAGTGCCTAATATGCCTTTGAGGCCACAAAGAGGAGTAAGATGCGGTATTTCTCCCCTCACCAAAAGCTCACAGTGTAGCGGTCTATACACAGGATACGTGATAAGCCCAGATAGACATAAGGACAAGGTTATCTGGCAGCGCAAAAGGAAGGAGACAGGGTCTTCCTGGGGGGCCATGGAGGACAACTGAGAAGGACTTTTCTAGTTAGGGGAGGACGGGCTCTGGGGAGAGGCCTTCCAGGCAGGCAGATGGACCATCTCAAGCCAAGGCAGGATCGTCCCCGTGTGCTCAAAGAATGGGGTCTGGAGTCTGGGATATAAGGCTGGGACCTGAGAAGAAGACAGAAGAGGAGATATTGCTAAATTCTGAAATCTAGTATGCCTCACCAAGCTTTCTGATGAAGAACTGTCAATGACAATAAATTAGGAAAGTTTAGAGAAATACTATAGTAATAAACTCCCTCCAATCTTACAGCATAAAAAATGCACTCATTAATTGCATCAAGGAGGAAACACACATGTTAATAAACAAACCCTCACTAATCAGATCCGTAAACGCTGTTGTCAAGGCAGCTGATTCAGAAAGAACATCCCGGGAAGCCCGAACGTCTGGTATTTTGTGCTGATCTGTGTTTGCAGCGCTTGGGCTAGGCCTGCCAGGGACCTGTCTTTGTTTAGCTGCTGAATGTCGGCCGGGATGCAAAACAGCTGTGCAGAAAATGCCTGTGGTGTTTGCCCAAGCGGGGCAGTGGCCACGGGGACCTCGAACGCCGCCCCCATCTCTCTTCCGGGGACTGAGCTGAGGGCTGGCGTGGACTGGCTGCAGAACACCTGTGGGGAGCGTCACGGGGTGGAAGAGACGGCACAGCGGGCAGGGGCGGGAGGAGGCAGGCGCGCTGAGACGCAGTGTGAGGTTGGGAAGACGGCTGGGCAGCCACGGAGCAGAAGGGGAGAGGAGCCGAGCGAGGCGCCCGGAGCACGCGGTGAGGCGGAGGAGGGCGGAAACCCGTAGCCAGTGAGTCAGCGGGACGGAGTCCGAGAGCGCTGAGCGGGCCTCTCGCCGGTCACGGACGGGCGGTCATTAGACACCGCTGACCAGCCCTCCAACATCGGGGTGAGCGGCTGGCCTCAGGTTCCAGGCTGGCTTTGGTGAAGCAAATCCATCTCGACTCCTCCTCACCTGCATTTCTGACGGCCTGCTGGTCTCGGAGCCCTGGCTCTCCCGCTGGATTTCCACAGCAGGCTGATCCCGGGAGGGGGTGTTCTTTGCAAAACGTAGCCTCTAATCCGGGCTGAGTCACCGTCGCTAGAGGGAGCGGGGCCAGGACTGGTCACTGGGCCACCTGGCCTGACGCATCTCCATGGGCTCAGCCACCCCCAGGCGTGCCTGCAATGGTGGGCATACAGCTGTGCAGGCCCAGGGCTGAGGCTCCCGGACCCCTGAGGACCCTCTGAGGATAGGTGGAAGGAGGGGGGTTTGGCACCAGTCACGTGACGGCTTCCATAACACTGCTTGGGGAACAAATCACTCATGGAGATCGACCAAAAAACATCATCTGAATGAACGATCTGTCTGCTCAGCTATCAGGAAACACACAGTTTCCTTCATCATCTGGCCCTCCTAATTGCTGTACTGACATCTGTTCATCAACTCATTAGAAAAAGAAAAAAAAAAAAATATATGTATATATATCTTTTTCCAATTAACCCAAACCTGGGAAAGACCTTGAGAGTCCTGCAGTGAATGCTTTGCTACTCAAGAATGTGGTCAGGGCAGGTACCTTCTGCATTCCCTGGGAACCTGTGAGAAATGCAGAAAATCCACCCACTCTAGACCCAATGGGGGTTTCTCTGGTGGCTCAGACAGTAAAGAACCTGCCTGCAATCAAGAAGGATTGGGAAGATCCCGTGGAGAAGGAATGGCAACCCACTCCAGTATTCGTGCCTGGAGAATTCCGTGGACAGAGGAGTCTGTCTGTAGCATCTTCATATAACAAGATTGGGTTAGAATCTTGTTCTAATGGATTAGAACGAGACCCGATGGATTAGAATCTTCATGTAACAAGATTCCTAGGTGATCTGTGTGCAAATTTAAGTTCAAAAAGTAGCACTCTACTTCATAACTCTCCATTTTTACTTTCAATGGTCTGATTTTTTTTTTAAAGACCTCCAGGAAAACACTTCCCATAGTCCCTACACTTAGGCAATTCTGTGTTTATTTCATTCCAGTAAGAATTTTGAAGGTATTTTATTCTTAAATTCAGTGGCCATTCTGATCAATCACTTACATTAAGTTCATAAATGAAGGGCACCCCCCACCTGTGGTCTTGAACCTTTCTTTCCTTTTAGAGAGATTCTCTGGGTGAGGTTCTGGTGGCTGTGCTATAAGAAATGGCAATCGACTCCAGTATTCTTGCCTGGAGAATCCCATGGACAGAGGAGCCTGGCGGGCTACAGTCCATGGGGTCGCAAGAGTCGGACACAACTGAACCACTAAGAACAACAAGGTCCTTGCTGAGCATGGCCAGTGAGGACCAGTGTACTGAGCCAGGCACCGCTCACGTTGTCAGCCACAGAAAGGGTGCCTGAGTCTGCAGAGCACTGGATCGTCACCACTGCCCGGGGCGTCTGCCTCAGGGCTGGAGAACTCAAATGTCTTCCTGAACCAGGCAAGTAAACAGGAGCTGGCTTCAAGGTCTCTTTGGAGTCATGCCTGCCCACCCCAAAGCTAATCAAATCCAGACATTCCTGAGATGTGCATTCACTTACAGGGACTCTGGCTAACAGAAGTCTGCCCATGGCTACCGGACGGACACCCCTGGTCTGCAAGCTCGTCAGAGACTGAGCGCCTGGTGTCCTTTAGAAACCCCAGAGCACACGCTGACGCCTGCTCAGCTGGCTAACAGAACTACCAAAGGGAGGTTTGAAGATCGTGGCTAGAAACGAGCGGCTGGTCCAGGCGGCTCATTGGCCAACTTCTCTGGGAGCCTCTACCACTGAGGAAGTTCTGGAAATGCGACCACGCTCAGGGCCCGCGGCGGCCGGGGAAGGAGACCCCGCACAGGGTGCTGGCAGGTGTGGGGGCTCCCCCGCCAGCCTCCCTGTCTCCCCCGCCAGGGCTCCCCGAGCTGCTGGCTCCGGGAGCACCTGCACCGCGTCTGTTCGGCCGAAGCCAGCTAGCCCCTCGGGCGGATGCCTGGCTTTACAGGCGCGCCCACCCCTAGCGCAGGCTGAGGACGGCCGACCGGCCTCCTCTCTGGACGGGCAAGGCCTCCCGCTGGGCCCCGTATCAGTTACACTCTGCTGCGCCTTTCAGTCGAAGTGTCAACAATCTGGATACTCCCCCATCCTCCTAGCGATATTTTTAGAACAAACAAACAACTGGCATATTTAGCAGCAATAAATCACCCTGAGAAACCCCGGTTTGGCTCATTTTTTGCTCCCACTTTAGCTACTAATGTCAACTCCGATTAGGGTCCTGGAACCTCAGCTGGAAGTGCCCGGGACGGGCTGGTTGAGAACACGTGTGCACCAGGCCGCCCAGGCCTGGGAGAGCCGCTCTGGGCCTGCGAGTGACGTGCTGGCGATGGGAGCCATGCCCTTCAGTGCCACCCTCAGAGCAGCAGTCAGGACGGCCTCCCGGTCACCATCTGACCGGGTGGAACTGGGGTGGAGGGGGTGCAGAGAAGCAAGAGGCCCAGAAGCCGCCCCGGGGCTGGGGGGCGAGTCGGTGAGTAACGGTCTGGGGCCCCAGAAGCCGTCTGCTACGGAAAGACGCGAGCAGGAAAAACTGGAAAGCACCCCTTCCCAGGTAACTACCCTGGCTCTAACAATAGAGACTTCGTTCTCTCTGAACCAGGACCACCACTGAGCGTCTCTAACACGGGCAGGGGCAAACCGAGAGCCGATCGGCCCATCGCCGGGGGCACGCGGGGTCCCAGCTCCCTGAGCAGGGAGCGAACCTGTGTCCCAGCGATGGACGCACAGAGTCGGAGCCCCGGGGCTGCCAGAGGAGTCGCATCATCTTTACTTCTGACTCAGCTGCCACGGCCGAGGTCTCCCCGTGTCCCCACGTCTGAGGACGGGGACTCAAGAAGGAAGGACACCCCGGGCCCCTGCAGGGATAAAGACAGACGCGGAAAGGACGGGGACCCTACAGTCACCCAGGCCCAGAGGGAAGGGGGCTCGGCCCCCTGAGACACGGACTCACAGGAAGCCGTGAAGGTCTGAGACGCACAGTGGCTCCACCCAGAGTCAGGACGGGAGCCGGAGGGGGAAGGTGTCGGGTGCCTGGACGCGGGCCGGCGGGGCGGGGAGAGGTGGAGCCGGCACGCCTCTGGGCTCAGAGCGGCGCGGGACCAGGGTCCTCGCACAGCTCTGCTCCTGTGACCCCGGGCGCTTTGCCCTCGCCCTCTCTCAGCACATCGGGAGGTCTGGTTTGGCTCTGCTGCCTCCCAGGTGCCCAGGGAGGCCTGGGACTGCGGCTCCTGAGCAGCACGGGCGGGCGGCCTCGGCGGTGGTCCAGGTTCCCAAACGCTCAGCGCACCACGGTGGCCCCCGAGCTCACGCTGTGAGCTGTGGGGGGCCAGGGAACGGCCCCTGGGCCTCGGCTCCGCGGGCACAGATCAGCGGGAAGCAGGGTCCCATCCTTAACTGCCGCTGCTGTTGTTCAGTTGCCAAATCGTTTCCGATTCTTTGCGACCCCATGGACTGCAGCACGCCAGGCCTCCCTGTCCATCCCCACTCCCAGAGTTTGCCCAAACTCATGTCCATCAAGTCAGTGATGCCATCCAACCATCTCATCCTCTGTCACCCCCTTCTCCTCCTGCCCTCAATCTTTCCCAGCATCAGGGTCTTTTGAAATGAGTCAGTTCTTCGCATCTGGTGGCCAAAGTATTGGCGCTTCAGCTTCAGCATCAGTCCTTCCAGTGAATATTCAGGACTGATTTCCTTTAAGATGGACTGGTTGGATCTTCTTGCAGTCCAAGGGACTCTCAAAGAGTCTTCTACAGCACCACGGTTCAAAGGCATCAGTTCTTTGGCGCTCAGCCTTCTTTACAGTCCAAAGTCTCTCATATAAGAATAATCATACAGTACTTGTCCTTTTGTGACTGGCTTATTTTATTAGCATAAAAAAAAAAAATCCTCAAGTTTCATCCATGTTGTGGCATATTTCATAGCATATTTCAGATTTCCTCCTTTGTCTTTTTTAAAGAATTTCCTTCCTTTTTAAAAACTGAATCATATTCCATTGTATATGGGTCACACTTTGCTTATCTATCCACTCATCCATGGACACTTGGGTGGCATCTGCCTTTTGGGTCTTATGAATACTGCTGTTGTGAACTCGAGTGTACAGCCTCTGTTCCTTCTTTCAATTCTTTTGAGTATTTACCCAGAAGTGGAATTGCTGGATCATACAATAATCTATTTTTATTATTTTGAGGAACCGCCACACTATTTTCCACAGCAGCTGCACCATTTTACATTCCCACCAGCAGAGCACAAGAGTTCTGGCTTCTCCACGCCCTCTCCAACACTTGTTACTGTCTTCAGTTTTTTTTTTTTTTTTTTTTTTTTTAATAATAGCCATCCTAATGGTATCTCATTGTGGTTTTGATTTGCTTTCCCTAATGATTAGTGATGCTAAGACTATTTCCATGGGCTCATTGGCCACTTGAACATCTGCTTTGGACAAAGGTCTATTCAAATCCTTTGTTCATTTTTTTTTATTTGAGTTTTTGTTGTTGTTGTTATGGAAGTCTGATTTTAAGCTAGCTACTGCACCACTGAATCCACTCCACTTTGATCTGTGGTATCTTTTAGGCAGTCACCCACTACCCTTTGCCCAAAGATCACCCCAACCTGTATCCGAGGAAGGGGCATCACCAGTCAGTTACTGTGAGCTCATCCCTCCCAGACATCCTTCCGTGGGTCATTTCTCCAGTTTAACATGACGAACAGCCTCTTTCCTTGTGTTCCAACTTTCTATCAAATACAGATTTAATGGGCACGTTCATTACCCCATCACTCAGCTCAGACATAAAAATAGCCCATAAAACTGGCCTCTCAGTAATCACTACATCGAAACATTACTCAATAAATAAGACTATGCCTTCTTCTCACTCTCAGTCAACACACACACTCTCAGAGAAACTCAGTTTTAAGTTGAAAAAACTCAATATGATATTTCAACTTAAAACTGAGTTTCTCTGAGAGTGTGTGTGTTGACTGAGACAGAGTGAGAAGAAGGCATAGTCTTACTTGCCAAGTAATGACTTGTTTTAAACCAGATATATTCTCCACTCAAGAAAAGGATGATCTTCACCATGTTTTCTGGTTTCTTGAAGAGATTAACAGAGGAGACAGGATGAACTCCTGCTCACAGCGACTGCTGGCTTGAAGAGAACATGGACTGGCAGCCTCTCCAGCCCCTCACACAGCAACTGGAACGTGAGGGGAGCGCAGAGGCTGAGGCCAGGCTGCCTGGGCCCAAAGCCTGACCCTGACACGAGGAGATGCATCATCTCGGACAAGCCAGTCAACCCGTCTGTGCCTTAGTGTCCTTATCTGCAAAACGAGGATGACAATACTACCAGCCTCTGGTGTTCTCATGACGATTACAGTAGTGTAAAGTGTGTGAAGTGCTCACAGGAGTGGCCTGTATGCAAAATGGGCTTCCCAGGTGGTGCTAGAACCTGCCGGCCAGTGCAGGGGACATAAGTGACACAGGTCGGATGCCTGGAGGAGGAAATGGCAACCCACCCCAGTATTCTTGCTGGAGAATCCCACGGACAGAGGGGCCTGGTGAAGAGATACAGCTGAGCAAGTGAGCACGTGTGCACGTATATGAAGCGGAATGTGGCTGGAGATCGTTACTGCTGCAGCCGTGGACAAATGGGTGAGTGAGGGGGAGTTATATACGTTTCCACACAGTTCCTGTTGGTGTAAAAAGAAGCATGATTATCTGACAAAACCCGCTTCCATATGTATGGGAGTAGAAGACCATATACAGAAGAGCTTGCCTTTCAAGCTGGTAACTTGAGGATTATTTCAACATCTGACATATCAAAGTCATGGATCAGAAATCACCATAAGGGTCCCTATTGCACTTTTACTTTCTAGAGGTTTCAAGGGCTGCTTTCTGAGCTTTGTGGTGACAGTTGATGGCTTCTTATGTGTGCAGCTGATTTGATGACCTCTGTGAGAGTCCGAGAATAAGTGCCTTCATGTGCTCTATTTAAGTAGGAAATAGTAAAGTTCAGATCAACTGAAAATCTGTAATGAGGAAAGCTGTATAATCACAACTTGTCTCAGGGCAAGAAGCTATACCCTGGCGTGGTTGGGTATAGTTAGACGCCGTTGGAAGCCTGGGCTGAATTAGAATAAAACTCAGTTACACTCAAGTTCTCAAATCTGCCACTGACACTATACTCTCTGATATATTTTCCAAAGACAAAAGTAACAGACTGTCAGCTCTCACTGTGATATTCTATCTAAAAATGAATAATCCCAGGCAGAAGCACAAAGTCTGCGAGGGCCTGACCACACCCTGGTCATGCTGTCTTCGGAAGAGAGAAGTGTTTCCAACATCAGCCAGCATCGCCTTCTATATTCTTGGACCAATAAGGAAAATTACTAAGTAAAATATATTCATCAATTAGGAAATTTCTGCCAAGCTGTATTTTAAAAGAACAACAGAGGCCCTTGTACCAAGTACAAGAGACAGTGAATCTATCAGAATCCATGAACACAATATAAAAATGTGTATTTTGTTAAATTTTATTTCAGGAAAAACGTACCGTGCGTGAGAGACTTTTAATATATAATCAGCAAATGCTAATTTTCCTTTCGTTTAGGTATTTAATAGTTAAAGGCTTTAAGAAAACAAGTTTTCAACAGAAGAAAAAGGCAGTATTAGAGAAACAAACGAAAAAGACAAGACACATACAGAAATGACAGACATTCATTCACCCGTCACTGATTATATTAAATGTGAAAGGCACAAATACTTGAGACAAAAGGCAGAAGTTACCTGCCTGAATAGAAAAGCAAAATCCTAAACTAACAAAACCTAAGAAAACTAAATAAAACCCCATCTATAGAGGAAGAAATACTAGAAGAAATAATGTCTGAGAATTTTCTACAAACAATAAACAAGACAAACAAGACCAATTCACAGCTAAGAAGTCCCAAGCAGGCCTCGCACCTTGGCCACACCACGGCGGAAACGCCGGGCGCCGCCACGATGGCCGCGGCAGCGGACGTGCGAATGCCACATCACGCCGACGTGTGCGTCAGGACGCGCCGACGTGTGCGTCAGGACGCGCCGACGTCTGCGTCAGGACGCGCCGACGTGTGCGTCAGGACGCGCCGACGTCTGCGTCAGGACGCGCCAAGCGGGCTTCGCAACCCTGACGAAAGCAGCGGCGCGCTCAGGAGCGAGGAGACACGAGCCTGGAATCATGGATCTGGAAAGGTATTCCAAGTACACACACACAAATTGTATGTGTGTATATCTCTCTCTGTGTGTGTGTATATATGGTATATGGATATTTGTAAGTGGATGTATGATGAAACTAATTATGCAATTTGTTACATATTGATAAAAGGTAGAATTTAGAAGGAAGACACAGCAATTCTGTGGCTTCCCTGGTGGTTCAGATGGTAAAGAACCTGCCTGCAATGCAGGGGACCTGGGTTCAATCCTTGGGTAGGGAAGATCCCCTGAAGAAGAGGATGGCTGCCCCCCTCCAGTATTCTCACCTGGAGAATTTCACGGACAGAGGAGCCTGGCACGCTACAGTCCAGGGGGTCACAAAGAGCAGGACACAACGGAACCACTAACACACATAGCAATTCTACATTTAAATGTACCTAAGAAAACAGCTTTAAAATATATAAAACAAAAATTGCTATAACTATGTGGGGAAATGGTACAATCTCCCATCAGAGTTAGTTTAACATACCTCTGCTCAATAATTGATAGATGAAGTAGACAAAACAACATTAATAAGAATAAATAAGATCTGAAAAACATAGTTGACAGCTCAACCTTATATATAAAAGTAAAATTTATCCCGAAAGGCAGGAAACAGCCTTTTCAAGCACATATGAAATATTTATCAGAAGTGACCTCACGCTGGGCCATAATAGAAGTCTTAACAAATTTCAAATTTATATAGATTACAGCCTCTGAACACAATTCAATGAAATTAAAAGACCATTGACAAAAGATAAGTTTTTGAGAATTCTACACTCTCACTGTCCAGGGCTTGGGTTCAGTCCCTGGCCAGGGAACGGGGATCCTGCGACAGCATGGCCAAAAAGGTCAAGAGAAAATAAGAGAGGGAAAAACCTTTCTTATGTGAGCTAAACATCCAACTGAAAAATTAAGAAAGAAAACCAGCTAAAACAGAACAGATTGTAAGAAAACAGGACAAAAGAAATAACAGAAACGAGGATAGAAATTCATAAAAAAGAAAGCAAATATATAGTTGAGATGATTAAAAAAAAAAAAACAAACACTGGTTCTTTGAAAAGATCAATGTTTCAAACAGGTTCCTGGTAAGATTGTTCAAGAAAAAAAAAATATCAAACAGTATTAAAAAGACTTAACCACAAATGCTATATGACAGTAAATAGTTTTAAAACATTATAAATAATTCTTTCAGTCATATAAGAATGTTCAAACTACTGCACAATTGCACTCATCTCACAAACTAGCAAAGTAATGCTCAAAATCCTCCAAGCCAGGCTTCAACAGTACGTGAACCGAGAACTCCCAGATGTTCAAGCTGGATTTAGAAAAGGCAGAGGAACCAGAGATCAAATTGCCAATATCCTCTGGATCATCGAAAAAGCAAGAGAATTTCAGAAAAACATCTACTGCTGCTTCATTGACTACGCTAAAGTCTTTGACTGTGTGGATCACAACAAACTGTGGAAAATTCTGAAAGAGATGGGAATACCAGACTACCTGGCCTGCCTCCTGAGAAATCTGTATGCAGGTCAGGAAGCAACAGTTAGAACTAGACATAGAAAAACAGACTGGTTCCAAATAATGGTCAAGGAGTACATCAAGGCTGTATACTGTCACCCTGCTTATTTAACTTATATGCAGAGTACATCATGCAAAATTCTGGGCTGGATGAAGCACAAACTGGAATCAAGATTGCTGGGAGAAATATCAATAATCTCAGATATGCAGATGACACTACTCTTAAGGCAGAAAGTGAAGAGGAACTAAAGAGCCTCTACATGAAGGTAAAAGAGTGAAAAAGCTGGCTTAAAATTAAACATTCAAAAAACTAAGGTCATGGCATCCGGTCTCATCACTTCATGGCAGATAGATGGGGAAACAGTGGAAACAGTGACAGACTTTCTTTTCTTGGGCTCCAAAATCACTGCAGATGGTGACTGCAGCCATGAAATTAAAAGACGCTTGCTCTTTGGAAGAAAAGCTGTGACAAACTTAGTATATTAAAAAGTAGAGACATTAATTTGTCGAGAAAGGTCTGCATAGTCAAAGCTATGGTTTTTCCAGTATTCATGTATGGATGTGAGAGCTGGACCTTGAACTGTGGTGTTGGAGAAGACTCTTGAGAGTTCCTTGACGTGAAAGGCGATCCAACCAGTCCATCCTAAAGGAGATCAGTCCTGAGTGTTCACTGGAAGGACTGATGTTGAAGCTGAAACTCCCAAACTTTAGTCACCTGATGTGAAGAGTTGACTCACAAGAAAGACCCTAATGCTGGGAAAAATTGAAGGCAGGAAGAGAAGGGGACGACAGAGGATGAGATGGTTGGATGGCATCACTATGACATGAGTTTGAGCAGGCTCCAGGAGATGGTGAAGAACAGGGAAGCCTAGTGTACTGCAGTCTGTGGGGTTGCAAAGAGTTGGACATGACAGAGAAACTGAACAACAGCAAATAAATAACTATGCCAATAAAATTTAGAATTTAGAGTAAATGGACAAATTATTAAAATACATATAGTATATTAAACATAGATTAATAAAATAAGAAGTAGAAAACCTCAATATCCTTTAATCATTTAAGAAAAAGATATCAGAAGTTCTTCCATGGGAAAAGACCGGTCCCAGATGGTTTTACAGGCAAATTCTACCAAAACTTATTATTCTAGGAACAAATAATTTTAATCTTACACAAAGATTTCAAAGACACAAAAAAAGAACTACTGCAGCTCATTTTATGAGGCTGGCCTAATCTTGATGCCAAAACCTGACAAGGATATAACAAGAAAGAAAAATCATAATCTATTTCATACATGAACATAAATGTTCTTTAGAAAATGAATAAACTGAATCTATTAAAAAGCTAATAGATTACGATCAGGTTGGGCTTATTCCAAGAATGCAAAGTTAATTTAACATTTAAAAATATCAATTAATATAACATTCACAGATTAAAAGAGTAAAATTATATAATAATCATATTAATAAATGCAGAAAAAGCATTTGATAAAATTTAATATCAATTTATGATTAAAGAAACAATCTCTTAGCAAGCCTTCTTGGAAGAAAGAAATTTTCTTAACCTCTTAAATAATGGTTTAAGTGGAAAAGCATGGAATTTTTTTCAGGCAACTCGGAATAAATCTAGTAAACACTGGCAAAATGTTTATAAAGAAAATTATAAAGCTTCATTTAAAAATATTTTTAAAGGTCTAAATAATTAGAGACATCTAACTTTCCCCCAACTAAGCTATTAGATGAAATGTGTTGGGTTGGCCACAAAATCGTTTGTGCTTTTCTGTAAGGAGTTACAAAAAACCTGAACAAACTTTTTGGCCAATCCAATAATTCCAGTCAAAATCTTAACAGGTTTTTTTTTTGGTGGAAGTTGAAAAGCAAATATGAAGGTTTATATGAAGGCTCAAAGGCCTGAGGTCAGCCAGGACACCCCCAAGAAGCAAGTTGCAGGGTGGACCGACCTCACAGATAGTAACATTGTGAGAAGGATGGTAGAGCAGCAGCCGCAGAGACGGGCGCCCTCAACAGTGGGGCCAAGCGGGGATCTCACAGTCAGCTCCTCCCACGGGCCCATGTTTGATTTAAGACCAGAGCGGCCCTGGGGAGAAACAGGGAAAGGAGTCTTCAGTACGTGATGCTGGACACTTGGGTATCCCCATGGGAAAAAATGACCCTGGGTCCTTTATATCCCACATACACAAAGCAGTCAATTCCATATGGACTCTAGCTTCAGGGATGAAAGATAACCAGAGGGCTTTAGAAGACAACAAGAAAGGTTTCTTAAACTAGACACAGAACTACTGTCCTTGGATAGGACTGATTCAACTGATTCAATTATACTTTAAGAACCTCTGTTCCTCAAAAGATCCCACTAAGAGAAAGCAAAGACAGGACACAAATTGGGAGATTTTCACCACACAGGTAACCAACAAAAGCCTTTTGAACTATACATAAAGAAATCTGACAAATTATTATGAAACAGACAACCCAGGTAGAAAAGAAGACTTCTACGTGTGCTTTATAAAAGAGAAAAGCTGAGTGACCAACAAACGGAAAGGTGTTCCACCTCACTGATGATGAACGACACGCCACTTAAACTCACAGCAGGGGCACTAACCAGTGCCCGCCACTAACCGCACCCACCACTAACCAGTGCCCGCCACTGACCGCACCCACCACTAACCAGCGCCCGCCACGTCCGAGTGTTGGCGCGGGGGGCCACGTGGGCTCTTGGGCACTGCTGGTGGAGAAGAGCATGGAGACAAGCACCTTGGGAAATGGTTTGGGATTATTTGGTAACGCTGAAGATACACGCATCCTACGGTCCAACAGTTCCACTCCTAGGAGTCCACCTGCCGAAAGGCTTGCACACAGGCATCAGAGCTGAGTCAGGATACCTGTAGCAGCATGCTCATGACAGTCAGAAACTGCAAAGAGCCCACGTACCCACTTACTGCAGACGCGAAACAGAAATCCGGGTGTATTTATACAAGAAAGTACCATTCGTATAAATGAACAGACTGCTGCTGTACGTGAGAGGGATAACCTCAGAAACACAAAGCTAAGCAATGAGAAAACAAATAAGAATGTGTTATTATTGAGTACAGTTCCATTAAAAATTTTTAAAAATACACAAACCCAGAAATTTTTATTACTTAGGAATACCAACATCTGTGGTATAGAAACACAAAAGACTGCTCAACATAGAATTCAGGAGAGCAGCTAACCTGAGCAGGGGGAGGCCAGGGGTGGGGAAGTAGAGCGTATAGGAAACGCACAGCAACACTAAGGATTTCTTTCTTAAACACAGAAGCATTTATACATAGGTTACTTGCATTTTTATTTTAAATAGATTTAATAAGTAGTCTTTTGCATCTACTCAATATTTAATCACATTAAAGGATTCCAAAATATCACATGTGAAGCTGCTGTCTTCGTTGTGATAATATTTCTAGGAATGCCTTTCAGTTACTGAAACATCACCATGTACGAATGCCTTCGCCGCCCTGGCCAGGACAGCTGACTGCCCCTGGAGGAACGAACAGCTGGTGTCTCCAGGGCTGCCTAACCATCCTGACTGGCACCAGGAGATGATAAAAGTTGGTGGTCAGGCTTCCCTGGTGGCTTGGAGGTAAACAATCCACCTGCCAGTGCAGGAGACATGGGTTCAACCCCTGGTCTGGGAAGATCCCACTTGCCACAGAGCAACTAAGCCCATGCGCTACAACTGCTGAGCCCACACGCTGCCACTACTGAAGCCCTTGCGGCCCGGAGCCCGGGCTCCGCAGTGAGGAGCCCCTGCGACGAGAAGCCCACGTTCCGCAGCACAGCACAGCCGCGGCAACCGGGGAAAGCCGCATGCAGCGGCGAAGCCCTAGCACAGCCAGCGACAGCACAGAATAAACCGAGTCTGTTAAGAACTCACAGTTGCGTATCTTGAAGAAGTAGCTCAAGCTCTGTGGCTTAATGGGGACCAAGTGTGAAGGTCTAAGTGTTAGTTGCACAGCCGTGTCCGACTGCACCTCACCAGGCTCCTCTGTCCGTGGGATTCTCCAGGCAAGAATACTGGAGTGGGTAGTCATTCCCTTCCCCAGGGAATCTCCCCGACTCAGGGATCGAACTCAGGTCTCCTGCATTGCAGGCAGATTCTTTACCATCTGAGCCACCAGGGAAGCCCCAGTGGGAACCAAAAAGCTCTGTAATTCTCTGCATCAGGCTAAGATGCTAGTTCAATCAATTCTTGGTTCAACAGCCTGACCCTAACAGCAGGAAGAGCTCTCATCTCCCCCTAGCAGGGGCTGAGGAAACACCGACCACACCCCAGGCTGGGGTAGGTCACGGCTGTTGGACACCAGACACACGAGGCCGTCCCAGGCTTCCCAGAGCCTGCAGCTCTGCGGGAGACCAGCCGGTCACAGACAGATAACACCACAGGGCGGTCGGGACAGGTGCCCAGGGAACCTTGTTTAGGTTGGTGTTAAAATGTTTTACCCAGGATGGGAAGAAACCATGGGATCTACAGACTACATCTGGCCCCCGACTTTTAATAAAGTATTCTTGGGAAGAAGTTTCCCATCACAAAGGAAGAAATACAAATATTTAAAAAGCAAACAAGTCATCAGGGCTCTCAGCCCTGCTGCCATATGCTCCGCTTTTTTGAGCTTACAGCTTAACATTAAAATAACAGGCTCGCATTCCTCAAATATCTCTACTGCTGTTCCTTACTTCCACTACTTGAAAAGGCTGTCAGCTGCTGTCACTTGGAGGCATTGCCATATTAGCCACCACTGTTTACTGCCTGCACTGCTGCGCGTCTATTAGTGTAATAAGCCTGCTCCTCTCTTGGATGACACCCCAGGCTGTCTACGCGAGAGCCTCAGGCTGGAGTCTGACTTCTAACAAAGGTGCTGAGGGTGGGAGGCAGGAGTGGCCACTTTATAAATATTGATGAGAGAAATGGAATTCAGTTGCATCAGGCTAAACTTTACTGATGGGCTGCGTGTTTTTTAAAATGTTTCAACCACTTTATGGTTCCATGGGCTAACCAGCCTTGGATAAAATTCAGACATGTCCTCAGAGAGCAAAAGAGCAAGCTTGAGACCTGCAAGAAGTCAAACACGGAGGCAAAACTCTTTAATCCACTCCGCATGAATAGCTGAACCCACAGAAGAAACCTCCAGTCAGAGGCTTCCTGGATTATAATGAGAATTTTCTCGATGGGGAGAAGAGAAATGCCCTTTTCACTTGAAGACAAATGTTTGTAATGGAAATGTGTGAACCAGTTTTCCAAGGGGAGTTGCTGAAATGCACTGATTAAAACCACAGTGAGGGGAGGAGGCAGAGAAATAAAGCCACAGCTGAGCCACTTAAAATCTGTGTCGCTTCTGAAAGTGGGGAGAGCTAGCCAACCTTTCTTCCCCTGCCCCGGGCCGCCCTGCCCGCTGCTGACCCTGCATTAGAGAGTTAGAGCCTGCCGGCCCGCAGGACTGCCCACTGCTTCTGCCCACTGTGTACTGGTTACCAAGCTACTCCACCGAGGACAAAACGGGAACCGAGCAACCCCAAAGACAATGTCCTTCCCAACAAAGCCTGGTCACCGCCCTGGATTCAGGGATTCAGAGGGAAGAGGTGAAGATACGCAGACAATTCCAGCACACAGCAGTCTGTAATGACATTTCTTAGCTTACATACAAATATTGTTGATTGATTTAAGGAATTCCGTTTCCAAGAGAATAAAACTTAAGACACAAAGGGGTCAGGTATCCTGATCAAAGCTGCCTAAAGTATAGCGATCACCTGGAATCCGTGCGAGTCCTTGGTGACGGAGGACAAACGAGCTACGAAGCAACGGCTCCCACATTCCAGTCACTGGCGTTCATTCAACGTCACTTTTGCCATATCCACATATATTAATATTTTCCTTTAAATTCACCTTAAAACAACTCATTAAAAATTTTTAGTCTCCCTCTGAGCAATCGTTTCTATGAAATCACACTTTGATATGCAGCTGTATTTTTTCTAATGTTCATTTAAAAATGCATAACTGTTAAAATGAAACAGTTCATCCATAATGAATTTCAAATCATCTTGTATACCTCAAGGGTACACACTGGAAAAAAAGGATAAAGTATTTCAACTCAGGTTGATTTGAGAGACTGTTTCTAAATATCATAAAAAAATAAGAGTAAAGAGGATTTTGTACTATTTACCACCAGGATGTTCATGAAGGACTTGGATAGATTGAAGAGATAAATTTCACACTTTCTGTATAAGGAAAAATAAGTAAGTCCGGGATCACTTACATGAAATTTTCTGGATATTCGCTCAGGGCCATGTCGATGATATTCAGAGCATCATGGTAATGCTTCTGCGCTGAGAGCAGGAGGGCGAGGAGGTGCAGGGAGTTGGCATCGTCGCCTTGAAGTTGAAGAGCTTGGCGGACATACCCCAGAGCCTCTGGGATCTGGTTTAAAATAAAACCCAGAAGAATTCTCAGACACACGCACACACCCAGCCACCATTTCAGTATCTGAAAGTCATAGTATTAGTTGCTCAGTTGTGTCCGACTCTTTGCGACCCTGTGGACTGTAGCCGCCAGGCTCCTCCGTCCATGGGATTCTCCAGGCAGGAAGACTGGAACTGGTTGCCATGCCCTCCTCCAGGGGATCTTCCCAACCCAGGGATCGAACCCAGGTCTCACACACTGCAGGCGGATTCTAATCATCTGAGCCCCCAGGGACACCTCTGATCCTCTGTAAATGTCAGGAGTTGTTTCACGATGTGTCACATTCAGATTTTAAGCCATATTTATGGCCGCCCCAGGATATTAACCACAAACACGAAGACAGAGGCCCCGTTCAAGTGACGGCATGACTAATAAAGTGATACAAGAGACTCTGTTTCTCAGTATAACTGCCAGTCCCAGATCTTCTATCGCTCCCTAAATAAACAGTTTCTCTCTTTTCCCACACAACTGGTTTACTTTTGATTATGCCCAAGATAATTTCACTCTAAATGGAGACATAACAAATTGCCAAAAGTTTTTAAACTGCCTTAGCTGAACAGTTCCCATTTTTTTTTCAAGTAGCACTGAAATGAAAGTACTTAGTAAGTTTCAAAACTTTAAACAGAGCTTTCCAAACGATCAGACACCTGTGATTCTTCTCAAGTTCCTTTGTCCTGGATCTCTATTAGACATCAAGGAGAAACCCAAACAAACAAAACGCTCACACCTTTCCAAACTACAATCCAAAATAACACCACACAAGAAACAAACTGCGAGGCCACGCACAAAGCAGGTGTATCCAAGTGTAAGTAGGACCAGATACAACTTTAACCTTTAAAATCTGACAGCTGTCAAGACTTTCTTCAAAATCACCCAATACAAGCGTTGATTAAATGCATACATAACGGATATTTGAACACCAGAGTTTCCATACAGGTTTGACAGTATTCACCTGCCAGGCAGGAGACCTGGGTTCGATCCCTGGGTGGGGAAGATCCCCTGGAGGAGGAAATGGCGACCCACTCCAGTGTTCTTGCCTGGAGAATCCCATGGATGGAGGAGCCTGGCGGGCTGCAGTCTACGGGGTCACAGAGTCAGACACGACTGAGCACAGCAGCGGCAGTGGAGAGCGGGGCCTGGGGCCGGATTTCAGAGCAGGCTCAAGACAGGCCTTCTTAGCGCGCGGCCGAGGATGCCGCCTGCCTGCCCTCTCCGACCCCGGCCCGGGCTGGACCCCTCTGCTCTCCTGCTTCCTCCCAGCCCCGGTGACCATGCTCCTTAGCAGGGAGCCGTGACTTCCGTCTGTCCCTACGTCTATTTGTTTTCCTCTCTGAAGTTCCCTTTTGGATGAATATAAGGTAAAAATGCTGGTTTAGAGAGGCGTTCTGCTTCTGAGCCCTAGAATCCCAGCTATCACAGCGGGCACCTATCGTCTCACGGGGGTGAGGGGCGGGTCTGCAGTCCAGAGAGGAGACGTGCCTCGGGCGAGTCCCCCAGCCGCGTGCGGAGACCAGAGTGGCTCTACATCCAGTTCCTCCCCCGCAACCTCCTCCGGGTCAGACAGCAACGGCTCTAAGGACAAGGGGGCTTCCTTGTGGCTCAGCTGGTAAAGAATCCACCTGCAGTGCAGGAGACCCCAGTTAGATTCCTGGGTCGGGAAGATCTGCTGGAGAAGGGAAAGGCTACCCACTCCAGTATTCTGGGGCTTCCCTGGTGGCTCAGCTGGTAAAGAATCCGCCTGTAATGCAGGAGACCTGGGCTCGATCCCTGGGTTGGGAACATCCCCTGGAGAAGGGAAAGGCTACCCACTCCAGTATTCCAACCTGGAGAATTCCAGGGACTGTACAGTCCACAGGGTCACAAAGAGTCAGACACGACTGAGCAGCTTTCACTTTCATTTTGCTTTCACTAAGGACGAGGGCCCCTCCTCATCGCCCTGCCTGCCTGGGGGGCAGGCACATGGCACAGAGTCCTGCTGGGGGCCTCCGGAGGCCCCCGAGGCACCCACAGAGCTCCAGCAACTCCTCCCCTCCCTGGGGACAGCCTACTGCGCAGACAGCACTCAACCTGGTATCTAGAGAGAGTCAAAAAGGCAGGTATACTCGCGATGTCTGGGGAGGTCCAACCCAATCAAGAAAAAATGGATACAGGGTTCAAAGTGGTGCTCTCAGAGGCTAGACTGACCTGAAGGAATTCCAGGTTGGTTCCTTCATTCACCCAGTATTAGTGAGTGCCTACCACATGCTTATTTAACTTCTATGCAGAGTACATCATGAGAAATGCTGGGCTGGATGAAGCACAAGCTGGAATCAAGATTGCCGGGAGAAATATCAATAACCTCACATATGCAGATGACACCACCCTTATGGCAGAAAGTGAAGAGGAACTAAAAAGCCTCTTGATGAAAGTGAAAGAGGAGAATGAAAAAGTTGGCCTAAAGCTCAACATTCAGAAAGCTAAGATCATAGCATCTGGTCCCATCACTTCATGGGAAATAGATGGGGAAACAGTGGAAACAGTGTCAGACTTTATTTTTTGGGGCTCCAAAAATCACTGCAGATGGTGATTGCAGCCATGAAACTAAAAGACACTTACTCCTTGGAAGAAAAGTTATGACCAACCTAGATAGCATATTGAAAAGCAGAGATATGACTTTGCCAACAAAGGTCCATCTAGTCAAGGCTATGGTTTTTCCAGTGGTCATGTATGGATGTGAGAGTTGGACTGTGAAGAAAGCTGAGCGCCAAGAATTGATGCTTTTGAACTGTGGTGTTGGAGAAGACTCTTGAGAGTCCCTTGGACTGCAAGGAGATCCAACCAGTCCATTCTGAAGGAGATCAGTCCTGGGTGTTCATTGGAAGGACTGATGCTGAAGCTGAAACTCCAATACTTTGTCCACCTCATGTGAAGAGTTGACTCATTGGAAAAGACTCTGATGCTGGGAGGGATTGGGGGCAGGAGGAGAAGGGGAGGACAGAAGATGAGATGGCTGGATGGCATCACCAACTCGATGGACAACATGAGTTTGAGTGGACTCCAGGAGTTGGTGATGGACAGGGAGGCCTGGCATGCTGCGATTCATGGGGTCGCAGAGTTGGGTAGGACTGAGTGACTGAACTGAACTGACCACGTGCCAGACAGTGCGCCAGCTGCCAGGGCAAAGCAGTGATGGTGACAGATGGGGGTTCCTGCCCTTGGGGAACCTGAAGTCTAGAGAGAAAGACAGCGAACAGGAGCACAGGGCAGGAGGGAGGAGCGGAGTAGGGAGCCGGGTGAAGGGGCTTCACGGAGGAGGCGGGAGGAGGTCCTGGCACCGAGGGAGGTGGGCGGTGGGTCACCAGCCCACAGCTCTCGCTGCAGCAGCGCGTGGTCAGGCCAGCGGTGAGCCGCGCGAGGCCAGGCGGCAGGACCTGGACACGGACGGGGTCTCTTGGTTCCCACGGTCCCCGGCCCCTAACGGGAGCCGCCTAGCACCCTTTGCCAGGCTCCAGGAGGTCAGATGCGTGGGCACAGCCTGGCCTGTGGAAGGGCATGTCTGGGGAGCTGACCCTTGAGTCACCCTCCAGCGGGCGCTCGGGAATGTGCTGGGGTCACCACCAGCGTCTCTCACTGGTGGGCCGGTGGGCACCGGGCCAGAGTCCCCAGGACCGCTGGGAGGGGGCCGCAGCGGGGGAGGGCGGTAAAAGCAGCATCAGGAAGCTGCCGCTGGGAAGGTGGAGACCAGTGGAGCGAGTCTCTGAGGCCAGGCGGGCACCGCGGGGGCTCGTTTCTGGGAGCCCCTGTGCATCACTGTTCACCGTCCTCCGTGTTTGAAAGGGACGGGTCTCCTCTGCGCACACCACCGGCATCCTCGGGCCGACGTCCGGGCCCCTCCGGTGACGGAGTCCCTGCCGCGCAGCTCAGCCCCGGGCTCTCTGAGCGAGCGACGGGGGCTCCCTGGCGACCCCTGGGGTCACCAAGTGCTGCCCCGTCCCCACCCGACCCGGGGAGCCCTCCAGATTGCGGGTGTGATCTCCAAAAGCAGGGCCCGGCCTGCCTTGTGTCTGCACAGCTGCTGCTCCAGCGGACGAAACCCTGGGGCCTATGCGAGAACTCAGCGTCCCGGAGAGAGGCTTCAGGGCAGCCCCAGGGGGCCGAATGCAGACGGTACCCCCCAGGCCCCGCTGAGACGGGAGTGGGCGCCGGGTGCGGGGCCGGCGGGACTGACCTGTCTGGAGATGGCGAGCTGCAGGGCCAGGTAGAAGGCGGCCTGGTGGTCCGTGGGTGACAGGCTGTGGGCCCTGCAAGAGCGTGGGCAGCGGTTAGAGCCAGAGGCCACTGGGTGCCCTGTCCCATCAAGGGTTCCCATTGGTCCTTTTACTTATACCAAGGCCCCATATTTAACAACCGTCTATGTTGCTAGGTGCATACAAATCAAAGTATTTGATAGCCCTTATGGACTCAACGTTTTCTTTTTATACAAGATAGCATCTTAGTCTGTCTCCAGTAAGTTCTTGTGACTAAAACCCTAGTTGGTATGGCACTGACTTGACACTGCAGACGCGTTTCGGTTCGTGTTTGCATGGCCTATCTCTTGTGGCCTCTTTACGTCACACTTTCTATGTTCTTACAAGTCAGTGACCTCTCTTGCAAACAGGTTAAATTTCTTATAGATCCAGTGTTACTGTCTTTGTCTAGCTCTATAACACAGTCACTTATAGTTATTATACTGATTCATATATTTGGTTTTAAGTATTTCCTTTTTGGGGTGCTTTCTATTTTTCCTGCCTGATCCCGGTTTCTTTCTGCATTCTTTCCTTATTTGGGAATTATTACTTTTTAATCAGCCTAACAACAGACTGGTTCCAAATAGGAAAAGGAGTATGTCAAGGCTGTATATTGTCACGCTGCTTATTTAACCTCTATGCAGAGTACATCATGAGAAATGCTGGGCTGGAAGAAGCACAAGCTGGACTCAAGATTGCCGGGAAAAATATCAATAACCTCAGATATGCAGATGACACCACCCTTATGGCAGAAAGTGAAGAGGAACTAAAAAGCCTCTTGATGAAAGTGAAAAAGGAGAGTGAAAAAGTTGGCTTCAAGCTCAACATTCAGAAAACTAAGATCATAGCATCTGGTCCCATCACTTCATGGGAAATAGATGGGAAACAGTGGAAACAGTGTCAGACTTTATTTTGGGGGGCTCCAAAATCACTGCAGATGGTGACTGCAGCCATGAAATTAAAAGACACTTACTCCTTGGAAGGAAAGTTATGACCAACCTAGATAGCATATTGAAAAACAGAGACATTACTTTGCCAACAAAGGTCCATCTAGTCAAGGCTATGGTTTTTCCTGTGGTCATGTATGGATGTGAGAGTTGGACTGTGAAGAAAGCTGAGCGCCAAGAATTGATGCCTTTGAACTGTGGTGTTGGAGAAGACTCTTGAGAGTCCCTTGGACTGCAAGGAGATCCAACCAGTCCATTCTAAAGGAGATCAGTCCTGGGATTTCTTTGGAAGGAATGATGCTAAAGCTGAAACTCTAATACTTTGGCCACCTCATGCGAAGAGTTGACTCATTGGAAAAGACTCTGATGCTGGGAGGGATTGGGGGCAGGAGGAGAAGGGGAGGACAGGACGAGATGGCTGGATGGCATCACTGACTCGATGGACGTGAGTCTGAGTGAACTCCGAGAGTTGGTGATGGACAGGGAGGCCTGGCGTGCTACGATTCATGGGGTTGCAAAGAGTCGGACACGACTGAGAGACTGAACTGAACTGAATCAGCTTTAACTTTTAAACCAGTCATACGTGTTGCTAAAAGTTTTACAGTATTTTTAAATACGAATAGCCTTAGTACAATAAAGTCTAACTACAACTTAAAGTTTTTGTTTCATTTAAACTATTCTCTGTCCACTAGCTAATGGAATGCACACATGGGATGACACGTTTCTGGGTTTTGTCTCGCATCAGCAATGGCAGCCGATGAGCCTGGCTTCGAGAAGGAGCCTGAGGTGGAGAATCGCAGGCCACGGTCTGATCCCCCCGCAGGCGCCTCCCTCGGGCTGGGCGCCCACGTGTCACCCTGGGAGGCGTGAGCACTCCTGGCAGGCCAACGGCTGCTGTGGTTAAGTTTTGGCTTGGCCTTGATGCTACTTCATCCAAATTCCTGGATTTCAGAGAAACTATATGGCAATCAAAGGCCTGGCTTTGCTTATAAAATGAGGTTTTGGTTTTTTGATGAACTGCAGGGAGAAATGGAGGATATTCATTCAGTCTTTTGAAGGTTCTGCTAAGTCCCATGTAGTTTTCTAAGGACACGCAGCTGTGACATGTAAGACTCCATGCTCAGACACTAGACTTAGTCTATCAGGTGGCTTCTGGCACCAACAGGAAGAGGCTATCCTAGCCTCTTACTTGATGGCAAGCATGCCATCCTTGCTTTCATGTGGAAGTCTACTGTATTTTATAAGCAATCAAAATGTGGCTATAGATGAGACATGATTCTGTGTTTAACAGTCTGGTGGGAAGAGAAAAACAAACTTTTACTTTCTTTAAGAGGCACTGTGGAGCAGACTAGTTACAAACGGGGAGGCCCAGACAGTGAACAAAACTTCAGGCTCTTCCGTCAACATTCTGTGATTAAGGGAGGATCTTCTAACAGCAAATTCAAGATGAGAAAGAATGCCAAATCACCATGGCATCAACTGTGGCACACACACCGAGGATGGATTTCTACAGTAATGAGGCCTTTTTAACGGGGCTGTCTGTCTGCTGTGGGGGAAAAGTCTTCTGAGTGTTTGCAACCCAGAAAATATGTGAAGTTCAACAAACTGGGGCATTATTTGGGCAAAGACCCTGATGCTGGGAAAGACTGAAGGCAGGAGGAGAAGGGGACGACAGAGGATGAGATGGTTGGAGGCATCACCGACTTGATGCACGTGAGTTTGAGCAAGCTCTGGGAGCTGGTGATGAACAGGGAGGCCTGGCTTGCTGCAGTCCATGAGGTTGCAGAGAGTTGAACACAACTGAGCAACTGAACTGAACTGATTTGGGCAAATGTTGTAGCTCGTGTGTGGGACTCGGGGGAACTAGGGGGTTGAGGTGGGATCCTCTGTCCCTTTTACAATCTTAAGAGCAAAACTCCTATCCCTGGGAAATAAGCTTGCCTCAAAACACAGCTGGAGGACCTCTCTCACTTCAGTCTGAGAAGCTGAGGCTGAAGACCTGCCTTTGTTGCCCTTGGAGATGTCTAATTTCTAGCGGAGGCCTACTCAGAATGCCCCAGTTTTTATTACTTGACAGGCATTGGTTTTCCACGAATTTGTACATCAAAGAATTTTTTTCTTTGGTGTTCATAAAAAGTAAGATTGGAATGTCATGGTTTTTGTCTCTCCCAATTATTCAGGGAAAATGAATACAAAATGAATTATGAAGAAACTTTGAATTAGTTAGCATTATTTATTTTATCTCATCTTCTTTCACAATTAATAAAACCAGCTTCCTACAACCCTCAAAAAGAATTCCACAGAGCTATAATTTTCTCAGCACGGTTTAGATTTTTTACAAATGAAGTTAAATTAAATCATGGTTGCCTCTACCCAACACCAACCAAGTAGAAAGCTGGCAGTGGTCTGGAGAACTCAGGGTATAGATAAGAATAGTTCTGACCAAGGGTCCTACTTAGCATCTTCAAACAATTATTAACTATTAATCCACAGCACCAAGAAAGAGATGTGCTAGACATCTTGGCATCACTGGGGTGCATTAGGACAACATCTGAAGAACTGTCAATGCAGCTAATAATGAATATCCAGTCACCAAATTTCTAATGAGTTAAAACTTAAACACACACATTTTAAAACAGCTTATTTCCATAACTTGGTTAAAGAGATCATCTGATCACTTCAGCCTATGAAAGAAAAGAGGAAACACGGAGCTGCCCAAGAAAACTAGAAAAGTTCATGGTGTTCATCTCAGGTAGACTCTAAAAACCTCTCTTCAGTTGT
Source organism: Bos taurus (assembly GCF_002263795.3). Taxonomy (NCBI): domain Eukaryota; kingdom Metazoa; phylum Chordata; class Mammalia; order Artiodactyla; family Bovidae; genus Bos; species Bos taurus. Next base: position 102,219,684 of record NC_037337.1, read on the forward strand.
GCAGGACAACTTCGGCAGCGAGGCCGCCTGTGACACCGTATCTGTACGCCCACAGAAAACCTGCTCGACAGAAATCATCAAGCAGTGCAGGCGAGAGGAAGGGCGTTAGTGATCTTGAAAACCGCAAGCCTGCTGGACTCTGTACGTGAGAAGAGAGCAGCCCTCTAAACCCCATTCCCACGCGGTGAGTACCTGGTGAAGCTGCTAAGAGAAATTCAAATTCCTAAAAGTGTCATCACAGGGAAGCTCACGAAGTGCTTCCCTTGTCAAAGCGCCTCCATATTCATTAATTCCATGCTTCTCCCACAGGAACAGAGCAACTGTTAAACTACTGGCCCACTGAGGCCACATCTATTCATCCACCCATCCATCCATCCATCCAGTCATTCATTCATCCATCCATCTACTCAGCCAGCCAGCAATTCACTCAGCCATCCATCCATCCATCCATCCATCCACTCACTCACTCATCCATTCATGCAGCCACTCAGCCAGCCAGCCGTTCACTCAGCCATCCATCCATCCATCCATCCATCCACATATGCAGTACCTACTGTGATGCCAGGCCCTAGCCCCAATGAGAGCCCCCAGAAGCTGCCACTCAGATCAATTCATCTTCTTAGCAAGCTCTGCAAACAACACTGTTTTTCTTCACTACACTTTTGTATAGGACAATGAGTTGGTTCAACCTCTTAGGCTGAACTTATAAGCATATGAACAGCTGAAAGTCTCAATATTTTGGTGCAATCACGTAACTGGGATGTCTTCAAAAATCACCTTTCTGAATCCAAGAGGGAGCAAACCTTTCTGAATTCAGACTCCAGTCATAACTGAGTTAATTTTCATGTTAGCTCTGCAGCCTCACCACTTTTTGAGTTACATCATTTTCTTTTTAACCAAAAATTACCAAACAGTTGTATTAAAAGAATTGTGGGAAGACTTAAAATATATGGTAAAAAAAAATTTTCACCCAAATGATTTTTAAATATCCATTTACATATAAGAATACAAGTCCTTCTGGTGTACTTAAAATCGTTTCCTTATAGATTTTTGTGACATGTACTGTAACACTAGGAAAGTCCTAGTTAATGTGTACTTGAAACAAAATATTTTGATTCCTTTGGAAAATATACTTAAATACACATAAATACAAATTTAGGTTAGCCTTCCCCAATATAATCACATGGGTTAGTAGGATTTTATTCCTCTTTATTCCCATGCGAACTAATATTTTAAAAATCCCTTTGAATTAGAAACTAAGAAAAAGAGGAACAAAAAGAAATTCAGGCCAAGGGAACAGCTGTTATATAACATGAAGTTATGAGTTCTGCGGCTCAAGGCAGACCACCACCATGGCTGTTTTTAGAGAGCCAATAAGATGAGCTGGTTTAAGAAAAGTGAAACAGATGTAATGACCACTTTCTTAGGCATCCATGTGTGGGTTTTATAAACTAGGACTGGAAAATTTAAAACTCCAAATCATTTGAAATGGAAATGCTTTCCACACTCGGTGCTGAAGAGCATCAACAGAAACTTCGTACAGAGACAGGAGGTCTGTTTGCAGCTGTCAGTTGGTACTTTCTGTCATTAACCAGTCTGGGACTGGCAATGTGAAGGAGCTATGGTGAGCCTGCTAAGAAAGGGAAAGGAAAGAGATGAAAGCATCTCAGACTAACTGAACCCAGCGGTAATGATCTCCTTAAAAAAGGAGCACGTCCATGGTGACGGACCTGCAGCAACCCTGGTTCTAAGAACAGAGCTCCATCAACAATTATCAGGGACCAAAAGAAGGCTCAAACTACCGCACAATTGCACTCATCTCACACGCTGGTAAAGTGATGCTCAAAATTCTTCAAGCCAGGCTTCAGCAATACGTGAACCATGAACTTCCAGATGTTCAAGCTGGTTTTAGAAAAGGCAGAGGAACCAGAGACCAAATTGCCAACATCCGGTGGATCATGGAAAAAGCAAGAGAGTTCCAGAAAAACATCTATTTCTGCTTTATTGACTATGCCAAAGCCTTTGACTATGTGGATCACAATAAACTGTGGAAAACTTCCAGAGATGGGAATACCAGACCACCTGACCTGCCTCTTGAGAAACCTATATGCAGGTCAGGAAGCAACAGTTTAGAACTGGACATGGAACAACAGACTGGTTCCAAATAGGAAAATGAGTACGTCAAGGCTATATATTGTCACCATGCTTATTTAACTTATATGCAGAGTACATCATGAGAAATGCTGGGCTGGATGAAGCACAAGCTGGAATCAAGACTGCCGGGAGAAATATCAATAACCTCAGATATGCAGATGACACCACCCTTATGGCAGAAAGTGAAGAGGAACTAAAAAGCCTCTTGATGAAAGTGAAAGAGGAGAATGAAAAAGTTGGCTTCAAGCTCAGCATTCAGAAAACGAAGATCATGGCATGCGGTCCCATCATTTCATGGGAAATAGATGGGGAAACAGTGGAAACAGTGTCAGACTTTATTTTTTGGGGGCTCCAAAATCACTGCAGATGGTGATTGCAGCCATGAAACTAAAAGACGCTTACTCTTTGGAAGAAAAGTTATGACCAACCTAGACAGCATATTGAAAAGCAGAGACATTACTTTGCCAACAAAGGTCCGTCTAGTCAAGGCTATGGTTTTTCCAGTGGTCATGTATGGATGTGAGAGTTGGACTGTGAAGAATGCTGAGCGCTGAAGAATTGATGCTTTTGAACTGTGGTGTTGGAGAAGACTTTTGAGAGTCCCTTGGACTGCAAGGTGGTCCAACCAGTCCATCCTAAAGGAGATCAGTCCTGGGTGTTCATTGGAAGGACTGATGCTGAAGCTGAAACTCCAATACTTTCACCACCTCATGCAAAGAGTTGACTCATTGGAAAAGACTCTGATGCTGGGAGGGATTGGGGGCAGGAGGAGAAGGGGACGACAGAGGATGAGATGGCTGGATGGTATCACCAACTCAATGGACATGAGTTTGAGTAGACTCTGGGAGTTGGTGATGGACAGGGAGGCCTGGTGTGCTGTGATTCACGGGGTCACAAAAAGTCAGAGATGACTGAGCGACTGAACTGAACTGAGAGATCCTCCCAGAACTTCAGGGTAGGTAACTGAGCTTCTAATATAACAAGAAGAAATCAGGGTAACACAGATATTTAAGGCGACAGGGTCAATACTAATTCTACATTGGACGTCACGGTGCTATACTCTCAGTGATTCATTATACCTCCAGTAAGAATCAGATCAGGGCACCATGGTACAGGGGGCTTCCCACATGGCACTGGTGGTAAAGAACCCGCCTGCCAATGCAGGAGATGTAAGAGACCTGGGTTCAGTTCCTGGGTTGGGTAGATCCCCTGAAGGAGGGCATGACAACCCACTCCAGTATTCTTGCCTGGAGAATCCCATGGGCAGAGGAGCCTGGCAGGCTACAGTCCACAGGGTTGCAAAGAGTCAAACACGACTTAGCCACAGCTGCAGTGGTGTAGCGGATACCAGAGAAGCTGGTCAGCATCAGAGACCTTGACCTTCTCGACTTTCACAGCCACAGGGCTCTGGCTCTTCATCCCTGCGTCTCAGACCCTCACCTGCAATGAACACACACTTTGTCTTGTCTACTTACTGATGTGGGCCAAGGCTCAAGTGAAGGGTGTGAACGAGCCCTGGGACATTCAAGCATCGTCTAACATAAGGCCTTCTCTAATTTCGTGAAAGGCACGGCAATGGAGGTGACTGTAAGGTGTTACAGAACACGGCAGGGATAGAGAGCCCTGGGCCTGCTGGCCTGACTGTCTTAGGTAGTATTTCAGAGACTGTCCTAATATCTGGCTTTTTTCATTTCCTAATATAAAAATCTGCAGCTTGACATGTTAAAAAAGAAAAAAGCAAGCAAAGAATGATCCTTTTTCTAGATGATGAAAAATGTCTTTAATAAAAGGAATCATCTCCGTGGACATAAAAAGTACCTCTCTTGGAGCTGAAATAACTCGATTAGGAATGAAAATGTGCCCAGATTAATAAACAGATGAAGAATGCGGATCTACATGGCAACAAGTGATGCAGCAAGTTTTATGCTGTATGTTCAGTGCTCAAGAGGAAAGACTTCCAGGGGTGGAACACTGTTTACATAACCCTTATAAATATCTCTTCTTTTTATACTCACCACACTCTGGTGTCATTGTGTACAGCCGAGTGAAGAGAGGAACTCCCACTCACCTCTGAAACGCAAGAAGCGCCTTTCTCTGAAGGACCTCCTGCATCCCTCGCAGAGAAGCTAAGGAAAGGGTTCAGTTAGTCAGCGACATGGAGATCAGGGAGTTTTCAACAAATACCAAACATCACAAAACCACACATTTGACTGGATTAAGAGCCACAGATTCTGGGTGCCTACCTGCCCAGCCTGCCCCGGTGCTATAGAGGCTAGCAGACAAAGGCTAGGTCAACCTGAGGTCCTTACACTTGGGCGTAACTGTGCAACCATGCCAAGGGGAGAATGGGCGGTGGCTGGTCAATCTTGGCACCCCCAGGAAAAGGGGCCCATCTTCAAAAGACCAGCTGGGAATTCCAGACAGAAAAACATTCTCAAGGGCAGGCGTGTAATCCCCAGGTGAAGCACGATTCTGCCAAAATGGACTAGGAGAGATTCAAGCACCAGTGGGTGGATTAAACAGTCTTCAGAGAGCCTTCTGGCACCAAGAACCAAGGACACCAGCCTAAGGCCATGAAAGACAAGTTTAATTCACATGGGCAATAACCAGGACCTCTGATATCTTGATGTGAACCCCAGAGACAGACCAGGCAAGCTCAACAGTGAGACTAAATCAGCTCAACCCTTCCTCGGTATACAGCACATGAGAAACGGCACCTCAGAATCTGGTAGAAACTAAAAAGATACTTCTTGCTGCAACAACAGAAAAAGTCCTAGAGGATCCTGCTTATGGTTGCCTCTGGAGATGGCCCTTATCTAACAAATCCAACAAGGCAGAGCCCATCCTGACATTGCTCTGAGGATGGCGGAGGGCTGCCAGAACTGGATGTAGCTGAAACCTATCGCTAACTCAGAACAATAGTAAGTGAGCTAGAGGGAAGCAGAGGGGTGAACCAGGGGAACCACAGACACAGATGAACCCAACAGGGCCATGTGACTCCCCCAAAGTTACAGGGCTAATCAGGGGTACAGACCAAACCAAGAATTTACATGGATAAATACAAGGTATTAAATTTCACTTCACTGAAAGTCTGCTATAGTTAAAAGATGTTTTGGGTATTGCCAGTATATCAAATGTATATGAAAAATTAGCAAAAAATCCATTACTGAAAATCAAAGGATATGCAAAATTTCTCCAGGATCTTTGATATTTTAGAGCAGAGGAAAGAAAGATTTGGGGTAACATGTGAAATAAACTCTAGCAATATTATGAAGGAAGAAAAAGGAAATGAGTGCTAGGGTAGTGTTTTCTCTTAAGGGGGTTGTAATTGCTGGGGACACATGAAGGGCTCCCAGGTGGCTGGCAAAGTTCTATCTCCTGAGCAGGGTGGTGACTGTAAGAATAGTTTCCCTTATACTAATTTATTGAGTTAGATAATTTTTGAGATTTTTTGGGGGGGTATCTGTGTTACATTTCACAGCAAAACGTTCAAGAAATAATAGATCATAAAAACAATTTATCAATTGACCCTTTCTGTAAACATTGAATTGAAAACCTCATTAAGTGCAAAAAACACACTTAAGATTTGTTTTTAGCCAAGAACACATCTACTGAAGCAGTAAATACATCCAGAATGTACAGAGTCACTGCATGTACTGTGCACCCCTGGACCACACACACGCCTGTGAACTAAGACGTGCAAACGGAGGGGGCGGGCCCTGAGAACCCAAGGTGGGCTTTCTGGGGGAGGTGAGCCCCGAACACTCCTGTGTTCTTGTGTCTAAGACCAACATCCCTTCACACGGGGCGGGCTCGGGCCGGGGCTGGGGCACAGCTGGGTCAGGCCAGGTGGGTTGAGTCATCTCTCATCGCACAGCCCTAGGCAGACCCCCCACATCTTCCAGCAAGGCTCCACCAGCACATGTCCCCGTGAAGAGGGGCCTGGGCGCCCAGGCCCAGGGCCATTGTCACCCGCTCCCCGTCTCTGCCCTGTCTGAGCAAAGAGGACGCCGGGGCAGGGATCCCGGGACAGGGGGGCCCACCCCGTGCCCTCTGGACACTTGGGGGAGCGGCAGTGCCGCCAGCCCCCGTGGGCGGCCCCACTCACCGTCAGTGGCCTGCAGACTGTAGGTCAGCCCCAGGGCCAGGTAGCCTTTGGCCTTGAACTCTGACGTTTTCTCTCCCGCATCAACCACCGTTTTGGCAAACTTCTCAGCTTCTTCCAACTGAAAAACCAGATCAGTTAAAAACAACACCCTGCAGAATTTCTAATGAGAGTTCCCAAAAGCATCCGCTGCCAAAGATGATTTCTGATGAGTCACTGTTAAAATAAGTCCCCAGCCTTCCAGGGCCACTCTGGAGACTGCGTTCTCTTAATTTGAGCCTCTCAAACAGGCCTCAGGAGCCCCACCTGGCCTTTTTCCTTTAAACTTCCCCGTATTGCTCTTCTGCCTCTTTCCCAAGGCCCCTTTCGCACTCTGTGGGGCTCTTCCGTCTCTGCTCTTCCCCAGCTGGCTCTATGACGAGGCTGTGCTGGGCACTTGGGAGTTCCACACGTCTATGTGTGTGATTTGTAAAGAACAAAGTTCTTGAAATGTTTTGTGCTTGAGTCTTTCCTGTTTAGCATGATACAAAGAGTCCTTTAGGCTTGGGTTTTCTCTCCTATAAGCTGTTAAAAATGTCAGAACTCCACTATGTATTTTATTGAGTTGGCCAGAAAGTTCGTTCAGGCCTCTGAACACAGGCCAGGAACCCGAATGAACTTTTTGGCCAAGCCCGTACAACGCACAGCACGTGGGTGTCACACCAGCAGCTTCCAGTGGGAAAGGAGTGCAGCCGCAGCCACGCCCACAGCAAGGCGGCCTTCCGCACAGCTCATTAGAGACACAAGTAGCAAGGTGTGCTCCTCCGGAGCGTGGTGAGTGTTGATGTTAGTGAAGCTGGGGGACAGCACATGGGTGATGGCTGATTACACTCTTTCCTTCTGTGGTATCTGGAAATTTTAATAATAAAAATACTAAAAAAACACAGAAATGACTTGCTATTCTCATCTTGAAAAAGAGGTTTATACAAGGCGTCATGGAGATGACCAGTGCCATCGCTGGAAGCTGTGTGGCAGAGTCACAGCTGGAAGCTGGCACGTTCAAAGTGCAAAGGTTTGGTCCCCGGCCCTGGCCCCCCTCAGAATCTGCCTGCTTGCCCCCTCGCTTGCCACGCCAAGCTGCTGAAACCTGCATGTGCCACACGACACCTTCACAGCTGCGTTTCAGGTGAGAACCTGCTCTTTCAAAATGCCTTTTTTCTTCCACATTTCCCGCCTCCCCCTACCTCCGATTCCCCCTCCGCTGGGTGAGAATAAATGGAAAAAAAAACAAGCAACAAGGACCATACTAAAAAACCTAGCCAAGAGCCTCAGTCTTTCGAGCAACTTCTTATCACTAACCTTAACATGAAGTTAAAGAAAGACATTAAGACTCCACTGTATGTGACAATCATCTATATACCATCTCAGCAATAGTCTGAGTTTTCTAGCGTCTGCTCAAATGGTGTATTTCTGAGGAAGTACACCGAATCAATGGATGTGAGCAAATTCCGGGAGACAGTGAAGGATAGGGAGACCAGGTGTGCTGCAGTCTGCGGGGCCACAAAGAGCCGGACACGACTTAGGGACCGAATAGCAACTGTTACAGATCAGGCTCTTCCCAAATTCTAACCTGAACAAGAACGTTTGAGAGGAAAGCCTCTGTGCAAGCAGAGGGGTGAAGGAGGCTGGGTTTACACACGAGCTAAGGCGGAGGGTGACTCTTGGCTTTACAGAAGAGCTCAGGCTAAGAGGGAACCGCTAAGGGACCAGCCCTTTCCGGTCCTGTATGACTTGCGTACAGGATGCATCTGAGTATGCGTTCCAGTTCTATCTCACCATTTCTACTCTGAAGCACATTCCCATGAAAAAGAAACACCTGGAGCTTTACTGATTCCCTGAAGTCCCTGGGGTGGGAGCTGAGGCCTGAGAAGGCCAGTGGCCCAGGCCAGGAGCCCGGGCTCGAGCAGCCTTGCTTGTGTGCAGACGACGAATTCCTACTGTCTCCTCTCCACCCAGAGGAAGGAGAAGGCCTCAGGGGCACTCACCCAGTGCAGGGAGCCCACGCACAGCTTGGCGGCCAGCAGCGGGATGGTGGCGTCGTCCGGCTTCAGGCGGATGCACTCCTTCAGCACCTTCACGGCACGCGCAGACTTGGCGAAAGGAGAGTGTCTGTGAGACTGAGCGTTTCTGACCAGAACCAAATACTGAAGTCTTCCCAGAGGGGTTTCTGATGAGGACACCCTCTGAATGAGGTTTTCCAACTTGGGCCCAACCGAGCAGGGGTCTGGGGATGGTGGTAACCAGGGTTGGAGCTTTTGGGGGACTGGGGAGTAAACTGTCAAAGCAAGTGAAAATGCCTCCCTGGAATTGTTGCCCTCACTTTATTCCCTACTTGTATAGTTGCTGTAAAAGTAAGGAAAAGAAAAGACAGCGGAGATTTATGGTATTATAAAGAATAAACTACCCAGCTTAAAATGTGTGTGACTCTTTGCGACCCCATGGACTGTGGCCCACCAGGCTCCTCCGTCCATGGGATTCTCCAGGCAAGAATACTGGAGTGGTTGCCATTCCCTTCTCCAAGAGATCTTCCCGACCCAGGGATCAAACCCAGGTCTCCTGCACTGCAGGCATATTCTTTACCATCTGAGCCACCAAGGAAGCCCAATTTAAAGTGTACCATACAAAACATCTGTCTCCACTTGCCCCCAAAAAATCTTGTGTCTCGACTTGACTATTTACTAAAGGGCCCAAATTAACAAGAAAAACAGTGGCCACTGTTGTTATTGAGTGTGTTCGTGCAGGGACTATTTTAAGCACCTTGTGAGTGTCATCTCACTACCTGATGACAAGTCTGTGAAGCTGGTACCACATGTCTGTCGGGTGGACACCGAGGGACCCACCGTGGGGCATGTGGGAGAGCACAGCGCCAGGCCCCTCTCCACAGTCCTCACTTTCAACCACACACAGCCTCGTACCATCTCTTGCTAAAGATAATTAATAGATGTGCCCCTCCAGGAACAGCTGACACTCTTAGACAAGTGAAAGGGGTCGGTGTGAAGAACCAACCTCAGTTTAAGCCATATCTTAATAAAGTTACAGCAACTAGAAAAAACGAAGAATTTCAAAATTTTTCTCCTCAGTAATGTCTCCATGTTGGGCCCCACATAATTAAATGTGACCGTTCATTTCTGAATGACCAAGGAGAGTTTCAGAGAATTTGTGCAGACGTCTGCTGGACACCACCTCATCCCATGAAAGTCAAGTTAACCATGGACGCGGAGGACCACATGTTGCAGGGGGAGACTCACTTTTCCAGCAGCCATGAGCGACAGAGCAAACTGGTACCAGAGATGGAACTCCTCGAAGGCAAACTTCATGGCTCTTTCTAAGCACTGGTTCGGAAAGAAGAAGGCAGACAGACGGGTGTGAGCGCCAGCATTGCGGCTGGACAGGTGTGAGCGTGTGTCTGGCACATGGAGGCAGGTCCCGCCAGATCGGCCTCCAGGAGCACTGAGCGCACCCTCCCGCAGTGAGCGCCCCCTCGGGCCCCTGGCCGCCACACACGTGCCAGAGGCCGGGACGGTCTGCAGCTGGCTGACACAGCCTTTTCTGGTTCAGTCTCAGCATGTTTTATTTACAGTCCATGTTATGCATCTTAGTGCATAGTTCTGAGAGTTTGGAAAAATGTATATAACAACGCAACCACCAATACAGACTAAATGAAGTGCAGTCCAATCTGCCACCCCTGCCCCCCAAATTCTCCTGTGTTCTTTTGCAGAGAAACTGTCCTGGTACTGCCTCAGCACCCCCCAACCGCACCCCCTGCCACTTCAAGACTGGAAACTACATTTGTCCTTATGACTTTTCCTTTGCAAGAAATGTCGTAGAAATGAAATCACGCAGTATGTAGCTTTTTGAGTGTGGTTATTTCCATTTAGGATAACGCATGTGACATTCATCTATTTGTACAACACAACCCTTGACCCCAAGGAGCTTTTCGTGTGGTACAGGGGAAGAGGAAGGTACAGTACACTGCTCAAACGCAAGGTCCTGACTGACAGGCTCCCAAGAGGAGGAAACGGAAAGCCCTGGGAAGGTGGTCTTGGGGAACACGAATGGCATCCTGGAAGAATGCACTTGAGCTGGGCTTTCACGGATGAGAAGGGAAAACACACAGCTGGGATTTGGAACTGGTACTTCAGGGCGTCCTGGTGGCTCAGTCAGTAAAGAATCCGCCTGCAATGCGGGAGACCTGGGTTCGATCCCTGGGTTGGGAAGATGCCCTGGAGAAGGAAATGGCAACCCACTCCAGTATTCTTGCCTAGAGAACCCCATGGACAGAGGAGCCTGGTGGGCTACAGTCCACGGGGTCACGAGAGTTGGACACGACTGAGCAACTACACCACCGCCACTCCCAGAAGAGGCCGGGCGCACAGACATGGAGGCAGGACCGCACGCTTCTGCGTGCCGGGGGCAGGCGGCCCAGGGTGACCCGCCAAGGTCTCCGGGACTGGAGGCAGGCGTGGCTGGGGCTGCAGCGCTGAGCGCCCACAGGCCGTGCCTCCTCTGACTGCCCCCTCCCTCCCCACCCAGCCTCGCTCCCCCGCCTCTGTGCTCTCAAAGTCCAGCCCGGTGTTAACGCCACATCCTCGCCCTCCCACCTCAGCCCAGCCCAGCTGCACTCTGAGAAAGTACCCAGGGCAGAGTTCCTGGCTTCCCTGGATCCTCTCTCCGGGGGCAGAGCTACAGATCCAGGCCACCCAGACGAGGAGGAGCCTCTGGTTTCCGCACAGAGTGGCACGGCCACACCAGAACTCCAGGGAGATCGCGGATGGGGAGGGTGCACACCAGGGTGGGAAGGCCAGCCCTAGGTGGACAGGGGGCTGGGGCCTTCAGAGCCAAGCGCAGAGCTAAGGAATGTGGCTTCAGTTGGCATCAGCAAGGAAGGACCACTCAAGGAAGGAGCAGGGGGCTGGTGAGATGGGGGGTGGGGTGAGGGGATCCCAAAGTGTCTGGCCTGCATACCGAGGAGCAAACATATGGCACAGAAGGCCTGTGTGTGTGTGTGCACGCATGCACACGCGCGTGTGTGTGTTCATTAGAGGGAAGGACACTTTAGAATTAAGGGAGAATGCAGAGGCAACCTGAGAGGAGCAAGTAGGCAGAGAAGAAACGAGATAAGCCAGAGGCCCAGGCCCCCAGAACAACGGACCCCGGGGCGAGGCCTTCCCGCAAGGAGGCAGGTTCTGCAGGATACAGAGGAGCGGCCCTTAGACCTGGAGACGTGGATCAGCCCGTTTTCTCTCTAAAGATGGAATGAGCGGTTGCTGGGAGGAACGAAAAGGAATGGAGCTAGGAGCTTCCAGAATGAACAGAGCAGCAGCACCCTGAGGGGGCAGAGAGCGCCCTCGGAGGCTGTGGACACGGTGCCCACGGCAGCAGAGAGTGCCCTCGGAGGCTGTGGACACGGTGCCCACGGCAGCAGACAGCGCCCTTGGAGGCTGTGGCCACAGTGCCCACGGCAGCAGAGAGTGCCCTCGGAGGCTGTGGCCACTTCTCTGCAGGGAAGCCCCTCTCGGCTCGGGGCAGGAGAAGGCAGGTGGTGCTCAGGAGGAACGGAGACGAGGAGGGGGCATGCTCAGCGTCTGACTCTCCATGACCCACGGACTGCAGCCCAACAGGCTCCTCTGTCCACAGGACTTTATCAGGGAAGCCCCAGTGGCTCAGCGGTAAAGAATCCACTTACGATGCAGGAGACCTGGGTTCGATTCTGGGTCAGGAAGATTCCCTGGAGAAGGGAGTGGCAACCCACCCCTGTATTCTCGTCTGAGGAATCCCATGGACAGAGGAGCCTGGTGGGTTACAGTCCACGGGGTCACAAGAGTTGGACACACCCAAGCGACTAACACAACGACAGGTGATGACACCGATACAGGATGTGAGAAGGACACTGCCCCCTCGTATGACCACACTGGAGACACACAACGCAAAGCTCAGGGCTGGCCACGCGACTCCATCCTGCACCAGGATGTCGGCAGGAGTTAAAGGGAGGAGCGCTCAGCTGGCACACACTTTGCCCTCGGCCCGGGACACAGACTCCACACTGGAGGGGGGCGGCCAGGAAGCGAGAGCCGTGAGGGCAGACGTGCCTCTCCGGGATGCCTGAGCAGAGACAGGCCGGCCTGGGCGCCTCGGGACGCTGCAGACCTCCTGCCGTGCGGGAGAAATTAACCCGCACTCGGTTAAGGCACTATCAGCTTGTTAGCTACTTCCGGATTCACCTCTCACTAACACAGACCCTGAACGGCAGAGCCCCAGAGCCCTCTTACCTGTTCCGCTACATGGACGAGCAACAGGCAGGCACGACTGTGCCTTTAGGAAGCGCAGGAGGGGAAACGAGAGGAAGGCAGCTCGCTGAGAAGGTCGAGCAGGCAGGATGGGGTGCTGGGGGCACACTCGGCCCAGGTGTGGGGTGGTACGGCCGGAGAAACGCGGGGAGGCCAGGGGTTACGGAGAAAAAGTGAAAAGTCAACAGAATCCGGAACCTGATTTAGGGAAGGGGGATGGGGGATGAGAATGATGATCGCACTGACGGAATGAGGCAGAGGAGTCAGTGTGTGCGGAGGAGGGGGAGGACGATGGTCAGAGAGGAGGTGTGTTCCAACAGCTCTGCTCAACTGGTTCACTGCAACACAGCCCCTAAGTGCTTAAATGTATATACAGAAACAGTCAAGTGTTTGAGTGCCTTTCTTCCTCCTTTGCTAAGAGGAACGATAAATATCAACTGTCTCCCTGATAAACAAAAGGAGCTCATAGCTGAAACAGTCTGTTCTGAACCAAAAAGCCAGATGCTATAAATAAGCATGCATCCTTGTTTTCTTCTGAGGCAAAGGCTAACGCACTCATCATCCTCAGTCAGAAACGCTCACAGAAGCTTAACTGGTACAGAGCTCCATTCCAGGCGCACCAGGGAAATACCAGCCCTCATAAAGACACAGTCTCAGGGCCGCCAGGGAGCTCGGGAAGCACCCAGTTGAGGTCCTCAAAGGAGAGGACATTTGTCACTTTGGCTGCCAATCAATCACCTCAAAACTCTTCTTTTTGCTTTCGGGACACCCTGGATAAAAGGTGCACAGACTCTCCCTTCCCGGCAGCCAAGCCTAAGGGTGAATGAAGAAGGAAAGAGATAGGAGTGTGTCATGTGACCTGAGTACGGCCAATCAGGTGCTCCCGCCAGAGAGCTGCCCAGAGGTCAGGGCAGGGGAGAGGGCTGCTGGAAGCTGGTTTCCGTGGCTGGGCCTCGGGCCACAGTAGCAGCCAGGCTGGTGGAAGCCTCCAGACTTAACTGTATCCTCCAAAATTGGGGCAGGAGCCTCCTTAATTTCTGTTCACTCCTGATCTTCAGCCTTCTATGGATTCTGGGTGCTAAATGGTTTGCACCGGTAGATGCCTTTTCTGCTTGAAAGAACCGGTTGGGCTCTGTTACCTACAACCTTGTCTTGGGTTCCAAGAGCACTGCAGATGGTGACTGCAGCCATGAAATTAAAAGACGCTTGCTCCTTGGAAGAAAAGCTATGACCAACCTAGACAGCATATTAAAAAGCAGAGACATCACTTTGCCAACAAAGGTCCATCTAGTCAAGGCTATGATTTTTCCCATAGTCATGTATGGATGTGAGAGTTGGACCATAGAGAAAGCTGAGCACTGAAGAATTGATACTTTTGAACTGTGGTGTTGGAGAAGACTCTTGAGAGTCCCTTGGACTGCAAGGAGACTCAACCAGTCCATCCTAAAGAAGATCAGTCCTGAATATTCATTGGAAGGACTGATGCTGAAGCTGACAAACTCCAATACTTTGGCCACCTCATTCAAAGAGCTGACTCATTGGAAAAGACTCTGATGCTGGGCAAGATTGAAGGCAGGGGGAAAAGGGGACGACAGAGGATGAGATGGTTGGATGGCATCAGCAACTCGATGGACATGGGTTTGGGTGGACTCCGGGTGTTGGTGATGGACAGGGAGGCCTGGCGTGCTGCAGTCCATGGGGTCGAAAAGAGTCGGACACAACTGAGCGACTGAACTGAACTGAAGGCCATGAAGGTGTACCCAGGGTCCTCTTATAACAAGCCCTACCTCCCAGCCCCCAACAAGCAGTTGTACTGCTTCTGCCTGAGAACTTTCCAGAAGAGGTGACTCAGGAGAGTCACCTGAACAGCAGCCAGAAACAAAGAATCTAGGCAATACCACAGATTAAGTGTGTGAATTTGGGCAAGCCAGTTAACCCCCCTATACCCAGATTCCTCATTATAAAATGGGAAATACAACAGTAAGTAACGTAGAAAATTATCAGGAAGATTAAATTAGTTAATACATAATAAGCAACAGTACTTCAGGTCCAGGCTAGTAGATTAGCTACTATCTTTTTTTTAAATGAATACTCTTAAATTAAGAAAGAAAATGTAACATGATGCCTATCACTTTATCCAAATTTAATATGTGAAAATTCAAACTTACAATATATTGTATCAGAGATAAGTATTTACTTTATAAAATGTTTCCTCATTTGAGGAAAGGATTCAGAAAATAATGTATAACTTTACAAAAGCAAACGAGAATTATGTTTGTGCCGCGTGTGCTCAGTCGTGTCCAACTCTTTCTCACCCCACGGACTGTAACTTGCCAGGCTCCTCCATCCATGGGATTCTCCAGGCAAGAATACTGGAGTGGGTTGCCATTCCCTTCTCCAGGGGATCTTCCCGACCCAGGGATAGAATCCCTGTCTCCTACATTGGCAGGTAGATTCTTTACCGCTGAGCCATCAGGGGTGCCCCCCAACACTTATTAAGGAAATAATAAATAAGCACAAGCTGGAATCAAGATTGCCGGGAGAAATATCAATCACCTCAGATTTGACACCGCCCTTATGGCAGAAAGTGAAGAGGAACTAAAAAGACTCTTGATGAAAGTGAAAGAGGAGAGTGAAAAAGTTGGCTTAAAGCTCAACATTCAGAAAACAAAGATCATGGCATCTGGTCCCATCACTTCATGGGAAATAGATGGGAAACAGTGGAAACAGTGTCAGACTTTATTTTGGGGGGCCCCAAAATCACTGCAGATGGTGATTGCAGCCATGAAATTAAAAGACGCTTACTCCTTGGAAGGAAAGTTATAACCAACCAAGATAGCATATTGAAAAACAGAGACATTACTCTGCCAACAAAGGTCCGTCTAGTCAAGGCTATGGTTTTTCCAGTGGTCATGTATGGATGTGAGAGTTGGACTGTGAAGAAAGCTGAGCACCAAAGAATTGATGCTTTTGAACTGTGGTGTTGGAAAAGACTCTTGAGAGTCCTTTGGACTGCAAGGAGATCCAACCAGTCCATTCTGAAGGAGATCAGTCCTGGGTGTTCTTTGGGAGGAATGATGTTGAAGCTGAAACTACAGTACTTTGTCCACCTCATGTGAAGAGTTGACTCATTGGAAAAGACTCTGATGCTGGGAGGGATTGGGGGCAGGAGGAGAAGGGGACGACAGAGGATGAGATGGCTGGATGGCATCACTGACTCGATGGACGTGAGTCTGAGTGAACTCCGGGAGTTGGTGATGGACATGGAGGCTGGGCGTGCTATGATTCATGGGATCGCAAAGAGTCGGACACGACTGAGCGACTGAACTGAACTGAACTGAAAGCATATACTCTAGCTTCCCAGGTGGAGCAGTGGTAAAGAATTCGCCTGCCAATGCAGGAGATGCAGGTTTGATCCCTGGGTCAGGAAGAGCCCCTGGAGAAGGGAATGGCAACCTACTCCAGGATTCTTGCCTGGAGAATCCCATGGACAGAAGAGCCTGGTGGGCTACAGTCCCTGGGGTCACAAAGAGTCAGACATGACTTGAGTGACTAACACTTTCAATAAGTGGTATGGAGTGAATGTTTGTGTCCCCCCTAAAATTCATATGTTGAAACCTAACCCCCAATGTGATATTAGGGGGCCCTGTCAGGAGGGTGGAGTCACGGAGAGATCCCTTGCTCCTTCAGACACGGTGGGCAGTCTGCAACCCAGACGTGAGCCTTTACTAGACAGCAAATTTGCCAGTCATGATCTTGGACTTCCCAGACTCCAGAACTACGAGAAATAAACGCTTTTTGTGTACAAGCAACCCAGCCTGCGGTACTCTGTTACTGCAGCCCAGAAGGCTGAGGCCACACGCTCTTGGCTAACATTGCAGCCAGGCGCTATTCTGATTGCTTTATGAGAACTGCCTCATCCTCGTCAGGTGACCCAACTAGGTCCAACAGATGGCTGTTTAGTCACTGAGTCGTGTCTAGCTCCTTGCGACCCCATGGAGTGCAGCACACCAGGCCTCCCTGTCCTCCACTGTCTGCTGGAGTTTGCTCAGACTCACGTCCATCGAGTCAGTGATGCCATCCACACAGGTACTCTTCCACTTACAGAGGAGGAGGCGGAGCGGAGCTCCACAAGGGACTGCACCACGGCTCAGGGCACAGGGAGAGCGGGATCTACGCCCAGCGGTCTGCTGCGGAGCTGGGGCTACGGCTCCCCCTGCCTCGGAGACGCTCCTTACAGACAAGCCGCTTGAACGGCTGGGCCTCCTCTCGCCGCATAAAGCAAAGTTTGGCTAAATAAAAGGCTCCTAAAAATGCCACATGTTCCCTGAACTATTTCTGAGATTCAGCTATATATATATATTTTAGTGCTGATGGAGCCCTTGTTTCCGCGTCCTCTGAAGACTGGGGTCTTTTCAGAGCAGGATTTTCAAGAAACTACAGATCTCACGGTGTCCGCTAGCACCACAGTGCCATCTCAAAGGCGCACAGTTTGATAAAGACAGGCCGTGGTTTCCTCTACATGCAGACCTTTCACAGGCCTCCCCCAGCTCGGACCCCTTCGTCATTACTGTAACAACACACATTCCAGTATAAGCTGTAGGGGTGTTATAAAGAGAGACAGGAAATGCAAGCCAACGATTACAAATTAACCCTTTGCCCTGATTCCGAAATATCCGAGCTCTGGCCTCACAGCGGATGGCTCTGTCCTCCTGTGGGCTCTTGGCAGCCCTTCTGAGAGCTGGCTCGGTAAAAGTGCCCAGATAGCTCCAGCTGTTCCTGAGGTCCTGATGCCAAGCATCCCGCTAAGCTACAGAACATGTCCTCCTCTACATGCCTGTAAATGCTAGCATTATATAAGCCTCTAAGCGGCTCAGGTCAACAGGTGTGCGTGCGTGCTCAGTCACTTCAGTCGCGTCCGACTCTTTGCGACCCCATGGACAGTAGCCCACCGGGCTCCTCTGGCCGTGGGATTCTCCAGGCAAGAATCCTGGAGTGGGTGGCCATGCCCTCCTCCGGGGTATCTTCCTGACCCAGGGATTGAACCAGTGTCTCCTGCATTGCAGGTAGAATTCTTTCCTGCTGAGCCACCGGGAAGCCCCTCAAGTCAGCATCACAAAGGAAACCCTCTTCCAGAGAACGCATCTAAGCGCAAGGCGGGCCTTGGGGTGTCACTGGGGCACGTGCCGCCCACAGCCCCTGCTCCTTAGACTAGGTGTTCGCTCTCCGTGATTCTGTTCAACTGCACCTTTCAAGCATCCTAATCATGTCTGTATGAGATAGAGTAAAAATCTCCAGTTTCTTTCTTCTTAAAAATTTTTATTATTGAAAATTTTCAAACTAAGACAAAGATGGGGAAATAAGAAAATAAAACCCCACATACCTGTCACCTTATTTCAACTATCAACTCAATTCTCAATCTTTTTTTTAATATTTATTTCTTTGGCTGCACTTGTCTTAGTTATGACACGTGGGGTCTAGTTCCCTGACCAGGGATTGAACCTGGGCTGCTGCCTTGGGAGTGCAGGCTTAGCCACTAGACCACCAGGGAAGTCCCTCAGTTCTCAATCTTGTTTCATGCATATCCCTAACACGTTTCTCCCCAACATATTATTTTGATGCAGATCATAGCATAACATCTTGTCCATAAATTTTAAATTTCCAGTTTTAATAAAGTAGGGAGATTGGGAAGAGACTATGTGCTACGAAATAAAAGAATTCACATTTCAATCATGATTCCAGTCTAAAAGAAGTACGGATGAAAATGGACTTTTAGGAAGATGTAGGCTTTTGGGGGTGAAGCCAGATGGGAGTGGGGTGCATGTAAGAGGCAGCCTCGGTCACCGAGGCCCAGGCAGGCCGCTGGCTGGAGAGGAGGCACAGGACGTGCTGACTCCATGCCAACTCCCCCCTCATCAGCCAGAGCCTCACTTCGGGGTTAAAGGAAGGAGCGCACGAAAACGCTAAGACAGACTTCCCTGCCAGTCCAGCGGTTAAGGGGGCTCAGGTTCGATCCTTGGACAGGGAACTAAGATCCCACATGCCACACAGCTCAACCCATAAATAAATATTAATAAATACATAAAATGTTTTAAATGCTTAGAAGAGTGCCTGGCGCAGAGTAAATTTAATAAGCATGTTGCTGTTGGTGCTGCTTTCATCAGAGAAGCAGATGCTGCTGCAGGACAGGTCTGCTGTGGGGAGCCCTGGGATTGGGGTGCCAGTGGAGGGCAGAGGAGGGTGGGAGGGAGCCCCCAAGCGGGAAAGGGGAGATGAGAGCCGGATGCTGGCCTTTCTCCTCTTCCGGTGTCCAGCGGAGAGATGGTGGTGCAGGCCCAGGGCCCACATGCCCTGAGCCACCCGTGCGCAACAGCGGCGTCACCTCCAGCCATCTCCCTCACGAGAAAAGAAGGTGGGTTTGGCAACAGTTATTGTTTCTACCAGGAAAGAGAGGCCCGTTCACTGTCAACACACTGCTGCCAGCTCTCTAAATCCCAGATAACATTCATTTAATACCAAGAATATTTGGGAGAACAGTTATTAGACTCTAGCTGGCATCCTAATCATTTGAGTGGTAGTCAAAATGTCACTTCCAAAACTGTGATTTCCTTTCAGTAGCAAGAGCTCATCCTTTCCCGTGCCCTATTTTGGCTCTTCGTCAATCAGCCATCTCTGAGGGGGCTCCAGGAATGAGAAGTTCTTCTGGCACAAGAAAAGGGTTTAGCAATTACCTTCCCAGCCCAATGACACGAACCGGGTGCATGGCAGTGACAGCTGGACGATACCACAAGCAAGGAAAAGCCAACGTCTATTTTTGGAATTCGAGGGTGAGCTTTAGCCTCCAAAAACCCATGGGGGAGGGGGGATGGATAAAATAATCAGATACCCCTCAAATTTAGCCTGGAGCTGAAGTCTGAAATCCATCACTATTAAAATAGAACAAATAACACAGTGAACTTCCTCATTCACCTCTGTGGACCTGACGGTTATATCCTAAAAGTTCTCATAACCTGGATTCTTCAACCAACCAAGTAGGAAGGTTTTCTTTGCTTCATCATAGTTACTTAATGAGTCAAGTAATCATTGTGACTCCTGGCAGCTGTGTGACAATTTTTAATAATTGAACATGGTATATGATATTTCATTTTTTTTAACATTAGCAATAAAAAACTAAGCAATTTAGATTTTTTAGACCATTATCTTAAATCCATGGATTGACATAATCAGAGAATGTGCTGACCTTTGACATGATCTGTTCCTGTTCATACTTCACTAAGGATGTGGAAACAAAGCCTCAGAGAAGAGACAGAGCCTGCCTGGGGTCACATAGAGGCAGGCCTGAAATTAGAATCCAGGTCCCATGATGCTCAGCTCAGAGCCCTTATTCCTAAATTAACTAAATATATTGATAAAAGTACAAATTAAAGTACAGTTCAAGAGATCAACTCTACAAAGAGTTTGGAGCCAAGAAAAGCTTCTACAAAGGCAGGCTGATGGGACTCTCAGCTACAAATAAAAGTCCTCCCACCCAGCTTTGAGAAAATATAGACAACATCCGTCAAGGCTTGCTCAAGTTTTCTCCCCTTAAATTGGAAATAAAATTGAGCTAACCCCACATCCATGCCCCCGCTTCCCGTTTCTCTTTTTGCCCTATAACAGTGATACAGCAGAGGAGTTTCTACGCTCTGTTGCTTTGGCAAATGCTTAAATTGGAGGCCACCGCTGCCCCTGGCCACAGTGGGAGGGGTAGAGAGTGGGTTGTTTTTCAAAGGTCACAGGCTTTATTATAGAGCATGGACACTGGACGCCAGCCTCCGGCACGCTCTCCCTTCAACTGTATGAAGCAACTGGATCAAGTCTGCACAGTGATAACACTGGATTTTAAGTGTTTCTATTTAGAATCTATTAATGGAAGAGTCGGGCTTCCCAGGTGGCTCAGTGGTAAAGAAGCCGCCTGCCAATGCAGGAGACATGGGCTCGATCCCTGATCTGGGAAGACTCCCCTGGAGGAGGAAATGACAACCCACACCCGTATTCACGCCTGAAAAATTCCATGGACAGAGGAGCCCGGCAGGATACAGTCCACGGGGTCGCAAAGGGTCAGACACGACTTAACAACTGAACAGTAGCAACAACAAAGGAAGAGGCAGCCTGCTTTTCATCTAATAATCTACCTGTTTGGCCTCGTTATCGGATGCTCATTTTGTTGGGCACACAGTTCTAGATTGACCGTTGAATGCATTTTCTCAGGATTTTCTGTTTTCCATTGTAACCGCTGATTTGTTTTCCGTCAACTTGTCGTAACTTAAAAAAATACTCTTTCACCTACAGGTGCTTTTTTTCTACTTTTGTTCTTTTTATGAGAACTGTGATTTTGTGGGGTTTTTTGTTTGTTTGTTTACTCTATATCATCAAAATCCAGAATAATGTCGGATGACAGCTTCTCAATAAATACTTCTTGAATGAAAAAAAAAAAAGTTTGCACAGTGAGTGAAGGGTCCCCAGGGCTCTGTGCAAATACTGCTCCAGCCACTCTTTCACTAATGTAGTTCTTTGCTATTCTTATAAATGAATCACTTACTCAAGAAATGGGCATTTCATTCCTCAGCCCTCCTCCCTCCTCAACTGCAGTCACCTCTGGTCTTTCCATCTCCCTGGCTCCGGCCCCCGGGGACTTCAGTGTGCCCCTGAACACGTGCAAGACCTAGGGAGGGGAGTAAGGGAGCCCCAGGCTCTCCCTGGGGGTGTGTCTTATACAAAATAGGTGCGCGATGAATGCTTGAATACAGAGCCAGTGTCAGGATCTATTCTCTCAGATGGCCTGTAAGGTGTGTGTACGTGGCCGGGGCGGGGGCGGGGGCAGGGGGGCTGGCACCGACAGACGAGGAGGCACTGTGAGAAGCGCAGTCAAAGACGAAGAACCCAGAGTTGATGCCACAGCAGAAACGATGAAGAGTCAAAGCGATCTTGAAAAAGAGCAATGCTGGAAAACACAGTTTCCCAGTTTTAAAGCTTATCATAAAGCCATAGCAACGAAAGCAGACCGATAGGGCAGAACGGAAGCCTTGAAACAAACCCACACATCTGCTGCCTAATGGACTGTTGACAAGGGCACCAAATTCAACCAGTGGGGGAAAAATAGCCTCTAAGACAATATTGCCAGGAAAACTGAATTTCCACATGTAAGAGAATGAAGTTGGAGCCCCACCTGACACCATATACAAAAATTAGCTCAAAATGGGTCAACAACCTAAACATATGAGCAAAATCCATACAGTTTCTTAAAAAATTTAAAAAAAACCCATAAAATTCTTATAGGAAAATATAGGTAAAAATCTTCATGACCTTGGATTTGGCAATGGATTCTTAGATATGACACCAAAGCAAGAGCAACAAAAGAAAAAAAATCAGTACACGAGGCTTCACTGGAATTGGAAACTTGTGCGCATCAAAGAACATTATCAAGAAAGAAAAAGACAACCTGCTGAATGGGAAAATATGCTTGCAAATCATATATCTGCTAAGACTTTTACCTGTACTAAATAAAGAACTCCTATAACTCAGCAACAAAAAGACAAACAACCCAACTTAAACACAGGCAAAGGTCCTGAACAGACATTTGTCCAGAGAAGACACACAAACGCCAAACACGTGCCTGAAAAGATGCTCAACATCAGCAGCAGCAGGCAAACACACGTGAGCTACCGTCTCTGTTACTAGAACGGCCATATAGAGTGAACAAAAAACAAAAAATAACAAGTGTTGGTGAGGAATTTGAATCCTTGTGCCTTTCTGTTTGGAATGCAAAATGGTGCAGCTGCTGTGAAAAACTGTTCAGTAGTTCTTCAGAAAGTTAAAAAAGAATTACCATATGACCTGGCAATTTCACTCTTGAATATAAGAAAACAGGAACTCAGACACGTGTCTACTAGTGTCCACAGCAGCATTATTCACAATAGCTAAAATGTGGAAACAATCCACGTGTCCATCAATAGAAGAATGAACAAAATTGGCATATACACACAATGGAATACTACTCAGCTATAAAAAGGAATGAAGTTTTGATAGACGCTATCAGATATATCATTATGACATAGTTGAACCTTGAAAACACTAGACTACAAAATCAGTCAGAAACAAAATATTAGTATTTCGTGATTCCATTTATATAATGTACCCAGAATAGGCAAAATTCAGACACAGCAATTAGAGGTACCAGGTTATGGAAGCTGTGGGAATGGGGAGTATTGCTTAGCAGATAACGAGTTTCTCTTTGGGATGAGGATCAAGTCTGGAAACAGACGTAATAGTTGCACAGTGCTGTGAATCTGGTTAATGCTGCTGAATTATACATTTTTAAAAGGTTAATATGGCATTAAGGCAAACAAGTTTTTCCTTGAGGGCTGTAAGAAGAGAACAATGAAGCTTAATTTAAAAACATATTCATATCGGTGGGGTTGTAGGTACCAGTGTCCATGCAGTGGCTGAGATTCTTAGGGGCAGGACTGTCAATAAAAATGATGTAGCTGATCCCTCTTGAGGTTGACCCCCAAAGCCGGACCAGAGCTGGGATCCGTACCAGTCAGTGCTCTGCCCCAAGTGGGGCCCAGCTCTTCCTCTGTGACCCAGTTCCCAAGTAAATGACCTTTAACCTTTGGGCCGACCTCTGGAAGCTACACTCATTGCACATCCAGAGACAGTTTACCCACAAACCAAAGAAAAGCAGGATGAGAATGTCCATTGGTTTTGAAGGACTGGGTGATTTAGCAAGTTGTTATTGGGTACCTATAATAAACCAAGGCTTCCCCAGTGGCTCGGCAGTAAAGAATATGCCTGTAATGCAGGAGGCACAGGAGACAAGGGTTTGATCCCTGGGTTAGGAAGATCCCCTAGAGAAGGAAATGGCAACCCATTCCAGTATTCTTGCTGGAAAAATCCCATGGACAGAGGAGCCTGGCAGGCTCTAGTCCATGGGGTCACAAAGTCGGACACGACTTAAGTGACTGACGACATAAACCAAACAATCTGTCTTCACGTCTCAGAAGTCTGTGGCTCCCAGTCCATCAGGCCACCCTAATGCCTTCTGGAGACCCCGGCACGTAGGTCAAGGCTGGGTTTCTGCAGAGTGGGGCTGCACGACAGACCAAACGCTAATGTGAACTAACAAATGGTAGGCCGGTTAGGCAGCTTTCGTTAGACCTTCAAGTGTTTCTCACGAGGCTCCCTGATTAAATAAGTGCTTGGAGGGTAGGGATGTGTAAATGTCCCTTTGGTACTAGCCAGACATTTCTACCCACAGAACTACAGAGTTGTTGAGATTTACCATAAACAAATGAACATGAGTTCAATGGGAAAGATAAAAATACCATTTCTGTCTTTAAAGCTGCCATGTCTATGTAGAGGGGATACACACACCCTTCACAAAAGACCCCAGAACATTCCGTTAAAATGGAGCCATTAATAGTCAAGAAACAAACCTCCTTAGCAGCTTGGGTTCATTCTCAAAAACGAGGAAAGCGGTGCTTGTCGCTTTACTTTTAATAGCACAGGTTGTCATGCCAACTAGCACTGCTGTTCAAATTGAACAGGGAGAAAAGAAGTGTTCCTTCCTACATGAGCCTTTCAGCAGGGCTCACATGAGCCTTTTTGTTTTTAATTTATTTATTTGGCTGTGCTGGGTCTTAGCTGTGGCATGTGGCATCTAGCTCCCTGACCAGGGATGGAGCCCGGGCCCCCTGCGTTGGGAGCACAGAGTATTAGCCACTGGACCACCAGGGCAGTTCCCACATGAGTCTTTAAAAACACACAGACTCCTAGCACTGGAGGGACGGCAACCATCACGCTTGCATTTAAGCCTGTCAGGATGAGGGTGGGATTTTCCTTTGGTTTGAATTCCCTCTGTACACCATGCTCCTCACCAGGGTCTGGCTGAATAGCACCCGAGAGAAAGAAAGGCATGGTGTGGGGCCTTCTTGAGATGCGAGAAGAGACTTCTGTCTCAAACAACAGAGCCAGAGAGGAGAGTGGCTCTGCTCCCCGAGTAAGCAGAGTTCTTTCGTTTTTTTAATTTTTAGATTTTTATTTTGGCCATGCTGTGCAGCGGGAGTGTGGGACCTTACTTCCCCAACCAAGTATTGAACCTGCGCCCCCTGCATTAAGAAGCATGGAGTCTTAACCACTGGACCGCCCGGGAAGTCCCCAAGCACAGCTCTTAAAGGGTAGGGTCTGCACAGCACTTACAACGCACGCAAAGGTGTCAGTGACAGGAGGGGCGAGGAGGAGACGGGCTGGGAGCCGAGGCAGTCACCCCGGCCTCTTCCTGCTGGCAGGAGGACCTGGGTCAGCAGGTCCTGACGCAGGAGTGTTGCTGTTGCTTGGGGACAAGAAAAGGGAGGAGGGGGTGAGCAGGAGGCAAGACCACCTCTCTCACAGCAGCCTGGTGGTGGTGACTCCTCTGTTCATGAAAGGTCCCAGCCAGCACAAAGATGACCCCTGCATTTCGGGGCCTGACAACCCGCCTCCACACTTTCCACCCGGGGTCCTCTCCTCCTCTCCACCCTCCCGCCTCCCTGACCTTGATGGTAAGGCTGTCCCTCTGCTCTTAGATGTTTTAACTCCTCTCAGGCCTTGTGGAGCCAATTCCCACACTGGCTGCTGCAATCCTCCCTGGTGGCCAACCGGCCAGCTCCACCGCACCTGGTCTAACTTTCGCCTGTAATCAACACGCCTTCACTGTCCAGCCTTCTCTAACTGGCTGCCTCTCCACGTGCTTGTTCCTGATGACTGGAAGTTTCTGGAAAGATTGGATCACTCCTGTGTAATAAGCTGCTTCCCCGGTGCCAGGCAAGTCCTGTGCAGAGTGGCAGGGACAACGTGGCAGGATGCAGGTGCCATTTAATGCAATCTACGTGCTGGGCTCTGTTCTGAGCCCTTTGCACAGATTAGCAAACAAGCCTCAGAATGATATGAGATGCGTGTGAGTATTATCCCTATTTTACAGAAGGTGAGACTGAGGCATAAGAGGTTAATGACTTGCTGGAATCATACAACTAGTAAGTGGCAAATCAGGAACTCAAACCCAAGCTCTCCGATTTTAGGGCCTGGGTCCAGAACACATGAGACGGCTGACTTAGGTTTGGGGGTTGAGGAGGCTGGGCTGGGGTGGGGGTGTTGATAGAGGGGAGAAGAATGATTGGGAATATTCACAATAAAACACCTATAATATTATTCCATTCCTTGAAACTTACAAAGATGTACATGTATTTATTCAATAAGGCATAGGTTCAAAATTATAATAAAACTATTATGTAACATTATTAAAGGCAAAATTTAGGAATATCCTAAATGACTATAAACCAGCAACTGGTTACATAAATTTTAGTACACTCAAACAATGGAATACTCTACAGCTATATAAAATGATGAAGTTATATACAGTCACTGCCTATATCTATTTTTGAATAAAAGTTTCATGAAGTGTAAAAAACAGAGAAATATGAAAAAACTGATCTCTAGAATGTCAATGGGCACTCAACTATCTCTAAAGAGTGGGATTCTCTGACTTTTTCCTTTCCATATTGTATATATTGTTCAACTCTTCAAGGAGTCTGCTGGGCTGCTGCCTATGGCAGGAAGACCATGAAGTCAATTTCATTCTAGGAGGAAAATGAAAGCAAAACAAAATAAAAAGAGGGAGAAAAAGAAGGGGCAAGGGGAAAAGCCATGAAATGTTTTTCAACAGACGGTGTTTGAGAAAGATCACTGTGGTGATGATGCACGAGATGAAGATGGGATATCAACCATCACAGCATGAACGAGAATCACTAAAAAAGAAGGAGCAATGTAGGAAGTTTAAAGCCTAGCTGCCCAGAGCAGCACTATGTGTCACAGTCAAATGCCTGGCAACTGATAAATGGAGAAACAAATCTCAGTGTATCCATATGATGGAATGTTATCAGCCAAGAGGATGGATTCATGTTAAAAGACAGAAGAACCTTAAAACATTAGGTGGGTGAAAGAAGTATAATAAGCTCAAAAGATCATATACTGGATGACTCTATTCATATGAAATATAGTCAGTCACCTACATATGAACCTTCAAGTTACAAACTTTCAAAGACGCAAATGTGTGTCCCATCAGTGCCAAGTGTGAGTGAAAGTGCAGCCTGCCCTCCATCTCCCATCGCTGACGACCCTTCAACTCTACCATCTCCCACCTCCTCTCCCTCCTCCAGTCAGTAACTCTTCCTGCCTGTTCACTTGATGGCCAGCCTCTCTATGCCAGTGGTTGTACGTACTAGTGTATTTTCAAGGTACTGTACTGTAAAATTTAAAATGTTCTGCTATTTTTCTTTTAATGTATTATTTGTGTGAAAGGTATTATAAACCTATTACAGTACAGTACTATATAGCTAATTGTGTTAGTTGGTATCTAGACTCACTATGTTGGACTTACGAACATCTCTCTGAACGGAACTCCTTTGTATGTTGGGGACTTATTATTTTCAAAATAGCTAAATTCACAGAGTCACAATTCAGATTAGCAGCTAACAGGGCTTGGCAGGAAGGAGAAATGATGAACAAATACTTATGGGGATGGGGTTTCCTTTCAGGGTGACGAAAATGTTTTGAAATTGGAGGTGATGACTGCCCAACAGCAGGAAAGTATTAAATGCCACTGCATTGAACCTTCTAAAATGGCTAAGTATATGTTTTATAAATTTACCTCAGTTAAAAAAAATTCACTTAGCCTTTTAACCTAAAGTCCTCAGAAAATGGAAGGGTAAATGAGAAGAAGGAAAAACGAAAGAAAGAAAACAGCAGCAAATGAGGGAAGCAGGACAGATTAAGTAGGACCTGAGAGCAAAGGGGGGTTGTCTGGTCAACCAAGGGTGGACCGAGCCCCTGTCCCCAGGAGGAGAGCTCTCCAAAGACAGGCCTGGCCTGCGAGATGCTCTGCGAATTCGCCTTCCTCCCACGACAGCCCTACTTAGATCTGAGACAACGCAGATACCAAATGTTTGCTGGGGAAAGCTCCATCTGCAAGCCCAAGTAGAAATAGCAAGAAAAACTAAGGCCGAGGATTCAAATCCTTCATGACTGTATGCAGAACCTGCACAGAGACTCTCCCAACATCAGGCACCCCAGATGGTTAGTGCCTGCTGCTTTGGCTGTCTCCTCTTCTGGACTAGGGGTCACTCACCCACAGGGACCCCACCTTGATCAAGATACTGCGCCCTCAGCCCTAATCACAGCCCCCGGCACAGAATCAGGGCCTGCATATATATGGGATTAAAAAAATGAATGCCCTCCATTTTATATATTTGATCCACTGACTTACATTTTTAATGGGTAAAACACTGACATGGTACAAAATTCAAAAGGCTCCAAAGGCTCCCACTGTTCTGCTCCAGCCCCTTCAAATCAACCCCGCACTGTCTCCACAGGGTCCATGTGACCAGTGCGGTGAAATTCTGAATCAAGGCTCTGCCAACCAACCAGACTACCCAGTGACTTGAGTGTCAGGGCACGACCACGGGACAAGGCGAGGCGTGATGTCAAGGTGAAAGCTATCTGGCTGAAAACGCGGTCCCAGGATTCCGCGCCAGGCGGAAGCACATGCCAGGGAGCCTCCGCCTCACAGACAAATGCCGCTAGGTGACAGCCGTCCCCCCAGAGCCATTCGTGGCACGAGAATAAGCCTGCAGGCAGGGGCCGTCCAGCCCGTCCGCCACGCCGGCCACCCCGGCCTCCTCACACCTGTTTCGGACACAGGCGAATTTCAAGCCGGGGACCAGTTCTGTGGCCCCGTGATGGGAGGAGAGCGGTCGTGCAAGCCCCACGCAGCCTTGGACGCCGAGAGACTTTTAGTGGTTGTCGGGGCAGGGAGGGAAGTTCACCTTAAAAGAACTCAGCTGTGAGCTGCCTGGCTCTCTCCCTGCAGATGGGCTCCTTGGTGGAGGCGGTGGACAGGAACTCAGCTGGCCAGGAGGAGAGGGTCCCTGGGAGTCAAAGCCCCTGGGGTGATGAAGAACCCGGGCCCACCCCAAGCCTGGGACGTGCCCGGGTGTACACTTTGGGACAGGAACATCTGGACTCGTCGCTTCATCTGAGCCAGATTGCGAGGGGCTTTTTTTTTTTTTTTTTTTGAAGCCTGAGTAACGGTCGCCCTGTATAGTCACCAAACCAAAGGCTAAAAAAAGATGGGAGCCACGCAGGCTCGTCTGTTCCCCGAGGCTCCTGCTTAAAGAGACGGTGCACCGGCAGGCTACAGGGTGAGCCGGGCGCCGGTCCGACGTCAGCCAATCTGTTACAGTATTTCATTCCCTGTCCGCGTGCCCAGAGGCTGTTGCAACGTGTATAAATTTAGAAGAAACAAGATAAATACCGTGGAAAGGTTCATTTGAACAAAAGGAGTGGTTTTTCTTTCCTCCTTTTCTTTTTACTCCACTGGAGAAGAGATAAAGTGGTCCTGTGACTGAGTTAGCCTCTCGGGGGGTAGATCTGGTGTTCTGGGCAGTCCCTCAATAACGCATAAGCATGGCCTCCGACTAACCAGCTTCTCCTGAAACTGTAAAGCAGTCCAGCTTCCAGCCTGAATGTCTCTTAGCAGCTGAGGGAATGAGGCGGCAACGATATCTACAAGCAACTGGGGTCTCCTCAGAATGAGCGAAAGACTACACGTGAAGGCACCGCTTACTCTCCCTTAAGCCCGCACCGGCGCACCCGACGCACCCTGGGCCGGACGTCCCGGCTCACCTGACACACGTTGGGCCGGAAGTCCCGGCTCACTCGACGCACCCTGGGCCGGAAGTCGTTAGTGCGCCAGGAGTTATGCCTCAATACTTGACATAAAATAAAACCAGCTTTACAAGGAAATTAATATCATGGGTCGGAGAATGGGGATCAGTGTGGAAATCACACTGAAGAAGAAAGTGCCTGAGAAACGCTCGCTTTCTCTTAACACACAAACTCACCCCCAGTGGGTTTATGGACCACCAGTAGGAACTGAGCACAAGCGAATTCTACCACCGCATTGTGCAGCCTGATTCCCATTTTGCAGAGAAGGAAACCAAAGTTAGATGAGGGGCCCGAGGGTACATGGCTGCCAGTGAGGGGGGCGGTGTGTGTGTGTGTGTGTGTGTGTGTGTGTGTGTGTGTGTGTGTGTGGCAGGACCAGGTCCGCCAGCTCTTACCAGTGCACACACCGCCTGTGTGTGTGTGTGTGTGTGTGTATGTGTGAAGACCAGGTAGCCCAGGTCCTCCAGCACTCACACCGCCAGCACCACCCACTGCCTGGAAGTCAACCAGACTCAAGGGCTGTACCTCTGACAGCATCTCATACTGGCCTCTTCTTCCAAGAGCAATGGTCAGTAAATCATAGACCACAGATGCACTCTGTAAACTGATGAGACGGTCGCTCTTGTGCTCAGGTATCCTGCTCAGCACAGCGTCCCGGTTGGCCTGAAAACAACACGGAAGAGAGAAGCAGATGGTGAGCTGGCCATGCACACAGCTATCGCTTTGTGCAGGGAAGCCATTCAGGGCCTGCTGCCCCTGAGAGCTTGCCGAGGGCCTGGGGACAAGGGCACGAGTGAGTAAGGGGTCGTTTACTCAAGATCCCCAGAGCACCGCAGGACTCAGAAGGCCTGGAGGGCACTTGTCCGCATTGGCAGGCGCCTGGAGGAAGCTTCAGGAGTGGATGCAAAGCACAGTGGTTTCTCCTGGGCTCAGGTTCACAGCCAGCCACGCAGCGGACACAGCTGCGCTCCGGGGCAGCAGAATCATCCATCAGATGAAGCCCTGCCGTGTCTCACTTATGGATCCTGCTTCTCCTCTACATGAAAGAGCAGGAGAAAATCCCCAGCCCCACACTTCCATTGCCAAACGGTGTTATCAGGGCACATCAGTCCTACAGAGATGTATCTTTCCCTCTCTCACCCAAGCAACATTCAAATCTCTGTATGATAGCTTCACTGGAAAAGACTACAAAGACTCCTTCAACTTTGTTCAGGGAAGCACAGAACAGATGTAGAAGAGAAAGTAAGAAGCAAACAGACTTTGGTTTTTAAAGATGTTAGCGCAAAGGACTGGGGAGAACAAGGAGGCTTGTCTATTTCACACCCCCACTGCTCAGCACAGAAATACCGCAGGCGCATTCAAGCTTATTCATCTCATTTATCTAGAAATCAACTGCTCTCCATGGCAACTTGTTTTCATTACTTTTGCAATTACTCCACCAGTTCCTCCAAACACATCACATGTACTGGAGACTCTAAACGTAGCTCATTTTCCTTTTCTCCCTAACAGGGAGTTCAGTACCAATAAAGTTAGACTTTGCCTGTCTTCTTTTCCTTCTAATTAACAGAAGGCTCAAGACCTAGCCATCCCTAGGAACACAGAAAGGGCCCTTCCATTTTCCCTGTGAAACTGGCTCTCGAGAGACCAGGGTCCCTAGTCTCGGCAGCCCAGCGTTTACCTTCCAGCCTGACACTTGGAAAAGCCATGCACACACCTTCTCAGTCACTAATGAGATGGATGCTTTCTTTTGTGTGAGTCCAAGGCATGGACTTGTAGCCTCCTGTCAGTACTTACTCATTTTAAAACTCCTTCCTCTTAAATGTCAAAGACAAATAAGAAATATATAAGACAGGCCACTTCCTACAAAGTGAGTCATCTCTTATGGAAACAAGCCTGCTTTTTAAAATTTCATTGTAAGTTTTTCTGGTTAGGAATGCCTTTGGAGCCAACAAAAGAAGCTGTGAGGGAAATAGGGCCTGCTACCAGTGGTCTCATTTGATTTATTTCCTCCAAATGTTCCATATTGAGACCGACCTGGGACAGAAGGGAACACAACAAAACATCATTTAAGAAAGATTTTCAGGTTATGCCAAACGTGTTCCTTTTTTCTTTTTAAAAAGAAAGTCTATCAGTGCCTTTTGATTAAAAAGGTACAGTACAGAATCTCAAGCAGGTCCACAAATAATAAATATCCCAGAATGCTGTCTCAGTGGTAACTGTGCTAAATTACAGTTCTGATAACTCCCTTCTCCTGGAGAAACTAATTTGATTTGAGGTAAGAACACAGTTCAACTCCAAATGAGTTCCTGTAGGCAGAGGGACCATTGACAAATTTATGTTTCTAAGTTAAAATCAGGACCAGAGGAGAATACAGTTTTCTCAGACACACATACACACACACAACACAGCAATTCTCATTTTGGTTCTGAAATTGAGCACATCTATTTTCTGTCTAAAAACTGGAAGAAAAAAAAAAATCAAGGGACATGAAAAAAGGCTTCCAAAGGCAACTTAATTTAGATTTCTACCTACGTAACCATGGAATGATTTACAGGGAGAACATAACTGTCCTGGTTGGCAAACCTCGTCCTTCTTATTTACTGTCATCATTTGGATTTCATCATCCTCTGAAGAGATTTTCTGGAAATTAAATATGACAGAGTCAAATTTGACTGCCTCAAGGGGATCTGAAATTTGAGTATTATTAGGGTCTATCACTGCAGTGAGGGAGCAGGAGAGTTAGACGTCACTCCCAAGGCACTGACTCTGAGAGCATGCATTCTAGAGATGTCACCAGCTTTCCCAAATTCCAAACTGCAATGCACACAGCCTGACAACACAACACAAATTTTCAATCAGAATTGTCCAAGAGATCGAAAGTGTATGGTCACCATGCTCTCAGGACTTTTCCACTGTCACTAACCGAGTTTGCCCAAAGGAAGCTAAATACCAGGTTGTGAAGAGCCCCGTGAGGAGGAGGGAATGGCAGTGAGCACTCCCCCCGCCCCATCCACCCGCCACAGAACCTGCGACGGAGCACAGCGAGATCTGCTCGTCTGAATACCAGTTACAGGAGGCCACAGGTGCTGGCCTGTGCACATATGCGCCTCCGCGACTGTGCCAAGGCAGAGGAGAGGATGTAAATGACACCATCCGCAGTCACCAGCTGACAGTCAAGGAAAGATGAGCCATGGAGGCGACCTGTATCCTTCAGAGGAAGTGGGGCCAATGACGTCAAAGGGCTTCCAAATAAAAAGATGCGGTAACTCAAGCAGTCTCCCTGTTGTAAACATCTCAGGGCCATTTCACAGAAAAAGAAAACCCAAAGCTTTAAATTAAGGCAAGAAACCTACCCTCCCTGCCCAACCCCAGCCTCTTCTGCCCCTTCTTCACTCAGCACCCGTTTCTAAGTCTTCTTCCCTGGAATATTTCCTGCCTCCATTTAAACTGTAAGCTTGGAGTAGAGGGGACCACCTTCTCTTGCTTTAGTTACACCTCCTTTTTCTCCTTGTTTTTCCTCCTGCCTGCCCAGCAGGTTGGGAGTTACAGGAGACAGGATGTCTGCTAGAAGGAACAGGAGGCCACTAAAGGATGCCTCTAGTCCCTCGTCTAAATGAGTAGGTGGGCACATGACCTTCCAAGCCCCAAGGCTTGCTGTTCTGCTCAGGTGCTCAGCACACATCATTTACGTGCCAAGGTACTAACTACTATGACCCACATTACTCTGGCATGCTTCAAGCTGGGCTGTCACGCCTAGCGAAGTGCCGAGAAGAAACCCAGTAAATGATGAACGATGAAATTCTAGACCTAAATTCGATCTCCTGGCCAAACACTAAGAAAACATCTCAAAGGAATCTGATGGTCTGGCAAAAACTCCCTCCCAACAGCAGAGCCGGGTAACAGAGTGGGCTCTCCTGGCCTGGGACTCTGCAATGCCTGGGGAACAGGTGGGGGATTGGAGAGAGGACCTGGGTGGGAACACAGGCAGGTTCATCAGGCTGCTGCTATGGAAACCAGAGGTTCAATACAGCCAGTGTTTCACCCCCAAATTCTCCCTCCCACCAAGGCAAATGAAGAGGGCTCATAAAGGTTTACCCTTGAGGGCTTCTCCCCGCCCCCCACCAATTTAAGTTTCCCCTGATGGTCATTTTAGGTGTAGTTACCCATATGCAACCGTGTTCTTGTCCAATCAGTACTTTGTGGATAAATGAATGAACTTAGATGCCTGCTAATTGCTAAGGGAAAGAGAAGCTTCATGCTTCAGGCCAACCTAGGGCCATTTCTAGCCAGCCCAAGAATTAGAAACATCTCTCTTTAAACCACTGTAGTTATTTTTCCCACCAGGTATCCCCTTCAGAAAGTATTCTTCTTGTTTATGCAAAGAAAGAGTCACTATCCTGATGGAGTCACCATATCAAAACAGGGACTAAAGGAATCAGGGAAAGAAAAATGTAAAAACATATTCTACTCACCATTGATTCACTAATCAGCAGTAACAACAGGGCTTCTTCAGTATTTTCTTGAGGACAAAAAATGCTGTATAAAGAAAATTCACTTTGATATATGGCAATTTCAAAGTAACACAAAATATATGACTAAGAGCAGGACTGAATGCTAACAGCTTCTAGATTTTTATATAGTATAGAACCCAAGCAAAATGCTGGATGATGGACACTTGAATTAATTTGTTTACTTCTATGGAATTTATACATTTTAACTATGCATTTAAATAGCAGGTAGCAGAGTAAAGCTGTAGAAACCAAGTTAAAAGCTCAAGTAACATTTGTGACTATTATAGAGGCAGAAATTTTGATAAGTACAAACTGACATTGTCTCAATAACACAGACTTTCTCCTAAACCCATTATGAGTTATAAACTGCAGACATTTCACTACCCGGTACTCTTCTTATATCTTACTTGCTAGCTGGCATATTGTATATTGTCATTTCGATGAAATAGGAGATTGGAAGCAATTTTAGAGTTTGGATAATTCCTAGGACACTGTAAGAGTTTCGTGAGCTAAGTGAGCTATCTTACAGAAACACACATGCTGTATTTTGGGGTAACACACAAGAACTGTCTTATTGATCAATTTTGTGGAATCTGGCTAGACTCAACATCTTGGATTCAAAGGAAAGGCTTTTAGGCTCAATGTTGCTCAGGATTATAGAACAATAAAAGCCAAACATAACTCTGATCTCCATTCTCTATATCATTTTTTTTTTTCTGGTTTGAGCATTTTAAAAGACTTCCTGCAATTTTCTCCATTCTAAAGCTCTAGAATCCTTGAGTAGAACTGTGAGTTGCATCACAAGTTGGGCCAAACTCAAGTCTTTTTTGTGGAACGCTAGAAGAGTGCAGGAAGAACGAACTTGGTTAAGGACTTCCCCCTGGTCAGTGGTTAAGACTCCACGCTCCTAATGCAGGGGCACAGGTTCAGTCCCTGGCTGGGGAACTAAGATCCTGCATGCCGTACAGTGGGGCCGAAAACAAGAAGTTAACTTGGTTAAAAACAAACAAACAAACGCCTGGATGTTTTGGAGATGACTAAATAAAGACTAAATTTACACCTTCCCTGGTGTACTATTACATTTAACTTAAGAGAAGGGATGAGGCCCCATGCCACCCCCAAATGGTCAAAAAGTGTTTTCCAAATGATTCTAAATACTTGTTCTTTTTAAGTGCCGGCAATTTTTGTACTGTGTCAAAAGACCATGAGGAGTAAGAAAAGTACAGTGGCTGAGACTTTACAACTCGGACATCCTGGACGTAAGGAGACCACCTGTGGGACGGTTCCTATTGCTCTTTCAGGACTAAGATTTAAAAAAAGCGCCTGTGAGCTTCAGGGCAGCAAGGGAGAAACAGACATAGAGAACAGAGCTATGGACATGGGAAGAGGGAGTAACGTGGAAATGTACAGGCCCGTGTGTGAAACAGATAGAATGGGAACCTGCTGTACGACTCCGGGAGCTCAGGCTGCAGGCTGGGGCGGGAGGAGACGGGAGGGGGTCCGGGAGGGAGGGGACATGGGTGTGCCTGTGGCTGATTCTTGTTGAGGTCTGACAGAACACCACAGAATTCTGTAAAGCAATTATCCTCCAATTAAAAAATTTTTTTAAAGTGGGGAGGGGGGCGCCTGTGAGCAAGGAGCGAGATTCTAGAATCTGCAGTGACCTCATTTAAGAGGTAGCTTTAGGTGCCTTGGGTTTTTACAAGAGAGAACTCTTCTTTCCCCTTAAATTCAGAAATAGAGCCTACAGGCTTTGAATTCAGAATGCTCATGTGAGTGAGTGTGTGTGTGTGTGTGTGTGTCCATCCTGCCATCAGTTCCTGACATTCTGGTTCATGTTCACATGCAACTGGGGCCTCACAAAAAAAGCAGTAACATTAAGCTTTTTTTTTTTTGCTCCATAGCTAGCCAGCTCTGCATTGTCCAGACTAACTGAAAAGAGAGAGAGCCCATGCTAATTGTGACTTAACACCAGCAAACTGCGTCCAAAATAATCCCCAGATTCCATCTGCACCGTCTAGGCTGCTTGTATGTGAGGTTGTGTTATTTTAACCAGAGCTGCTAACAAGTAGCACATTAACCGATTCTAACTCTACTTCCTCTACCCTTCCTCTATCCTCTACGCTTTTCAAGGCAGGCAAGATGGGTCCGCAGGGGCGCTGCAAAGCTCTGAGGACCTGCAGGAAGAAGCAGGGACCAGAGGAAGGGAAAGGACAGTTTTGAGACACACCTGAAAAACTGCAGACTGTAGTTTACCCCCCGCCAATTACGAATTCTCTAGACCTATTTCTGGCCGTTCTTTCCCTCTTCCCTGCGGAGCTCAGGGTGGACAGTGAAAACTGCTGGGCTCTCCTATTGTGATGGTGTCCCCTTAGGGCACAAGAGTGTCAAGGGGAGGTCCTGGGCCCCCAGGCCTCAGGCTGTGGAGCTGGGAAACTGGAGCCTTAGATCTGGAGGAAGGTGATGGAAGAGCTGGCCATTTATCCCTTCGGTTCTGACATGAAGTAGTTATCAGGATCTTTCAATGTCCCTCATTGTTATCCTTCAGACAGCATCCTCATCCTTACCAAAGCCTCTGCATTGGTTGCCAGGAGGTTCGGACCTGTATTTGGGACGCCAGGATAATTCTTTCCCCTCTGAGGCCTACAGAGGGGCTCAGCATGGCGTGTGGCACTCCTAGGGTTCGAAAAATCGTTATCCGCTTCCTGGCACAAAATCGGCGTTTCTAGCCTCCTCTTCACTTTGTGATAACTGTCTAATCTAATGTGCATTTCTTTATCTAAGCCACCTCAAGTGCTTCTTATGAGGAGGAATACAATGGAAGAAAGAAAAAGAAACAAAAGGTATCCATGTTAGGAAGAAGTAAAACTGTATTTGCGGACGACATGATCTTGTATATAGAAAATCCCAAGGGATCTAAAAAACTATTAGAACTAATAAAGCAGTTCAGCAAGACTTCAGCGTAAACGTTCAATTCAGACAGTCGATTGTATTTCTATATAGTTGCAACAAACAACCCCAAAATAAAAGTAATAGTAACAATTCCATTTATGATAGTATTGAAAAGAATGCCACACACACCAAAACGCCCTTAGGTAAGTTTACAAAAGAAGTGCAAACGTTATACCTTGAAAACTTCAAATTGTTGTCAAAAAAATTAAAGGAAAATAAATGGAAAGACATTTCATGGTCATGAAGACTTAATATTGCTAGGATGGTGCGCACGTGTGCTAAGTCACTTCAGTCATGCCCGACTCTGTGACCCCCATGGACTGTAGCCTGCCAGGCTCTTCTATCCAGGGACTCTCCAGGCAAGAGTACTGGAGTGGGT
This sequence comes from Bos taurus, assembly GCF_002263795.3. Taxonomy (NCBI): domain Eukaryota; kingdom Metazoa; phylum Chordata; class Mammalia; order Artiodactyla; family Bovidae; genus Bos; species Bos taurus. Next base: position 102,256,911 of record NC_037337.1, read on the forward strand.
TGCCATGCCCTCTTCCGGGGGATCTTCCCAACCCCAGGATCGAACCCATGTCTCTTAAGTCTCCTGTATTGGCAGGCGGGTTCTTTACCACTAGCACGACCTGGGAAGCCCTGCTAAGATGGCAACGCTCCTCAAATTAATCTACAAATTACACTCATTTCCTATCATGATCCTAGTTGCTCTTTTTTGTAGAAATAGACCAAATGATCCCAAAATTCATGTGAAAATATAAGGGTTTTGGGGGAAGGCAGGCTAAGGGGTGCTAGGTTTATTTGGGGGTAATAAAATATTCTAAATTTGACCACAGTGATGAGCAATGTGACTATATTAAAAGCTATATTAAAGCGCATTGTACACTTTAAATGAGTGAATTGTATAGTATGTGAATTAGATCTCAACAAAACATTAATAAAAATGACTGTGTCTATTTGTGTGAAGTGAAATTTGTGTCTCAATAACCATTCATGGCATGGGAATCTTCCCATTAACTAATAACTACATTTAACTTGATCTATGTTTTGCCTCCATAACTCTTGTACAGATGGGGAAGCTGATGTATGCCAAAGACTGAGTGGTTCCGGAAAGAAGGGAGACACGGCCAGCACTCTGAGCTTTGCTTCCTTCAAGAGGTGAGGGCACACTGGAGTAGCACCCAGACAGACACAGAGCTTCATCCACATGTCAAACTTGACTTCAGGAGGAAGCAAGAGCTGGAGTCTTCAAAATACTGGCACTTATGAAGCATCCAAAGCAGAGGAAAATCTAGGGTCTATTTTTAAGGTTTAAAAACATTACCTAAAAAAGAACCTCAGTCCTGATGCTAAATAGCTCATAATAAGGGGTCAGCATTTTAAAAGTGAGAGTTTGAGAACTGCTAGAACAGATGTTCTATGAATCCAGATAAGGGGTAAGGAATGCAGGAAAAAGTTAAGAAAATGCTCACTAGTCTGAATCCATACAAGAAATGCAAACTGAACAAGATGATGAGAGAGAGAAAGACCAGGGTCAGTTTAAGAAGACTGAGAGGCAGTGGCCATTGGCCACAGGACTGGAAAAGGTCAGTTTTCATTCCAATCCCAAAGAAAGGCAATGCTTTCTTTGAAGAATGCTCAAACTACCGCAGAATTGCACTCATCTCACACACTAGCAAAGTAATGCTAAAAATTCTCCAAGCCAGGCTTCAATAATACGTGAACCATGAACTTCCAGATGTTCAAGCTGGTTTTAGAAAAGGCAGAGGAACCAGAGATCAAATTGCCAACATCCATTGGACCATCAAAAAAGCAAGAGAGTTCCAGAAAAACATCTATTTCTGCTTTATTGACTACGCCAAAGCCTTTGACTGTGTGGATCACAATAAACTGTGGAAAATTCTGAAAGAGATGGGAATACCAGACCACCTTACCTGCCTCTTGAGAAATCTGTGTGCAGGTCAGGAAGCAACAGTTAGAACTGGACATGGAACAACAGACTGGCTCCAAATAGGAAAAGGAGTACGTCAAGGCTGTATATTGTCACCCTGATTATTTAACATATATGCAGAGTACCTCATGAGAAACGCTGGGCTGGAAGAAGCACAAGCTGGAATCAAGATTTCCGGGAGAAATATCAATCACCTCAGATATGCAGATGACACCACTCTTATGGCAGAAAGCAAGGAGGAACTAAAGAACCTCTTGATGAAAGTGAAAGAGGAGAGTGAAAAAGTTGGCTTAAAACTCAACATTCAGAAAACGAAGATCACGGCATCCGGTCCCGTCACTTCATGGCAAATCGATGGGGAAAAGGTGGAAGCAGTGAGAGACTTTACTTTTTTGGGCTCCAAAATCCCTGCAGATGGTGACTGCAGCCATGAAATTAAAAGACGCTCCTTGGAAGGAAAGCTATGACAAACCTGCTGCTAAGTCGCTCAGTCGTGTCCGACTCTGTGCGACCCCACAGACGGCAGCCACCAGGCTCCCCCATCCCTGGGGCTCTCCGGGCAAGAGCACTGGAGTGGGTTGCCATTTCCTTCTCCAACGCATGAAAATGAAAAGTCAAAGTGAAGTCGCTCAGTCGTGTCTGACTCTTAGCAACCCCATGGACTGCAGCCTACCAGGCTCCTCCGTCCATGGGATTTTCCGGGCAAGAGTACTGGAGTGGGGTGCCATTGCCTTCTCCAATGACAAACCTAGAGAGCATGTTAAAAAGCAGAGACATTACTTTGCCAACAAAGGTCCATCTAGTCAAGGCTATGGTTTTTCCAGTGGTCATGTATGGATGTGAAAGGTGGACTAGGAAGAAAGCTGAGCGCCAAAGAATTGACGCTTTTGAACTGTGCTGTTGGAGAAGTCTTTTGAGAGTCCCTTGGACTGCAAGGAGATCCAACCAGTCCATCCTTAAAGGAAATCAGTCCTGGTGTTCATTGGAAGGACTGATGTTGAAGCTGAAGCTCCAATACTTTGGCCACCTAATGTGAAGCACTGACTCACTTGAAAAGACTTTGATGCTGGGAAAGATTGACCGCAGGAGAAGGGGACGACAGAGGATGAGATGGCTGGATGGCATCACTGACTCGATGGACATGGGTTTGAGTGAACTCTGGGAGTTGGTGATGCACAGGGAGGCCTGGTGTGCTGCAGTCCATGGGGTCGCAGAGTCGGACACGACTGAGCGACTGAACTGACTGACCAACTGAGAGGCAGTTACCCTGAGAAGTGCTGCCCCCGAAGCTGCAGAGCGGTGCTCAGAAGCCTCACCTCGATAGCCCTCCAGTCCCCATGTCTGTCAGCGCTCCCCGGGGCCTCAGCAGCAGCAGCCTGAGGGCTTTCCGCCATTTTCCCACCACACCGTGACTAAAGGAGGTGTCCTTAGTTATTCACACATGTTCCTCTTTCCCTCACTGCGAGGTTGTGAAAAGCCACCAGCCTCTGTCTTGTGGGAACAAAGACGGGAAGGAAGGCTCCGAAGGGAGGAGTCGGGAATGAGCCACGACGGGTCCTGTCTTCCTGCCGCCTCGGGGCCTCTCTCTGTCTCCCGCCTACTCCTTCCCGAGGGGGAAAGCCCAGAGGGAGCTGGCGTGGACCCTTACCCCACCATCCTCAGAGGTGATCCAGCCCAACTTCAAAACCGAAAACAATGAACGCACTCTACAGAGACGTCACCTTTCAGTCACTTGTAAATTATGAATCATTTGTTAATTACTTAATTCTCCTTCTTCTTACAGCTAATTCGGTGTAAAACAAATTTTTAAACAAAGGATCAAGGAATTGCTGAGGAAAAGAAAAAAAGTGAGCTCTGGCTTACTAATAACTTTGTATGATGCTGAAGTTCTTGTAATAATCTGAATGAAAATCCCAAAACCAACAGTGAAGACTGAGAATAGCAACCAAGCTATTTTAGATAAGAATGAGAGCATTTTCTTACTTAAAAGGTCCCCACTAGTGCATGGATTTTGCTGAAGTTATGAAAAATAAAGAGGTATCTTTATTAAACTGGTAAATTAGACTTGCTCGTCTGGTTCTCTTTCAGGAGAGAAAAAATCTACCCTTGAACTTCTATACACTCGTGTGTGTGTGTGTGTGTGTGTGTGTGTGTGTGTGTGTGTAAGTCGCTTCAGGCGTGTCCGATGCTTTGTGACCCCATGGACTGTAGCCAGTCAGGCTCCTCTGCCCGTGGGATTCTCCAGGCAAGAACACTGGAGTGGGTTGCCACGCCCTGCTCCAGGGGACCTTCCTGACCCAGGGACTGAATCCTGGTCTCCTGTCTCCTGCCTGGGCGGGCGGGTTCTTAACCGTTAGTGCCGCCTGGGGGCCCCAAGTCTCCCTCCCGTCCCCGACCCACAAATGAGGCAGCAGTCCCCGTACTTCTCTCCTGAGTAGACGCGCGCTTTCCGGGTGAGCGTGTAGGTTTTCGTGTTTGCTCCTTTCCGGAGAGGATCGTCCAGGGGTGACTGGCATGGCGGATCCTCCAGAGGGTTCCAGTAGCTCTGCTCACACATACCCCGCAGCAGGATCTCCGCCAGCTGCCTGGCTATTGTCTGGGGACACAGAGGAGCAAAGGGACAGCCGTCAATCTATTTTGTGTCATTCACTCATTCATTTGCTCATTTAGTGAATATTTTTCAGCCACCACTTGGTCATCACTATTCCAAGACTCATTAAACATTTTTACTTTGATGAAAATTCTCCCGTTGATGACAATAAAAATAACATTTAAAAACCAGATAACCTCATGCCCTTCAAATGCTGCCCTGCTTCTGTTATATTCTGGAACACTAAACATGTTTTGGACCTGAAATTTTTAGTTAAGCTCTTTTCCAAAAGCTCTTATATTAACTAAATAATAGGTGAACTGCAAATATTTTCATCACTCTCCAACCGATGCCTGCTAAAGCCTGAAGGTGGCAGAAAGCCAGAACTCAACCTAGATGATGTAATCCCTGAAAAAAGTCTCTTTGTTGATGAAAAGAGGATGTCCGGTGCAGATTTTTAGAACGTCTTCCTTCTTAGGCGTGCCAAGGACAAGTCCTACGTGTCCCTGCCCTGGCCCTCAGCACCTGAGACCCTGACCTGTTCTCCCTGCCTCCTGGGTTTTCCGGCCCAAGGCTCCCACTGGCCTTGTGCAAAGTGCAGAGAGGGCAAAGTGGGAACTATGGATACTGATCAAGAAATACATTTTTTCAAAGCCAGGTAGGTATCTCTTTTCTCACTGTGAAAACTCAGAAATGTCTGAGTCTTGTCCTCCTAGACTGGATGCAGGTTACTGTGTTTTCCTAACTCTGTAGCTCTGCTGCCTGGGACAGCACCATGGGTGCTCACGTGCTATGTCACCCAGTCCTGTCCGGCTCCTTTCGACCCCCTGGACTGTGGCCTGCCAGGCTCCTCTGTCCATGGGATTCTCCAGGCAAGAGTGCTGGAGTGGGTTGCCACGCCCTCCTCCAGGGGATCCTCCCGACCCAGGGATGGAACTCGCGTCTCTTACGTCTCCTGCAGCGGCGGGTTCTTCACCGCCAGCGCCACCTGGGAAGCCCCAATAGCGCCGCGGACGACGTACTGGGGGCGGGAGAGAAGGCAGGTACTAAGAACTGTGCTAACGGATGTCCTCATCATCTCCCAGTGACCAAGAAGAGAAATTTTTAAAAATCCCTCTGAAAATAGGACTGCATTGCAGGGTGATCCAGGCGACCTCACGCTCAGCCAGAGGCAGGGAAAGAGAGCGCCACCCAGCAGGTTTCCCGCGTGGTTTTAGCGTTCTCTGGAAGAGGCAGGCAAGGATACTGATCTTCTGAGAACAAGACTTTTTAAACCAATATGTTCCAGAAGAGAACTTTGCTAGGCTTTCATCTATGGGAAATCTCTAAAAACACCACAAGGAAACCTAAATGCAAACCAATCACTAGCTTAGTGGTTCCTGATAACCACTGGGTAAAGGCAAATTTTCTTCATTATTCCCAAGTAAGACCCACTGGCTTTAAATGTCTATAAAAATGTGAAATTAGATGCACTCCGATCATCCCCAACTGAGCCATCTGTAAAGATCTCATAAGAACACGATTTTCAGGACCTAAACACTTCCTGGACCATTTTCTTAAACCTCCCGTTACGGCCTCATTTTGATCTCACTGCAGTCATATAAACTAATGACTTCTGCTGGAAGCATCAGCTGGCAAGAATAACCTCCACTGGCTCTAGCTGAGGGAAAAAAAAAAAATGTTAAAGGAGAAAAATGAACAGGAACTTCACATTGTGGATGTATCTGCCACAGAGGGATTCTAAGGTAAAAGTCTCTGTCCTCAAGACAGTCTGCTTGTCCGCTGCTGGACAGCTCACGTCAGACCTCATTTTCCCTCAAGGTATTAACCTTCCCGAGAGAGCTTTTCAATGAGGTTTTGATGTGATTGCATATATTAAAGGCATTAGCTCATCATGTACCTCCGATTAGGAAGGATGTTGGTTATATTCACTGAAAGCACAAATGAAGTTCAGAGGAGACTGAACAGGAGAAATTATCAGCAAGATCACCAACGTCTATGACACTTTTACGTTTTATACTCAGGGCATATACAGCTTGTAGTTTAAATGCCTAACAATTGTTGGTAACTACCAAATATATTTCAAATGAAAGGAAAGAAAGGAAGAAAGCTGGTCTGGAAGAAGAACTTGAACTTCTTTGTACAAAGCTGGTCATTAAATGCACTTTTTTTTGCATGTGTTTTTAAACTGTGATAAACCTCACATAACATTCACCATTTTAAAGTGTGCAGTCCAGTGGCATTTAGCACACTCACGGTGTTGTACAACCATGGTCACTATCTAGATCCAGAACACTCTTTACCCTAAAAGGAAACCCCATATCCTTTAAGAAGTCACTCTCCACTCTCCCTCCTCCCGCACCCTGGGAACAACGACTCTGCTTCCTGTGTCTGTAGGTTGCCTGGTTTACATTTCACATAAAAGGAGCCAAACAACATGTGGTCTTCCTGTGTCTGACTCCTGTCACTCAGCATAGTCTTTTCAAGGTTTGTCCACAGAGCAGCATGAACCAGCCCTTCACTCCTCTCTGCAGCTGAATGATACTCCATCGTATCCTGTTTATTCAGTCATCAGCGGTAGACACTTGAATTGTTTCCATCTTCTGGCTACCGTAAGGAGTGCTGCTGTGAACACTCATACATAAGTTTTAGTTTGAAAACCTGCTTTCAATTATTTGGAGTATTTATCTAGGAATGGGGCTGCTGGAAATGTACTTTTAAATCCTCTCTGCTATAGTTTCACTCCAGAGTTTACAAAGCAACTTTTCCATCTCCTAGTGCTAGTCGCTCAGTCGTGCCCGGCTCTTTGTGACCCCATGGACTGCAGTTCACCAGGCTCCTCTGCCCATGAGATTTTCCAGGCAAGGATACTGGAGTGGGTTGTCATTTCCGTCTCATAAGGATATTATAAATTTGCAATTATCAGCTAATCGAAAAGGAATCAGACAGCAATTAAGAAACACTGTCTTAGAGAAGGAGAAAAATCGTATGACATCCTTTATGTGCAGAATCTAAAAAGAAATTATACAAACGAACTTTTTTACAAGACAGAAACCAACTCGCAAACTTAAAGAAGGAATGTAAGATTGCCAGTGGGTAACAATGGGGGGAGCGACAGTTAGGGAGCTTGGGATGGACATTTACACACCGCTATGTCTAAATGGATGACCAGCAAGAACCTGCTGTAGAGCACAGGGAACTCTGCTCAACGTCATGTGGCAGCCTGGATGGGAGGCGAGTTTGGGGAAGAATGGATATATGTCTATGGAAGGCTGAGTCCCTTCACTGTCCATCTGCAACTATCACAACATTGTTAATTGGCTATACTCCAATATAAAATAAAAAGTTAAAAAAAAAAACAAAGTCTCACACACACACACACACACACACACGAGAAACCCTGTCTCACGAGTGGCAATAGCTAGAGAAGCTTCCTCACATCTGTGGAAACCAGAGGACGCCAGTGAAGATGTCCGAGAAGTGTTTCTCAGCTGGGCTGGGCAAAGAATCACTTGTGGAAAGTAGAAAATACAGGTTCTTGAGTCCGGCCACAGGCTGGCATTCCCGAGGTCAGGCACAGGGATGCGTGTTTGCTCAAAGGCCTCAGATGTCTCGGATGCACACTGCTGGCTGAGCACTCAAGGAATTAGAAACAGTTTCATTTAGGTCACTCGTGGACCATCAGCCAAGACCAAAGGTGTGCCTGCAACTCAAATGTGACACTGAGTGTGAAGTGACTCCCCTCGTGTTGACCGTGAACATGTCAATCACTCAGTTGTGTCCAGCTCTTTGCAACCCCATGAACTGTAGCCCGCCAGGCTCCTCTGTTCATGGGATTTCCCAAGCAAGGATACTGGAGTGGGTTGCCATTCCTTCTCCAGGAACTCTTTCCAATTTAGTGATCAAACTCAGGTCTCCCGCATTGTAGATGGATCACGTTACCCTGTGAGCTACCAGGGAAGACCATGTTAACAGTAACCAGTTAGTTAAGAGCTGGAAGTGTCCAGGGCCAGCTTTAGTCCTAACAGGCTTCCTTTAGAAGCCTCTTCACTGGGTTTGTCAGGAAAAAACAAAAACAAAAACACTCTTCGTTCCTAACTTATTTCTGGCCAGAATCCTACCTCACAGGATTTTTATAAGTTAAAACACATTGATTGAAAATCATAACCCTTACACAACCATAGAAAATATTCTCTAATTCTGGAAAATAATGTTGGCGTGAGCAACAGGCAGACTCCTGTGGTGCAGTCCGTGTACACGTGCCTTTTAATGAAGAAGAACCATTCATTTCCTTAATGAAATATATATTCTTTGAGAGTCTATATTTAAGAATTTGAAAGATTGGCTAAGTGAGCTTTTAAAACAATTACAAGAACACTTGCCAGTACTCTCATTATGCTTTCAAATCTTTTAAGCTGTTCATGCTGACCAGTTGGGAAGTTTTATGGAATGGGGGGGAGGTCAATTTGAGAGAAAAGACATGTGGCAATAATTTTTATCCATATTTTTGCAGGGTTTTTTTTTTTCGCTTAAAGAACTGTGTTGATCAAAAAAACGTTTTCTTTGAACTTCTGAGGGCACCCATGAATCATATCAACACATAAATAAATGTCAAAGACCGAGCGAGTTCTTGCTGGGGTGTGTGTGTGTGTGTGAAGTCATCCATCTTGTTTTACCTCCTATAATTCTGGGCCTGCCAGGTGGCGCTAGTGGTAAAGAACCCACTGCCAATGCCGGAGACTTAGGAGACACGGCTTCAGCCCCTGGGCTGGGAGGACCCCCTGGAGGAGGAGATGGCAACCCGCTCCAGTGTTTTTGCCTCGAGCATCCCATGGACAGAAGGGCCTGCCAGCCACGGGACGTGGGGTCACCGAGAGTCCGACATGACTGAGGAGGCTTGGCACTGTAATGCCAGGAGAGCCTGTGGCTGAGCCGCCTGGACCTGCGAGTCGTGCGTCCACATCCTAGTGTTCTGGAGACGCCAAAACGAAGATACAGCCTCATTTCCTGTGACGGGAGTGGCTGAGCCTCGCCCAACTGAACACTCACAGCATTTAAAGGATTCCCGACGGACTTCCCTGGTGCTCCAGTGTGTTAAGACTTCATCCAGGCTTACACTACGGAGGGCGTGGCTTCAGTTTCTGGTCGGGGAGTTTAAGATTCCACATGCCAGGTGGTGTGGACAAAAAAATAAAAAACCATGGTAACGGACGCATGATAACGGGCGGACGACAGCCCGGATGACAAAAGACAGAGCCCTTCGCGCAAATGCTGGGTGACTGCGGCTCTGAAGGGCACCCTGTGGAGGTGTGACTACGAGCCTCCCAGCAGGAGAGTGAAAGGTTTAAAAGGGAGGAGACAGAACTCAAGTCCACAGGCGAGCCAAGCTGCTGACCAGCCAGTGTATTTAACTAGCTTTCCTATTTCTGGGTTTTATGGTCAGTATAGTTGAACAGCTAGGTACTCCTAGGATCTAACGTGCTTTGCCCCATTCAGGGTGCAGTATGACCCTTCAGCACACAAACCACCCTGGTGTCCAGAGGGCCCAGTGCTGGCTGCCGCACAGGGTGCACGCCTTTCGATTTAACAGCGTGACCGAGAGGCGACTGAGAAGATGTCCGTCATTCGCCATCAGGGAAATGTAAGTCAAAACCACCGTGACCCAGCACGTCACACTCACTAGGAGGCTAGAACTGAAAAGAAACAATACACAAGTGCTGTCGAGTGCGTGGAAAAGCTGGAACGCCCGTCACTTCTGGTGAGAACGTAAAATGGTGCAATCGGTCTGGAAAAGTTTGGCAGTTCCTCCAGAGGTCAAACGTAGAGTCACCATGTGATCTAGCAACCCCAGTCCCAGGTATATACCCAAGAAAAACGAACACAAGTATCCACACAGGGTCGTGCACGAGGATGTTCACAGCAGCGGTATTCATGAGAGCCGACAAGCAGAAACAATCCAGTGTCCTAGGCACTGGTGGCTGAATAAAGACGGCTCTGTCCCACACTGGAACGTCAACCACGGGGGAGAGGAGTGAAGACACAGAGCACAGGGCGGGTGGGCCTTGAAAACGTGGGGCTAAGAAAAGCCAGTCACAGCAAGGCCACGTGCCACACAAAGCCGCTTATGTGACGTGTCCAGAACAGGCACATCCACAGAAATAGGAGGTGAGTTAGTGGCCACCTGCGGCTGCAGGAAGAGTAGAATGAGACTGACCAGTAACAGGCACGGAGGTTTTTGCGGGGTGATGAGAAAGTTCTGAATTGAAATATAAATGACGGCTGAACAATTTTGCGACTACTAAACTCCAACGACTTTAAACTGGTGAATGAATGATGTATAACAATATGCTTCACTGATAGAGTTTAAGATGTATAACGTCTGTATTACCTGATGTGTGATGATACGTCATATATAATTTATATACGAAAGCGAGAGAAGGCGCCCGCAGCGCCTTCGGGCCTCAACCAAGTCGGCAGTCACACTTACCATCCGCAGGTTTTGGGTTGTTCTGGTCTCAACCGCTCTGAGGAGCTCTCTGAATCTCCCGACTCCTCTTGTCAGGCTCCTGTGGGCACACAGAATTTGACAGGGCTCCCATCCGGCGCCTAGTAATGTTAAATATTTTACACACACACTCCACTGCATTTTGTCTACATAAAAGCTGTCGGCGAGACGGCAAGCGAACCATCGCTCGGCACGTGTCTGTCCGTCTTTGCTCAAGTCTGAAAAATCTGACCTAAGATTGATGGGCTTTGGTGCTTCCACAGTCAGAGTTTCTCAAGCAAAGAAATGTTGGAAAGCCAGATCTGAGGCAAAAAAAAAAAAAAAGGCAAGATATCTTTCACGAGTCTATCTTCCACCCCCAGTAGCTCAGCCTGCTCTGTTAAGTGGTGCTGAACTCTTTTCATCCCAGAATGGCTGGCACAGAGGTACAGGAACGTGTGCAGTGTGGGAAAGGGTTTTGTGACCTGCCTCCTTTGTGGGCGAGACAAAGGGCAGAGGCATGAAAACCCAGGGGCTCCATCGGGCAAGCGCTCTCTGTCTTCGAGAACACACAGGACTGCCCAGTAAAGCCGCCCGCGCCCCCCCAGCCTAACCCCAACCCCAGCAGGCAGACAGAGGGTCACAGCCCCTCCCGAGTGGGCAGGTGCCCCTGGGCTGAGGTCAGCGCATCTCACACACGGCCACACACCTCACCGCGTGGGTTGCACGTTTTGTGAAGGGGCAAATCACACCTGGCTTCACCCTGACCCACACGCCCAGACCCCACGTGTCTGTCCCCCCTTTCTGAGGCTGTGCCCGGCCCGGCCGGCTGGGATCACTTCCCTGCAGGTCCCTTTACACCGAGCACCGCCACCTCCTATGACATAACCCAGTGATATTTATAACCTGCTCATTAGAACACATCTCATCTTTCCAAAAAGCCGCCGAGCAGGTCAGCAGGTGCTGGCGCAGCAGAGGCCAGGTATCCGGCTCTCTCCTTGGATGACACTTTAAATTGCACAAAGGGATGAAAGCAAATGACATGTGGGCTCCGAGTGCTCTGAGCACTCTCGGGGCTATTAACTCGTGTCTTATATCGACACGACATCCCAAGGCTCTCATTCACAAGAACACCCCCAGAACTTGAAGATAATGGTTTATTGGCGCCGGGACATAAACGCTCCCATAGTCCTCTCACCCACACATATCAGATGATATCGGATCAGAGGCTTTACGGCAGCATAAAAAGAGAAGCTTGTGCTCAGGACTCCAGTCAGCACTAACGGAAACATGAATAAAAATTAGGTAATAGGCCCTGGAACATTCAATCTCTGCTGCTTTCCCCTTCATTTGCTTTTATGGGATCTGTGTTCACAGGCAGCAGAGTATATTCACTTTGGACTGAAGCTTCGTTCTCTTAAGTAACATGGCGGGGTGTGAGGGGAAGGAACAGCTACAGCTGAGAAAGGGACAGGCGGGACAGAGCAGTGTCATTTTGGTCCAGAACCCCAGAGTAAACTCCTAGTATGCACAAAAAGAGGCTTCCCCAGTGGCTCAGGAGTAAGGAGTCCGCCTGCTATGCAGGTGAGGCGGGTTCGATCCCTGGGTGGGGAAGATCCCCTGGAGAAGGAAGGATGAACCCACTCCAGTATTCTCGCCTGGGAAATCCCAGGACAGAGGAGCCTGGCGCCTACGGTCCCCAGGGCCACCAGAGTCTGACATGACTGAGCGCACACAGCGCACACACATATGAACAAAGCATGGCGTTTTAAGCTGTGTGAGTAAAGGCGGCGCTGAGGCAACGCAGTCGCAGGCCCGGGTTTACACGGCTGTTTCGGCGGCGGGGACAGTAGGCAGCATTCAGTCCAAACGCCGTACCTCAGGGGCAAGCCGCCAGGTGGGAGCTGGCCCTTCAGCACGTCTCCCGGGCCCTCCTCGCTGAGGGAGACACCTGTCCAGTTACAGAAGCACAGAATGTTCTAGCTAGAAATGATCCCGACATGACCCAGTCCACCGTGACACAAAGGGAACGGCTCGCTCAGTCACAGCAGCGAGAGGGCCGGCTGCGAGCTTTCCGCCAAAGCTCTCACCTTCCCGACAGCGGAAACGCGCGCTCTCAGCCCAGGACGACGCTCGCAGGAGGAACAGAACAGCGGGGACACAAGAAAGGCCTGTTTCTTAGAGAACCGACTTCGGGGTGCCGGTGGGGGCGGGGGAGGGATGGGGCAGGGACGGCCGGGGCGCCTGGGAGCACGCGCGCACAGGCTGCGTGTAATCGGGTCCCCAAGGCCCGCGCGCCGGGCTCGCTCCGCGCTCCTCCGCAGCCTGCGTGCGCGGGCGCTGCTGGGGACGGTGCCGTGCGGCTGGGTCCCTCCGCGCCCGCCGGAAACCATCACGACACTGTTAATCCAAAATAAAACGTTTAAAATAAAATACTGGGTGGGGGAAGGTCAGTTTTACACGATTAATATGCAAATTAATATGTACATAATATAAATCTAACGGTTCCAGTGATCCCAGCGAATGAGCTGCTCCGAGGAACTGGTTCAAAGACTGGAAAGAAAACCCGCTGTCGCGGGAGAAGCAGCCGGGTGTCCAGGGCGAGGCTCGCCGCCGGAGCTGAGGGCCGCGGGCGCAGAGCTGCCGTGCGGAGGCCGGACGGTCTTCCCGCGCAGGGCCGGCGCCCCCCGGCGGCCGCTGCAGGAAGTCCCCGTGACCGGGGACCGCGGCCCCCGGGCCGGCCAGCCCCGCAGCCACGCCGGAGGGCGGCCGGAGCACTGCCCTGCCTCTGAGCAAATCCGCGCTCTTCTCAAACTGCTTCCAGTTTTTTTCTGGGAAGAGCTTCGGCTGCAGATTGTGCTCATCAACAGAGAGTCCGCAGTGACCGCAGCGCGGGGACCAGCGCAGGGCTGGCGGCCGCAGGAGGGGGCTGGAGGGGGCAGGTCGCACATCTAAACGTCAGAAAAGGAACAAAGTGTCCTAAATACAGAGACATCCAACCACCAGCAGCTCTTACACCATTCACATGCTTCTACAGTCACATAATTTTATTCAAGCAATCACTTCCACGGGTGCCATGACGGCAGAAAAAATATTTTTTTTAAGATAATCATGATAGAAAGAAACAGAAAAAGATTAACTTGCAAAAATTACATTCTAGAGGCTATGAAATACCCCCAATTTGAGGGAAATAAAAACCACAGGGTTGCTTTCGTGTCTCTAAACTATTCGTTTATTCTTAAGTGTTGACACGCGTGAAACAGCTCGAATGAACTGCTGCTTAGAAACTCCACTCCAAAACGAAGAGAAAGAGAGCCAAGGACTCTCCTGGGTTTGAGGGTTTCCACAGACCCTTGACATGAGGTCATTTATTCCGTTTCAACACCCCTGACTGAGACAGTGCAATGATGTCAGAATTCATTATGGGAAACGAGTCTCTAAAAACGCTCTCGCCAGCATTCGAGCAGCGGGCACTGGCGAGCAGTCAGAACTCGGGGTTCACCTCCTGCACCTCGCTTCTTGAGCTGGGGGAGCTTGCCTCCGCGGGGGACAGTTCCCAGCACCTCAGCCCTCACCAAGGAGAAAGGGCCTGCGAGTCCCTGGAGCACCAGCTGGCTGACAGAAGGGCGAAACCCGCCCACGTCGCGGGGGGCCGCAGCCCTGCTTTGCCGCGGGCCCCAGCTGCAGGGAGCGCTCGGGTGCGTCCTCAGCCGAGCTGGGGCAAACCCAGACGGAGGAAGGCCCACCCGCGGTCCCGGGGCTGCGCTCCCCTCCAGCCCTGACCTGCTTCCATTTTCCTTCTCTCCTCCCACCTCTTCTACCGGCTCCTCCCCCCGCACCCCCAGCCCCTCCTCCTCCTCCCAGGTCTCAATGCCCTGAGGTCCAGGCAGGAGCACGACCCCCTGAGGACGCCAGGGGGGCACTGACTGGCCAGCACCGGTCCCTTCTTGACCTCCTGGGTCCTGAAATCAGCATTTCTGACGGCTGGTCTCTGAAATCTACATTCTCACGTACAAATTTACAGCAGCGTCTGTTCATGTCCTGTTCTGCTGTGACTCCGAACTGCACACTCAGCTCTTTAATAGTGTCACCTGTCTCTGAACTATCAAACCAAGGGGGAAACAAACAGGAAGGAAGCCAGAGCTGCAGAAGCAAACTCCAAACGGAAAACCAAGGCTCAGAGCAACTCAGAGACTAGAGAATCATTTCACCTGGTGATGGGCAGCGACTTCAACAGCAAGCTCAATCCATTATTTTACATTCATTTGCATTTTCACACACACTTCTTCGGAGCCAGGGGGAAAATACAATCCCTCCTCTTCCAGTTTGTCCTTCCAAATTATCTTCTAGCCTCAGAGTTTGGCCCAGGTCACCAGTGCACTTAAATTCAATATCAACCGTCATTGTCATGCAAACTCATAGTTCTGCTGTGAATAAAACACTTTTCATACGAGATGTCCAGTTCCTAGGTCATAAGGGAAAGCTACTTGTTAGCGTAGGTTCAATATTTTTTATCCTTGTCTGTGGTTGAGAACTTTAAAGATCAATTTTAGAACAAGTCAACACAGTAGATCTCTTAAAGCTAAGAAATCATTTGGCTTTTTCCACGTTCTTTCTTACCAACTGGTGTTCTGAACCTAAGTGTTATGTTATTTCATAATTACTCAACACCAAACTTGGGCAGGGCTTCCCCAGTGGCTCAGACGGTAAAGAATCCGCCTGCAATGCAGGAGACCTGGGTTTGACCCCTGGGTTAGGAAGATCCCCTGGAGGAGGGCATGGCAACCCACTCCAGTATTCTTGCCTGGAGAATCCCATGGACAGGGGAGCCTGGTGGGCTACAGTCCATGGGGTTGCATAGATGGACACGATTGAGCAACTAAGAACAGAACATACTTGGGCAAACTCTGGGAGACGGTGAGAGACAGGGAGGCCTGGCGCGCTGCAGCCCACGGGGTTGTGAAGAGCCAAACCTCATCACACCGTGGGTTCCAGGCTTGTCCCTGAGGACACATGGTGAACAAGGGAAGCACCAGGAACCACGCGTGTCCTCACATCCCCGACGAGACCGCAGGCCCCTTGAGGACCCAGGTCTCTGTCCCTCAAACAGAGCCAGCATGCAGAGAGTGCTCAGTAACTACGTACTGAATGAGTGAACTTCAGAACTGCCAGGAGCTGAGTGAACCAAGACCCCGAGGGCATGCGTTTTCTCCCTGTTTCTTGCCCCCTCCTTTCTCCCTGCACACAGATCACCAGGCAGCTCGGCAAGTGTTACTTTAAACAGAATCCGCCTCGTACCGGGTCTGCAGCATGATGTCGGAGGAGCAGTGACACGCAGGCAACGTGCCCAGCATGCCCTGCCTGGCAGCCTCGAGAGGGCTGTGTGCAGAACGAGGAGTTTGAGGTTTTAAAAAAAAAAAGGCTTTCAGAGAAACTGTGCTGCCCAGGCGCCTTTCTGCATGCCCCGCTCTCTGCCCGAAGAGTCCTAGGTCATCCTCCAAGACCCGCTCAGAGGCCTTTCCTGCACTCCCGGTGCTGTCTGCAGGGCACACGTGTTTGGAGCACGGACAACATTCAACACGCGATTTTCACTTGTATCTGTGTCTGCGGCCACCATAAGGGGACAGGCCCACAGTGTACCCACTTCTCCTTGTCCCAGCGGCCTCACAGAGCTGACCAGGTACCCAGGGGCCCCTAGTAAGCTGTGCACTCCCCGGAGAAAGAAACAGACAACGGTGATTTCACAGTCGTGACTACACACTAGGAGATGCACCTCACCACGTCTGGACACTGTCATCACTTAGAACTCCAGAAACCAGAAACGCACCCGGGCTTCCCTGGAGGCTCAGATGGTAGAGTCTGCCTGCAACGCGGCAGACCTGGGTTTGATCCCTGGGTAGGAAAGATCCCCTGGAGGCGGGCATGGCAACCCACTCCAGTATTCTTGCCTGGAGAATCCCACGGACAGAGGAGCCTGGTGGGCTACAGTCCATGGGGTCGCAAAGAGTCAGACACGACTGACCGACTAACACAAAACTCAGTGCATCTCCAGGTCAATTTCTCTTTGTTCTCAGGTTTGGAAATGCTTCCCCTTCATTTATATGACATTAGTATCATCTACATGGGAAATGTCTGGAATCGAAACCAGGTCTCCCGATCTGGAAAGTGGGGGAAGAAAAAGACATCCTTCACACTCCAGGAGGCCGCGTCTGGCCGGCTGTCAGGGAGCTGTTTTTCCCAGAATGGATCCCAGCTTCTCCCTCTACACGCTCTTCGCCTCAGATCCAGTGACACACGTCCGTGAGGACAGATGGCTCGCTGCAGTCGGGGGACAGGGACCAAACCCACAACCTTGGCCTCGTTAGCAGAGGACTCTCTCTGATCCCGGGGTGAGCCGGCTGCCGCCTGGATACAGCGACGAAGGGCCTGAGAGCCGCGCGCCGGAGGGAGCCTCAGAAGTCTCTTTGCAAACCTAACGAGGGTTGTATGAGGCTTAGCAACGAGGGCTTCCTCGTGACAAACGCGGAGCCAACAAGGCGGCCCACTCAGCCGGCCAGGCGGCCACGCCTTGGGGAGCAGGTGCTGGTCCCGGCAGGACGGGCGCGCGAGGCCTGGGGGCCCTGCCGAGCCCGCCGCTCCAGCCCGCGGAGGGTGACAGACAGACGCCCTGCCTGTGTGTGTGCCGTCCTCAAGTCACCAGGCTTCTCTGACTCTGCGACCCCATGGACCTCGGCCCGCCAGGCCTCCCTGTCCATCACCAACTCCTGGAGCTTGCTCAAACCCATGTCCATTGAGTCGGTGATGCTACCCAACCATCTCATCCTCTGTCATCCCCTTCTCCTCCCGCCTTCAATCTTTCCCAGCATTAGCGTCTTTTCAAATGAGTCAGCTCTTTGCATCAGGGAGCCAAAGTATTGGAATTTCAGCTTCAAAATCAGTCCTTCCAATGAATATTAAGGATTGATCTTCTTTAGGATGGACTGGTTTGATCTCCTTGCAGTCCAAGGGACTCTCAAGAGTCTTCTCCAACACCACAGTTCAAAAGCATCAGTTCTTCAGCGCTCAGCTTTCTTCATAGTCCAACTCTCACATCCATACATGACCACTGGAAAAACCATAGCTTTGACTAGACGAACCTTTGTCAGCAAAGTGATGTCTCTGCTTTCTAACACGCTGTCTAGACAGCCAGATAAACTGCCGCAGGGGCTTGGACGGAAGGACAACGTGCCCCCCTACTGGCTCTCCCCTCACCCCGACTCCCAGGCTCTGGGGAAACACGGGATATAGAAAGGCCTGCCCCTCCCGTCCTCCTTCCGTTTAACCCTTGGAAATGAGTCAAAGGATGTCCATCCTCATTCAGAAAACAACACCGAGCGTCCACTGGGCACGAGAAGAGGATGCGGGGATGTGGCGCTGGGCCAGCCAACGAGCATGTTTCCCCCTGAGCCCGGGCCTTTTTGCTTTTATTTGCTTATTTTGGGCTGCGCCGGGCTGCACTGCTGCTGCTCAGGCATCTCTAGCTGCTCGAGTGGCGGCTGCTCCCTAGTTGTGGTGTGCGGCCTTCTGATTGCAGTGGCGTCTCTTCCTGCAGAACATGGTCTCCAGAGCACAGGCTCAGTGTTTTGGCTCACGGGCTTAGCTGCTCCACGGCGGGTGGGATCTTCTCAGACCAGGGATTGAACCCATGCCCACTGCATTGGCGGGCAGATTCTTACCACTGGACCACCAGGGAAGTCCCTGAACCTGGAATTTAATGAGGCTCAGTTTGACCTCAGAGGCCTCTTGGTACCTAATGCAGAGCTGAACTCAATCTCATGGCACTTTTAACGAACAAACCAACGCTCACCTAGCATATGAGGCTCGCTCTTCAAAGTATTCACATTCTCAAACAGCACAGAATACATAATCTGGAGCCAGACCATCTGGGCTCAGACACAAGCTCGGCCACTTGACTAGTTATTGACTGTGGGCAAGTGCTGTGCCTTGGTTTCCTTGTCTGTAAAATGGGGAGAACAAATGCACTCACCTCATAGACTGGCTGTAGGAATTAAGCGAGTTAATTATGGAATACACAATACTGTGTCATTGCTCAAAACAGTTTTGGAATTCTGGAATCTACCTTCCAGTTGATATATAGACACACAAGTCTGTTTTACTTCCTTGAAGTCATTTAATACTGAAGAAGAAAAAAGATACTCCCAGTTTGATGGATTCATTCACTGTGCTATTTACTGAAAGCCTAAGAAAAGCTATGACCAACCTAGACAGCATATTAAAAAGCAGAGACATTATTTGCCAACAAAGGTCCATCTAGTCAAAGCTATGATTTTTCCAGTGGTCATGTATGAGTGTGAGAGTTGGACTGTAAAGAAAGTTGAGCACCAAAGAATTAATGCTTTTGAACTGTGGTGTTGGAGAAGATTCTTGAGAGTCCCTTGGACTGCAAGGAGATCCAACCAGTCCATCCTAAAGGAGATCAGTCCTGAATATTAGTTGGAAGGACTGATGCTGAAACTGAAACTCCATGCTTTGGCCACCTGATGCAAAGAACTGACCGTTGGAAAAGACCCTGATGCTGGGAAAAATTGAAGGAGGGAGGAGAAGGGGACGACAGAAGATGAGATGGTTGGATGGCATCACTGACTCGATGGACATGAGTTTGAGTAAACTCTGGGAGTTGGGGATGGACAGGGAAGACTGGCGTGCTGCGATTCATGGGGTCGCAGAGAGTCGGACACGACTGAGCGACTGAACTGAACTGAACTGAACCATGCTCACAATGATGAGACAACAACTGATGTCAGGTGGGGAAAAGCTCTCTCCTGGGCCTTGTGGTCCCTCTAGCAGCAAAGAATGGTGACTGGGGGTGCTGGTGTCCGTGGGGAGCAGCAGAGTCTCCACTGAAGGCCACAGGGCCCAAGATCCACACAACACAGAGGATGCAAAGGAACCGAGGTAGCTGGGTCCTTCTTGTTCTAGCTCAGTTAATACAGCTAACATTTACAGGCTGCTCTGAATCAATCAGGGCCTCCCGGATTGTCAAATGGTAAAGAATTTGCCTGCCAGTGTAGGAGAGGCAAGTTCAATCCCTGGGTGGTGAAGAGTTCCTGGAGAAGGAAACAGCGACCCACTCCAGTATTCTTGCCTGGGAAATCCCATGATAGAGGAACCTGCCAGGCTACAGTCCATGGGGTTGCAAAGGAGTTGGATACGACTCAGAAACTACAAGAACAGGAACAACAACTGAATCAGTCAACAGGGGCCAGCTGAAACTGGAGGCTGTGGGCCTGGGTGGCTGAGCCGCTGGAGGCAGTTCACTGGGAGACTCGAGGTGCAGGCATCGAGCCACTAATGTGCCAGCAGAAGCTGATACCAAGCTGACAAGAGGACAGTTCGGCACTGACGCCACTCGCTTCCATGGAGGGCCATGTCCGCTCCAGACCAGCCCAGGCGGGAAGACACGCGCACGGAGCCCAAGAGGAGGAGAGACGCAGGCCAGGCTCCAAGAAGGGACGCGTTTCACTACAAAACCCCGAGACGCACCCAGGTAATCTGATAATAAAGTAGACGGAAGACTGTTTAGGGGGTAGTGCTGGTCTGCTAGCAGTGACTTCAAACATTCGTGGATTCCAAGCCACAGTCACGCAGTTGGACCAGCCTGCGGGAGACCTGGGTCTGATCCCTGGGTTGGGAAGATCCCCTGGAGAAGGGAAAGGCTACCCCCTCCAGTATTCTGGCCTGGAGAATTCCATGGACTGTGTGGTCCATGGGGTCGCAAAGAGCTGGGCACGACTGACGACTTTCACTTTCCACCCAAAGTAAATGTGCCCTTGACTTCCACACTCTTTGCTTCACTCCATTTCCTTACAGCTTAATCACTCAAGCGTATATCCTTGCACTACTTCTTTTTTCTTGATGAGTCTTTAAAATCTCTCTTAATATACAGGTTCCCCTTCGATTTCTTTCCGTTACAATTTGCCAGTTAAGGACTCTGAGCTGTTTGGCGCGTGGAGTTTCCCATTGGCTGGAAAACCACACGGTCGTGCAGGTCACCACAGTGCTCCTTTCCCTGTGTTTCTTGCATCTCGGAGTTGGATTTCAAGCCTTAACCCGTTCAGGTGTCATCCCTTTGCAAGACTTTGCTGGTGGCGTGTTCTTCCATCAGGAGGCACGTCGGGTCTGGCTGTGGCTCTTTGTTTGATGTTAGCAGCCCTTGACACTTGATGGTCAGATACGTTAATTCACTGGAGTTACAAAATGGTGACATTCTAATTCTCTCACTACATTTTCATTTACTAGCTGGAGTAATTTTATAGGGAGGTATTTCCTTTCATCTAATATTTGGTTTTCCATTTCACATAGTAAATGTAGGAAAAATGTCTGATTCTTTCTTTGTGTCTCCTTTTTGGATACTGAATTAGAACTCATGAATTTAAACACATCTGATGAGACTGCTACAATTCTTATCCTTCCTGAAATTCAAATTGCCCCATATACAGCCGGAACCCCATGTTAGAAAACATGGCCTGAGAAATCTTTCATAGTTCTCTTGCTGACTGATATGCAGAGATTTTACAAGCTTGTCTTATTTATTTCCTACCCCAGAAATGAATGAGGTTTCTTTTATTGGAAAATGACACTTCAAGATCACACTCTAGGTGCCAGAGATGGTCACTGCTACTGGGTCAGGCACTGAGTCAGACCTCCTCCCCTCTCCTTGTCCCTCTGAAGGACTTACTTCAAGGACTGTCTCTCTTTCTCTCAGCCTCTCTCGCTCACTCTCTCACACACAAACATGTGTGTATATTTACACACATGCACACACAGACACCTAATGATTTCATACTGATATTTCCAATTCAGTCATTCAAAATTAGGATTATACTTTATATATTATATATACTTTATATATATTATTATATATATACTTCACTTATATATTAATATACTTTATGTATATTATACAGATTCTTTACCAGCTGAGCCACCAGGGAAGCCCAAGATTATACTACAAATAACCCATGCTGGAGAGGGTGTGGAGAGAAGGGAGCCCTCCCACACTGTTGGTGGGAACGTAAGGTGGTGCGGCCACTGTGGAGACCAGTGTGGAGGTTCCTCAGAAAACTAAAACTAGAATTATCATATGATCCAGCAGTCATGTTCCTGGTCATATACCTGGACAAGACAGTAATTCAAACAGATACGTGTATCCCAGTGTTCACTGCCGCACCATTCGCAACAGCCAGGACATGGAAGCAGGCTGGATGTCCATCAGCAGACGAATGGATACAGAAGATGTGGTATGCACTGGGCATACACCCTGAGAAAACGATAACTGAAAGACACATGTACCCCAGTGTTCACTGCAGCGCTAGTTTACAACAGCCAGGACATGGAAGCAACCTGGATGTCCGTCAGCAGATGAATGGATACAGAAATCGTGGTACATATATACAATGGAATATTACTCAGCTATCAAAAAGAATGCATTTAAGCCAAGTCAGTCCTAGTGAGGTGGATGAAGCTAGAGCCTATTAGACATGAATGAAGAGCGAAGTGTTAGAATGAAGAAGGCTTCCCTGGTGGCCCAGAGGTTAAAGCGTCTGCCTGCAATGCAGGAGACCTGGGTTCGATCCCTGGGTCGGGAAGATCTCCTGGGGAAGGAAACGGTAGCCCCCCTCCAGTATTCTTGCCTGGAGAATCCCATGGACAGAGGAGCCTGGTGGGCTACAGTCCACTTAAGAGTCGGACACGACTGAGCGACTTCACTTTAACTCAAACGTCAGAAAAGACAGACAAACACTGCATACTAACACACGCACGTGGGATCTAGAAGGACAGTAGTGATGCGCCCGCCTTCAGGGCAGCCATGGCGAGGCAGAGGCAGACAACGGCGTGTGGGCTCCGTGGGGGAGGCGCAGGGCACTTACCGAGAAAACGGTGCGGAAGCGCACACAGGGCCACGCGCCACACGGCCAGCAGGGGCTCCTGAGACACCCAGGGAGCTCAACCCAGCGCTCCGCGGCCCCCTAGGCGGGTGGGGCGGGGAGGGAGATGCGGGCGAGGCTAGGACGGAGGGGCGCATGTACACCTGCGGCTGATTCATGCTGATGTACGGCAGAAAGCAACACAGTATTATAAAGCAGTTATCCTCCCCCCCAAAAGCGGTACACATATAAAATGGAATACCACTCAGCCATAAAAATAACGCAATAATGCCAACTGCAGCAACGTGGATACAACTGAATGTTCGTATACTAAGTGAAGTAGGTCAGGAAGAGAAAGACACCGCATGATATCACTTATATGTGGAATCTCAAATACGGTACACAGGAACCTGTCTGCAGAGCAGACTCACAGAGAGGACAGATGTGCAGTCGCCAAGGGAGAGGAGGGCGGCAGGACGGGAGGTGTGGGACTCGCAGAGACAACCATTACGTGTCGTATGGACGCTCCACCAGGGCCTAGCACGGAGCTATACTCAGCATCCTGCCATAAACCACAGTGGGAAGGGATACTTTAAAAAGAATGTCTGTATGTGTATCCCTGAGTCACTTTGCTGTACAGCAAATTCAGGACTAGAGTTTTTCCTTGATTTCGTCTATCTTAAATGTATGCTGTCTTTCTCTCATACCAAGACTCCTGGTTCCGAAGGACATAGGGGAAAAAAGAATTAGAATATTCCATAAGCATTAATCTGCCCTACTTTATATTGCACAAAATGTTTCACGATATCAATACTAATCATAACACCATCATTATGATTACAGAAAAGCTAAAAAAAAAAACCCTTATTTTCTGTATATGCTATCAGCATTCTCCTTTCACTTATTAGTTTATGGTTGGACTATATCCATTATGAGACAAAGAAATAGGGAAGCAGGACATATGCTTAGAAAAAAGAAGAGTCAAATACTGAATGCAGAGCTCCAAAGAATAGCAAGGAGAGAAAAGAAAGCTGTCCTCAGTGATCAATGCAAAGAAATGCAGGAAAACAATAGGATGGCAAAGACTAGAGATCTCTTCAAGAAAATTAGAGATACCAAGGGAACATTTCATGCAAAGATGGGCTCAATAAAGGACAGAAATGGTGTGGACCTAAAAGAAGCAGAAGATATTAAGAAGAGATGGCAAGAATACACAGAAGAACTGTACAAAAAAGATCTTCATGACCCAGATAACCATGATGGTGTGATCACTCACCTAGAGCCAGACATCCTGGAATGCAAAGTCAAGTGGGCCTTAGGAAGCATCACTATGAACAAACCTAGTGGAGGTGATGCTATTTCAAATCCTACAAGATGATGCTGTGAAAGTGCTGCACTCAATATGCCAGCAGATTTGGAAAACTCAGCCGTGGCCACAGGACTGGAAAAGGTCAGTTTTCATTCCAATCCCTAAGAAAGAGCATTCAAACTACCGCACAAATTGCACTCATCTCACATGCTAGCAAAGTAATGCTCAAAACTCTCCACTCCAGGCTTCAACAGTATGTGAACCAAGAATGTCCAGATGTTCAAACTGGATTTAGAAACGGCAGAGAAACCAGAGGATAAATTACCAACATCCCTCGGATCATCAAAAAGGCAAGAGAGTTCCAGAAAAACTTCTGCTTCATTGACTACGCTAAAGCCTGACTGTGGATCACAACAAACTGTGGAAGATTCTTCCAGAGATAGGAATAGCAGACCACCTTACCAGCCTCCTGAGAAACCTGTATGCAGGTCAGGAAACAACAGTTAGAACTGGATATGGAACAGTGGACTGGTTTCAAATTGGGAAAGGAGTACATCAAGGCTGTATATTGTCACCCTGCTTATTTAATTTATATGCACATCATGCATATAAGCCAGGCTGGATGAAGCACAAGCTGGAATCAAGATTGCTGGGAGAAATACAATAACCTCAGATATGTAGATGATACCACCCTTATGGCAGAAAGCAAAGAACTAAAAAGCTTCTTGATGAAAGTGAAAGAGGAGAGTGAAAAAGTTGGCTTAAAACTCAACATTCAGAAAACTAAGATCATGGCATCTGGTCCCATCGTTTCATGGCAAATAGATGGAGAAACAATGGAAACAGTGAGAGACTTTATTTTTGGGGGGCTCCAAAATCACTGCAGATGGTGACTGCAGCCATGAAATTAAAAGACGCTTGCTCCTTGGAAGAAAAGCTAAGACCAAACTAGACAGCATATTAAAAAGCAGAGACATTACTTTGCCAACAAAGGTCCATCTAGTCAAAGCAATGGTTTTTCCAGTAGTCATGTATGGGTGTGAGAGTTGGACTATAAAGAAAGCTGAGTGCTGAAGAATTGATGCTTTTGAACTGTGGTGTTGGAGAAGACTCCTGAGAATCCCTGGACTGCAAGGAGATCAAACCCGTCAATCCTGAAGGAGATCAGTCCTGAATATTCATTGGAAGGACTGATGCTGAAGCTGAAACTCCAATACTTTGGCCACCTGATTCGAAGAACTGACTCATTGGAAAAGACCCTGTTATTGGGAAAGATTGAAGGCGGGAGGAGAAGGGGATGACAGAGGATGAGACGGTTGGATGGCATCACTGACTCGATGGACATGAGTTTGAGTAAACCCTGGGAGTTGATGATGGACAGGGAAGACTGGCGTGCTGCGATTCATGGGGTCACAGAGAGTTGGACACAACTGAGCGACTGAACTGAACTGAACTGAAGTCAATATAAACTCACTCTGGATTAGCCTCCCTGCTGGATTCAGCCAAGACCTCAAACTGTCTGTTATGAATATGAACAAAGGATAGAGACTATGCTTAAAGATTAAAGGAAACGATGAGTCAGCGGATGGGGAATCTCAGTAGGAAAAGGGAAACTATAAAAATTAACCAAGGGGGATTTTAGAGTTAAAAAGGATAACTAAAACGAAAAGTTCCCCAATGGACTCAACAGCAGCCTTGAGATAGCAGAGAAATCACTGAACTTAAAGATAAATTAATAAAAATCATCCAATCCAAAGAACAGAGGGAAAAGAAGGCTGAAGAAAAAGAGAGACACGTACTGATAAAGCTACTGAAACACAAAAAGAAAAATCTTGTAAGTAACAGCTGAAAAGTAGTTAATCACATAGAGGGAGCAACAGTTAGGATTAAAGTGACTTCTCATCAAACATAGTGGAAGCTATCTGCCTGGCAATGCAGGAAATGCAAGGTACCTGGCTTCAACCCCTGGGTTGAGAAGATCTCCTAGAGCTGGAAATGGCAACCCACTCCAGTATTCTTGCCTGGAAAATTCCATGGGCAAAGGAGCCTGGTGGGCTATAGTCCATGGGGCTGCAAAGAGTCAGTCATGACTGAGTGACTGAGCTTTAGTATATGTTGCACTATACTCAAAATGATGAAAGAAAAAAAAATCATCACAAAGAATTCTATATAGTGTAAAACTGTAATTCAAAAATGATGGCAAAATAAAGACATTCCCAGATAAACAAAAAGTGGGAGAATTCACAGCTAGCAGACACGCGCCAATACAAAATTTTACAGGAAGTCCTTCAGATTACCGGGAAATGACAACAGAGGGCAATGTGAAACCACAGGAATAAACTAGTAAGAGGACTAGAAATGTAAATACTTGAGTAAATATAAAATACTGTGTAAATATATTTTCAAATCTTGTCTTCTTTAAATTTCTATTAAAAATAGGATTGTATGAGGAATTATTATATCGCACGGTTGTATTTATAACATATACAGACATTAGTAGCAAAAGAAAGAAGCTATATTAGAATAAAGAATGAAGCTACAGTAGAGCCAAACTTTGTATTTTACAGAAATAATTGATAATTTAAGATATATTTTATAATTCATAGAGAAATCACCATAAAATTTTTCAAAAAATACAGGTTAAAAAATCAACAGAAGAATTAAAATGTAATACTGAAAGGTATTTCCTTAATACAAAAAAGGGTAATAGGGAGGAATAAAGAATTCAAAAAAGATATGAAACATACAGAACCAAAAGAGCAAAATGGCAGAAGAAATTTAATCCTTCCATGTGCGTGAGCTAAACATTCCAATCAGAATGCGAACTTTCTAATACTGGATCAAAAAGTAACCTCCAACTATCTGCGGTCTACAAGAGATATGCAAGAGATGTGCTTTAATTCAAGACACAAAATTGAAAGCAAAGGATGAAAAAGATACACCACGGAAACTATCCACAAGATGGCTGGAGTGGCTATAGTAACATCAGATAAGACAGACTTGTAGTGAAGAAACGTCACTGGAGACAAAGAGACGTCTACGAAGGCACCTACTGCTGACACCTCGCTCTATGGTGGAAGGCTGAGCACTTCCTCCCTGAGGTCAGGCAGGAGTAAGATAGAGAGGTCGACCACACCACGCCCGTCCAACGCTGTATTGAAGGCTCTGGACAGTGCAGTAGGTGATTGTAGAAATAGGAGACATATAGCTTGAAAACAGGGAAGGAAAGCTGTGTTTATTCACAGATGACACAACCCCATACAGAAAAATCCTAAGTCATTAATCTGTTAAAAATTATAAGAACTAGTTAATAAGTTTAGCAAGGTTCCAAGATAGAGCATCTATTTATAAAAATCAATAGTATGTATATGAGAGCCAAGAATAATCTGAAAATGAAATTAAAACAATCATTCACAATAGCATAACATGAATAAAACAGGAACAAATTTAACAAAAAATTAAAAACCTATGCAATAAAAACTACAAAACATTTTTGAGAGAAATTAAAGAGACTCTAACTAAAAGAAGAGACGGTGGATTGGAAGATTCACTATGGTTAATGCTAAGCCATGTCCTACTCTTTTGCAGCCCCATGGACTATAGCCCACCAGGCCTCCTCTGTCCATGGGATTTCCTAGGCAAGAGTACTGGAGTGGGTTGCCATTTCCTTCTCCAGGGACCTTCCCAACACAGGGATCAACCCTGAAATTCCTGCATTACTGGTGGATTCTTTAACGCTGAGCCACCAGGGAAGCCTGTTGTTAATGTGATAATTCTCCTTAAATCGACCTAGAGATTCACTGCCACCCTTACTAAAATCCTGGGAGGCACTTTTTTTTTGGTAGAAATTGACAAGATGATTCTAAATTCACATGGAAATATCAAAGACTGAGATAGACAAAATAATTTTGAAAAAGAACAAAGAGGACTTATACTAATTTCGAAATTTGCAATAAAGCTGCATATTCAAGATGGTATGCTATTGACTTAAAGAATAGATATATAATGACACAAAATACAAATTTCAGAAATAAACCTTTATATTTATGCTCAGGCAGCAGCAAGTAATTTTTACTAAAGTGTCAAGACAGTTTAATGGGAAAAGAGTTGATTTTTCAACAAATGATGCTTAGACAACTGGATATCTAGATGCAAAAAAAAAAAAAAAATTTAACTTAGATTCTTACTTCACAACATACTAAAACATTAACTCAAAATAGATTAGAGACCTACATGTAAAAGCTAAAACTATAAAACTTCTGGAATAAAACATAGGAGAAAATCTTTATAGTCTAGGATTGGGCCAAAATTTCTTAGAGATGACACCAAAGGATGATCCAAAAGAGAAAAACTAGTTAAGTTGGACTTCATCAAAATTAACTTTTCCTCTTCAACTGATATAATTGAAAAAAATGAATACCAGCCAGATACTGGCAGAAAATATTTGCAAATTATGTATCTGACAAAGGTTTTGTATCCAGAAATACATAAGAAGACGACAATCCAGTTGAAAACAGGGCAAAGATCTGAATAGATGTTTCAGCAAAGAAGATACAGGAATAGCTAATAGCCACATGCAAAACTGCCAAACATCATTAATTGTTGGGGAAATGAACATTGAAACCACAAGGTATGGTTTTAACCACACTACAAACCCACCGTGTATGTGAGAGTCGTTCAGTCATGCCCAGCTCTTTGCAACCCAATGGACTGTAGCCTACCAGGCTCTTCTGTCCATGGGATTCTCTGGGCAAGAATATTGGAGTGAGTTACCGTTTCCTCTCCAAACCCACTAGACTGGCTTTAATTTTAAAATTGACAATACTAAGGGTTGAAGAGAACGGAAAGAAGCTGGAATGCTTACATTGCTGCTAGGAATGGCACAGTAAGATGCCACAGTCGCTTAGGAAGACGGCTTGGCAGTTTCTTACAACTTAAACACAAGCGTATCGCCCTTGTCTGGTGTCTCTTGGCCGATTTTCATTCTGCTCTCAGCATCGTCCTCGTCATGGGCCCCAGTCCCAGCAAAGAGCCTTAGTGGGCTGGTTCCAGGTCTCCGGAGGGGCCGGACCGCTCCAGCCCCTCAGCTCTCACTTGGCAAAACTCTTTCACTTTCAGCTGCGAGTCCCAAATTGGCCAGACAAGCTTTCCAGTAGCCTTGCTGGCTATTTCTGGGTCTCCTGTTTGCAGGCCCTAGAATACCCGATTGCTGCCTTCTGCTTTCTCCCACACAAATGCAAATAACATGCTTGTCTTGAGCTGCTGGAAGTCTGTCCTGTTAGCTTATATATGCTTTGAGGTTCATGAGTACATTTTCTCATCTAGTTTTGTTCTAAATGTTGTTTGTGGGGTTTTGGTTTTGCTATCTGGTTACTATCTTTTTAACGTCAAGATACGAGAAGACCCCCGAGCTCTGCCAGTGCTGTTCTTCCCAGGTTCCTCATCTGCTCATTCGAATCTTCTCTTCTAAAGTGAAAGTGTTGTTTAGTGGCTGGGTTGTATCTGACTCTGTGAACCCACTGACTGTAGCCCAGCAGACTCCTCATCTTCCAGGCCAGAACTCTGGAGTGGGTTGCCATTTCCTTCTCCAGGGTATCTCCTTGACCCAGGGCTCGAACCCTCGTCTCCCGCACTGCAGGCGGATTCTTTACTGTCTGAGCCCGAGGGAGCTGACAGACCCTAATTTATCGTGCTTACCGTGTGCCGGACACTGTCCAAACACTCTACTTTCTAAGGCTCTTAATCTGCCGCACAACACCATGAAGCAGGCGCTGTGCTGCACTCAGTCACAAACGAGGGAAATGAACCACAGAGAGGTCGAGGTCACAGCATTTTGTGAGAGAGAATTCACACCCAGGTTGCTGGCTCCAGCGGCAGTGCCCACTAACCCCTCGACAGCGCTGCCTGCCGAGAGCACAATAGGTGCGTTGTCCCGCCTGGGAGCCAAGACCACCGTCCCCGCCCGCCTCCCTGCAGGCTTCCTGAAGACGGGGAAAAGACCGTCCCCAAAGACCGGGCTCAAGTCAGCTCTGAGAAACGCGGAGAGCACACCCAGGCCAGTACCCGACCCCGCCGGCCCCACTCCCGGACCCCCAGCCCGTCTCGTCACTGCCGTGCTGTCACAGGTGCTAGAATTCCTTGTTGACATCTTTGTCTTCCCCATGAGCTCATAGAACATTTTTTATTCATCTCAAATCCCAGAGCTTATCCTAGAGACTGGCAGCCAGCAGGCTCTCAATAAATGTCCATGGAACTGAGCAGGCAATAGCATCTCTTAAAAAAGAAAAAAAATCTAGCTCAAAATGAACTTGAAAGCAATATAATTGCATCTTTGAAAAAAAAATCTGTAATTCAGAGGTTTTACCAAGCCTGGCTAATGAGTTTTTCTGGGTATTTCTTCAGAAGAAATACAGTATCAGATTCTTCCTGGTATTTTAACTGCTTGTTTCCAACATGCAGATTGCTGCTTCTGATGCTAATTTGCCAGGGAGACTCAAAGAAGCAGCTCCCACGCCCTTCAACCACGCACCTGCCAGCAAAGAGACGATACCGAGGGAAGAGCCGGCAGAAGCAAAGGAACGGCGGGTCCCAGGCCTGGAGGGCTACCACCAGAGCCGCCTGGGAGTGGAAAGAAAAACGGACACCCAGACAGAGAGGAAGGTGCAAAACCAACCGTCAGCTGAAAGAAGCAATCCATTAACTGGTGCGAGTCTTGCAGTTTCGTGGAGGACTTTGCTGTGAGAACACACAATTATGTTGTAGCTATGTTTACTGATGTGCGGATCAGTGGCAGACATAGCTCCACAAATATGAAGGCAGGTCTTTGTAAGAAAATGTATGGCCCCTCTCCTTTTCAAGAGAAACTTCTAGCATTTCCTAAGAAAAGTCATAAATGCTCCAAAGATATCTCAGTCATTTTCTGGGCTTTAGCTCAATCTCTCTGTGACTCTCTGTAAGAGTTGACTAAAAATATCTCTGCAAAAAAAAAAAAGAAAGAAAGAAAGAATAGAGAGAAAAGCGATGACTTAGAAACAGGTAGGAAATATCTCTTGAAAAGAGCTGGGGCCTCGACCCCACGCCCTGCCCTCACAGTACGCATTCCCGCGTTTGGCAGCCATGCCCGGGCAGCGGGGGAGCAGGTGGACGAGCGCGGCCCAGATGGGAGCCCAAGCAGGGAAGCTGCTGGCTCGCCCACAGCCCCACCACCAACCCTGCCTCCCCAGCAGGCACATCTGGACTCGCTCTGTGGCACGGACGTCACCAAATTACCAAGAAAGCTCCCCGCTGTCTGCCAGGCGCACCGAGGGTGAGATCTGGCTTCCTCCTTGACCAGGCGGGACGTGAATTCCTCTTTCCCAGCACACACGTGTCATTTCAGCGGTCTGCCCTCGAGCCGCTGCCTGCAAGGCCCGCACTGACACAGGCTCACAGGCTCCTGTGTCCAACTTCACTCCATGAGATGTCAACTCAAAGAGCTACAGATTAAAAAACAAAACATGCAGGTCTGGGAGGCTCTGGGAGCAAAGGTTCTCAACACTAAGCTGTGGAAGAGGATAACACACTCCTGCTGTGGGAACCCTGAATCCAGATGTGTCTGGGCTGAAGGAAGGAGGCTGACCAGCACCACGCTGCCACCCAGAGATGAAACAGTCGGTCAGACCTGCCTGGGGTCATTGTTCAGGCACTAAGTCGTATCCGACTCTTGGCAACCCCATGGACTGCAGCCCGCCAGGCTCCTCTGTCCATGGGACTTCCCAGGTAAGGATACTGGAGGGGGTTGCCATGCCCTTCTCCAGGGGATCTTCTCCACCCAGAGATCAAGCTGGTGTCCCCTGCATTGGCAGGAGGATTCTCTACCGCTGAGTCACCAGGGAAGCCCCCTGCTTGGGCAGCATCTTATAATGCAGCCGGCATCATTGGAAATAGCCTTATCTCAGAGATCAGGCAGACAGAAGAAGCCCCTGTGATGAGCCCAGAAAACATATTATTTCTGACTGAGGACAAGGCGATGATTTGATCCCTGGCCCCCTCCACCCCCTTTCAACGGAAAGACATCACCTTTCCACATCCAGGAAGATCTGGAAGCCCAGAGCACAGCTCCGCCCTCCCACTAAGAAGCTGCGGCAGGAGCAGTAGCACCGTGAGCCCCGCCGGCGGCCGCGTCCACCCTGCACCCCAGGACTAGAACCCAGCTCAGCCCTTAGCGCTCAGCACACACGTGCTGTACTAACTCATTTTAAAGAAAACACACAACTGTCAGGCGTCTATGAGCCACAGCCATCCCTGAACAGGAGAGGTTCACTCACTCTCTCACTCCTTCACACACAGCCGTAGACAGACACAGGCCCCTCCCCAAACCAGACAGACAAAAATTCCTGGAACTTGTACGCCGGTGATGGCAGGCAGACAACAAACAGATCAGGAAAAAATACATAATGCAGGAAAGGGTTAACAAATTCCTTTCCTCTCCTGCTTGAGAATCTGACCTTAAGTTAACTTTTCAGTTCTGCTTCTCTGGAAACCTAATTAAAGATACCCATAGAATGTCAATTATGTTAGGAGGCAACATTGCTTATGTTAAAAATGACCCCTGATTGATAACTTGCATCTGGACTGGAAGGAGCTATAAATATCTGATGGGGACAACACAGCTTCGGGCTTCCTTGACTGCGATGACGTACAGCTGGGTATCTCCCCAGGGAGACATTAAACCAGGACTGAGCCCACCCTTCCTCGACGCGAGGCTCCTTCTCTAGAGCAGGACACTGCACGACAGGGGCGGGCAAAGCTCTCGAGTGGCCGGATGGACAATCCAGCCCACAGGCCACACGGGAGAGAAGCCCCCGACAGTGCCCGGCTGGCAGCCTTTGATTCTATTCTAGGTCAGTCTCAACAGACAGATGCCCAGTGTGGCGCATGAGTCTCGTGGGCTGGAATGCTAAACAACCTAAGCAGGTCCCTGTAAGCTCTGTTCACAGTATACTTGATGCTGGTTAAACGCTGTTTGCTCAGTCACTCAGTCCGACTCTTTGCGACCCCACGGACTATAGTCTGCCAGGCTCCTGTGTCCATGGTATTCTCCAGGGAAGAATACTGAAGTAGGAAGCCATTCCCTTCTCCAGGGGACTTTGGGACCCAGAGATTGAACCTGGGTCCCTGCACTGCAGGCGGATTCTTCACCACCTGGACCACCAGGGAAGCCCAATGCTGAGAAAAGTGAAGTAGAGCAGAAGAGCGGGCTGGTGGAGCCACACGCCCCTGGTGCCAGTTTAGGATCCTTTCAGGTCTAAACAACACTGCCCACCCGACTTTGCCTTTGCAAGTTAGCTCCTGTTCACTGATTCATCTTCAGGCTCTGCTCAGACACTTGCTGGGGAAACCTCCCCTGCCTGCCCACCAGGCCCAGGTCAACTTCATTTGCAGATGGAGTCTCACAGCAATGGGTACCTTGCCTCCTGAGCACCATCTTGGCGTATAGTCATACAACCAGGACTATAAGGACCTGGTTTCTTTCTGAGAGCAAGAAGCATATCTGGCTACTCACCATGTTACCCCCAGCACCTGGAGAACGTCTGGCAGGAGTGGGAGTGGAATAAACCCTAGTAGAACAAGTGAATGTTATAACAAACCATCTGAAACTAAACAGAGGTGGGCAGCGTTCCTCACTCCACACTGTACATTCCTGCTGTGTCTGTTCATTGATGATACCCCACCCAGAGTACGACCCGAGAGTCAGCCAGCTCACGCTGCCATCTGTATCAGAAAATTCCAGAGTCAATCTCTGGTCGTATCAAGAGTTATTGGGAAATATATATTTTTTTAAAAAGTTAATTTTGATTTTGAGACACCACTGTTATATAACCATCTCTTTCGGAGGAACTTGCAAAGTGAAAGGCTACATTTAAAGAACATAGTATCGCCTTCGCCTTTGCCGAGACTTAAGCCCACTGTAGTTACTTATCTTCCTGTTGGACTAGAAAATCCACTGGGATCTTTTGCTGTCTCTACCCTAGCTCCTAGCACATAAATGTTTGATGGATGAATAAATACGTGAATGAATAAACAAAGAATCTCCCCCTTCCCCCCATTAAAACAGAAAATCACTATCTTAGACAAGTTCAAGGTGAAGAACTGGGGTAACTTCCTGCAGCCGCTCATCTTCAGGGAATTCTAGCTCTGACGGGGGCAGCCTGCAGCTGGGAGAGCCAGGCGGGGAGGGGCCTTGAGAGCTGCCGTCAACTGCCAGTTAGTTCACCAGCCCCCTCCCCTCCCCTCCCATCTCCCCTCCTGAAGCCAAGGACCACCCAACACGGAAGAACCCACCATGCTGGGCGCTGATATCGCTTCGGCGACACAGGCCTCTAACACGCAGAGCACGCTAGCACTGGTGAAGTGCATGGAAAGCAACCAACCACCCGTCCCCATATTCACTCATGGAATGCGGCCCTGGAGTTTCATAAGTAAAACTGACAAAGATTCCTGTGTTTTCGTATTAAAGTTTTGACGGCATTAAGGGATGAGCCAGACCCAGTCTACACTGAAACGAAAGACAGACGCCTTGGCTGATGCTTATTACATAAATAGTGACCCCTAGACTGACTTTAAAAGTCCTTATTTCTGAGTGTAATGCATTCCTTGCTGACCAGCTCTCCATTTTCAAGGCGGGAAGCAAGCGGTGAGGGGCGGGGCCAGGTTTCGGGGGGCGCACAGGGCCAAGCACGACCACCAGCCAGCGCTGTGACCCTGGGTCAGTCACCCTGCCTTGGTTAATCCCCCCCCTTGTTTCTAACCTTTTAGGTTTACAACCACATTGACAGGAAAGTACAGAGATTTCCCATATACCCCTCACCCCAAATACACAGGCGTTAGCAACCTCACTCACCAGAGCGGTCTTTTTTTTTTACACCAAGGATGACCTTCACTGATGCATGTTAATGACCAAAGTCCATGGCTCACCTTAAGGTTCATGGCACGGAAGGGAAGAGTGCTGTGCGCTCCACGGGATTGGACAAAAGCCTAAAGACACCGCTCCGCTACTGCGGCCCCTGGTGGCTCAGCGGTAGAGTCTGCCTGCAATGCAGGAGATGCCGGTTTGATCCCTGGGTCGGGAAGATCCCCTGGAGGAAGAGGAAATGGCAGCCCACTCCGGTATTCTCGCCTGGGAAATCCTCCCAAGCCACAGTCCATAAGGTTGAAAAGAGTTAGACGAGACTTAGGGACCCCACAACAACAATCCTTCCGTACAGCGGCACACAGAGCACTCTCACGGCTCTAAACACTTACGTATTCTGTGCGTTCATCCCCCCTCTCCCCCAGACTCCTGGCAGCCACCGATCTTTTTATTGTCTCCATAGTTTGGTCTCTTCAAGATGGCATATAATTGGGATCTTTGCTTTTCCTTTGAAAAGAGAGGTTCAAAGCCTTTACGTCTGTAAGAACCCTCAGGGCCCACCCACAGGGACTGAACAGTGCTGGACGGCAGGCTACCCACTAACTACTGCGGCTCTGCTTCCAACACGCAGCTCTGCGGCCGGGCCCGCCTGCAGCGCGCGGAGGCGCGGGGGCACGTGCAGGCTGTTCATGGGACGGCCACAGGTCTTGGGCTCCTTGTCACGATGAACCCAGATTCCTGTGGCGTGTGTCGCAAACAGATGAGTCACTTCTGCAGGCAGACTGCTCTGAACACAACTCAACACTGCCTTGTCTACTGTTTCCCCAACCAAAATGTAAACCTCGTCATGGCAGTGACTGGGTCTGACTTGTTCACTTAGAACAGTGTTTGGTGCTAGTAAATAACTTAGTGAGGTTCTAAATGTTTATTGAATGGTCATTCAACATGATTTCTCTGGGTCTCAGAGTTCCTGTCTCTAAAGGGCCCTGATTTTTTTTTTTTTAATGTAAAAGCGAAAGTCCCACAGTCATGTCCGACTCCTTGCGACCACATGAACTATACTGCAGTGGGGAGCCTTTCCCTTCTCCAGGGGATCTTCCCAACCCAGGGATCAAACCTAGGTCTCCCAAATTGCAGGCAGATTCTTTACCAGCTGAGCCATAAGGGAATTTTTAATGTGCTCTAACCAATTTCAGACTCTTTTGTCCAAAATGCAGTACTTGGATGCAATCTCAAAAACGACAGAATGATCTCTGTTCATTTCCAAGGCAAATCATTCAACATCACAGTAATCCAAGTCCATGCTCCAACCTTAACGCTGAAGAAGCTGAAGTTGGACGGTTCTATGAAGACCTACAAGACCTTCTGGAACTAACACCCCCCAAAAGATGTCCTTTTCATTATAGGGGACTGGAATGCAAAAGCAGATGTCAAGAAACACCTGGAGTAACAGGCAGATCTGGCGTTGGAGTACAGAATGAAGCAGGGCAAAGGCTAATAGAGTTTTTCCAAGAGAACGCACTGGTCATAGCAAACACCCTCTTCCAACAACACAAGAGAAGCCTCTACACATGGACATCACCAGATGGTCAACACCGAAATCAGATTGATTATATTCTCTGCAGCCAAAAATGGAGAAGCTCTATACAGTCAGCAAAAACAAGACCAGGAGCTGACTGTGGCTCAGATCATGAACTCCTTATTGCCAAATTCAGACTTAAATAGAAGAAAGTAGGAAAAACCACTAGAACATTCAGGTATGACCTAAATCAAATCCCTTATGATTATACAGTGGAAGTGAGAAATAGATTTAAGGACCTAGATCTGATAGATAGAGTGCCTGATGAACTATGGAATGAGGTTCGTGACACTGTACAGGAGACAGGGATCAAGACTATTCTCATAGAAAAGAAATGCAAAAAAGCAAAATGGCTGTCTGGGGAGGCCTTACAAATAGCTGTGAAAAGAAGAGAAGTGAAAAGCAAAGGAGAAAAGGAAAGACAGAAGCATCTGAATGCAGAGTTCCAAAGACTAGCAAGGAGAGATAAGAAAGCCTTCCTCAGTAATCAGTGCAAAGACATAGAGGAAAACAACAGAATGGGAAAAACTAGAGATCTCTTCAAGAAAATAAGACATACCAAGGGAACATTTCATGCAAAGATGGGCTCGATAAAGGACAGAAATGGTATGAACCTTACAGAAGCAGAAGATATTAAGAAGAGGTAGCAAGAATACACAGAAGAACTGTACAAAAAAGATCTTCACGACCAAGATAATCACGATGGTGTAACCACTCACCCAGAGCCAGAAATCCTGGAATGTGAAATCAAGTGGGTCTTAGAAAACATCACTACACACAAACCTAGTGGAGGTGATGGAATTCCAGTTGAGTCATTTCAAATCCTAAAAGGTGATGCTGTGAAAGTGTTGTACTCAATATGCCAGTAGACTTCGAAACTCAGCTGTGGCCACAGAACTGGAAAAGGTCAGTTTTCCTTCCAATCCGAAAGAAAGGCAATGCCAACGAATGTTCAAACTACTGCACAAGTGCACTCATCTCACATGCTAGGAAAGTAATGATCAAAATTCTCCAAGCCAGCCTTCAACAGTACATGAACCATGAACTTCCTGATGTTCAAGCTGGATTTAGAAAAGGCAGAGGAACCAGAAATCAAATTGCAAACATCCACTGGATCGTCAAAAAAGCAAGAGAGTTTCAGAAAAACATCTATTGCTTTATTGACTATGCCAAAGCCTTTGACTGTGTGGATCACAACAAACCGTGGAAAATTCTGAAAGAGATGGGAATACCAGACCACCTGACATGCCTCCTGAGAAATCTGTATGCAGGTCTAGAAGCTACAGTTAGAACTGGACATGGAACAACAGACTGGTTCCAAATTGGGAAAGGAATATGTCAAGACTGTATATTGTCACTCTGCTTGTTTAATTTATTTGCAGAGCACATCATGAGAAATGCCGGGCTGGATGAAGCACAAGCTGGAATCAAGATTGCTGGGAGAAATATCAATAACCTCAGATATGCAGATGACACCACCCTTTTGGCAGAAAGCAAAGAAGAACTAAAGAGCCTCTTGACGAAAGTGGAAGAGAAGAGTGAAAAAGTTGGCTTAAAACTCAGCATTCAGAAAACTAAGATGATGGCATCCGGTTCATCACTTCACGGGAAATAGATGGGGAAAGAAAGGAAACAGTGACAGACTTTCTTTTCTTGGGCTCCAGAATCACTGCAGACGGTGACTGCAGCCCTGGAATCAGGAGGCGCTTGCTTCTCCGCGGGAAAGCCATGACAAACCTAGAGAGCGTGCTGAAAGCAGAGACGTTTCTCTGCCGACAAAGGGCCACATACTCAAGGCTGTGGTGTTCCCAGTGGTCACATACGGCTGTGAGAACTGGACCATAACGAGGCAGAGCACCACAGAATTGATGCCTTTGAACTGTGGTGCTGGAGAAGACTCCTGAGAGCCCCTTGGACAGCAAGGAGATCCAACCAGTCCATCTTAAGGGAGATCAACCCTGAATATTCACTGGAAGGACTGATGCTGAAGCTGAAGCTCCAGCATTTTGGTCATCTGATGTGAACAGACGGCTCATTGGAAAAGTCTCTGATGCTGGGAAAGATCGAGGGCGGAAGAAGAAGAGGGCGTCAGAGGATGAGATGGCTGGACGGCATCACCGATGCAATGAACATGAACTCGGACAAACTCCAGGAGACAGTGAGGGACAGGGAGGCCTGGACTGCTGCAGTCCACGGGGTCGCAGAGTCACGACTGGGGACTGGACAACAGCAACAACAGCCCATTTGGACTCTGGGATTTTCAGATTCCAAAACCGACCATCAGCTCAACTGCTATGAAAAGTCTTCTTGTTACTGAAATGACTTGTGTGAAGTGCTTAGCACAGGTGACTGGGTTGACCCCAAATCTTCCAGACTCAAGACTCCCTGAAGGACAAGAGGCATCCCTGGGGTGGGCGAGGCGGCCAGGCTGCAGGACTCACACTGCTCCAAAAACTTCCCCTGAGACGGCTGTGAGTAAGGGAAGCGGCCACCTGCACGGACCCCCACTCTCTCCATCAACCCATCCTCCTCTCAGTCAAACGCACACATGCTTCTTGCTGAGATCACAGTGTAGCCTATGGCCAAAAAACAAGTAAAATGAACCACATCTGACCAGCGTGGGGGCATGATTCTTCTGGTACTAGGCTCTGGCCAAATGAACCCCCTAGTCTGGGCTCTTCGTGATACCCCAAGCTTCTCCACGCCTGGGAGAAGCTTGTTTTTAGCCTTCCGCCATCTTTCCACCACCCATCCTCCAGCAAGAAGCCAACTTGGAAAAGGAAATGGGAAGGGAAATAACATTGATTGAAGGCGCCCCGCCTCTGATACCACCCTTGCGTCTGCCCCTCTCTCCCCAGTTGAGCAGCAGCTCTGGTCGTCCAGCAAAAGTCCTGTCAAGGTCACGGACGCCGTGCACGGAATCTCACCCTGTGCCTCGGTCTTCACCCTCAGGAACATCACAGCATCACTCGCCCCAGGTGATGCTCAGGGTCCCGCGGGGACGTCCCTCCTGGTCCGCTCCCCTGGTGGCTCCCTGTGGGCCCCTCCCCTGAGCCCTGCGCCAGCTCTTGGAGGTTTCCTGCTGGGCCCTGGGCTGTTTGGGCTTCTGTCTTCACACTCTGTCCCTCCCTGACTCCAGCCAGTCCAGGGCTTTAAATATCACCAATGCACTGAAACACCCAACTTGTGCCTCAAGCGAGTCCCCGCACCCTTGGGACGGAGCACCCAGCACCCCACACGCCTCCAGGGCACGCACTTCTCTCCCTGCTCCCGCTGTCACCTCAGGGGCATCTGTGCCCAACCCCCACTGTCCCCTCGCTTCCGTCCCAGTGACCCGGGGCTTCTTCCCTGGACGGCCACAGCTCTCCCAGCGTCCGCCACCGCAGCAGACCCGGGGAGTCTGGGACTCTCCCCTTCCCCTCCGCTTCAGCCCCAAGGGACCCTTTTCGGATTCCTCAACACGCCAAGCTCTCCCTGGGGCAAGACCAGCCCCCTGCTTGCAGCTCTTTCTCCTACCGTTGGCCTGTTTCCCTCCTTTCCATCCCTCAAGTCCTGGTCCAGTCACCTCCTCAGGAGGCCTTCCCCGACCACCTCACGTAAGCACGTGCCCTGTTATTTGCTGCACTCTTTCATCTTCTAGCACTCACTGTGATTTGTGATTTTAAGCACGGGTTTACTTGCTTATCATGCCCCTCACTAGACAGCATCCTCCCTGAGGGCCTGGGCGGCGTCTTCTGTTCATCAGCTCAGGACCACACACCGTCCTGGCCCACAGCAGAGCTGCGTTAGCTGACTGACTTCACCTCCTGCACGCCAGGTCCTGTGCTGGGAGGTTTATAGAAAAGCCTATACGTTTTGATACAAGCCTCCGCTCCAACCAGAGTGGCTTCCTCACACCCTACAGAATACACACAATGCTGTGTGTACCTGAGCTAAGTCGCTTCAGTTCTGTATGACATTTTGCAACCCCGTGGACTGCAGCCCACCAGGCTCTTCTGTCCACGGGATTCTCCAGACAAGAATACTGGACTGCGTTGCCGTTCCCTTCTCCAGGGGATCTTCCCGACTCAGGGATCAAACCTGAGTATCCTGCGTCTCCTGCTTGACAGGCGGGCCCTTTGCCCCTGAGCCCCTGGTTTCCCACGGAGAACGCTGAGCACAGTCCTGACCCCACGTTCCTACCAGCGAGTTGGAAAGCACCCCCGGCTCTCCCCAGCCTGCACCTGCATCGCCTCAAGCCCACTTCTCCAAAGCTGTACCCCGCTTCCCAAATCCGCAGCCGCCTCAACATGCAGCTTCCCGTCTGCTTCTGTGGCAAGCTGGACTTCCCCTGGCACAACATGCACCGACTCTTCCGAAACTGCCTGTTTTATTCAGTTCTCAGAAACAGGGTTCCAGGAGGCAGGACTTTGTCATTCTTTTTCACCGTTAAAGCCCCAGGCTAAGTGCGGGCCGGTTCCTGGTAGGGCTACGCTCAATCCTCATTAAACGAATGAATAAATACTGAATGAATGAATGGGCCTGCAAGCTTCAGCTCAGTTAAAGTGATTAGGTGCTCTTCCACGGTTTGCTCCTTTTTTAAAAAAGTATTAAATTTATTTAGATGTGTCAAGTCTTGGCTGCACATGGGGCCTTTTCTTGCGGGGCATGGACCCTCGGTGGTGGCACACGGGCTTCGCTGCTCTGCTGCACGTGGGCTGCTAGTTCCCCAACCAGGGATGGAACCTGCATCCCCGGCCTTGCAAGGAGGCTTCTTAACTGCCAGCCCAAGGAAGGCCCCTACGTTTTCTCTTAGCCATCCCCTTTAAAGCGACGTGTGACGTCGTTCCCTGTTTCCTTCTCCTACCATCTCCCAGAGTACAGGCTCATTTCCTTTTACTCTCTAAATCTCTTGAGAAATGTCATGTACAAAAAGTTGATGTATATTCAATAAATGCTTACTGGAAAAGAGTCTGAATTTTCTCTTTGACTCTTAATGTAAAAATGGGTGCACGGTTGAAAAAGCCACCACTTCTGTCACTGCCAGAAGGAAGACGTTCTGAAGGCAAGAAGGCAAAGGACAGGGCCGAGTCGCTCTGCTCTGGAGCCTGGAGAGACCAGCGCATCCAGCACACGCCACCTCCCCGGCTGCAGGAGCCTGTCTGAAGCTCCTGCTTCTCTGAGGCCATAAACCCAGGAAGCTCAGCCTCACGGCCCTTCTTCCTGCCTGCTGATTCCAAGCTACACTGAGCAGGGCTGAACGGTTGCAAAGGTCGACAAGACGACTGGGGAAGTTCAGAAACTTCTACAAGTCAACGTGTGGTGGTGACTAGTGGTCTAGTTCAGACCAGCACATAGTGGTGCTGCACAGACTCATAACCAACACATACAGTCCCTGGACTGCAAGGAGATCGAACCCGTCAACCCTAGAGGAGACCAGTCCTGAATATTCACTGGAAGGACTGATGCCGAAGCTGGAGCTCCAATACTCTGGCCACCTGATGGGAAGAGCTGACTCACTGGAAAAGAACCTCGTGCTGGGAAAGACTGAAGGCAAAAGGAGAAGGGGACGACAGAGAATGAGATGATTAGATACCATCACTGACTCAGTGGACATGAATCTGAGCAAACTCCGGGAGACAGTGGAGGAGAGAGGAGTCTGGCGTGCTGCAGTCCATGGGGTTGCAAAGCGTCAGACACGACCTAGCAACTGAACGACAACAACGAAAGCATCCTGGTGACTGACTATAGTCGCACAATCCTCCCTTTATTGCCTGGCCTGGCTGCAAACTCCCCAGGGAAGCCCGGAGGCTGACCATACTGCCTGCCCTCCTACGCTCTCCAAGTCAGGGCCTCCCACACAGAACTCCTGATGCGACCCAGGAAAGAGTACAACCCAGCAGGCGCATCTCCCAGCTCCGACGCTCATGTGTCTTCTCGTGTTAATTTATCCCCACCCTCACCCTCCCTGTGCTGCCCTGGTGGCTCAGACGGTAAAGCATCTGTCTGCCTACAATGCGGGAGACCCGGGTTCAATCCCTGGGTGGGGAAGGGCCCCTGGAGGAGGGCATGGCAATCCACTCTAGTATTCTTGCCTGGAAAATTCCATGGACAGAGGAGCCTGGTGGGCTACAGTCCATGGAGTTGCAAAGAGTCGGACACGACTGAGCAACTTTCACTTTCCCTTTCCCTGAATTAAAACCAGTTCAGAACCAGGGAAAACATACATGACATACAATCCATTTGGCTCACCCAGTACACCTGCCACGGCAGACAAGAAGCAACACTGCTAGAAATCTCTGCCACTCTGTTTATAAGGCATAACTTGTTGTTGCTGCTCAGTCCTAAGTCGTGTCTGATTCTTTTGTGACCCCATGGACTGTAGCCCACCAGGCTCCTCTGTCCATGGGATTCTCCAGGCAAGGACACTGGAGTGGGTTGCTGTGCCCTCCTCCAAGGGATCTTCCCGACCCAGGGATCGAACCTGCGTCTCCTGCATTGGCAGACGAGTTCCTTACCCCTGAGCCACCTGGGAAGCCCAAGACATGGTTGAATATTCCTAAATCAACGTGGAGCAAATAAACAGCATCCTAACTCAAGCTGCTCTGGCAATTCTGGCGTCGAGGACTCAAGCTGTGGGGGTGGGGTGACGCTTGTCTCCTAGAAAGCTGGGGGAGTCCCAGGCCACTCCTCTGCATGGGCTGTGCTGCCCGAATGCTCGCCCCTCCTCCCTTCTCTGAGACACAGCCGCGGCCCTCGGTTATTATGGGTTATCCAGGCTAATCGCAATGCCTCTTGGGCAGAGACCACGCGCACCAGTGGTCACAAATAAACTCTCTTCCTTGAGAGCGATGCTGCATGAGGCTCTGCAATCAAGTGAACGATGCCTGCCTCAGGAATTGGAGTCTGACCTGCCTGTGGTCCCGCTTCCAGCTGGAAAGCCAGCCGGGCATCATCGTCAGCGGAAATTACAATTCACCGCTGCCCGCCCGCCTGACGCTGCACCAAGTACTCCACGCACAGTCTCTCGGTTGCACCTCACCGCAGCTCTCGGGTGTTTTGGCCGATAGGGAAGGGCTTCCCAGGGGCACTGGCAAAGAGCTCGCCTGCCAATGCAGGAGACATAAGAGCCGCGGGTTCGGGAAGATCCCCTGGAGGAGGGCATGACAACCCACTCCAGTGTTCTTGCCTGGAGAATCCCGTGGACAGAGGAGCCTGGCGGGCTACAGACCATGGGGTCACACACAGTCGGTCAAGACTGAAAAGACTTAGCACACACGTGCACACACACACACACACAGATGAAGAAACAGACGCCCCGCTGGGAGGAGGGCTGGCTCCTCATCAGGTCCTCTGGCTCCAGCATCCACTCAGCCCCCCATCCGAGGGCCTGCCGTGGGCAAGGCAATCTGAGGATTTCAGAGCAGCAGCCCTGGCCGTCTGAGGCCAATGCACTCTGACTACACCTCTGCAAAGCGTCAGTTCAGTTCAGTTCAGTTCAGTCGTGTCCGACTCTTTGCGACCCCATGAACTGCAGTACACCAGGCCTCCCTGTCCATCACCAACTCCCGGAGCTTGCTCAAACTCATGTCCATTTAGTCGGTGATGCCATCCAACCATCTCATCCTCTGTTGTCCCCTTCTCTTCCTGCCTTCAGCAGCAAAGCCTCAGCAGGATGTTTTTTCAGCCTTAACAGGCCTGCTGCTGCCACCCAGAGGGATGAGAAAAACGGAGGTGAGATCCACAGGGGTGTGTGCCAGGTCAGACCATGCCCAGGATACATGGGCCGCGTGAGAGCAGGTGCTGTCTCCCTCCAAGGGGGCCAGAGAGAAAGGGGAGTGAGGAGGGGAGGGGTGAGGGAGGAACGGGAAGGGAAGGAGGGGAGAGAGGAGGGGGCGGGAGAAGCAGCTGTAGAGGATCTGGCAGACGAGGAGAAGTGTGATGATGTCCTTCAGTTGCTCAGTCGACTCCGACTCTTTGCAACCCCTCTTTGCAGCTCACCAGGCTGCCCTGACCTTCTCCGGGAGTCTGCTCAAACTCATGTCCATTGAGTTCATGATGCTATCCAACCATCTCATCCTCCATCATACCCTTCTCCTCCTGCCTTCAATCTTTCCCAGTATCAGGGTCTCTTCTAATGAGTCAGTTATTCGCATCAGGTGGCCAAAGTATTGGAATTTCAGCTTCTGTGTTAGTCCTTCCAATGAACATTCAGGACTGATCTCCTTTAGAATGGACTGGTTGGATCTCCTTGCAGTCCAAGGGACCTTCAA
The DNA here is from genome assembly GCF_002263795.3 of Bos taurus. Lineage (NCBI taxonomy): Eukaryota > Metazoa > Chordata > Mammalia > Artiodactyla > Bovidae > Bos > Bos taurus. Next base: position 102,301,365 of record NC_037337.1, read on the forward strand.
GAGTCTTCTCCAACACCACAGTTCAAAAACATCAATTCTTTGACGCTCAGCTTTCTTTATAGTCCAACTCTTACATCCATACATGACTACTGGAAAAAAACATAGCCTTGTCTAGACGGACCTTTGTTGGCAAAGTGATGTCTCTGCTTTTTAATATGCCATCTAGGTTTGTCATAGCTTTCCTTCTAACGAGCAAATGTCTTTTAATTTCCTGGCTGCAGTCACTGTCCACAGTGATTTTGGAGCCAAGAAAATAAAATCTGTCACTGTTCCACTTCTTCCCCTTCTATTTCCCATGAAGTGATGGGACCAGAATCTTAGTTGTTGAATGCTGAGTTTTTAGCCAGCTTTTTCACTCTCCTTTGACCCTCATCAAGACGCTCTTTAGTTCCTCTTCACTTTCTGCCCTTAGGGTGGCATCATCTGCGTATATGAGGTTATTGATATTTCTCGCAGTAGTCTTAATTTCAGTTGGTGATTCATCCAGCCCAGCATTTCGCATGATGTATGTAAGTGTGATGAGAAAGCACCACAGTGCAGGCTGGGAACACCCCAGCCATGCCTCATCCTGGGGTCAAGTGCTTCTTCACAAGCCAGGCTGGACGGTGGATGAGGCCACAGTTTGAGGGTCAGACCGAAGCCCAGCGCACAGCATCTCCCCTGCAGCGGGGCAGAGCCAGGAGGACTGAGGTCAGAGCGCAGAAGCCAAGCATGCGAAACCCAGGCAACGCTGCAGGGCACGGGTGGACGTGGGCGAGGCGACGCCGTGAGGGTCGGTGACCAGGTGAGAGCATGTGGTGAAGAGGGGAGACGCGGGGCAGCAGGAGGGGCCCAGGGACTGGCCCCAGGGCCAGGGTCTTTCTGAGAGAGCCCCGAGGTCACCGGCTTGGCAATGAAGAAGCTGAATATATTTAAGCATATTTCTAAAGTAAAAGATACGCTTTATCAATTGTGTGTCTCTTATTGCTAAACTCATCTATGATGCATCTTCCTATCCTTGAAAATGAGTCAATCTCTGTCCATTATATTCTCCCAGATACATATTTTTCAAATGTAGAGACACAAAAAGGAGTGAGACAGCGAGGCAGCAAGACACACCGCAGTAAGACACACCGCAGCAAGACACACCGCAGCAAGACACACCGCAGGAGGGAAAGCCCCCGGAGCCTGGTCCGTCTGTCCCCACGTGCCCTGCAGACTCCAGCGGGACGGCCACCGTCAGATGCCCCCCAGTGTGGCCCCCAGGCTCTGGGTGACCCACCATGTACACAGCCGATGGCACTGGGCACGTCCAGGACCTCCTGCTGCTCTCTCTCTTTCCCCTCTGCCTCCACCCGCCCCAGTTAGCTCTCGTCACTGCTCCCAGCCCCTGCCTTGAGGAGCTGGTGAGGCCTCCCCAGCCGCCGGCTCAGGGCATCACTGCTCTTTAAAGGCCAGTGAGACAAGCAAAGAGGGAAGGGGGCTTCAAGATGGAGCAGCCCCCCAACTTTAACTATGGGACTTTGACTATGCCAATGGGAATCGCCTTGAACTGGCGTGAAATGAAATGAGACTTGAACCAGGGAGCAGTTCCAGCACATGACCCGTCACCTTCGGCACACTTCTCATCATTATTTTTCTGTTGGGTGCTGGGGGCATCCAGAGGTTCCGGACAAGAGGTCTGAGCCCAATGGCCCTTCTTCTTCCTGCTCGATGTGCAGGCTTCAAATGGGAAAATAAGCTGGCCAGCCCACCCTCATCAGTCTCATACAAAGCATTTCCAACAGACGCTGCTGGTTGGGGGTTTCTGAAAGCCCCCCCAATTCATTCCAGCCTCTGGGCTTGTCCATCAATCACACACACTCTCAGTTACAGGGAGGGAAAGCCAGGTTGGAGTATCCTCTGTGATGACCACGATTTATTGTGAAAAGGAAGAAAAAAGATCACTAGGAAAATACTTCCGTGTTCCGTCCCTTCTCCCTCTATTTATAACAGCAAGGGAAACTAGAACTCAAAACTCAGCCTGGGGGCCCAGCACCATCACTCAGACGATCTCAGTCAGAGACAGATGAGGTCAAACTCGAAAGCGTCTCTAAGCCAAAGCCGCCAAGCCATTCCAAACCTTGACGCGTTTACCGCAGCCTTTTGTGGGACCTGCCAATCCGAACCTTTGGAGCAAAGCGGGCCTTCTCCACAAACAGTTTAACAGGATTTGGAAAATAAGCATTTACTCCCCAGGGAAAGGGAAACGGAAGCATGTGGCTCTGGGCCCCCGAGCAGAGATGAAATCTGGCTTCTGTGAGCTACGCCCCAAGGTTTGAAGCTCTTGAAAATGAAGAGGGAGCAGCTGAACATTGCCGTTATCCCTTCTGTAGCTGGGAGCTCTGTGGGACCGTTCCTAGAGGGAGGGGGCCCCCTGCGCGTGGCCTCAGAGGAGCTACGGGGGAGTCAGACACCTACTGTCGGTCTCCACGGACACCTATCCTGAAGCACAAGGTCAAAACAAGGACAGCTGAGGAGGTCTGAACAGCATCATCGCGTGTCTCATAAGGGCAACATGGGAAGGACAGCGAACGTCAAATGCACCACTCTTAAACCTCCAAAAACCCCTTTCAGAGGCAGCTCAGGGAGGAGCTGAACTGGCATGGCCTTCCAGGCACACACACATTCATAAAACCCATCTGAGACCTGGCAATCCAGTCCTCTAAAGGGACCGGCCGTTCAAAGGGAGGCGAGCCTGTGGGCCAGGGCTGCCCACTCACTAACGCGTCCCGCAGCAAAGCAGGGAGGCCCAGCAGGACCGTCCCACGGGGGCAGCAGGGCACGGGGCTGGGCCCCACCTTCCCTGGCCCCAGGGCTCTGGATGGAGACTCGGTTCACACGCCCTTCTCCCTCCTTCGAATCTCCTTCGAAGGTTGGACAAGCCAGGTGGAGAAGAGACAAAAGAGCCCACGTTCACTCTTCCTTCTAGAAATTCCAGTTGTGGTGTGTATTCAAACTGCTTTAGGATAACAACTAAACTGAACACACATGATGGGGCTTTCTGCTTTCCTTCGTTAGGAACTTGATTTAAAAAGAGAAGACGGCTTACCCATTTTTGAAATAGAGGACATGGGCTCTCTGCAGTCCTGTTTCTAGGAAAAAACCTAGTTCTTGATCGTGGGGAGCAGGGCCAGGCTTAGGACTTCTGTTCTGAATATTAGAAAGTATTACCTGGAAGGGGAGAAAATCAGAAAACTAATCAGATCCACATGCAAGCCTACTTCCTTCAAACCCTATCTGCAAATGCACAGCTGGACTTGAAAAATGGACTTCCATTCACAAGCGTCAGTGCGCGGCGCTGGGTGGGGAGGAGAAAAGCGCAGAGGGCTTCTGTGCGACAGGGGGGCGACTGCTGCCCCAGGCGCGCGCGTTCCTCCTGCCAGGAGGCCTGCGTGCTGATGCGCGTTGATGGGCACACGGTGCCAGCCGAACCCCCAAGGCTCCGGCTCTGCAAGGCTGAGATGCTGACAGAGAGGCTTGGCGGCAAAGAAGCAGGTCCAGCAACAGGCGGAAACGGCCGTCCCCACCAAGGGCTGAGGTCACGGACGCAGCCTGCAGCTTCAGCCCTGCAGACTCTGGTGAGCTTCAGAAAGAGCAGAGGGACCTGTGACTGGCCCTGGCCCGAGAACTAGCCAGACAGCAACTCCGCCAGGCCCCAGGGCTGCAGCGGCAGTCACCTGCTCTCAAGGACAGAGAGCTTAGGAAAAACGACCTCGGCTCCCTCTCTCCCCAAACCAGACTGCCTGTCAACAGATAAGGAGGTTTTAAGGGCTGGCGTGTTTAGCCCTGCCAGAAAGACTGCCAACTAATGAAGGGAAAGACCTGCGAGTGGAGTGGGACATAGTGAAGTGTAAACACGTATCTACTGTTACAGAGGTTACTCTCTTTAAACTCGCGAGTCAAATAAAGCGTTTATCAACCAGAAGCTACTTGTGGCCCATTTAGAAACCACACAGATGCTCTCCAAACACGCTGCCAACATCGACCGCAAGCCAGCAGCTCTCCAAAAACCCAGCTGTTAGCCAAACCCCCGATGTTCTCGAGGTCTTGAAATGACCCTTCTAGAGGCATTAAAGCAACTGCTGGGTCTCTACCTTGTGAGCTCTGGGGCTGCCGGGGGGAGAAGTAGAAGACACATACAGTGAACCGTATGTTGTAGAATGACATCCAAGTGGGCAACCCTCGCATTTGAACTACATCCCAGCATCTTATCAGAAGTGCCTGGCTCCCTCCTGACTTAGCGCTTGGCTCTGCAAGTGCTAAGAGGTAGGTGTTCCTCCCACCTCCGGGCACCGTCATTTTCGGCCCAGCCACCGTCTGAGCGGCGGAGATGCAGAGTGCCCCTCTGGGCCCCGTCCTCTCCTCTCAGGTTCCCGGATGACCTCATCTGCTCCTCAGAAGCCACCTCCATGCTGCCATCTGCCCACTTGGTCGTCTCTAGTCCAGACTTTTCCCAGACTCATGTCTAACCACTTCCTTGATATTTCCACGTGGAAGTCCAACGTTGAAACTTTTAAAAAAATTATCATTTGTTTTTGAGAATAGTTTTCAATTTTTAAAAGCTCCATGATTATTTTAAAGCAAAAACAATGCAGTACCATACAAAAAAAAGAAAAAGCATGATCAACTCTATCACACAGCAACAACCAGTGAGCGCTGATGGGACAATAACCCATATCAACTCTATCACACAGCAACAACCAGTGAGCGCTGATGGGACAATAACCCATATCAATTCTATCACACAGCAACAACCAGTGAGCGCTCATGGGACAATAACCCATATCTCTGCCCAGGTAAGTACCAAGACGAGAGAAAGATAAAAATCATTTTACAAACACTGAGACTGTGGTATGCGCTGGTTTTAAATTTAAACCATTACATTTCATTTTAATTAAATTTAACAGGCGAAACAAAAGTGTAACCCAAGTAAGCACTCAATTTCAGAAAAATGTGTTTTTTAACACAAAGTTCACAGTCTCTCTAAAATTAAAAATACACCTGATGTTTATCATATGTACACGTGTGTAATACGCACCTGCATGCATGTGTTATGTGTGTATACAGACAGAACGACAGAGACAGAGAGACAAAGAAGAGCCAGAGAAGAGAGACAGAGATTCGGTCCTCTCTTTGTTTAAATGTTCACTCCTTTGGTTGTGCTGGGTCTTAGCTGCGGCACCCAGGATCTTCGATCTTCACTGCGGCATGTAGAATGTTTGGCTGTGGCCTGTGGGATCTAGTTCCCCTAGGGTTCGAGCCCAGGCCCCTGCATCGAGAGTACGGAGAGTTAGCCGCTGGGCCACCAGGGAAGGCCCATTTTGTTGTTGCTGCTGTCCAGTCAGTAAATCGTGTCAAACTCTTTGTGACCCCACGGACGGCAGCTGCCAGGCTCCTCTCTCCTCCACTGTCTCCAGGAGTCTGCTCAAACTCACGTCCACTGAGTCGGTGACACTATCCAATCCTCTCACCTTCCTCCGCCGCCCCCTTCTTTGGCCATCAATCTTTCCCAGCTTCGGGGTCTTTTCCCATGAGTCAGCTCTTTGCCTCAGGTGTACGGCTCATTCTTTTATCCACTATTTCAGCTCCATACAGGATCTGCTGACCCACGCCAGCAGTAAGGAAACTGGCGTATCCACGTACCTTCTCCAGTGTCTTCTCCTCAGCCTCCTGTTTTGTTATAGCACTATGTTATATTGTCAAAATTCCCAACAACTATGTCCAACCCCATAATTGTTTTTCATCAGTTCTATATTAAAATGCGTCCTAGGGGTCAGATACAGGTAGGGATTAAGAGGTACAAACCAGTGTGTATAAAGTAAATAAGCTTCAAGGAAATATAGTACAGCACAGGGAATATAGCCAACCTTTTATAATATTTATAATCCTATAATTCTCGATACTACAAATGGGATTACAGTAACTATAATGGGACATAACCTTTAAGAATTGTGAATCACTACACTGTACACCTACATTTATATAGTATTGTACCTCAACTATACCTCAATCAGTCATCAACAAAATGCATTCATTGTTTCTTTAATCCTCTATTTTAAACCAATTCCTGCTGGGTGGAATACTGCCATAAAGGGTGCTCCGAGTCCTAAATTCTTCCGTGTTCAAGAATGTCTCCCTCTCGTCTCTGTCTCTCTAAACCTGACTACAACAAACTTGGATTTCGCACTTTCTCTCCCTCAGAACTTGGTAGACGATACTCCCATCACCAACTCTGAACGTCGCTGTGGACAGCCTGGAAGCCAGCCTTGCTGTCTCCCTGTAGACAGTCTGCAAAGAGAACCCTTCTCCCCCTGAAGCCTAGAGACTCTGCCAGAAGCTGTCGTGCCAGCCACCATTCTAAGCCCGTTGTTCTTGGAACACAGCATGAACGCTCTGTCCACGACTTCAGATCTGCAGGTCGAGTGAGGCCCTGGAGTCGGGCTGCCACTCTGAGCTCAAAGCCCTGCTCCACCACTGTGGCCAAGTCACGGACTCTCTAGCTTCGGTTTTCTCGTTGGAAAAATGGAGATGGCGACACAATTTTTCACTCAGTGTAGTTCTATGGACTAAACAGAGTCATAAATGGATAGAACACTTGGCACAGAATAGAGCAAGTGCTTGATGAAGTCTTACTTCTTTGAGCTCAAGAATTTCTCTTTGATTACAAAATTGTATTCTTTTACTGTTTTATTGTTTTTTTCCATGTTATTTTTCAGGAATACTAATTGTATGCACTGTCTCAGCTACTGTAGCTTTGCAGAAAGTTTAGAGACTGGGAAGTACGAGTCCCTCAACTTTGTTCTTTTTCAAGAGTGTTTTGGTCTTTTGGCCCCTTCCATTTCCATATTAATTTATGACTCAGCTTATCAATTCCTGCAAAAAAAAAAGCAACTGAGATTTTGATGGGATTCAGTTAAATTTGTAGATAAATTTGGACAGTACTGTTATTGTAACAAATTGTCTTTTGTTCCATGAACATAGGCTGCTTTTCCATTTATTTAGGTTTTTTTTTTTCATTTCTTTCAACAGTAATTTCTAGTTTTCAGAGTATAATGTTTGAACTTCTTTTTATTATTTTAATCTTTTTTGATGCTATTGTAACTGGAATTGTAATTTTAATTTCATTTTCAGATTGCTCATTGTTAGTGGATACAGATAAAAGTGGTTTTTGTATACTGACTGTATCCTCTAAACTTGTTGAAATCATTTGTTATAGTTCTGTGTGTGTAAACTCTTCAGGATTTTCTATAAACAAGAACATGTTATCTGCAAATAAAGATAGTTTGACTTCTCCCTTTTCAATCTGGATGCCTTTTATTTCTTTTTCCTGTCTCACTGAACTGGCTAGAACCTCTAGTCAACAGAAGTAGTAAGAGCAGATTTCCTTGTCTTCTTCCTGATCTTGGGAGGAAAGCATCCACCCTTTCACCATTATATATGGTTAGATGCTTCATGGGTGCCTTCTATCAGACTGAAGATAATAACTTCTACGCCTAGTTTGTTGACTTTTTAATCATACAATGTGCTGTATTTTGCCAAATGCTTTCCCTGCATCTACTGTACTGAGATTATCATTATCATGCAGTTTTTTCCTTTATTATATAGATACATTGTATTACATAATTGATTCCCATATATTAAATCAACCCTGCATTTCTGAAATGAATCTTTCTTGTGGTATATTACTTTTTCTAGAAGCTGCTAGATTCAGTTTGCTAGTATTTTGCTGAGGACATTTGCATCTATTCATGAGACTTGTTGTTTACTCACTCAGTCTTGTCTGACTCTTTGTGACCCCATGCATTGCAGCCCACCGGGCTCCTCTGTCCGTGGGATTTCCCAGGTAAGAATACTGGAGGGGTTGCTACTTCCTCCTCCAGGGGATCCTCCCCACCCAAGGATCGAGCCTGCATGTCCTACCTTGCAGGGGGGTTCTTTACCGCTGAGCCCTAACCTGAGAAGCAATCAGCGCTCCCACAACCTAGTCAGGGAGTGTTTTACTGCTACCCTAGTTTTTGAAAGCTTTTATAATACTGGCATCATTTCTCCCTTAAATTGAATCTCTCTTCATTGAATTCACCATGGAAGACAACTTGACCTGTTGTTTTCTTTATGGGAAGGTTTTTAACGATAAATTCAATTTCTTCCATTCATAATGCAGCCTCCCTGCGCCCCCTCAAAGCCCCTAGTCAGCTAGGCGAGGCGAAGGCTGGCTCTTGTCCACTACTGCTCTTGGAACTCCCCGCGGCTCTGCAGCCTGGACCCGGCTCACCTAAGGGGAGCGGGCCGTCTGTCCCTTCTTGAGTGAGTTGTGGTACTTTGCGTCTCTCGGAGAACTTGCCTATTTTCTATAAATGATCGAGTTTATTGGTGTTGAAGTTGGTCATAATTTTCCCTTACATCCTTTTAATATCTATAGACCTACAGAGCCTCTTTTGTTATCTGGGTATTGATAATTTGTATACTCTCTCTTTTCTGGTCCATATTATTAATGGTTTACATAAATTTTATTGGTCTTTACTAACCCATTTGTGGCTTTACTAGTTTACCGTTTACCTACTTTCCAGTCCCCTAGTTTCTGTTTTAATCTTTACTATTCCCTTCCTTCTGCTTATTTTGGTTTTAATTATCTTATTTTTCTAGTTTCTTAAGCCAGAAATGTAGATCATTGATTTGAAATTTTCCTTCTTTCTACTATAAGAATTTAATGTTATAAATTCTTCTATACATTTTGTTTTATATATATCGTGAAGTTCTATTATTAGGTATACATACTTATAGGATTACAATGTGTTATCGATGAACTGACTCCTTTTATTATATAAGTCCTTTTATCTGCTGTAATAGTTCTTGTTCCTAATTCTACCTTATGATATAATACAGCCAGTCTAGTTTTGCTTTGATTATTGTTTGCATAGCATGTAATTTTACTTTTTGTCTACCTATGTATTAACATTTCAATAGTTTCTTGCAGATAGCATATAGTTAGGTCTTACTTTTTGTCCAGTCTGAAAATCTGCCTTTTAATTGGAGTGCTTAGACAATTTACATTTAATATAATCATTGATGTGACTGGAATCATCTTGCTACTGCTGCTGCTGCTGCTGCTAAGTCACTTCAGTCGTGTCCGACTCTGTGCGACCCCCATAGACGGCAGCCCACCAGGCCCCGCCATCCCTGGGATTCTCCAGGAAAGAGCACTGGAGTGGGTTGCCATTTCCTTCTCCAACGCATGAAAGTGAAGTTGCTCAGTCGTCCGACTCTGTGCGACCCCATAGACGGCAGCCCACCAGGCCCCGATGTCCCTGGGATTCTCCAGGCAAGAGCACTGGAGTGGGTGTCTGACCCTAAGTGAAGTCGCTCAGTCGTGTCCGACTCTTAGCGACCCCATGGACTGCAGCCCACGAGGCCCTGCCGTCCCTGGGATTCTCCAGGCAAGAACACTGGAGTGGGCTGCCGTTTCCTCCTCCAATAATCATCTTGCTCTTGATTGTCTCCTATGTTCTTCTTTTCTCTTTTCTCTCTCTCTCTTTTTTCTTTCTTTTTTTTGGATTCATGATTCCATTTCATTTTCACTATCAGCTGGTTAATCATGTCTTTTTTTCCTTGTTTTTTAGTGGCTGCCCTAGGTTTTACAATATAGCTTTTCACAGCCTTTATCTAAATTATATTACACCAACTCATATATAGGATAAATGCTTTGGGCTTCCCTTGTGGCTCAGCTGGTAAAGAATCCACCTGCAATGCAGGAGACCTGGGTTCAATTCCTGGGTTGAGAAGATCTCCTGGAGAAGGGAAAGGCTACCCACTCCAGTGTTCTGGCCTGGATATTCTGTTTCCTCCCCTATGCCTTTTGCTATTATGGCCACAAATTTTACTTCTATGTTATAAATCCCACAAAACATCATTAATATTTTTAGTTTAGGCAGTCAATTATCTTTTAAAGGAATTCAGACGGTAAAGCATCTGCCTGCAATGCAGGAGACCCGGGTTCAATTCCTGGGTTGGGAAGATCCCTTGGACAGGAAATGGCAATCCACTCCAGCACTCTTGCCTGGAAAACCCCATGAACGGAGGAGCCTGATGGGCTACAGTCCACGGGGTCGCGAAGAGTCGGACACGACTGAGCGACTGCACTTTCACCCTCAGTGTAACCGTTCGGTGCTCTTCGTTTCGCTGCTCGGATCTGTACACTTCCTTGCTTGAAGAATCTCTCCCACATTTCTTGTCACACAGGTGTGCTCGCTATGCACCCTGTCAATTTTTGTTGGTTCTAAAAAAGTATCTTGTCTTTCCAGTGTCTTCTAATTTGCATATTATCTTCTGGGAATATCTTATATCGCTTATCTTTATTCTTCTGAATTTAAAGTTTCTCTTTCTCTGGCTGCCTTCAAGGCTTTCGTCTTTGATTTACAACAGTTTGACTATGATGTGACTACGTACGTGTTTGTATTTATGCTGCTTGGGGTTCTCTGAGACTCTGGGATCTGAGATTCTTTGCTACGCTTCAGTAATTCTGAAACTTCTTAACCATTTTCTCTCCCAGTGTTTTTCTGTCCCAGTTTCTCTCCCTTCTCCTCTTGGGGCAGCAAACACATATATTTTCCCACAGCGCCTGGGTGCTCCGCTCTGTTTTTTTCCCACCCTTCTTTTTTTCTTTTTGTGTTTCATTTGAATAATCTCTACTAACCTATCTTCAAATGAAAGTTTTTCCTTGGCTGTGTCCAATCTTCTAATAAGCTATCAAAGAAGTTCTTTGTCTCTTATGTCATGTTTTGTTATTTCTAGCATTTCAGTTATTTTTTTTTATAGTTTCCTTCTCCTTCCTGAAATTCCCATCTGTTCCTGCGTGTTACATATCTTTTCCACAATACTCTAGCATATAACTCAAGGATATTTTTAAGTTCCTGTCTGATAGTACCTGGGTCCTTTCTGGTTTGGGTTCTATTTATTACCCTTCACAGTGGTTTGTTTTATTCCTGGTGGTGTGTATTGTATAACGATCTTATAATTTTCATTTAATGTTAATAATTGTGTACAGAGAAATAAAGTGAGGGAAATAATATTCACACTTGAAAATGGGTACTCCTTTTCTTTTATCAGGCCCTGAGTGTGGGGGCGTCGAGTCAACCTAGTCAGCAGGTGGGCTGGAGTTGGGTTTCGTCGTATCTATAGTTACTTCCACTGCACCACAGGCCCCAGATTCCTGCGGCTCAGGGACGCTAACTTGTGCTTCCCTTGGGGCTGGGATGCCAGGGGGCTTCCTCAGGGCTTCTGTCGCACCCTCAGTGCTGATGAGCAGGCTCTGTCTGCTCGTGCTCGGAGCGGGCTTCTCCCCGCACTCACGCCCCTCCCCGGTGGTGCTGTGCTGGTGCGCACGGCGGGTGCTGTGCTGGTTGTGTGGACTGCGGTGGGAGGGGCAAGCTTGGCTCTCCTGGCCCAGTTAGGAAGGGTCCGTCCACCAGAACCTCAGGAACGGGGCTCTCCTGGCCCAGTTAGGAAGGGTCCGTCCACCAGAACCTCAGGAACGGGGCTCTCCTGGCCCAGTTAGGAAGGGTCCGTCCACCAGAACCTCAGGAATGGGGCTCTCCGCAAGGGCCCCTTTCTAGCATCTCTCCTAGCCCCTAGAATGCCCTCCTGGGAGAGGAGCCACCTAACTTCCACCACCAGACACCGTCTGAGCATGATTACTTTCCTGGAGCCCAGGTTCAGCACAAACTGAGGCCTCTGTCATCACCCCCATCGCACAGAGTTGGCCCTGCTCTCCCCACGGGTTCCACACCGATAGACACCGGGGGATGACTGCAGTGCTCCATCTTATATAAGAGGCTTGGCCGTCAGCAGATGCTGAATCCACAGGGGGCCCTGGAGGCAAGGCCCACACACTGAGGCGCTGACTGCACGGTCGTCCGGTCAACCATCCAAATCAGACACCGCGGACTGAGCCCTGACACCCTGGCGCTCGCTCACACCTGATCTATTACTATTTCCCTCCTAATCATTTCTCAAATGTGTGCATACATCCATTTCTACAATTACAACCATCATCACTCCCTATTAGATTTCTAATAGCCTCCTAAACAGAGTCTCCACATCCTCTCTAGCTCCTTAACGTCCTCTCCACCCTCCACAAGCAGCTGGATAATTTTTATAACAACCTGGATCATGTGACTCTCGGGCTCTTTCTCATCTCATCTCCGCTCGATGGTCACTTCTCAGAAGGGCCTGCCCAGCCCGCTGCCATGAAGCAGATCTGTCTCTATTACTCACTCTCACAACGTCCTGTTCTATTCCTCCGTTGCATTTGTCAATGCATTTTTTACTTGATTATGGGCTTCTCCCTCCTCGGAGATGCAGCTTCTGTAAAGTCAGGGGCCACGTCTACCCCATTTACTAACACATTCAGCGCGCACCTCAGTGTCTGATGCAGGGTAAGCGTTTCACTGCTGCCGCTGCTGCTAAGGCGCTTCAGTCGTGTCCGACTCTGTGCGACCCCATAAACGGCAGCCCACCAGGCTCCCCCGTCCCTGGGATTCTCCAGGCAAGAACACTGGAGTGGGTTGCCATTTCCTTCTCCAATGCATGAAAGTGAAAAGTGAAAGTGAAGGTGCTCAGTCGTGTCCGACTCTTAGCGACCCCATGGACCGTGGCTCCTCCGTCCATGGGATTTTCCAGGCAAGTATTGGAGTGGGGTGCCATGGCCTTCTAAAGCATTCACTACACATAGTAAATATAGTAAATGAATAAAATACATAGTAAATGAATGAGTAAATGTGCAGGGACAATAAGAAATGCAGGGGAAAACGTAATGAGAAAATAACCTATTATGCATTAGGCACTCTGCAGGCACACAGGCTCTCTCATTAATTCCCCCACAAAAACCCACTGAAACGCACATTATTACTTCTTTTTACTGAAGAGGAAACTGAGACTTTGCTCCACTGAGCAAGTGCCCAAATCACATCGCTATCAAGTGTTAGGGCTGGTGTTGAAACTCAGGTCCACCCGACTCTGCAGTCCAGCTCCTCCCCCTTTGTTCTTTTAATCTCTGTTTGCTTGCAGAACAAAGTCCAAAAGACCAGAGGTCAGAACTGCCGGATGAGGCAGGACAAGAAAAACGCCAGCGGGAGACAGAGGGTATCGCTCAGCTCTGAGTTTGCCCTGAAGTCTAAGCATCTCGGGCTTAATCCCTTCCTCACAAAGAGCCTCTAACACGTGGGTCTGGGCAGGAGCAGTGTCTGGCAGTATCGAAGCCACCACTTGTTCTGTGGATAAACACTTGCCTGCGAGAGGACTGTCATCAAGTACCTTAACAAGTACAGCCTGCTTTGGCAGAAGCACACAGCCAATGGCCTGAGGAAGCAAATGGCCAGGGGCCAACGATTTTAGGTCAAAGGCCCAGGTTCGTCTGGTTCTGACAGTCCTCACCACGTGTGGACTTAGGACAAATCCTTTGATCTCTCAGATGTTCATTGTTTTCATCTGAATAAAGGGGATAATAATACATACTTAGGTTGCTGTGAACTGCAAACGGAAAACTTAGTGAGCACATAAACATTATAATCCTTATTGGAGATCTAATAAAGTATCGCCTTTCAGCAGGAACAAAATAAGGATACCCTCCACCACCTGTACATGCCACAGTTTTTAGGAAAGCCTGGAGACGCACATGAAAGAGAGAGAAGGTGGAAAATCCAGAATGGAAGAAAGACTGAGAACAAAAATCTTTCCTCGGCCAATATGTTCATATTCTTAGAAAAATGAAAAGAATCAACCCTGTTTTTATAGAAGAGTCCAATATTGTGGCTAATAGTCCTGTATGGCTATGTCTGCCAGCCTTCAAGGTTCGGCTCAGGGGTCATCTCTTCCAGGAGCCATCTCTGAACTTCCACACTGGTCTGAGACCCTGCTCTGGGCTTGCAGAATTCTCTGAGTTTCCCCACAAAGCAGCCCACACACTGTTTACGGACCAGTGTCCTCAGAAAGCACTAAGTTTCCTAGGGACACACTCTCTGGTTAATTCATTCTCCAGCCCCTTGGGTCAAGAACAGTGTGCAGAACAAAGGAGACACTTAATTAATACTTTTGTAATTGAACTGAAAAAAAAATCAAAGTCTTGTTATATGTGAAATACAAAGAAAAAAATGATCCTATACACAAAGCAATACAAATAGCAAAGACCTGGGAGTATAATAAATCTACTGAAATCTGTAAAAAAAAAAGTCTTGCAAAATGAAGGAGGTACCATGGCACAGATGAGTGAAGACTAAAAGTAATTCTCCAAACCAATGTATAAAGTTAATAAAATTCAACCAAGTCCCAACAGAATTTTTCTAGAAGCAAATTATTCTAAAATACATTTAGAAGTATCAACAGAAAAGGACAAAGGATTATCCTAAAAAATAAGTAGAAGACGCTTACTCCTTGGAAGGAAATTATAACCAACCTAGATAGCATATTAAAAAGCAGAACATTACTTGTCAACAAAGGTCCATCTAGTCAAGGCTATGGTTTTTCCAGTGGTCACATGTATGGATGTGAGAGTTAGACCATAAAGAAGGCTGACCACCGAAGAACTGATACTTTTGAACTGTGGTGTTGGAGAAGACTCTTGAGAGTCCCTTGGACTGCAAGGAGATCCAACCAGTCCATTCTGAAGGAGATCAGTCCTGGATGTTCTTTGGAAGGAATGATGCTAAAGCTGAAACTCCAATACTTTGGCCACCTCATGCGAAGAGTTGACTCATTGGAAAAGACTCTGACGCTGGGAGGGGATTGGGGGCAGGAGGAAAAGGGACAACAGAGGATGAGATGGGCTGGATGGCATCACTGACTCGATGGATGTGAGTCTGAGTGAACTCTGGAGCTGGTGATGGACAGGGAGGCCTGGCGTGCTGCGATTCACAGGGTCACAAAGAGTCGGACATGACTGAGCGACTGAACTGAGCTGAACTGAACTGAATCCTTTCAGATGTTAAAACATAACATAAAGAAGTACTTATTAAATAGTGTCATGCTGGTTCAGTATAAAATTAGTAGAACAAAACAGGAAAGCCAGAAATGACTACTGTGTCTAAAATTTTACTAATGACTTAAAATGCATAACAGAAAATATGAAAATGGAAAGATAACATCTTCTTAAAGTGGTGCTGAAATTTGAGGAAAACATTAATTTGGAGTCATATCTAATGTTACACACAAAAATAAATCTCTCCAAGAAGATTTTGGAAATTGAAAGTTCTTTTTAAAAAATATGGAAAATGGCTGAAAACTTTTTAAAGCCTAGAGAAGGTTTATCCCAATATTTCAGCTTTAAAACTATGAAATAAATGTAATAAAAAGATAATCAGATTCAACTATTATATACAGATTTAAAATATATGAACAATTTAAAAATGGAAAATTACTGATTGGGAAACTATTCAGAGCAAACATGATAAAGGGTTAACATACTTATGATGTAAAAGCTTCATTCAAATTATAAGAATACTAAATACAAAAATCAGACAGAAAGTATAAAGAGACAACAAAGAAATATAACAAGGTTAAACATAAAGTTATCACATGACCTAGCAATTCTACTCCCAGGAATATAGTCAAGAAATATGAAAACATTTGTCCACACAAAATGTTATATGCAAATAGCTGTAACAGCATTATTGTAACAGCCTGAAGTAGAAACCATCCAAACGATGAATGATGAATGGATAAATGCAGGGTAGTGTATCCTTACAGAGGCACAGTGTTTGGCTCAAAAGAAATGACGTAGCGATATGTGCCGCCACACGGATGACTCTTGAAACACTGTGCTAAGCCAGAAAAGCCAGTCATAGAGGACCGGAGGCTACAAGATTTGATTTACAGGAAATGCCCAGGATATGAAGTCTATAGCGACTGGGGAAACTGACAGCTAATGGGTACAGGGTTTCTTTGGGGGTGATGAGAATGTTCTGGAATTAAATGTTGGTGATGATTACACAACTCGGCAACTACTGAAAACTGCTGAATGGAATGCTTTAAATGGACCAATTCTATGGTGTGTGAATGATATCTCATTAATGCTGTGATTTAAATTTAAAAAGAAAAGAGGGCTATAAGCAAATAGATGGAAAGAATTTCAACCTGACTAATAGGAAATGCAGACCAAAACTGCAAGGTACAGGTTTTACCCAGCGCATTGGCAAAGTAACTTTGAAACAAATGTAACCCTGTCAAGACCGCAGAGCAGCCACTACCCTTGTGCAGGCCAAAGGTAGGGGAGGTCAGTATGACCTGCAGAAAACAACTGCAACCTTTGTAGTAACGAGAATGTCAGTGTCCCACTTCCGGGAACCGGCCCTTAGGAGACAATGCAAAGCAAAGGAAAGGCTGCCTGAAGGAAGGTGACATCACAGGTTATAACTATAAAAACAGTTTGTAAAACAGGTTATCCCCAGCTCTAAGTGAATTACATCACGAGGCCATCCACTTAGTAACGTATTATATAGTCATGAAAACAAAGTTTTGGTTTGTTTGTGGTTTTGGAAAAGGTTTTCTTGATGCAGACCATTTCTAAAGTCTTTACTGAATTTGTTGCAATGTCGCACCTGTGTTATGTTTTGGGTTTTGGCCCACCAGGCAGGGGGGACCTTCGCCCCCCGACCCCAGATCAAACGTGTGCCCCCTTCCTTGGAAGGCGAAGTCTTCACCACTGGATGGCTAGGGAGCACCCCTCTTTGAAGCTTGGTCATAATGCTGACTGAAAAAAGACAGACACAGAACCCTTTAACGCTATAAAATTATGAGGCAAAGACTGACAAGAGCGTATAAAAAGTTAAAATCAGCGCCCGCTCTTTTCTGGTTTCTAGGCTGACGTGTATCACAGCCGCCTTTTCCAGCCACTGAGGTGACAGGCTCAGAGTCAGAGCAGCATCCTGGCCGGTTACTTGGCATTTCCTTCAGGAAGTGATTTGTTTAGCTGTGCTCCATGAAGCCTGCTCAGGCTACAGTGAACAGGCGGGAGAGGGCGAGGCTGCCTCGTCTTGGCTGCCTCGAGTTGTAAAGCCCGAGGCACAGCCAGGCGGGCTCGCGCCACCCGCTGCCTTCCGTCAGCGCCACTGAGGACTTCTCCCAGGACCTCCGCTTCAGTTCCAGACACCGTGGCCTTCATCTAGGCCAGCTGTGAGTCTGCCACCCCCGCCTGTCACTGCGCCCTCCTGCCGCGAGGCCTGAACCAGCCGGGGCGGACCACGTGGCCAGGGCACAACCCCGAGGAGCAGAGGGGTTCTGGCGCCCGCGACGTCCACGCACCAGCTGTTTCTTCTCCAAACTCCAGGGCTGGAACAGCCCATGAAGGGATCTGTGGGTGTCCCGTAATTCAGCCTGAACTTCGTTTCTAAAACAGGTGTAAAGGAATGAACTGTCAGCAGAAGGTAAAGTTCCACCCGGGCACAGCTCCTGCTCAAGAAAGCCACCCCCGGCCGGCCGATGCATGCCGAGGACAGACGGGTGATTTCACCGGCCAAAAGCAGGGCTCGTGTTATTAACAGTAGGCGAGGGTGAAGTCATCTTTATTCCTATCATGGCACCCCGAGAAGCAGGTAAGTTTATTTACTGTTGGCCTAATGCCACCATCTGAAGGTAAACTGATCAAGGCCACTCCATGTCATTTCCAACTATTCTAATTTGATTCGTTTGACTCAATTATTCTATATGCATAATTCTGAAGGTATCTTTTATTCCCCTTTGGAGAACAATCTGTCAGAGAAAATTATTAGCAGATGTCTCTGTGATGTGACAAGGACAGCATTGAACACACACTCCATGCCCGTGGCTCGCAGGCACGCCCGGCTCCCGCGGCCCTGCCTCCACGCTTGGAGCAAGCAGGGAGACCCCTCCGTGGCGAGCCCTGTCACACTGCGTGGAAAGCACTGGAGGCCGCTGGCTTTCCCCCTGAGACAAGGCAGGCGGTATTAACCCTGCCGTGAGGATGGAAAGCTGAAGCTCACAGATATAAACGACTGGGCTAAGGTCAAAGGGCCAGGTGAAGAGATTCAGAACCCAGCTATGATGGGGACTCCAGGCAAGATGCTGTTCATTAGCTTCCAGACAAAAAACACAAAACCAACTTCTCCTGAAAAAAATTACTCAATAAGTAGCTCTTTAAAATTATTGAACATTTTAAATAAAACAGCATTTTTAAAATACTCTATATTTCTACGTAAATATCTGAAATCTTCGAGGGCTGGGAAAGATTCCACCACCAGGGGACACAGGAACAGATAATGCCAACAAAACAAACATTTCCCGGGCTTCCCTGGTGGCTCCGTGGTGAAGAATCCACTTGCCAGTACAGGAGACAGAGGTTCTATCGCTGAGTCGGGAAGATGCCCTAGAGGACGAAATGGCAGCCCCTCCAGTATCCTCGCCTGGGAATCCCGTGGACAGAGTAGCCTGGCGGGCTACAGTCCACAGGGTCGCAGAAGAGCCAGACACGACTTAGTGACTAAAGAACAACAACCAACAAGCCCTGGGACACACGTGCGCTAACCCGGCTCACGCTCACGGCAGCCGCAGAGCGATTCTTATCGCCACTTTGACAGCTGAGGATTCGGGGCAGCACAGGGAGGCTGAGTAGCTTCCCCGGGCCCCGCAGCTCCGGGGTGGCCAGGCCAGGATTCCAGGCCGGGCCGGTCAGTGCCCCGCGCCCCGCTGCTCGTCACCGCACAAGTCAGCCAGCAGCGGGGAGGGGGCCAGCCCTGCGCGAGGAGCCCCTGCCCTTCAGGAAGCACACGGGCTAACACCACTGAACACACCAGCTTTCAGAAAAACGCGGAATGAGGCTGCGTCGGAAACGCAGACCGGTGGCTCTGGATTATGAAAAGCCATTCTCCACAACATTCCAATCTGTCCTCAAACGTTCTCCTCCACTCTTTCCTTGCTAGTGAATGATACTAAGAGCCAACACTAACAAATACAATGCCCAGAGGTTCTGGCACACAGAAGCTGCTTCGCTATGGAATGGCTGGGAAATGAGGGGGAAACCACCGCAAGACCGCCTCTGCCCAGCAGAACTAACACGGGAACGGGGCATGTAGGGTTTTCTACTTGAAAGGTCGCCTACCCAGAAAAGTAGAGCACTGTTACCTAAGCTGGCCTGTCTTTTACTTCTTTCAGATTCTTTTTCCTAACATTTATTTTCAATTTAGCTTAATTCTTAAAACTTATTTCAGTTTAAAAAAAAAGGTCAAACGGGTGGCTCCTGCATAGCACCCATTGTCTTGCCTCATAAAAGCTCTTGAACATTCACCAAGGCCCCGTGGCCACTTAAGGAAGGTCATCTTTCCTCCAGATTTCTCATTAATCACAGATACTTTTTGAGCGTCTACCATAGTCAAAACAGATGTTTGATTCATTCAGTCTCTCTCATTGCTAATACTGCAGCTTCCTGGGTCTGGGGTGGCCCAAAGTGGTATCTGATGAAAGAAAACTCATCCTGGAAAATCAGAGTCAGAAATGGGGACATCATCAACATACCCTGAAACTGAACCCTGAGCCAAGTGATGCTGCTCCCCCCACGCTCCTGAGAGCAATGGCGTGCTTGGCCAAATGTTACTGAGCACTGTCTATATATAAGGGTGTAAGGACCATAGGATCCACGTTTATGGGCAGCAGGCTGGGATAATGAAGTGATGATGAGCTAGGTGTCAGAAGGGCTGAGTTCTGATCTAAGCTTTGGCCCCAGCTTCCTGTGTGTCCGTGGGCTCTCCGTTTCTGGGCCTCCATCTTCTCGAAGTCTAACATCCTGTGATCACCCTTTTCTCAAAACTGTGAAAAATATTTATTTTAAATCCTACAATTATATGGAAGGGGAACTAAAGAGCCTCTTGATTATAGTGAAAGAAGAGAGTGAAAAAGTTGGCTTAAAACTCAAAATTCAAAAAATGAAGATCATGGCATCCGGTCCCATCACTTCACTGCAAATAGATGGGGAAACAGTGGAAACAGCGACAGACTTTATTTTTCTGGGCTCCAAAATCACTGCACATGGTGACTGCAGCCATGAAATGAAAAGATGCTTGTTCCTTGGAAGAAAAGCTATGACCAACCTAGACAGCATAAAAAAAGCAGAGACATTACTTTGCCAACAAAGGTCTGTCCAGTCAAAGCTATGGTTTTTCCAGTAGTCATGTATGGATGTGAGAGTTGGACCATGAAGAAAGCTGAGTGCCGAAGAATTGATGCTTTTGAACTGTGGTGTTGGAGAAGACTCTTGAGAGTCTCTTGGACTGCAAGGAGATCCAAACAGTCCATCCTAAAGGAAATCAGTCCTGAATATTCCTTGGAAGGACTAATGCTGAAGCTGAAGCTCCAATATTTTGGCCACCTGATGTGAAGAGCTGACTCACTGGAAAAGACCCTGACGCTGAGCAAGATTGTAGGCGGGAGGAGAAGGGGACGACAGAGGATGAGATGGTTGGATGGCATCACCGACTCAACAGACATGAGTGTGAGCAAGCTCCAGGAGATGGTGAAGGACAGGGAAGCCTGGTGCGCTGCAGTCCATTGGTTGCAAAGAGTCGGACACAACTTAATGACTGAACAACAACAGCAAATATTACATAAGTCTCCTTGATGGTCTGGCTAAAGAACCCAGTGGTGACTAGGTGGTTCTAAATGAATACAGGAGGTAGTACACCCAGATCTGCCAATCCCCACATCACTAAAGACACACCGATGAACCTCCTTTCTCCAAGCCAGGAGGAGGCGGCTGTACCTTGACAACAGAGAGTAAAGTACAAAATAAGGTCCCCCGCGTGTCAAGGACTGTGCGGATCCACTAGAACCGCTTGGCTGGGGCAAGCAGACTTCTCTCCTCCCAAGCACTGGCTATCAGGGAGGCAGACGGTGAAAATCATGTGGATGTTAAAAGCAAGCTGCATGATCATTTCTCTAAAGATTGTATCATAAATTCTGAATAATAAATAATTCCTTTCTCACAGCAGACTTCTGACAGAACAACATCTTGGAAAGACAGCCAAATATCTTCCTGAATTCCTGGACATCATGAACTACAGTTTATAAGCCATCCTGGTGAGAGCCAGGCCAGACACCTCTCCCTTGGCCCTCTCCCCCGCTTCTCTGAGGCTCTCACCTTGCCCTCCCTGATCCTGAAAGGTAATTCTGATCCTCACCACACACATCAGCACATTACAAAAAGGAAACTGCTTCCAGTCTGTACATTTACAAAAGAACAAAAACCATCAAGACCTCGGTAGTCCTCTATTCTAATCCCTGGTGGCTCAGACGGTAAAGAACCTGCCAGCAATGCAGGAGACCTGGGCTTGACCCCTGGAGAAGGAAGATCCCCTGGAGAAGGAAATGGCAACTCACTCCAATACTCTTGCCCAGAGAATTCCATGGACAGAGGAGCCTGGCAGGCTACAGTCCATGGGGTCAGAAAGAGTCGGGACACGACTGAGCAACTAACATTCTAATCCTTAAGCAGACAGAGAACCCATAAATTGCTGGGAAACAAGATTCTGACCAAACCCAAAGTCTCACAGAATTTCTAATCACTTCAAACAATCTTGCAGGAAACACTTCTGAGTCTGAAGGGGAAATATCAGGATCAAGCCATGGTGAGAACACCAGGAAACTCTGGGAAGGCCAGACATGGGTAGGAACTGCTGCTCTTGGTAAAATGTGTCATTTAGCAAGAATCCGATACACTCCTGCATCTGGGTCTTTTTGCAATCCCCACAGGAACTCCACGAAGTAGACATCCATTATTTTGCTCCTTTTACAGATGGGAAAATTGAGGCTGAGAAGTGAAGGAGTAACTACAAAGGTCAGAGCTAAAAGACAGGGATCCTTCTAAACAGAAGCTGCCCACACCTCCTCAGCCTCAACCAGCCTTCAGCTTCCTCTGCCTGAGGGTGAGAGCTCAGGTCCCCTTGCTTACACGTTCTCTGCTCATGTGGCCCCTTGCTCATGTGTTCTCTGCTCACAGGGCCCCTTGCTCACACGTTCTCTGCTCACAAGGGCCCCTTGCTCACGTGTTCTCTGCTCAGGGCCCCTTGCTCACACGTTCTCTGCTCACGTGGCCCTTGCTCACATGTTCTCTGCTCACAGGGCCCCTTGCTCACACGTTCTCTGCTCACAAGGGCCCCTTGCTCACGTGTTCTCTGCTCAGGGCCCCTTGCTCACATGTTCTCTGATCACGTGGCCCCTTGGTCACATGTTCTCTGCTCACATGGCCCCTTACTCACGTGTTCTCTGCTCACAGGGCCCCTTGCTCATACGTTCTCTGCTCAGGGCCCCTTCTCACATGTTCTCTGATCACGAGGCCCCTTGCTCACACGTTCTCTGCTCAGGGCCCTTGCTCATGTGTTCTCTGCTCAGGGCCCCTTGCTCACGTGTTCTCTGCTCACGTGGCCCCTTGCTCACATGTTCTCTGCTCATGTAGCCCCTTGCTCACCTGTTCTCTGCGCTCAGGGCCCCTTGCTCACGTGTTCTCTGCTCACGTGGCCCCTTGCTCACATGTTCTCTGCTCATGTAGCCCCTTGCTCACCTGTTCTCTGCGCTCAGGGCCCCTTGCTCACGTGTTCTCTGCTCACAGGGTCCCTTGCTCACGTGTTCTCTGCTCAGGGCCCCTTGCTCACATGTTCTCTGCTCAGGGCCCCTTGCTCACATGTTCTCTGCTCACAGGGTCCCTTGCTCACGTTTCTCTGCTCAGGGCCCCTTGCTCACGTGTTCTCTGCTCACGTGGCCCCTTGCTCACACGTTCTCTGCTCAGGGCCCCTTGCTCACGTGTTCTCTGCTCACAGGGTCCCTTGCTCACGTGTTTCTGCTCAGGGCCCCTTTCTCACACGTTCTCTGATCACGAGGCCCCTTGCTCACACGTTCTCTGATCACAAGGCCCTTTGCTCACACGTTCTCTGCTCAGGGCCCCTTGCTCACGTGT